>NC_066580.1:492106697-492729000 GCF_024323335.1 Lathyrus oleraceus | reverse complement strand
TTCTAGAATTTTCTTTTCCATCACCAAATTTTAAGTTTCTTCATCACTAAGTAACAAATTTAAAGGATTATAATTTAATGATTCATATTATATATAAACGGTTAATAAGTGAATCTATGTAATAAAACTCAATTGTAATTGTATTTGTCATATTCACACTGTACTATGGTATATTATATGTAAAAATAATTAATATTTTCTGCTCAATCACCAAATTTTAAGTTTCTTCATCACTAAGCAACAAAGTGAAAAAAAAAATGAATGAATTATATTATATATAAATGGGTAACAACTTAAATTACATAATCAAGATCAATATTATTTTTATTCGGCATATTCACATTGTATTATGGTATAAAATATGTAAATAAATTCAATGGTTTTCTTCTCCAACACCAAATTTTAGTTTTCTTCATCCCTAATTAGCAAAGTTAAAGTACTATAAATTAATGATTCATATTATATATAAATGGCTAATAAGTGAAATTACATAATAAAACTCAATTTTATTTGTATTCGTCATATTCACATTAATTTATGGTATATTATATGTAAAAAAAAAAAAAATTCTTCTCCATCACCAAATTTACATTTCTTCATCATTAAGCAACAAAGTGAAAAAACTATAAATGAATGATTGATATTATAAATAAATGGGTAACATTTGAAATTCAATAATCAATATTAATATTATTTGTATTTGGCAAATTCACATTGTATTATGGTATATTATATGTAAATAAATTCAATAATTTTCTTCTCCATCACCAAATTTTAGGTTTCTTCATCACTATGTAACAAAGTTAAACGACTATAAATTAATGAATCATATTATATATAAATGGTTAACAACTGAAGTTACATAATAAAAGTCAATTTTATTTGTATTCGTCATATTCACATTGTATTATGGTATATTATATGTAAAAAAAAAAATATTTTTCGTCTCGATCACCAAATTTTAGGTTTCTTCATCACTAAGCAACAAAGTTAAAAAAAACTATAAATGAATGATTCATATTATATATAAGTGGGTAACAAGTGAAATTACATAATTAAGATCAATATTATTTGTATTCGGCATATTCACATTGTATTATTGTATATTATACGTAAATAATTTCTATAATTTTCTTCTCCATCACCAAATTTTAGGTTTCTTCATCACTAAGTAACAAAGCTGAAGGACTAAAAATTAATTATTCATATTATATATAAATGGTTAAAGAGTGAAACTATATAATAAAACTTAATATTATTTATATTCGCCATATTCACATTGTATTACGGTGTATTATATTTAAAAAAAACTCAATATTTTTCTTCTCCATCACCAAATTTTAGGTTTCTTCATCACTAAGAAACAAAGTTAAAAAACTACAAATGAATGATTCATATTATATATAAATGGGTAACAACTGATACTACATAATCAAGATCAATATTATTTGTATTCGGCATATTCACATTGTATTATGGTATACTATATATAAATAAATTCTATAATTTTCTTCTCCATCACCAAATTTTAGGTTTCTTCATCTTTAAGTAACAAATTTAAAGGATTATAAATTAATGATTCATATTATATATAAACGGTTAATAAGTGGAATTACGTAATAAAGCTCAATTAATATTATATTTGTCATATTCACACTGTATTATGGTATATTATATGTAAAAAAAATTAATATTTTCTTCTCCGTCACCAAATATTAGGTTTCTTCATCACTAAGCAACAAAGTGAAAAAAATATAAATGAATGATTCATATTATATATAAATGGGTAACAACTTAAATTACGTAATCAAGATCAATATTATTTGTATTCGGCATATTCACAATGTATTATGGTATAAAATATGTAAATAAATTCAATAATTTTATTCTCCGTCACCAAATTTTAGGTTTCCTTATCCCTAAGTAAAAAAGTTAAAGTACTATAAATTAATGATTCATATTATATATAAATGGTTAATAAGTGAAACTACATAATAAAACTCAATTTTATTTGTATTCGTCATATTCGCATTGTATTATGGTATATTATATAGAAAAACATATTTTTCTTCTCGATCCCAAAATTTTAGGTTTCTTCATCACTAAGTAACAAATTGAATAACCTATAAATGAATTATTCATATTATATATAAATGGGTAACTAGTCAAATTACATAATCAAGATCAATATTATTTGTATTTGTCATATTCACATTGTATTACGGTATATTATATGTAAATAAATGCAATAATTTTCTTCTTCATCATTAAATTTTATGTTTCTTCATTACTAAGTAACAAAGTTAAAGGACTATAAATTAATGATTCATATTATATATAAATGATTAACAACTGGAATTATATAATAAAGTTCAATATTCTTTGTATTCGTCATATTCACATTATATTATGGTATATTATACGTAAAAAAGAATTTAATATTTTTTCTCCATCACCAAATTTTAGGTTTCGTCATTACTAAGAAACATAGTTAAAAAACTATAAATGAATGATTCATATTATATATAAATGGGTAACAAGTGAATTTACATAATCAAGATCAACATTATTCGTATTCGGCATATTCACATTGTATTATAGTATATTATATGTAAATACATTCAATAATTTTCTTCTCCATCACCAAATTTTAGGTTTCTTCATCACTAAGTAACAAAGTTAAACGACTATAAATTAATGATTCATATTATATATAAATGGTTAACAACTGAAACTACATAATAAAGCTCAATATTATTTGTATTCCTTATATTCAAATTATATTATGGTATATTATATGTTAAAAAGAATTTAATATTTTTTTTCTTTATCACCAAATTTTAGGTTTCTTCATCACTAAGCAACAAAGTTAAAAAAAACTATAAATGAATCATTCATATTATATATAAACAGGTAACAAGTGATTTTACATAATAAAGCTCAATATTATTTGTATTCCTCATAATCACATTATATTATGGTATATTATATGTTTAAAAGAATTTAATATTTTTTTCTCCATCACCAAATTTTAGGTTTCTTCATCAATAAGCAAAAAAGTTTAAAAAACTATAAATGAATGATTCATATTATATATAAATATGTAACAAGTGAATTTACATAATCAAGATCAACATTATTCGTATTCGGCATATTCACATTGTATTATGGTATATTATATGTAAATAAATTCAATAATTTTCTTCTCCATCACCAAATTTTAGGTTTTTTCATCACTAAGTAACAAAGTTGAAGGACTATAAATTAATTATTCAAATTCTATATAAATAGTTAATAAGTGAAATTATATAATAAAACTCACTATTATTTATATTCTCCGTATTCACATTGTATTATGGTATATTATATGTAAAAAAAACTCAATATTTTTCTTCTCCATCACCAAATTTTAGGTTTCTTCATCACTAAGAAACAAAGTTTAAAAAAACTATAAATGAATAATTCATATTATATATAAATGCGTAACAACTGAAACTACATAATCCAGATCAATATTATTTGTATTCGGCATATTCACATTGTATTATGGTATACTATACGTAAATAAATTCTGTAATTATCTTCTCCATCAACAAATTTTAGGTTTCTTCATCACCAAGTACCAAAATTAAAGGACTATCAATTAATGATTCATATTATATATAAATGGTTAATAAGTGAAATTACGTAATAAAGCTCAAAATTATTTGTGTTCATCATATTCACATTGTATTATGGTATATTATATGTAAAAAAAAAATTAATAATTCTTTCTCCATCCCCAAATTTTATGTTTCTTCATCAATAAGCAACAAAGTGAAAAAAAAACTATAAATGAATGATTCATATTATATATAAATAGGTAACAAGTGAATTTACATAATCAAGATCAACATTTTCGTATTCGGCATATTCACATTGTATTATAATATATTATATGTAAATAAATTCTATAATTATATACATATAAAGTGATAATAAAAAAAAAAGTTTTTCCCTTTTTGCTCTGATAGGGTTTAACAACCATGGGCAAACGTGGCGTTGGCCGGCCAAGGCTTGCGGTGGCGGCGCGACGGAAAGGGGAGGAGCGAACAATAGTCACTCAAGCGATCATGGAATCAAAAGAGCAGCAAGTAGGGGACCATGAAAGACAAGACACATTGGAATCACAAGAACACCAAGCAGGAGAACATGAAGGGCAAGACGCCACTCGTAAGGAAAAGGAGATACCGGATATGGAACCTCCTATGTCGATGGAGAGCGAGATTGAAATGCCAGGGGTTGAGGTGCCAGAGACTGTGCAACTAAGGAAACCCTGGGTAGATGTCATAAGAGGCAATTGAAGAATCAATAGAGTGGTGAGTATGGAATATATCCCACCCACGATTGTCGATGGCGAAGTGGAAGTAAAAATTGAAGAATCTGATGTCGAAGACGAGCTCGAGTTTTGGTCGAATTCGATTATATTGTTTGCCCTAGGAGATTCTCTGTCAATGAATGCAGTCAAGAAGTTCATGGAGAAGAATTGGAACTCGGTTTCGCTACCAGAGCTGTATTACAATGAGGAAGGATATTTTATTGTGCGATTCAGGAACCAAGAGGATAGAGAGCATGTGCTAGCTCAGGGCCCGTATTTCATTTATGGGAAGCCATTGTTCTTAAGACAATGGAGCTCAGATTTTGAGATGAAAGAGGACATATTGCGGGTTATACCGTTGTGGGTCACATTTCCCCAATTGCCCCTTCACCTGTGGGGAGAGAAATGCTTGGCTAAGATAGCAAGCTCCATTGGAAAACCAATTACAATGGATGAATGTACAACAAAGAAGCTAAGGGTCTCATATGCCCGAATGTTGGTGGAGGTAGATGTTACACAAAAACTTCGAAACAGCATCAACATCAGGGATCATAACAACAAGCTTGTCCAGCAATGTATTGAGTATGAATGGGTACCCAAATATTGCCATAAATGCCTGAAAATAGGGCATGACTGTGCACTGAAGAAGCCAATGAACCACCAAGTCAAGAAGATATGGCAACCAGTTGGGAATTTACAGAAGTCAGAGCCTTCCCAAGGGGACCAAACTCAAAGGGGAGAGGTTCAGCCAGTCATAATGGTAGCAGAGAAACCAATAGAAGAAGAGGGTACTAGCACAGACTGGACTATGGTGGCAGAAAAGGACAGAGGTAAAAGAGTAATGAATTATTCACCAAAGAGTTCATCCATGGAATACCAAAACACTTTCACACCCCTAAGGATTGGAGAAGGTCCTGTAGGGGATGATAGAAGGCTACGATGCTAGTGACTTGGAATGTGAGAGGAATTAATAAAGGAGCTAGACACAGGGAGGTATTTTCTTATATTGCTTCTTTTAAGTCTCCTATTGTTGGCTTGTTAGAGACTAGAGTTAAAGAAGATAAGGCTGCTGGAATAAGAAGATATTATGAAAATAAGTGGTGTTTTGAAGATAACTATGACAAACACTATAATGGTAGGATCTGGCTTCTGTGGAATAAAGCTGAAGTGATTATTAGGATGATTCAAGTCCATGAACAATTTCTGCACTTTGAGGTTTATGGAATAGATAACTCCTCTCGTTATGTTGCTACAATGATTTATGCCTTCAATCAAGTGGAACATAGGAAAACATTGTGGAGCAAGTTGGAAAGTCTGGGAAGCAGTATGGATAGGCCCTGGGTTGTCATTGGGGACTTTAATAATGTCTTGAAGGAGGAGGATTGAATTGGTGGGCAACCAGTTAGTTATGCAGAATATAGAGATCTAGATGAGATGATGCACAATGTTAGCTTGTTTGAAAATGTTTCCAAAGGAAGCTACTTCACCTGGTCCAACAAACACACCCAAGGAATCATCCACTCAAGAATTGATAGAATGGTGTCTAACATCCAGTGGTTGCAGAAGTATCCTGATGTTGTAGTGGAAAACTTGGCACCTAATATTTCTGATCATACCCCTGTCAAAGTTAGTGTTAGCCAACAGCAGATAAGGAAGGGATCGATGTTTAAATTCCTGAATTGTAGTGTTAAAGAGCCTACCTATATGCAGATTGTGAAGAACAGTTGGCAAGAAGAGGTGATAGGTAATAACATGTACAGATTATGGAGGAAATTATTAAGACTGCAACCGATTCTGAAGAAGCTGAATTCCCAATACTCAGACATTCAGGACCAAATCCAGAAAGCCAGACAATTGCTTCTAGACGAACAGAAGGATCTCCAAAATAATTTGTTTGATGTGCAAAGTATTGAGAGAGTGAAGCAGTGTACTGAGAACCTCATCCATTTGAACCAAACAGAGGAAAATATATTGAAGCAGAAAGCCAAGGTGAATTGGTTACAACTAGGAGATGGTAATAATGCTTTTTATCATGCCTATGTGAGGGACAGAAACAAGCAAAAGGGGATGTATTCTTTGGAGTCTGTAAATGGATGTAGCCTAAGCAAACCAGAAGATATAGAAGAAGAAGTTTTGCAATTCTATGACAAACTGGTAGGTACTAAATCCCTGAACCTGAGATGTATCGATATTACCACTGTAAGGAATGGTAAAACTCTTGATAGAGAGAGTGCTTGTCAGCTGATAAGACCTGTTGAGGAAGGGGAAGTGTGGAGTGCTCTGAAAAGTATAGGCCAGAATAAAGCACCGGGGGTGGATGGATTCAACGCTTACTTCTTCACAGCTACATGGCAAATTGTGAAAAATGATGTGACAGCTGCAGTTAAAGAATTTTTTCATAATGGAAAGATGCTGAAGGTTTTTAACTGCTCCTTGGTAACTCTTATCCCCAAAAATCCTGATGCTAAAACTGTTAAGGATATGAGGCCTATAGCTTGCTGTAGTACAATTTACAAGATTATATCAAAAATCCTAACAACTAGACTGGGTAAGGTGATCAGTAAGCTGGTGGATGAATCACAATCTGCTTTTGTTCCAGGTAGACACATACAGGACAACATCATCTTGGCTCAAGAACTGATCAAAGGGTATAACAGGAAGAATATTTCTCCGAGGTGCATGGTTCAGATGGATATTCAAAAGGCGTATGATACGGTTGACTGGAATGCTTTAGCTCAGATTATGCAAGAGATGGGAATACCTCAGATGTTCAGAAATTGGGTAATGGAATGTGTAACCACTACTTCTTATCGGTTCAATATCAATGGGAGTCCCTCAAAAGTTCTGGAAGCAAAAAGGGGATTGAGACAGGGAGATCCCATCTCCCCCCTCTTATTTGTGCTGGTGATGGAATACCTTCATAGGATGTTCCAAAACTTGAATAATAATCCAAACTTCAATTTTCACCCAAAATGTGAAAAATTGAAGCTTATCTGACATGTGTTTTGCTGATGATATTGTGATTTTTGCGAGAGGGGATGTTGGTTCTCTTCAACTCATTATGCAGGTGGTGGAAAAATTCACTAACTCAACTGGCTTGCAAATGAGCATTCCTAAAAGCAAGCTATTTGTGGGAGGGGTAGATGGCATAACTAAAGGAAACTTGCAGCAAGCAACTGGATTCTCTTTGGGGCAGCTTCCAGTCAAGTATCTTGGAGTGCCTCTGAACAGTAGAAAGCTCACCATCAACAATTGTCAAGGGCTGCTAGATAGAATGACTGTTAGAATTAACCATTGGTGTAGCCGTCTTTTGTCGTATGCAGGTAAATTACAGTTGGTGAGAAGTGTGATGTTTGCTATAACCAATTATTGGATGCAAATTTTTCTTCTACCCAAAAAGATCATTAGGCTCATTGAAAGCATGTGTAGAAGATTCATTTGGGCTGGAAATGACGAGAAGAGTAAAAGAGCGCCGGTGGCCTGGGACCATGTTTGTGATTCGATTGCAAATGGTGGAAGGAACATCATAGCCTTAGGGGAGTGGAATAAAGCCACCATTGGCAAGCTTCTCTGGAATTTGAGCGAGAAGAAGGATAAAATGTGGGTTAAATGGATGCATATTTACTACTTGAAGAATGGAGTGATTGAGGAATACCAGCCCAACAACAACAGTTCATGGTTGATGAAGTCCATGTGTAAACATAAAGCTGAATTGATGTCTAATGATATTTGGGTTGAATTCCAGGCTAATAATATGTATAGCACTCGAAGAATGTATCGGCATCTACGTGGGGACAAGCCAAGAGTTGATTGGAGGAGGTTAATGTACATAAACATGGCTAGACCAAGGGCTGTTTTTACTCTTTGGTTGGTCTGTCAGGACAGATTGCAAACCAAAGACAGATTGATGAAACACGGGACTTATACTGATGGGAATTGTCTGTTTTGTGATGTGCAGGAAAATAGATGCCATTTATTCTTTGAGTGTGCAATCACAAAGAAGATTTGGAAGGAGATTCTTAATAGGCTTGGGCTTGGTTATATCCATATTGATTGGAATGAGCATACTGCTTGGCAAGAAGCCAAAGAGAAGGGCAACAAAATGCGTATTTTCAAAGCTGCGCTGGCTGAAACGGTATACCACATTTGGTGGGTGAGAAACAGGATTTGTTTCCAACAGGGGAGGAAGGAAGAGCTTCAAAGCCAACATATTCATGACATACTTATGGATAGATTTAGAATGAATAGAAAATTGACAGCGTATTGTAATAGCCTTTAGTGGTCGTTGTTTGTATTCGTGTCGGTTGGGGTCTGGATCTGAGGATCGGCGTGTATTTCTTTGTTTTTGGCAATAAAGATTATTATTATTCCAAAAAAAAAAAATCTATAATTTTCTTCTCCATAACCAAATTTTAGGTTTCTTCATCACTAAGTAACAAAGTTAAACGACTATAAATTAATGATTCATATTATATATAAATGGCTAACAACTGAAACTACATAATTAAGATCAATATTATTTGTATTCGGCCTATTCACATTGTATTATGGTATACTATATATAAATAAATTCTATAATTTTCTTCTCCATCACCAAAGTTTAGGTTTCTTCAACACTAAGTAAAAATTTAAAGGATTATAAATTAATGATTCATATTATATATATACGGGTAATAAGTGAAATTACGTAATAAAGCTCAATTATAATTATATTTGTCATATTCACACTGTATTATGGTATATTATACGTAAAAAAATTAATATTTTCTTCTCCATCACCAAATATTAGATTTCTTCATCACTAAGCAACAAAGTGAAAAAAAATATAAATGAATGATTCATATTATATATAAATGGGTAACAACTTAAATTACATAATCAAGATCAATATTATTTGTATTCGGCATATTCACGTTGTATTATGGTATAAAATATGTAAATAAATTCAATAATTTTCTTCTCCATCATCAAATTTTAGGTTTCTTCATCCCTAACTAAGAAAGTCAAAGTACAATAAATTAATGATTCATATTATATATAAATGGTTAATAAGTGAAATTATATGATAAAACTCAATTTTATTTGTATTTATCATATTCGTATTGTATTATGGTATATTATATGGAAAAAAAATATGTTTCTTCTCGATCACTAAATTTTAGGTTTCTTCATCACTAAGTAACAAATTGAAAAAACTATAAATGAATGATTAATATTATATATAAATGGGTAACAAGTGAAATTACACAATCAAGATCAATATTATTTGTATTTCGCATATTCACATTGTATTATGGTATATTATATGTAAATAAATTCAATAATTTTCTTCTTCATCACAAAATTTTATGTTTCTTCATCACTAAGTAACAAAGTTAAAGAACTATAAATTAATGATTAATATTATGTATAAATGGTTAACAACTTGAATTATATAATAAAGTTCAATATTATTTGTATTCGTCATATTCACATTATATTATGGTATATTATATGTAAAAAAGAATTTAATATTTTTTTCTTCATCACCAAATTTTAGGTTTCGTCATCACTAAACAATAAAGTTAAAAAAACTATAAATGAATTATTCATATTATATATAAATGGGTAGCAAGTGAATTTACATAATTAAGATCAACATTATTCGTATTCGGCATATTCACATTGTATTATGGTATATTATATGTAAATAAATTCAATAATTTTCTTCTCCATCACCAAATTTTAGGTTTCTTCTTCACTAAGTAACAAAGTTGAAGGACTATAAATTAATTATTCATATTATATATAAATGGTTAATAAGTGAAATTACATAATAAAACTCAATATCATTTGTATTCGCCATATTCACATTGATTATGGTATATTATATGTAAAAAAAACTCAATATTATTCTTCTCCATCACCAAATTTTAGGTTTCTTCATCACTAAGAAACAAAGTTAAAAAACTATAAATGAATGATTCATATTATATATAAATGGGAAACAACTGAAACTACATAATCGAGGTCAATATTATTTGTATTCGGCATATTCACATTGTATTATGGTATACTATATATAAATAAATTCTATAATCTTCTTCTCCATCACCAAATTTTAGTTTTCTTCATCACTAAGTAACAAATTTAAAGGATTATAAATTAATGATTCATATTATATATAAACGGTTAATAAGAGAAATTACCTAATAAAGCTCAATTATAATTGTATTTGTCATATTCACACTGTATAATGGTATATTATATGTAATAAAAATTAATCTTTTCTTCTCCGTTACCAAATTTTAGGTTTCTTCATCACTAAGCAACAAAGTGAAAAAAATATAAATGAATGATTCATATTATATATAAATGGGTAACAACTTAAATTACATAATCAAGATCAATATTATTTATATTCGGCATATTTACATTGTATCATGGTATATAATATGTAAATAAATTCAATAATTTCTTCTCCATCACCAAATTTTAGGTTTCTTCATCCCTAAGTGTAGCGGGGTATTCGTTACCTTTAGATTTGTTGACTAAATCAAAAGTAAATCATACAATTCGAGTCGCCACCGCACTTCTATTTATCCAAAGGAAAGGTTAGATAGCGAACAAAAACCAAGAAGTTTTATCAAATCAAAAACTAATAAAAATGTCAGAGATTTGGGTAAGGGGGTTGGTTATGCAATGGGAAGGTTTTAAGCACCCAAAACATCCTTAGTACTCTAAGGGAGCCCTTTTTACAAATGGTGTATGGTAGCTTGGTATTTTTGAAAGATATTTATGCAAACATGATTGGGGAGATGAGAGGAGAATATACAGATTATTTATAAATTTTGGTGTTTGAATGGATAAACCCATTGCCTACGTACCATCTTTAAAAAGGTATGATCAAAATCTCGTATTCGGGGTAAAAATCTCAAAAGAAGTTGGTGAATTGATTGGTCAAAAGCCTTAAGGTCTTTTGTTATCAAAGGGAGAAAACTCAACCCAAAACCACAAATCCCCCATGTGAGGAGAGCTTCAACATGCTAGTGAGGGGTTAACCCTATAATAAGCATGGAAGACTTATAGTCCAACACTAAGGATACATGTGAGTATTATATCAACCTCTATGATAACTCAAACCCAATAGCTAATGTTTATGAAAAGCTTTAACACAAATGGTCATTGGAACCATAAAAACAATTTGGGTGAGTTGTACTTACAAATGTAAAGTATTCACAAAATATAGTCAAAGTTGACTTAAGATTCAATTCAAAATAAGTGTTATGAAAAGAGTTTGAAAAATCAAAGGCATAGTGCCTAGGTTTCTAATTGTTGAAAAGCAATGTTAATGTTTGCACAAAGAGTTTGGCTTGGGTTAGAGTGGAGAGAAGAAGAGAAGGGTTAGGTCCTAAACATGCAGTTACTTGCCAAATCCCTAATTTTTTGCCTAGATTGCCCCAGGGTGAGGTACTCAATCTAGCGGGATATATATTCATTTTTTATGTCTCTAACTTTTTCCTGGATCGCCCTTTCGGGTTTTCAATCCACCGAGACGCTCATTTTTTGCCTAAGTCGCCCTTTCGGGTTTTCAACTTAGCAGCTTCAACAACCCCATTCATCTTGGGTCTATAAGGAGAAGAATTATGATGTCCAATCTTGAACTCACTACAAAGCTCTTTCATCATCTTGTTGTTCAAGTTAGATCCATTATCAGTAATGATCTTATCTGGCACACTATTGTTGGTGTAAGCCCTAGAGGCCAATACTTTTGGTACTTGTATCGAATTTTTTATTAATAATAAAAGGCTTTTTCTTTATTATGTTTGTTTAATAAAGTCCCTGGAATAGATAGTCCGTTTAATGTATCAAGTGTGACTTAATCATGAGATCACATTAAACATAAGGACAATATTCTTAAAGTATCCGTAGTCGAGCTTTATTGTGAAGTGGGATAACATTAAAGCATGAAGACTATTATGTTTATAGACTGATGATCACATCTCATGGATCATGGATAAGGAGTTATCAAGTCTCAAACATAGGTATGAATATTAAGAGTAATATTTATACTGGATTGACCCGCTATGAGAATACTATATAGAATGTTATGCAAAGTGTCATAAGTTATTCTCATGGTGATAATGGTGTATACCTCCCTTCGACCTGAAACCACTATGGACCCTAGATGTAGAGTCGAGTGCCTTATTGCTGATCAAACATTGTCCGTAACTGGATGACCATAAAGACAGCTGATGGATACTCCACGAAGCATGCTAAGGGACATGAGTGACCTAGATGGAATTTTCCCATCCTGCGTAACAGGATAAATGTCTATGGGCCCAATATTGATATGGACAAGGATGACACGGTCTATGCCTTGTGTTCAATATAGATATAAGGGCAAAAGGGTAATTATACACATAATTATTATCACAGAAGGATTTGTCAGATCACATGACATTTTCGTGTCTTGGGTAGCAGTGATGTGTTGCTAGATACGGCTTACTATTTATTATGTTAAATACGTGATTTAATATAATTGCCAATGCCGCGAAAACCTATAGGGTCACACACAAAGGACGGATTGATGAGAAATAGAGTAATTAAGGAATACTGTAATGTACGGTGCCCTTAAGTGAATTATTGAACATCGTAAGGTACGGTGTACTTAAGTAGAATACAAAATATGGTAAGGTACCACGCGCTTAAGTGATTTTGGCATATTATAAGATATGGGCCATATACACTTAAGTGGGCTTTTTAGCTTGCAGCCCACACAAGTGGTTCTATAAATAGAACCCTTGTGTAGAAGCATTGTTACACTTGCAATTTTGTTTCTCTCTCTCTCTCTCTCTCTCTCTCTCTCTCTCTCTCTCTCTCTCACTCAAAGCCTTCATTCGTAGCAGCGAGCACTAAGATTGAAGGAATCCGTTCGTGTGGACTGAGTAGAGGCGTTGTCATCGTTCAGCGTTTGTGATCGCCACAAGAGGTAACGATTCTATCACTGATCATGCCCATTCGTAAGGATCATTAAAGGAGAAATTTTAAATTCCGCTGCATTTTGGATCGCCATTCTCCTTCAGTGGTATCAGAGCCACTTACGAAACCATGCATCTGATAGCTGTTTATTTTCTGTATTAATACGATTAAAAGACAGAATGAATCAAAGAATAAACGAGTAATTAAATTGAGATCGATCAAGTTATATATATGATATAAGTAATCCTGATGCAAAATACGGTATATATGATATATTGTTTCTGTTTCATTCATTCAAACACTTAATGGTTGTTTTCCTTTGAGCGATCAATGGTCGTTTGCTTCTTGATCCGACATTAGTATGGTGAAGCAATGATGTGTTGATCAATAATACTGAATCAACAATCGAGATGTGTTTGACGGTCTGAAATTAGTGCATTAGGGTTAATGACGGAACAAGGGTTGTGTAGAGTTATGCATTAGGGTTAATAACGGCACAAGGGTTGTGTTATCAAAAAGTTATGCGATTAGGGTTGTGACTGGGCAAGAGTTGTGTGATCGGTCAGCGGACACCCGTTCCCGCTGACTGGGCAGCGGACCCCCGACTAACTCTGTGTAGTGTGATCGGTCGCCGAAATTTAATTTGGTTTTAATTAATTAAAATAATTAAAATTAATAATAATAATGTGTTTATTATTATTGTCTTGTGGTGATCAGTTATGGCCTTAGTTTTCCTTTATTTTGTTTTGGGTTTTAAAATACGACTTGCGTGTCGTGCCTCTCTTTTAATCTCTTAATGTAACTTCTTTTCTCATCTCACTCCCTCGTATGTAAAACGAGTTTCTTTTATGTAATGTAATGTTATGAAGAAAGAGAAGAATTAAAAATCAAAGGAGGACAACCTTGAAGATCTTGCTTGGAGAAGCTTAGATCGTTATTAGGTTAACTTAGGTTCTCTCATTGGCTTGGGAGAACAATTGCGTTAGGGGCCATAACTGTTTCATTATATATGTATGTTGATGCATGTGAATGTATGTTGATGCATGTGAGAGACGATTTATATGATAAATAAGCCGGTGGGATCAGAATAATTGCAAATTCCCTCAAATTAAATATTAAGTTTATGCTTTCCAAGTTTTAGCACTCATCAAGACTAGTATCGGATAATGTAGGTTTCGCCTACGCGAGGTGCATGTTCTATATTAGTAAGGTGAGATGGGATAATTGTAATATCCAATTCTTAAAATAATGGGTTAAACTTAACTAAACAAATTATAATAAGATTATATATGTTTAGAAGCAAGAGTTGGAAATGATCCATGTGATGGATTAGAATAAGGAGTTATTCACCCAACTAAAATATTCAAGAGTTCAATTAGATACAATTGGAAGGAGTTCCTACATAAATAACCTAGTTTTGTGTAATCCGCCTACGCGGACTGTCATACCCCAATTTTGGTCCTGAATTTTTATTTTTATTTGGCACTTGGCCTAAGGTTCATTTGCATACATTTATTCCCAAATCCATTTTTTGTTTCAAACTATGCCCAAAATCCACATCCATCCTTGTCCAAGCGTTTATGACCCTTGTGAATTGGAGATACTCCCAGATAAACACATTTGGTGCTTCTGAAATCCAGTTCATGTTGATTGTATGGCCTCAGGTGAGGGTAGCATGATCGACCAAACACTTTTAGTGTCTCGTACTCTAGTTGCTTGTTATGCAAGGAAAATAACGGTGAAGGCCAATCCCATTTTCATAATTTGTCTATGCTTCATTTCAACAGTACCATTCTGATGGGATGTGTGTGGACATGTGAGTCTGTGCATTATGCCAAGCTCATTGTGATACCTTATGAATGACGGGAATTCACCACTAAAGTATGATTGAATATACTTTATTTGCGAGTTGAAATGTGTTGTGACATAGCTCTGAAAGAATTTAAATGCATTAAGAGCATCACTTTTCTGCTTCGGCATGTATATCCAAGTGTACCCTGTATGAGCGTCAACAAAGGAGACATAATAAGCGTATCCACCTCTAGATGGAGCAAGTGAAACCCCTCCCCCCAAATAGATTTGTTTGGATTAGTTCAAAAGCACTACTATATTTTGTATGAGTTAAAAGAGCATGAAGCCCATGAGATTTGTCTAGACAACAAGCATGACAAAAAACTTTCATATTTCTTATTATTCACATGAATACTACACAACTCAAGAACATGATTGATTACTTTAGGGTTGCATTGGTAATATGGTATGTGAGTTATGCGCACGTCCATTGATGTATAAAACAAACTGCTCATGACTGCAACTGTAACTATGGCCACACCAGTCATATTGGACTGCAAGCTTCTTCAACATATTCAAAATTGCAACGTGGACACAATTTCAAATCTTGGACGCGATCAAAACATTTCTTTTCTTTATGTGCTATTAAATGCTTGATCGCCAAATATGCAAGACATAAGCAAAGGAGTAACTGGGGTGAAAATTCGATGGTTGTGTTTGAACTGCAATGCTGATGTTGTCGTTGAAGCTTGCACGTGTTTTCCGCTGAATGGAGTTTGGTGGTATGCGGTTTTGTAGCAACTCTGTGACATGTCATTTGGTTGTTGCTGCTTCTATTTTCCATTGACAGCTTTTGCAGTTTGTCTCGGCAATAGCTTTGATTTCGGTTCTCGTTAGAAGCTTTGGACGCCTAAAAATCCACTGCAGCTTATGGTTGTTCTTCTCTACTGCAACTTGCTGCCGTTTGTTAAGTGTGCATTCGCAGTTTGTTATCCATTAACCGAACATCTTCTGTAACCAGACACTAGTAAAGGCGGCAGTATGGATCCCGGTAATTATGTAAAGGTCAAATGTGTAGCATCTGGAAGCCCGAATGACATCACCCTTATCAAAGGAGTTTGTTTGCACGAAAAATATAAAGCACAAGCGCACGACCTCTCAAATCTGTTCCTGCCATTTCATCGGATAAAACAGGATTAGCAGTTATTGGAGTCAATTCCCAAGTTTCAAAGTCGAGATTACAAGATGGAAATCTTTCAGAATTCAAAGAGAAAGTTGCTGCAGAAGAGTTCACCTGATTCATTGGAAACACATTTGCTCTCTTTTGAATTATATACTGAAAGCGAGAAACTGATATGGAGTGTCTTAGAAGCGGAGCGCCCAACTATTAGTCAGCTGCATGAGATAATCAAAAACCGAAAATTGCTTTTGGAATCTCCAATGACTTCACTGCAGTAAACAAGATAACCATCAAGCAGTAAAATTCCAAAAAAAAATCCAAATTTGAATAGAGACGAAAGGCGAAGAGAAAGCAGGAGTCCATATTACCGTTTTCGGAAAATAGCATCAAAGAGGACAAACTCATTTTTGAGCAGAAAAAGCACTTCTGGAATTTGCTTCTTTGAGCTTTTGAGCATCAAACCAAAGCCCTGGCTGTGAACATAAATAAAACGGGAAAAAACCCTAATCAGAGGACGAAAAATTTGAGAGGAGAAAACGGCGAAAAACTTAAAAGCGAAAGACCCCAACCCCACAATAAAAACAAACCTGGATTAGAGAGGCGAAGAAGGAGGATTAAAGCATCGTCGGAGCTATCTTCACCGCTGAAGGTGAGATTTTCACTCGACCCTCTTTTGAACCATAGGTTCGTTAGCATCGTGAGCGATTCTGAGGAAGACGTGAGGTTTGGGAGCTTTTGAGATAGGGGGTTTTCGATGAGAGATGAGGGATTGAGGTTAGGTTTGAGAGCGATAGGGAGAGCGATTGAGAGAGAGGTTTGTGAGTGAGATTGGGAGAAGAGGCACTACGCCAAAAACTGGAATAGACAGCGCCCCTTAGAGGGCGCTTTATTACAAAAGCGCACTCTAAAGTGAAGAGAAAAAATAAGGAGCATACTATTGGAATAGACAGCGCACTTTAGAGGGCGCTTTTGTAACAAAGCACACTCTAAAGTGAAGCGAAAAAATAATGAGGAAATGGAGGGACACCAATAGAGGACGCTTTATTGAAAGCGCCCTCTAAGGGTAACCTTAGAGGGCGCTTTTGAAAAAGCGCTCTCTATGTCCATGTACATTTCCAGTTTATAAGGCGCTTTTAGAAAGCCTTAGAGAGCGCTTTTAGAAGCGCCCTCTTAGGCCCCCTTTAGAGGGCGCTTTTGTAACAAAGCGCCCTCTAAAGTGAAGCAAAAAAAAATAATGAGGAAATGGAGGGACAACAATAGAGGGCACTTTAGTGAAAGCGCCCTCTAAGGTTACCCTTAGAGGGCGCTTTTAAAAAAGCGCTCTCTAAGTCCATGTACATTTCCAATTTAGAAGGCGCTTTTGGAAAGCCTTAGAGAGCGCTTTCAGAAGCGCCCTCTTAGGCCCCCTTTAGAGGGCGCTTTTTTTACAAAAGCGCCATCTAAGGTCCCCTTTAGTAAACATTAAAATTATAACATATACTGCATGTCTCTTTATTTTCCCTCTCTACAAGCTATTTCGTTTACGTAACTGGGTTTTCTCTCTACTGCGTCCACCGTCTACTGCGATTACTCTCGTCCTCCGTTCGTTCTCCCTCCCTCACCGTCGTCGTCGCCGTCACCTTTTTCTGCTGCTGCGTTCACGTTCACGTCCACCGTCACTGTTCACTTTCTTCTCCATCGTTACCGTCACCTTGAAGGTATTTCTCTTCTCCATCTTTACCGTTCACTTTCTTCATGTGTTTGATTAGGGCATTTTCTAAACTTAGTTTTACATTTTGTGCATTATGTTGATTAATGTTGTTTAGGGCAAACTGAGTTTTTTATTTCTGATTGAAAACTGATATCATTTGAAGTGTGTTTGAGCTTGTGCTTGGAAGTTTGATGATTATGGATGCAAGTTTGTTCATGTTCCAAACACCATAAGTTTGCATTGGTCTTTTGCATGCAGTAGGTGTGTGTGAGTTTGCATTGGTCTTTTGCATGCAGTAGGTCTTTTGCATGATAAATGGAAGGTATATGAATGTGTTCACGTATTGAATCATTGTCTTACTTGGGTCTTATTGAATCATTTCTATATTACAGATAAAATGGCTAACCAAGACGATACCCATGACGCGAATGGATCACGTAACAATGTTGAAAAAGAAATCAAACGAGGATTGACGGTTATGAAGTCAATCATTCGTGCAAGAGACAAGGGTGTAAAATTTGAAGTACATTGGAGTGCTGAAGACCAACTAATTGAGCCTAACGGTTCAATGTTGGCAAGTTACATTGGTTTCCTTGTTCGACAACATATTCCGATTACATGTGATAATTGGAGAAGTTCGGACTTGAAGGTTGGCAAAGAAAAAATATGGTCGGAGATACAAGTACTTACCATATATTGTTATATGTTTTTTTTGTTGACTATTTGTTGACCATATATTGTTATAATATTACTTTATAATAACACACTCCATGTGTATGTTTTTTAGAGATCCTTTCACATCGATGAAAGCCGGCAAAAATATTGTATTCAATTGGCCGGAAAAAGACTTCGAGGATTTCGATCCTTTTTGTCCAACAAATTTCTCAAGGATGAGGAAGGAAAATTTGTTGAAGCAGAACGGCCAATGAAGTATGCCGAGATTATTTCAGCCGATGAATGGAATAACTTTGTCGCCAAACGAAGAAACGAAAAATTCCATGTAATGTCTATTAATTATGGTATTATACAATTGTTAAGTTACTTGGTTCTAATATGCCTTAAACTTTTTTATCCAGGAAGTAAGCGACATAAATCGGAAAAGGGCATCAAAACCCGCGTATCCGTACAAAAAAGGGCGTACGGGATATGCACGGTTACAACAAAGAATTGTGAGTATATTCAAATGCTATGAGCTTATACATTGTCACAATATGTTATAATTGATGATCTTATAATCTAATTCAATGTGTAGCTAGCCGAGGATAAAAGTGACGCAACATCTCTTCCGGAGCACGTATTATGGAAGGCTGCTCGGGTTGGGAAGGATGGGGATGTCGTTGAAGCGGTCCAAACTGTTTATGACGAATGTGTAAGTATATGTAACATTATTTCTTTAATTATATCGAAAATTTTGTTAGACATATAATTCATTTTTAATCTCCTCTAATAATATTTCAGGAGACTTTATCCCAAACCGTACCTTCAACCGAGGTCCAGGATTGCAGGAGCGTACTTAGTCGAGTACTAAATGTTCCTGAGTATTCCGGTCGTGTGAGGGGTAAGGGTTTTGGTGTGACTCCGTCGTCATTTTATAAAAAACCAAAAACAAAAAATCCTACCAACAAAGAGGTGATGGAGACCTTGGCGGAGTTAAGGGCACAAGTACTCCAACTGCAAAACGAGAATGCAAGGTATAGAGAGGAAAGGTGCGCCTCCGAGGCAAAAGATACTAGTGACCGAGCTAGTATCAATTGTCAACCGAAATTTCCCGAGGTAATTATATATGTTATTATGAAATTAAAATAGCACTTTTTTACTTGACACATATACACGTTAACAATAACATTTATTATTGGTTTAGGGCATTTCACCTTGTCAGCTGTATCTATCGTCACCAACTTATCGCATGGTTGGCAAGGGAAAAGTGCACAACACTTCGGGTGAATTACTTCACCATAATCCCCTCCCGGTGGGATATATGAAAGTTTCGGTTGACCTTGTATTAGATATCGACGCGCTTCTACCATTACCTGACGTTGTTTCAGAGACAACGTTGATGCGAGAAGCAGTCGGATCCTTTGTTGGATGGCCGTCAGATCTAATTTTCCCAGATGCCGAGGTATATATGTTCTAAATGATTATGAATCTTTAGTATTCACATTTCAATTCAGCTACAATTATGATATTTAATCAATCCTTATTACATGGTAATGTTAGACTCCTACAAGACCCACGCATAAAGTTGGTAAAGGGATTTCAAGACGCATCGAGTCGGTTGCATCTCTAAAAGAGGTACAAATATATATACCTATTGAATTATATACGCAACGATTCTGTTGCATCACAAAAAGTCATGATTTAATTTATATGAATTTTTAGGTTCCCGGTCGAAAGTTGAAAAAAGCTGGTAACGATATTCCTCCAACGACGTCCGGGACAAAATCTCAAATTATGATGCGTCTTGAGAAAATGGTGAATGAGTCCGATATTATGCAAGGGGCCATTCGTACTATAGATTTTGATGAAGGTGTTTTCGGAGCTGCTCATTTCGAAATAATTGCAAAGGAGGACATGCAACAACTTTTTAAACACGACGAATTGGGCATCGCTGTCATTCATACATACATATGGTACTCCGATCAATCTATAATTTACTTAGTTGAACAATTTATTTACACATTTCAATGAGTAGTCTAATGTTTATTATGTTTCTATTTAAGGTATATGTATGTAACATTGCTGCGGGGAACTGAATTGTGTAACCGTTTCAATTTTATTGCTGCTTCCCGTATCAACGCAACGTTAATAACGAAAAATCCAACATCCGTAAAGAATGATCTAGTCGATAGATTCATGGCGGGCGGCGATAAGACTACACCCAGTTTGTATTTTTTACCGTTTAATTCTGGCAACGGGTTAGATTTTCTTTCTAATAATTTCATTCTAATCTATGTATATCTTTTACGTAGAAAATTTTCATTCATCTAAATTTTTGTTTTATTTTACAGTGGTCACTGGGTGTTGGTTGCTATGGATCTTTCGAGACTAATAGTGTATTATCTCGATTCGTTATCGGGTGATTGGAGTAAATATCCGAGTATGAAGAAGACGGTTGACGCGTAAGTGAAATTCCCCTAAATATTCGTGTGTATTTGTATATTTAATTATGTCTGTCAGATTGATCTCAATATACGTTTTTATTTTGTTAGGGCAATAATAAAATTTAGATCGAAAAAGAATTATCGCAATAGGAAGGACATTACCTGGATCAGAGTTCAGGTATATATTAAGTATCTTATTTTTGCTTATAATAGTGTTTGTTTTTTTGCTTATAATAGTGTTTGTAAGAAATTAACTATATATATATTGTTTGTTTTTCTGTGTAGTGTCCTCAGCAAAATAATTCGGTCGATTGCGGATTTTTTGTATTGAGATTTATGAGAGATATCATTGCGTTGAATCGTATAGACATCCCAAAATGGTATGGAATAATAACTTAGGGTTTATTTTAATATTATCGGATATTTCATCTAATTTGTTACTAAATCATGAATATGTTTTATTCTCTTAATTGTAGTACTTTGAGGAATACAAATCTTACTCAAGAGCTTATTTGGATGAAATGAAGGATGAATTGTGTCAATTCATTGTTGATCAAAGAATCATATAGCTAGGTTGTATATTGTTGTACATATATGTATGGAATGTTGTTGTTGTATGCTGTTGTTGTATATATGTTGTATATTGTTGTTGTACTTTTACTAACTCATGAATATGTTGTTGTATATTGTTGATCAAAGAATCATATATTATGTTGTATATATGGAGGATTAATGTTGTATATAAATGGATTCATGTTGTATATATCAATGGATTAATGGTGTATAACATTGGATTAAAGGATGAAATCAATATGAATTTTACACTTTTGCAGCATGCGAACAGGTTACCAATTAAATATCCACTGTTTTTCAAACAAATTTTTTTAAAACAACTAACACTTTAGAGGGCGCTTTCTGTAGGAAGCGCCCTCTAAACATTTTACATTGACAACTTTAGAGGGCGCTTTATCCAGAAAGCGCCCTCTAAACACTTTACATTGACAACTTTAGAGGGCGCTTAACACTTTAGAGGGCGCTTTACGTAGGAAGCGCCCTCTAAACATTTTACATTGACAACTTTAGAGGGCGCTTTGTCCAGAAAGCGCCCTCTAAACACTTTACATTGACAACTTTAGAGGGCGCTTTTTCCAGCAAGCGCCCTCTAAGGTGTCCCTTTATGGACCACTCCAGAGGGCGCTTTTTCTGAAAGCGCACTATAATGTGGCCCTTAAAGGGCCACTTTAGACAGCGCTTTCTCCAGGAAAATAAAGCGCTGTCTTTACCTATGCCAGCGCCACTTTAGAGGGCGCTTAAAAGCGTTGTTATAGGCCAAAATAAGCGCCCTCTTTTCCCTTATTTGGCGTAGTGAGGGGGCAAGAAAGCTTAGCTGAGGACGATGACTCTTTGAGTCTGTGTTTACATTTGTTTTTTTTTCATTTTCTTTTTTTGTTCCCTTTTTATTTATCCCTTTTTTTAATAGAACAATTTTGAAACCATTACTTTTTCTACGTTTAAACTTCCTAGATTTTTCATTTAATAATGTTTTCATTTACTAGTGTATTAGTATAGTATTCTACTATTCCCAACTCACCAGCCTCTTAAACCCAACAGCCATGCGGCTGGGTTTAATTACTAGTAGGCCAACAGTTTTTTTTATTTTTTATTTAGTTTTTTTTTATTTTTAATTCTTTTTTTAATTTATCTTAGTTTATATATTTAAGTTAGTATTAAAATAACAACTAGTTGGTAAGTGGCCTGGTGGAGAGGAGTGTTTTCTAGGTCTTTAGTGTAGTGGGTTCGATACCCCTATGTGTAGCATTTTTTTTTCTTTTAACATTTTCTTTTATGTTTATGCTTTATTACTCATAGTTTTTTTATTATTGTTTAATAGCATAGATTTGTTTTCTTTTAATTGCATCATTCATTCAAAACCATTTGAAAAACTATAAAAATCATACTTTTCTCGATTTAATATCGAGCCCATTTTCCATACCCTTGTAAGTCGATTGCTTTTTAAGCATCGCCATCAACCTCACATAGCTTACTCTTGGGCTTTCTTACAATGAGCCGGTTTCTCTTGCACTTACACTCATATTTCGCATCATTTGTTGTTTGGGCCTGATTTAATTATTTCATGATTTTGAATCCCCATTTGACAAAATGTACCCCACTCCCCCGATGTGTAATAATCTTGTACTATTTCATTTCTTTATTTGTTTGACTATTTAGTTAGATACTAACACAAGAATAAAATCAACAATTTCAAAAAATACAAAAATATGACTCGATCCAACGTCGAGTATTTTCTCAATAAACAAATCAATTCATTTCTCCCTCCTATTCTATTCCATTTCTTTCAAACTTTCATCAAACGCTTGATTCAACGTCAAGCCATTTCTCTAATAATAACTCAAAAAATATTAATTCATATTCAAGACCTTTTCAATAAAGATGGAAATGGAACGTGGTGTATACCGCGCACTCCTGAGACTAGGATTCGAGATGTATATCTCGCCAATCCTAGCTCTCGCCATCATCCAATTTATCCACTTTGCTCTATCAAATACTCAGTTAAATCTTTCTCAAACGTCCATCAATACTTGATCTAGGTCAAGTCATTTTCACAACAAAACTCAAAAATACCTAATTCTTATTTAACATCTTCTCAATAAAGGTGGAAATGGAACATGGTGTATACCATGCACTCCTGAGGTTAAGATTCGAGACGTATGCCTCGCCAATCTTAACTCTCGCCATCGTCTAAAATTGTAAATGCGGTTTCTTCAAACCCTTTCTCAATCAAATTCCAAAATACTTAATTCATATCTTAAACTCTTTCAATAAAGATGGAAATGGAACATGGTGTATACCGTGCACTCCTGAGACTAGGATTCGAGATGTATATCTCGCTCATCCAAGTTCTCGCCATCAATCAAAATACATCCAACCAATCAAACTCTTTTCTCGCCGCCGTGCGATTAATCAAAAACCTTTTTCATAAATGAAAGATATATTGTCTTAAGAGATACAAAACAATGTTTCGGCCACGATTGTTGAGTAGAGATAAATGACGCTTTTCCGAATGTAGATTTATAAATCCATTCGATGTGTGGTATACGTCCACTCCTCATCTGTTTTGGGTAAAACAATGTTTTCTTTGATTAATACAGTATAGCTTTCGCTAAAATCTACCAACAAACAAACATTTTTCTACCCAGAACTACGTAAGCCTTGATTTCTCTTTTGAGATACGTAGGAGCAGGATTTTTAAATCTTGTCAGGCCCACTAATAAAAAACTTAGGTTTAGTCCTTCGTCAAAAATCCAAAAACATTCTTTCTTTCTTTCCCACCCAATAATTCGAAAAGCCTAAATATTTCAACTAACACTAATGCACACAACTGACCTAATGGTTCCCGTTGAGTACAACGGACGTGAGGGGTGCTAATACCTTCCCCTTGCATAATCGACTCCCGAACCCGGATATTGGTTGCGATGACCATATCTTATCCTTTCTTTTGTCTTGGGTTTTATCGATATTTCCCCTTTCCTTCTTAGGAATAAATAAAGTTCGGTGGCGACTCTGTTCAGTCCATCATTGCGAGCGCGCGATCGCGCTTCGCTTTGTAGTCGTATCCCCCATTTTTTCGAGGTGCGACAGATGGAGACTTTGCTGGGGACAACAATATCCCTAAGTGAGTCAAGCCTAGTTAGGACGTTTGTGTGCCTTTGTTTGTTTAATTGTGTGGCTTTTCCTTATTTATTGCTTTTTTTTTACTATCTTTATTATTATATTGATATATCTGTTGAATATTGGTTCTATTGTGATTGATGGTATATGGGTATTTGATTGCGAACCATGTGGGAAAGACTCTACACCCGAGTCTAGAGTGAAAAAACATAAGATAAGATGATGGTTGAGTAGTACGGACTCCCGAGGTGAATACTTCGTAAGAGTCGGTACGAGAACCTCACTTAGAGTAGATTCTTTTGCAAATATTGTCGCCCGAGGTGTATACCTCGTAAGCTTCAATGTTTCAAAGGGGTCCATGACTCTAAGGACCTTTTAGAACATTGAACCTTTGGCCAACTAGAAATGATGGTTGCGTAGTATGGATTCCCGAGGTGGATACTTCGTAAGGATCGATACGAGAACCTCGCTCAGAATAGATTCTCTAGATGGAGTTGATGACCGGAAAGTATTTTCCGTAAGCGTCAAACAGTCTTTTGAATCCACGACTCTGAGTACCCTGTCTAGAACCCAGTCGATGGTTGCGTAGTATGGACTCCCAAGGTGAATACTTCGTAAGGGTCGGTACGAGAACCTCACCCAGAATAGATTCCCTTGATGGAGTTGATGACCGGAAAGTATTTCCCGTAAGCGTCAAACATTCTTGTGAATCAATGACTCTGGGAATCCTTTGTAACAAAGCCCTAGATCATACCCGGTGAGAACCCCGTTTGGAAAAGCAATCAAATTTATCAGTACCTCGGACTTTTGAACCCGTGTATTAAAAAAAAAACACAAATATGCATGGCCTACATTGCATTCATTCGCATTCCATTGCATTTGCATCGCATCATAATGCATGTCATTCTCCAGAGAAAATACCAAAAAAAACTCATCCATCTTTTGTCCGTGAAGCACAGTGATTCTCAACACGCATTTAGAACAAAGAACCATGTCTCAGGGGATGATGGACGAGCTAAGGAAAAGCCAAGAAGCGCTGAAGGAGGAACTTAATCTTTTGAAGAGCCAAATGAGATGGGTCTTGGAAACCCTACAAGTCTTGTTGAGAAAAGAGGGTCACCCAATATACACTGCTGCAACAAAGAGAGCTACTACCCCGCATCCATCTGGTGTCACCCCAAGTCAAGGGAAATTCTATGTGGCAACTCCTCATTTACCAGTATATGGACCTCCCTCAAGACGTCATCAGCAACATCCTCTGGCTATTCCTCCTCAAAGTCACCAAAGCCAGGTTCAGAATAAAAATCAGAATCAGAACAAGAGGAACAAGGATCACAATGACTCGATTCCGGTGCCATATAGCAAGCTCTACCCGCAACTGATCCAAAATGCTTTGGTGACACCTCGAGCTCTCACGCCTGTGTCACCATACCTGCCATGGTACAATCCAAATGCAACATGTGAATTCCATAAAGGGGCATTGGGACATGACCTAGATTCTTGCTTTGCGCTAAAAGCCTTGGTACGGGGACTGATTACCAAAAAGAGCTTAGTTTTTGAAGAAGATCATCCCAAGGTCAAGTGCAAATACCATACTGGGACAATGGGGCACTCCATCGAGGAATGCAAGAGTTTTAAGCTCAAGCTGCAAGGATTGATTGACATAAGGTCACCAACACTCAATGAGGAAGGGTCAAGTACATATACCCTGATTTCTGGGCCAGGTAATGAGAAAGGGAAAGGACCCATGAAAACCCTCAAGGTTTTGTTCCACAAGGAAGATGTCAGGGATGTGGCTAATGAGCTATCATTGTTTCCTGGTAGGAGCATTGAGATACCGCCTTGGATTTCCAATGTCACGACTCATACCAATGAAAGAAAAGGAGAAGTGAGTAGTGGATTCAAGAAGGTTGCATTCAACGATGAGATTGAAGGAAAAGAATTTGAAGATCATCATGCCAATGTCAAAAAGCTTGTTGATCCCAACCTTCAAGTTTGAAGAAGTCAATTCCCTAAAGCTGGCAATCATTTGGCTGTCTCAACATTTTGTAGTTTCCTTGCATGTTGATTGTTAATTGCTTTTAAGCATTGTTGTTTTCTTTGAATTGGTAAGATTAATGAAATGTTTATGCATCTTTTGAATTAATCCATTCGTATTCACTCGTTTTTCATTTATGTTAAAAAACAAAAACAAAAATACTCCTCTCATTCATTTTTGTTTATCAAACCTTTGTGTTAACAAAGATTGGAGGGAGGATGATGAAAACGAAACACCTGAAATTGTTGTGGTATGCTTTTGAGTAAAACCTTGTCGATGATGTAAGGCATTGTTTCAAATCCCCAAACACTGAAGAGATAAGGAGTTAATCCCTAGTCAACCACTTTGAGCCTAGAAGTTGGTGTTTATTTCGGATCTAAAACCCTTAATCGTAACCTGGGGCAGGGTAGTTATGTTCAGATAGTTTGATCGTGCATTCGATCTTTCAAAAAAAATCGTCCATATATACATCCTCCAATTAGGTTCAACCACATGTTATCCTTCGCGCACATGTTGAAGTGCCGAAGAAGTTGAGAAAAGATAAAATTAGTGTTGGTTGATCCTCATCCACCAATAATGTGGCAGTCACACCTTTAAAAAATAAAAATAAAAAGAGGCCCGCTAAGTCAAATACCACAAAATGACTTAGGAAAAAGTCGGGGAATCCCGATGGACCGAAAGCTTCAGAGAAGCGGTCCAGGAAAAATTAGGGATAAAGAAAATCAATCAAAAGAGGTCACCAAAATCCTCAACAAAACAAAAAATAAGGTGACTGCCATTTCAAGAAAATTCGTCTTGAACCCTCATCACACCTTCGAACCCTCTTAGAAGTCGAATGCGTGTATTGAATTAACTGAACATAGGAACTGGAGATCATCAAGAAGAAGGGGTGGGTAAAAATACATTTTGAGCCTTATATCCTTTTGTTTCAAAAAAACCGTGAACCAGACCACGTTACAACCCTTAAAAGACCTAATTGAGACATGGTTTATTTTGAAAGCATACCATAACAAGGTTGTGTTAACTTGACTCCAAACGATTTTTGTTAATCATTTGATGGCACCAACTTGCATACTGTGAATGACTTGATCACCATTGTGTTCTTATCAATGACTCGTTCACTGTATTTCACCCATTCATATCAATAAACTTTGAGTTCAAATTTTTGCATAAGTATTGCATTAAGATTACCATTTTTGAATGCATAATCTTATTTGCGAGTCAACACTTAGCATCAAGAAATTCCAAATACAGTTGAGGAACTTGATAAGGTGAAAGAAGTCTAGTCAGGGGAAAATCACTTTGAGCATCAGTTAATTCAAGCTAATCACCCTAAGGGTCATCTCGCCAAGAGTAATTTGTTTCAAGACTCAGACCGGGGCAAGCCACCTCAGAGCTCAATGAGTCCAGCTATCCAAAGGACAATCAATCAAGAGTCTACCATTCCAGCATTTGGTTAGTCAAGTTCGGACCATTGCAAGTTTCAAACACTTGGGGAAAGCCATCTCGAGGTAGCCTCATGGCAAGTTGTTTCCAAACCCACTTTCAAGGTTAACATTGCCAAAGTCCCAATAAATAGGGGCAAGATGAGCCACTGAGGGGCAGAACCTCTTTCTTCGTGCTTTCAAACTGCTCAAACAAATTCTGCCATACGTCAACAACTATTGAGTTTAAGACGAGTGCCCGAAAATTATGCTAGCACGATTCATTAATCCTCCAAAAGGATCCGTTGGCTAAGCTGTGGCCATCAAGCTTGATAGAATGCTCCTTTGACAACATCTATCATAAAATATTTGGTTGAGTTCTCGGTGTTGAGGAATCATGAGCTTCCATAAAAAGCCTTTACAAACTCCCAGTCTGCCAAGTGTCAGCATTCTCATAGCATGATCATTCATATATCATGCATAAAAGAATACAAATCATGCATGGCCGAAATGTACTTCGTGCTCATTTTGCATTGACCCAGGTCTTGTTGTTGATCCTATATCCTTTGACCTCTAATTCCAGTTTGTCTTTGGTGCCCTTAAACCATCATCCGGTTTTTTGCAGTCATTTTCAAATCCAACTCAGTTGGCACCTATTAGAAAATTTTCCATTAAGGTTCATTTTCTTTTTGGATTATCCGATGAATTTCCGGATTACTCCTTGGTTTATTGATGTATTTCCATAACTTGTCTGATGTATTTCCAGATGTTTCCCCATCTATCTGAGGTGTTCTCTGATGTGTCTGTATTCTGATGTATTTCCAGAATCTCCTTGATGTATCCTCTGATGTGTCTGTATTCTGTTATATTTCCGGAATATCACTTGTCATTCTGATGCATTTCCAAAATTTGTTTCTTTTACTCTCTGATGAATTCCCAGACATGTCACTTTTGTTCTGACGAACTTCCAGAACCCCTATGCCATTCCCTGGAATTATTTCAAGACTCATTGGTGTCTCCTAAAAAATCAGTTGTTACTAGGCATTATTCCAAGCTCAGTTGTTACTAGAACTCATTTCAAAGTCCAATTGTTGTTGGCACCAATCTATTAAAAGTTGGTTGTAATCCATTGCTTACAGTCAAAGTCCAATTGTTGTTGGCACCAATCTTTCAAAAGCTGGTTGTAATCCTTTGCTTACAGTCAAAAGTCCAATTGTTGTTGGCAAAATCCGTTAAAAGTTGGTTGTAGTCCATTACTTACGGTTAAAAGTCCAATTGTTGTTGGCACGTACAGAGAGTTTAATTACCCTGTCTTTCCTGATGGTTCCGTGAAAGTCATGTATGACTTATCATCTTGAGGAATTTCCAGAAGCTTGGAGGTTTTTCGTGTTAGAAAACTCCAATGATGTTGCTTTGTATGTTTTCCAATGTTTCTCAGGTCATGTATGAACCTATTGGTAAAACTCCCTTTGATTTTTTTCCCAAGTGATGTCAGGTCATATATGAACCTGTTGTTGAGTTTTATTCCGGGGTCAGGTCATACTTGAACCTGCTCTGAAGAGTTTTTCCAACTTTTGTTCAATACCATTCAGGTCATGTATGAACCTGTTGTTGAGCTTTTATTCCGGGGTCAGGTCATACTTGAACCTGCTCTGAAGAGTTTTTCCTTTTGTTCAATACCATTCAGGTCATGTATGAACCTGTTGTTGAGCTTTTATTTCGGGGTCAGGTCATACTTGAACCTGCTCTGAAGAGTTTTTCCTTTTGTTCAATACCATTCAGGTCATGTTTGAACCTGTTGTTGAGCTTTTATTCCGGGGTCAGGTCATACTTGAACCTGCTCTGAAGAGTTTTTCCAATTTTTGTTCAATACTATTCAGGTCATGTATGAACCTGTTGTTGAGCTTTTATTCCGGGGTCCGGTCATACTTGAACCTGCTCTGAAGAGTTTTTCCAATTTTTGTTCAATACTATTCAGGTCATTTATGAACCTGTTGTTGAGCCTTTTATTCCGGGGTCCGGTCATACTTGAACCTGCTCTGAAGAGTTTTTCCAACTTTTGTTCAATACCATTCAGGTCATGTATGAACCTGTTGTTGAGCTTTTATTCCGGGGTCAGGTCATACTTGAACCTGCTCTGAAGAGTTTTTCCTTTTGTTCAATACCATTCAGGTCATGTATGAACCTGTTGTTGAGCTTTTATTCCGGGGTCAGGTCATACTTGAACCTGCTCTGAAGAGTTTTACCTTTTGTTCAATACCATTCAGGTCATGTTTGAACCTGTTGTTGAGCTTTTATTCCGGGGTCAGGTCATACTTGAACCTGCTCTGAAGAGTTTTTCCAATTTTTGTTCAATACTATTCAGGTCATGTATGAACCTGTTGTTGAGCTTTTATTCCGGGGTCCGGTCATACTTGAACCTGCTCTGAAGAGTTTTTCCAATTTTTGTTCAATACTATTCAGGTCATGTATGAACCTGTTGTTGAGCCTTTTATTTCGGGGTCCGGTCATACTTGAACCTGCTCTGAAGAGTTTTTCCAACTTTTGTTCAATACTATTCAGGTCATATATGAATCTGCCGTTGAACCCTTATTCCGGAGCCAGGTCATACTTGAACTTGCTCTGAAGTTTTTCCTTTTGCTCAATACTATTCAGGTCATATATGAACCTGTCATTGAACCCTTATTCCGGAACCAGGTCATACATGAACCTGTTCTGAAGAGTTTTTCTCCTTGATTATTCCCCAGCGTTGTCAGGTCATATATGAACCTGTTGTAGCATCTTTTCCTTTATTCGGGTTTGGTAAGTCATATGTGAACTTACTACCGAAATCCCTTGTATTCTGAGTACTGCTTATCAAATTCCACTTCGATTACTCCCCAGTGTGTGTCTGATTCTCCAGCAGGACTGTTTTCCCCAGCAAGTTTGTTTTTTACCATTTGTTTGTCTCCCTGTGGACCACCAGCATTCCCCACAGATTGGTCTGTCTAGTAGCATCTCCTGTCAAGGGTCCATCATATCCCTAGTAGATAAAAATTAAAGAAAAAAATCATGCATCCATGCATATCATATCATATCATATCATATCATATCATATCATATCACATCATGTCATAGGGATTCAGGATCAAAATCCGGGTTTTCTTAGTATTTAACCATCTCCCACTATGATCATATGAAGAGTGTCTTGCTTCATATTCTCTAGTTGAAGACGCTTAAATAGGGGCAACTGTCATACCCCAATTTTGGTCCTGAATTTTTATTTTTATTTGGCACTTGGCCTAAGGTTCATTTGCATACATTTATTCCCAAATCCATTTTTTGTTTCAAACTATGCCCAAAATCCACATCCATCCTTGTCCAAGCGTTTATGACCCTTGTGAATTGGAGATACTCCCAGATAAACACATTTGGTGCTTCTGAAATCCAGTTCATGTTGATTGTATGGCCTCAGGTGAGGGTAGCATGATCGACCAAACACTTTTAATGTCTCGTACTCTAGTTGCTTGTTATGCAAGGAAAATAACGGTGAAGGCCAATCCCATTTTCATAATTTGTCTATGCTTCATTTCAACAGTACCATTCTGATGGGATGTGTGTGGACATGTGAGTCTGTGCATTATGCCAAGCTCATTGTGATACCTTATGAATGACGGGAATTCACCACTAAAGTATGATTGAATATACTTTATTTGCGAGTTGAAATGTGTTATGACATAGCTCTGAAAGAATTTAAATGCATTAAGAGCATCACTTTTCTGCTTCGGCATGTATATCCAAGTGTACCCTGTATGAGCGTCAACAAAGGAGACATAATAAGCGTATCCACCTCTAGATGGAGCAAGTGAAACCCCTCCCCCCAAATAGATTTGTTTGGATTAGTTCAAAAGCACTACTATATTTTGTATGAGTTAAAAGAGCATGAAGCCCATGAGATTTGTCTAGACAACAAGCATGACAAAAAACTTTCATATTTCTTATTATTCACACGAATACTACACAACTCAAGAACATGATTGATTACTTTAGGGTTGCATTGGTAATATGGTATGTGAGTTATGCGCACGTCCATTGATGTATAAAACAAACTGCTCATGACTGCAACTGTAACTATGGCCACACCAGTCATATTGGACTGCAAGCTTCTTCAACATATTCAAAATTGCAACGTGGACACAATTTCAAATCTTGGACGCGATAAAAACATTTCTTTTCTTTATGTGCTATTAAATGCTTGATCGCCAAATATGCAAGACATAAGCAAAGGAGTAACTGGGGTGAAAATTCGATGGTTGTGTTTGAACTGCAATGCTGATGTTGTCGTTGAAGCTTGCACGTGTTTTCCGCTGAATGGAGTTTGGTGGTATGCGGTTTTGTAGCAACTCTGTGACATGTCATTTGGTTGTTGCTGCTTCTATTTTCCATTGACAGCTTTTGCAGTTTGTCTCGGCAATAGCTTTGATTTCGGTTCTCGTTAGAAGCTTTGGACGCCTAAAAATCCACTGCAGCTTATGGTTGTTCTTCTCTACTGCAACTTGCTGCCGTTTGTTAAGTGTGCATTCGCAGTTTGTTATCCATTAACCGAACATCTTCTGTAACCAGACACTAATAAAGGCGGCAGTATGGATCCCGGTAATTATGTAAAGGTCAAATGTGTAGCATCTGGAAGCCCGAATGACATCACCCTTATCAAAGGAGTTTGTTTGCACGAAAAATATAAAGCACAAGCGCACGACCTCTCAAATCTGTTCCTGCCATTTCATCGGATAAAACAGGATTAGCAGTTATTGGAGTCAATTCCCAAGTTTCAAAGTCGAGATTACAAGATGGAAATCTTTCAGAATTCAAAGAGAAAGTTGCTGCAGAAGAGTTCACCTGATTCATTGGAAACACATTTGCTCTCTTTTGAATTATATACTGAAAGCGAGAAACTGATATGGAGTGTCTTAGAAGCGGAGCGCCCAACTATTAGTCAGCTGCATGAGATAATCAAAAACCGAAAATTGCTTTTGGAATCTCCAATGACTTCACTGCGGTAAACAAGATAACCATCAAGCAGTAAAATTCCAAAAAAAATCCAAATTTGAATAGAGACGAAAGGCGAAGAGAAAGCAGGAGTCCATATTACCGTTTCCGGAAAATAGCATCAAAGAGGACAAACTCATTTTTGAGCAGAAAAAGCACTTCTGGAATTTGCTTCTTTGAGCTTTTGAGCATCAAACCAAAGCCCTGGCTGTGAACATAAATAAAACGGGAAAAAACCCTAATCAGAGGACGAAAAATTTGAGAGGAGAAAACGGCGAAAAACTTAAAAGCGAAAGACCCCAACCCCACAATAAAAACAAACCTGGATTAGAGAGGCGAAGAAGGAGGATTAAAGCATCGTCGGAGCTATCTTCACCGCTGAAGGTGAGATTTTCACTCGACCCTCTTTTGAACCATAGGTTCGTTAGCATCGTGAGCGATTCTGAGGAAGACGTGAGGTTTGGGAGCTTTTGAGATAGGGGGTTTCGATGAGAGATGAGGGATTGAGGTTAGGTTTGAGAGCGATAGGGAGAGCGATTGAGAGAGAGGTTTGTGAGTGAGATTGGGAGAAGAGGGGGCGAGAAAGCTTAGCTGAGGACGATGACTCTTTGAGTCTGTGTTTACATTTGTTTTTTTTTCATTTTCTTTTTTTGTTCCCTTTTTATTTATCCCTTTTTTTAATAGAACAATTTTGAAACCATTACTTTTTCTACGTTTAAACTTCCTAGATTTTTCATTTAATAATGTTTTCATTTACTAGTGTATTAGTATAGTATTTTACTATTCCCAACTCACCAACCTCTTAAACCCAACAGCCATGCGGCTGGGTTTAATTACTAGTAGGCCAACAGTTTTTTTTATTTTTTATTTAGTTTTTTTTTATTTTTAATTCTTTTTTTAATTTATCTTAGTTTATATATTTAAGTTAGTATTAAAATAACAACTAGTTGGTAAGTGGCCTGGTGGAGAGGAGTGTTTTCTAGGTCTTTAGTGTAGTGGGTTTGATACCCCTATGTGTAGCATTTTTTTTTTCTTTTAACATTTTCTTTTATGTTTATGCTTTATTACTCATAGTTTTTTTATTATTGTTTAATAGCATAGATTTATTTTCTTTTAATTGCATCATTCATTCAAAACCATTTGAAAAACTATAAAAATCATACTTTTCTCGATTTAATATCGAGCCCATTTTCCATACCCTTGTAAGTCGATTGCTTTTTAAGCATCGCCATCAACCTCACATAGCTTACTCTTGGGCTTTCTTACAATGAGCCGGTTTCTCTTGCATTTACACTCATATTTCGCATCATTTGTTGTTTGGGCCTGATTTAATTATTTCATGATTTTGAATCCCCATTTGACAAAATGTACCCCACTCCCCCGATGTGTAATAATCTTGTACTATTTCATTTCTTTATTTGTTTGACTATTTAGTTAGATACTAACACAAGAATAAAATCAACAATTTCAAAAAATACAAAAATATGACTCGATCCAACGTCGAGTATTTTCTCAATAAACAAATCAATTCATTTCTCCCTCCTATTCTATTCCATTTCTTTCAAACTTTCATCAAACGCTTGATTCAACGTCAAGCCATTTTCTCTAATAATAACTCAAAAAATATTAATTCATATTCAAGATCTTTTCAATAAAGATGGAAATGGAACGTGGTGTATACCGCGCACTCCTGAGACTAGGATTCGAGATGTATATCTCGCCAATCCTAGCTCTCGCCATCATCCAATTTATCCACTTTGCTCTATCAAATACTCAGTTAAATCTTTCTCAAACGTCCATCAATACTTGATCTAGGTCAAGTCATTTTCACAACAAAACTCAAAAATACCTAATTCTTATTTAACATCTTCTCAATAAAGGTGGAAATGGAACATGGTGTATACCATGCACTCCTGAGGTTAAGATTCGAGACGTATGCCTCGCCAATCTTAACTCTCGCCATCGTCTAAAATTGTCAATGCGGTTTCTTCAAACCCTTTCTCAATCAAATTCCAAAATACTTAATTCATATCTTAAACTCTTTCAATAAAGATGGAAATGGAACATGGTGTATACCGTGCACTTCTGAGACTAGGATTCGAGATGTATATCTCGCTCATCCAAGTTCTCGCCATCACTCAAAATACATCCAACCAATCAAACTCTTTTCTCGCCGCCGTGCGATTAATCAAAAACCTTTTTCATAAATGAAAGATATATTGTCTTAAGAGATACAAAACAATGTTTCGGCCACGATTGTTGAGTAGAGATAAATGACGCTTTTCCGAATGTAGATTTATAAATCCGTTCGATGTGTGGTATGCGTCCACTCCTCATCTGTTTTGGGTAAAACAATGTTTTCTTTGATTAATACAGTATAGCTTTCGCTAAAATCTACCAACAAACAAACATTTTTCTACCCAGAACTACGTAAGCCTTGATTTCTCTTTTGAGATACGTAGGAGCAGGATTTTTAAATCTTGTCAGGCCCACTAATAAAAAACTTAGGTTTAGTCCTTCGTCAAAAATCCAAAAACATTCTTTCTTTCTTTCCCACCCAATAATTCGAAAAGCCTAAATATTTCAACTAACACTAATGCACACAACTGACCTAATGGTTCCCGTTGAGTACAACGGACGTGAGGGGTGCTAATACCTTCCCCTTGCATAATCGACTCCCGAACCCGGCTATTGCGATGACCATATCTTATCCTTTCTTTTGTCTTGGGTTTTATCGATATTTCCCCTTTCCTTCTTAGGAATAAATAAAGTTCGGTGGCGACTCTGTTCAGTCCATCATTGCGAGCGCGCGATCGCGCTTCGCTTTGTAGTCGTATCCCCCATTTTTTCGAGGTGCGACACGGACTTAAAACAAAGTAAAATATGGATCTCGACCCACTAGAAAATCTTCCAACGGGATTTTCCGAATCAATGGTGAGGGTCATTTGTTTTGAGTAAAATAGTGGGAGCATATTTAATTAAAGGCCTAATTAAATATGTTATTGATACTTATATTTTCATTATTTTCATGTAGATTACCATGACAACAAACACCTCTAACAACATTTTGTGATCAATCTTTGACAAGGAAAAATTGTCTGGGACAAATTTTCTGGATTGACACCGAAATCTGAGGAACCTATTCCTGAAGAGGAACCTCCTAGTTCTGCACCTAAGGCAGAAAGAGATGCTTATAAGAAGCATGTCGATGATGCCAATGAAACTGCTTGTCTCATGCTAGCTACCATGAACTCAGAGTTGTAAAAGCAACATGAGAACATGGCAGCGTTCGATATGATCGAACACCTGAAGATGCTCTATCAAGAGCAAGCAAGGCATGAAAGGTTTGAAGTTTCAAAAGCCCTTTTTCAATACAAGTTAGCTGAGGGAGCCCCTGTAGGTCCCCATGTGCTCAAGATGATTGGGTATGTGGAAAACCTTGAGAGGTTGGATTTTCCCCTCGGAAAGGAACTTGCGACTGATTTGATCTTGCAATCGTTGCCAGATAGATTCAGTCAATTTGTCCTAAATTTCAATATGAATGATATGGAGAAATCTCTTCCTGAACTGCTAGCCATGTTAAGAACTGCTGAGCAGAATCTGAAGTCAAAAGGGAAGTCCATTCTGATGATCAAAAATGGAAAGAGACAAAACAAAAGGCCCACCAAGCAGGGTGATAAAGGGAAAGGCAAGGAAGTTGCCAAACCCAAACCCACTGTTGCTGCTTTGAAGCCTAGTGGAGGCATAGCAAAAGAAGGCACCTGCTTCCATTGCGGTAAGACTGGACATTGGAAGAGAAACTGCCCAAAGTACTTGGAAGATAAGAAGAATGGAGTAGAGACTTCAACTTCAGGTATTTTGGTTATTGAAATTAATTTATCTACTTCTGCATCATGGGTATTAGATATTGGATGCGGTTCTCACATGTGTACCAATGTGCAAGGACTAAAAAGGAGTAGAGATTTGGCAAAAGGTAAAGTCGACCTACGAGTTGGCAATGGAGCAAAGGTTGCTGCTTTAGCCGTAGGAACTTATGTATTGACTTTACCTAGTGGTTTAATAATTCAGTTAGAGAACTGTTATTATGTACCTGCAATTAGCAGGAATATTATTTCCGTTTCTTGTTTGGACAAGTTTGGTTTTTCATTTATAATAAAGAACAATTGTTGCTCAATTTATTTGAATGATATATTCTATGCTACTGCACAAATGAACAATGGACTATATGTCCTTGATCTTGAAATGCCTATTTATAACATTAATACTAAAAGGATAAAACCTAATGAGTTAAATCCAACTTACCTTTGGCATTGTCGATTAGGCCACATAAATGAGAAACGCATTTCCAAACTCCATAAAGATGGACTGTTGGACTCTTTTGATTATGAATCATATGAGACATGCAGATCTTGTTTAATTGGAAAGATGACAAAGTCTCCATTCATAGGAAAAGGTGAAAGAGCTAATGATATTTTGGCCCTCATACATACTGATGTATGTGGACAAGTGAGAAAGTTAAACGACTATAAATTAATGATTCATATTATATACAAATGGTTAATAAGTGAAATTACGTAATAAAGCCCAATATTATTTGTATGCCTTATATTCACATTATATTATGGTATATTATATGTAAAAAAAAATTAATATTTTTTTCTCCATCACCAAATTTTTGGTTTCTTCATCAATTAGCAACAAAGTGAAAAAAACTATAAATGACTGATTCATATTATATATAAATAGGTAACAAGTGAATTTACATAATCACGATCAATATTATTCGTATTCGGCTTATTCACATTGTATTATGGTATATTATATATAAATTAATTCAATAATTTTCTTCTCCATCCCCAAATTTTAGGTTTCTTCATCACTAAGTAACAAAGTTGAAGGACTATAAATTAAGTATTCATATTATATATAAATGCTTAATAAGTGAAATTACGTAATAAAACGAAATTTTATTTGTATTCGCCATATTCACATTGTATTATGGTGTATTATATGTAAAAAAAAACTCAATATTTTTCTTCTCCATCACCAAATTTTAGGTTTCTTCATCACTAAGAAACAACGTTAAAAAACTATAAATGAATGATTCATATTATATATAAATGGGTAACAAGTGAAATTACAAAGTCAAGGTCAATATTATTTGTATTCCTTATATTCACATTATATTACGGTATATTATATGTTAAAAAGAATTTAATATTTTTTTCTCCATCACCAAATTTTAGGTTTCTTCATCACTAAGCAACAAAGTTTAAAAAACTATAAATGAATGATTCATATTATATATAAATAGGTAACAAGTGAATTTACATAATCAACATCAACATTATTCGTATTCGGCATATTCACATTGTATTATGGTATATTATATGTAAATAAATTCAATAATTTCCTTCTCAATCACCAAATTTTAGGTTTCTTCATCACTAAGTAACAAAGTTAAAAGACTATAAATTAATGATTCATATTATATATAAATGGTTAACAACTGAAATTACATAATAAAGCTCAATATTATTTTTATTCCTTATATTCACATTGTATTATGGTATATTATATGTTAAAAAGAATTTAATATTTTTTTCTCCATCACCAAATTTTAGGTTTCTTCATCACTAAAAAACAAAGTTAAAAAACTATAAATGAATGATTCGTATTATATATATATGGGTAACAACTGAAACAAATAATCAAGATCATTATTATTTGTATTCAGCATATTCACATTGTATTATGGTATATTATATATAAATAAATTCTATAATTTTCTTCTCCATCACCAAATTTTAGGTTTCTTCATCACTAAGTAACAAATTTAAAGGATTATAAATTAATGATTCATATTATATATAAATGGTTAATAAGTGATATTACCTAATAAAGCTCAATTATAATTGTATTTGTCATATTCGCACTGTATTATGGTATATTATATGTAAAAAATATTATTATTTTCTGCTCAATCACCAAATTTTAGGTTTCTTCATCACTACGCAACAAAGTGAAAAAAATATAAATGAAATATTCATGTTATATATAAATGGGTGACAACTTAAACTACATAATCAAGATCAATATTATTTGTATTCGGCATATTCACATTGTATTATGGTTTTAAAAAGGTAAATTAACTCAATAATTTTCTTCTCCAACACCAAATTTTTGTTTCTTCATCCCTAAGTAGAAAAGTTAAAGTACTATAAATTAATGATTCATATTATATATAAATGGTCAATAAGTGAAATTACATAATAAAACTCAATTTTCTTTGTATTCGTCATATTCACATTAATTTATGGTATATTATATGTAAAAAAAATTAATATTTTTCTTCTCCATCACCAAATTTTAGGTTTCTTCGTCACTAAGCAACAAATTGAAAAACCTATAAATGAATGATTTATATTATATATAAATGGGTAACAAGTGAAATTACATAATCAAGATCAATTATATGTAATTAAATTCAATAATTTTTTTCTCCATCACCAAATTTTAGGTTTCTTCATCACTAAGTAACAAAGTTAAAAGACTATAAATTAATGATTCATATTATATATAAATGGTTAACAACTGAAAGTACATAATAAAGCTCAATATTATTTTTATTCCTTATATTCACATTATATTATGGTATATTATATGTTAAAAAGAATTTAATATTTTTTTCTCCATCACCAAATTTTAGGTTTCTTCATCACTAAGCAACAAAGTGAAAAAAATATAAATGAATGATTCAAATTATATATAAATGGGTAACAACTTAAATTACATAATCTAGATCAATATTATTTGTATTCGGCATATTCACATTGTATTATGGTATATTATATGTAAATAAATTCAATAATTTTCTTCTCCATCACCAAATTTTAGGTTTCTTCATCACTAAGCAACAAAGTGAAAAACCTATAAATGAATGATTCATATTATATATAAATGGGTAACAAGTGAAATTACATAATCAAGATCAATTATATGTAATTAAATTCAATAATTTTCTTCTCCATCACCAAATTTTAGGTTTCTTCATCACTAAGTAAAAAAGTTAAAAGACTATAAATTAATGATTCATATTATATATAAATGGTTAACAACTGAAATTACATAATAAAGCTCAATATTATTTTTATTCCTTATATTCACATTATATTATGGTATATTATATGTTAAAAAGAATTTAATATTTTTTTCTCCATCACCAAATTTTAGGTTTCTTCATCACTAAGCAACAAAGTTTAAAAAACTATAAATGAATGATTCATATTATATATAAATAGGTAACAAGTGAATTTACATAATCAACATCAACATTATTCGTATTCGGCATATTCACATTGTATTATGGTATATTATATGTAAATAAATTCAATAATTTCCTTCTCAATCACCAAATTTTAGGTTTCTTCATCACTAAGTAACAAAGTTAAAAGACTATAAATTAATGATTCATATTATATATAAATGGTTAACAACTGAAATTACATAATAAAGCTCAATATTATTTTTATTCCTTATATTCACATTATATTATGGTATATTATATGTTAAAAAGAATTTAATATTTTTTTCTCCATCACCAAATTTTAGGTTTCTTCATCACTAAAAAACAAAGTTAAAAAACTATAAATGAATGATTCGTATTATATATATGGGTAACAACTGAAACAAATAATCAAGATCATTATTATTTGTATTCAGCATATTCACATTGTATTATGGTATATTATATATAAATATATTCTATAATTTTCTTCTCCATCACCAAATTTTAGGTTTCTTCATCACTAAGTAACAAATTTAAAGGATTATAAATTAATGATTCATATTATATATAAATGGTTAATAAATGAAATTACCTAATAAAGCTCAATTATAATTGTATTTGTCATATTCACACTGTATTATGGTATATCATATGTAAAAAATATTATTATTTTCTGCTCAATCACCAAATTTTAGGTTTCTTCATCACTACGCAACAAAGTGAAAAAAATATAAATGAAATATTCATGTTATATATAAATGGGTGACAACTTAAATTACATAATCAAGATCAATATTATTTGTATTCGACATATTCACATTGTATTATGGTTTTAAAAAGGTAAATTAACTCAATAATTTTCTTCTCCAACACCAAATTTTTGTTTTCTTCATCCCTAAGTAGAAAAGTTAAAGTACTATAAATTAATGATTCATATTATATATAAATGGTTAATAAGTGAAATTACATAATAAAACTCAATTTTCTTTGTATTCGTCATATTCACATTAATTTATGGTATATTTTATGTAAAAATAATTAATATTTTTATTCTCCATCACCAAATTTTAGGTTTCTTCATCACTAAGCAACAAAGTGAAAAACCTATAAGTGAATGATTCATATTATATATAAATGGGTAACAAGTGAAATTACATAATCAAGATCAATTATATGTAATTAAATTCAATAATTTTCTTCTCCATCACCAAATTTTAGGTTTCTTCATCACTAAGTAAAAAAGTTAAAAGACTATAAATTAATGATTCATATTATATATAAATGGTTAACAACTGAAATTACATAATAAAGCTCAATATTATTTTTATTCCTTATATTCACATTATATTATGGTATATTATATGTTAAAAAGAATTTAATATTTTTTTCTCCATCACCAAATTTTAGGTTTCTTCATCACTAAGCAACAAAGTTTAAAAAACTATAAATGAATGATTCATATTATATATAAATAGGTAACAAGTGAATTTACATAATCAACATCAACATTATTCGTATTCGGCATATTCACATTGTATTATGGTATATTATATGTAAATAAATTCAATAATTTCCTTCTCAATCACCAAATTTTAGGTTTCTTCATCACTAAGTAACAAAGTTAAAAGACTATAAATTAATGATTCATATTATATATAAATGGTTAACAACTGAAATTACATAATAAAGCTCAATATTATTTTTATTCCTTATATTCACATTATATTATGGTATATTATATGTTAAAAAGAATTTAATATTTTTTTCTCCATCACCAAATTTTAGGTTTCTTCATCACTAAAAAACAAAGTTAAAAAACTATAAATGAATGATTCGTATTATATATATATGGGTAACAACTGAAACAAATAATCAAGATCATTATTATTTGTATTCAGCATATTCACATTGTATTATGGTATATTATATATAAATATATTCTATAATTTTCTTCTCCATCACCAAATTTTAGGTTTCTTCATCACTAAGTAACAAATTTAAAGGATTATAAATTAATGATTCATATTATATATAAATGGTTAATAAATGAAATTACCTAATAAAGCTCAATTATAATTGTATTTGTCATATTCACACTGTATTATGGTATATCATATGTAAAAAATATTATTATTTTCTGCTCAATCACCAAATTTTAGGTTTCTTCATCACTACGCAACAAAGTGAAAAAAATATAAATGAAATATTCATGTTATATATAAATGGGTGACAACTTAAATTACATAATCAAGATCAATATTATTTGTATTCGACATATTCACATTGTATTATGGTTTTAAAAAGGTAAATTAACTCAATAATTTTCTTCTCCAACACCAAATTTTTGTTTTCTTCATCCCTAAGTAGAAAAGTTAAAGTACTATAAATTAATGATTCATATTATATATAAATGGTTAATAAGTGAAATTACATAATAAAACTCAATTTTCTTTGTATTCGTCATATTCACATTAATTTATGGTATATTTTATGTAAAAATAATTAATATTTTTATTCTCCATCACCAAATTTTAGGTTTCTTCATCACTAAGCAACAAAGTGAAAAACCTATAAGTGAATGATTCATATTATATATAAATGGGTAACAAGTGAAATTACATAATCAAGATCAATTATATGTAATTAAATTCAATAATTTTCTTCTCCATCACCAAATTTTAGGTTTCTTCATCACTAAGTAAAAAAGTTAAAAGACTATAAATTAATGATTCATATTATATATAAATGGTTAACAACTGAAATTACATAATAAAGCTCAATATTATTTTTATTCCTTATATTCACATTATATTATGGTATATTATATGTTAAAAAGAATTTAATATTTTTTTCTCCATCACCAAATTTTAGGTTTCTTCATCACTAAGCAACAAAGTTTAAAAAACTATAAATGAATGATTCATATTATATATAAATAGGTAACAAGTGAATTTACATAATCAACATCAACATTATTCGTATTCGGCATATTCACATTGTATTATGGTATATTATATGTAAATAAATTCAATAATTTCCTTCTCAATCACCAAATTTTAGGTTTCTTCATCACTAAGTAACAAAGTTAAAAGACTATAAATTAATGATTCATATTATATATAAATGGTTAACAACTGAAATTACATAATAAAGCTCAATATTATTTTTATTCCTTATATTCACATTATATTATGGTATATTATATGTTAAAAAGAATTTAATATTTTTTTCTCCATCACCAAATTTTAGGTTTCTTCATCACTAAAAAACAAAGTTAAAAAACTATAAATGAATGATTCGTATTATATATATATGGGTAACAACTGAAACAAATAATCAAGATCATTATTATTTGTATTCAGCATATTCACATTGTATTATGGTATATTATATATAAATATATTCTATAATTTTCTTCTCCATCACCAAATTTTAGGTTTCTTCATCACTAAGTAACAAATTTAAAGGATTATAAATTAACGATTCATATTATATATAAATGGTTAATAAGTGAAATTACCTAATAAAGCTCAATTATAATTGTATTTGTCATATTCACACTGTATTATGGTATATCATATGTAAAAAATATTATTATTTTCTGCTCAATCACCAAATTTTAGGTTTCTTCATCACTACGCAACAAAGTGAAAAAAATATAAATGAAATATTCATGTTATATATAAATGGGTGACAACTTAAATTACATAATCAAGATCAATATTATTTGTATTCGGCATATTCACATTGTATTATGGTTTTAAAAAGGTAAATTAACTCAATAATTTTCTTCTCCAACACCAAAGTTTTGTTTTCTTCATCCCTAAGTAGAAAAGTTAAAGTACTATAAATTAATGATTCATATTATATATAAATGGTTAATAAGTGAAATTACATAATAAAACTCAATTTTCTTTGTATTCGTCATATTCACATTAATTTATGGTATATTATATGTAAAAAAAATTTAATATTTTTCTTCTCCATCACCAAATTTTAGGTTTCTTTATCACTAAGCAACAAAGTGAAAAACCTATAAATGAATGATTTATATTATATATAAATGGGTAACAAGTGAAATTACATAATCAAGATCAATTATATGTAATTAAATTCAATAATTTTCTTCTCCATCACCAAATTTTAGGTTTCTTCATCACTAAGTAACAAAGTAAAAAGACTATAAATTAATGATTCATATTATATATAAATGGTTAACAACTGAAATTACATAAGCTCAATATTATTTTTATTCCTTATATTCACATTATATTATGGTATATTATATGTTAAAAAGAATTTAATATTTTTTTCTCCATCACCAAATTTTAGGTTTCTTCATCACTAAGCAACAAAGTTTAAAAAACTATAAATGAATGATTCATATTATATATAAATAGGTAACAAGTGAATTTACATAATCAACATCAACATTATTCGTATTCGGCATATTCACATTGTATTATGGTATATTATATGTAAATAAATTCAATAATTTCCTTCTCAATCACCAAATTTTAGGTTTCTTCATCACTAAGTAACAAAGTTAAAAGACTATAAATTAATGATTCATATTATATATAAATGGTTAACAACTGAAATTACATAATAAAGCTCAATATTATTTTTATTCCTTATATTCACATATATTATGGTATATTATATGTTAAAAAGAATTTAATATTTTTTTCTCCATCACCAAATTTTAGGTTTCTTCATCACTAAAAAACAAAGTTATAAAACTATAAATGAATGATTCGTATTATATATATATGGGTAACAACTGAAACAAATAATAAAGATCATTATTATTTGTATTCAGCATATTCACATTGTATTATGGTATATTATATATAAATAAATTCTATAATTTTCTTCTCCATCACCAAATTTTAGGTTTCTTCATCACTAAGTAACAAATTTAAAGGATTATAAATTAATGATTCATATTATATATAAATGGTTAATAAGTGAAATTACCTAATAAAGCTCAATTATAATTGTATTTGTCATATTCACACTGTATTATGGTATATTATATGTAAAAAATATTATTATCTTCTGCTCAATCACCAAATTTTAGGTTTCTTAAGCACTACGCAACAAAGTGAAAAAAATATAAATGAAATATTCATGTTATATATAAATGGGTGACAACTTAAATTACATAATCAAGATCAATATTATTTGTATTCGGCATATTCACATTGTATTATGGTTTTAAAAAGGTAAATTAACTCAATAATTTTTTTCTCCAACACCAAATTTTTGTTTTCTTCATCCCTAAGTAGAAAAGTTAAAGTACTATAAATTAATGATTCATATTATATATAAATGGTTAATAAGTGAAATTACATAATAAAACTCAATTTTCTTTGTATTCGTCATATTCACATTAATTTATGGTATATTATATGTAAAAAAAATTAATATTTTTCTTCTCCATCACCAAATTTTAGGTTTCTTCATCACTAAGCAACAAAGTGAAAAACCTATAAATGAATGATTTATATTATATATAAATGGGTAACAAGTGAAATTACATAATCAAGATCAATTATATGTAATTAAATTCAATAATTTTCTTCTCCATCACCAAATTTTGGTTTCTTCATCACTAAGTAACAAAGTTAAAAGACTATAAATTAATGATTCATATTATATATAAATGGTTAACAACTGAAATTACATAATAAAGCTCAATATTATTTTTATTCCTTATATTCACATTATATTATGGTATATTATATGTTAAAAAGAATTTAATATTTTTTTCTCCATCACCAAATTTTAGGTTTCTTCATCACTAAGCAACAAAGTTTAAAAAACTATAAATGAATGATTCATATTATATATAAATAGGTAACAAGTGAATTTACATAATCAACATCAACATTATTCGTATTCGGCATATTCACATTGTATTATGGTATATTATATGTAAATAAATTCAATAATTTCCTTCTCAATCACCAAATTTTAGGTTTCTTCATCACTAAGTAACAAAGTTAAAAGACTATAAATTAATGATTCATATTATATATAAATGGTTAACAACTGAAATTACATAATAAAGCTCAATATTATTTTTATTCCTTATATTCACATTATATTATGGTATATTATATGTTAAAAAGAATTTAATATTTTTTTCTCCATCACCAAATTTTAGGTTTCTTCATCACTAAAAAACAAAGTTAAAAAACTATAAATGAATGATTCGTATTATATATATATGGGTAACAACTGAAACAAATAATCAAGATCATTATTATTTGTATTCAGCATATTCACATTGTATTATGGTATATTATATAAATATATTCTATAATTTTCTTCTCCATCACCAAATTTTAGGTTTCTTCATCACTAAGTAACAAATTTAAAGGATTATAAATTAATGATTCATATTATATATAAATGGTTAATAAGTGAAATTACCTAATAAAGCTCAATTATAATTGTATTTGTCATATTCACACTGTATTATGGTATATCATATGTAAAAAATATTATTATTTTCTGCTCAATCACCAAATTTTAGGTTTCTTCATCACTACGCAACAAAGTGAAAAAAATATAAATGAAATATTCATGTTATATATAAATGGGTGACAACTTAAATTACATAATCAAGATCAATATTATTTGTATTCGGCATATTCACATTGTATTATGGTTTTAAAAAGGTAAATTAACTCAATAATTTTCTTCTCCAACACCAAATTTTTTTTTTCTTCATCCCTAAGTAGAAAAGTTAAAGTACTATAAATTAATGATTCATATTATATATAAATGGTTAATAAGTGAAATTACATAATAAAACTCAATTTTCTTTGTATTCGTCATATTCACATTAATTTATGGTATATTATATGTAAAAAAAATTTAATATTTTTCTACTCCATCACCAAATTTTAGGTTTCTTTATCACTAAGCAACAAAGTGAAAAACCTATAAATGAATGATTTATATTATATATAAATGGGTAACAAGCGAAATTACATAATCAAGATCAATTATATGTAATTAAATTCAATAATTTTCTTCTCCATCACCAAATTTTAGGTTTCTTCATCACTAAGTAACAAAGTTAAAAGACTATAAATTAATGATTCATATTATATATAAATGGTTAACAACTGAAATTACATAATAAAGCTCAATATTATTTTTATTCCTTATATTCACATTATATTATGGTATATTATATGTTAAAAAGAATTTAATATTTTTTTATCCATCACCAAATTTTAGGTTTCTTCATCACTAAGCAACAAAGTTTAAAAAACTATAAATGAATGATTCATATTATATATAAATAGGTAACAAGTGAATTTACATAATCAACATCAACATTATTCGTATTCGGCATATTCACATTGTATTATGGTATATTATATGTAAATAAATTCAATAATTTTCTTCTCAATCACCAAATTTTAGGTTTCTTCATCACTAAGTAACAAAGTTAAAAGACTATAAATTAATGATTCATATTATATATAATCGGTTAACAACTGAAATTACATAATAAAGCTCAATATTATTTTTATTCCTTATATTCACATTATATTATGGTATATTATATGTTAAAAAGAATTTAATATTTTTTTCTCCATCACCAAATTTTAGGTTTCTTCATCACTAAGAAACAAAGTTAAAAAACTATAAATGAATGATTCGTATTATATATATATGGGTAACAACTGAAACAAATAATCAAGATCAATATTATTTGTATTCAGCATATTCACATTGTATTATGGTATATTATATATAAATAAATTCTATAATTTTCTTCTCCATCACCAAATTTTAGGTTTCTTCATCACTAAGTAACAAATTTAAAGGATTATAAATTAATGATTCATATTATATATAAATGGTTAATAAGTGAAATTACCTAATAAAGCTCAATTATAATTGTATTTGTCATATTCACACTGTATTATGGTATATTATATGTAAAATATATTATTATTTTCTGCTCAATCACCAAATTTTAGGTTTCTTCATAACTACGCAACAAAGTGAAAAAAATATAAATGAAATATTCATGTTAAATATAAATGGGTGACAACTTAAATTACATAATCAAGATCATTATTATTTGTATTCGGCATTTTCACATTGTATTATGGTTTTAAAAAGGTAAATTAACTCAATAATTTTCTCCTCCAACACCAAATTTTTGTTTTCTTCATCCCTAAGTAGAAAAGTTAAAGTACTATAAATTAATGATTCATATTATATATAAATGGTTAATAAGTGAAATTACATAATAAAACTCAATTTTCTTTGTATTCGTCATATTCACATTAATTTATGGTATATTATATGTAAAAAAAATTAATATTTTTCTTCTCCATCACCAAATTTTAGGTTTCTTCATCATTAAGCAGCAAAGTGAAAAAAACTATAAATGAATGATTCATATTATATATAAATGGGTAACAAGTGAAATTACATAATCAAGATCAATATTATTTGTATTCGGCATATTCACATTGTAATATGGTATATTATATGTAAATAAATTCAATAAATTTCTTCTCCATCACCAAATTTTAGGTTTCTTCATCACTAAATAACAAAGTGAAAGGACTATAAATTAAGGATTCATATTGTATATAAATGGTTAACAACTGAAATTACATAATAAAACTCAATATTATTTGTATACGACATATTCACATTATATTATGGTATATAATATGTAAAAAAGAATTCAATTATTTTCTTCTCCATCACCAAATTTTAGGTTTCTTCATCACTAAGGAACAAAGTTATATGTAAATAAATTTAATATTTTCTGCTCCATTATCAAATTTTAGGTTTCTTCATCACTAAGCAACAAAGTGAAAAAATATAAATGAATGATTCAAATTATATATAAATGGGTAACAACTTAAATTACATAATCTAGATCAATATTATTTGTATTCGGCATATTCACATTCTATTATGATATAAAATATGTAAATAAATTCAATAATTTTCTTCTCTAACACCAAATTTTAGGTTTCTTCATCCCTAAGTAGCAAAGTTAAAGTACTATAAATTAATGATTCATATTATATATAAATGGTTAATAAGTGAAATTGCATAACAAAACTCAATTTTATTTGTATTCGTCATATTCACATTAATTTATGGTATATTATATGTAAAAAAAATTAATATTTTTCTTCTCCATCACCAAATTTTAGGTTTCTTCATCATTAGGCAACAAAGTGAGAAAACTATAAATAAATGATTCATATTATATATAAATAGGTAACAAGTGAAATTACATAATCAAAATCAATATTATTTGTATTCGGCATATTCACATTGTAATATGGTATATTATATGGAAATAAATTCATTAATTTTCTTCTCCATTACCATATTTATATTATATATAAATGGGTAACAAGTGAAATTACATAATCAAGATCAATTATATGTAATTAAATTCAATAATTTTCTTCTCCATCACTAAATTTTAGGTTTCTTCATCACTAAGTAACAAAGTTAAAAGACTATAAATTAATAATTCATATTATATATAAATGGTTAACAACTGAAATTACATGATAAAGCTCAATATTATTTTTATTCCTTATATTCACATTATATTATGGTATATTATATGTTAAAAAGAATTTAATATTTTTTTCTCCATCACCAAATTTTAGGTTTCTTCATCACTAAGCAACAAAGTTTAAAAAACTATAAATGAATGATTCATATTATATATAAATAGGTAACAAGTGAATTTACATAATCAACATCAACATTATTCGTATTCGGCATATTCACATTGTATTATGGTATATTATATGTAAATAAATTCAATAATTTTCTTCTCAATCACCAAATTTTAGGTTTCTTCATCACTAAGTAACAAAGTTAAAAGACTATAAATTAATGATTCATATTATATATAAATGGTTAACAACTGAAATTACATAATAAAGCTCAATATTATTTTTATTCCTCATATTCACATTATATTATGGTATATTATATGTTAAAAAGAATTTAATATTTTTTTCTCCATCACCAAATTTTAGGTTTCTTCATCACTAAGAAACAAAGTTAAAAAACTATAAATGAATGATTCGTATTATATATATATGGGTAACAACTGAAACAAATAATCAAGATCAATATTATTTGTATTCAGCATATTCACATTGTATTATGGTATATTATATGTAAATAAATTCTATAATTTTCTTCTCCATCACCAAATTTTAGGTTTCTTCATCACTAAGTAACAAATTTAAAGGATTATAAATTAATGATTCATATTATATATAAATGGTTAATAAGTGAAAGTACCTAATAAAGCTCAATTATAATTGTATTTGTCATATTCACACTGTATTATGGTATATTATATGTAAATAAATTCAATAATTTTCTTCTCGACACCAAATTTTAAATTTCTTCATCCCTAAGTAGCAAAGTTAAAGTACTATAAATTAATGATTCATATTATATATAAATGGTTAATAAGTGAAATTACATAGTAAAACTCAATTTTATTTGTATTCGTCATATTCACATTAATTTATGGTATATTATATGTAAAAAACTATAATTTTAGGTTTCTTCATCACTAAGCAACAAAGTGAAAAAACTATAAATGAATGATTCATATTATATATAAATGGGTAACAAGTGAAATTACATAATCAAGATCAATATTATTTGTATTTGGTACATTCACATTGTAATATGGTATATTATATGTAAATAAATTCAATAATTTTCTTCTTCATCACCAAATTTTAGGTTTCTTCATCACTAAGTAACAAAGTTAAACGACTATAAATTAATGATTCATATTATATATAAATGGTTAATAAGTGAAATTACATAATAAAGCTCAATATTATTTGTATTCCTTATAATCACATTATATTATGGTATATTATATGTAAAAAAAAATTAATATTTTTTTCTCCATCACCAAATTTTAGTTTTCTTCATCACTAACAAAACAAACTGAAAAAAACTATAAATGAATGATTCATATTATATGTAAATAGGTAAAAAGTGAATTTACATAATCAAGATCAACATTATTCGTATTCGGCATATTCACATTGTATTATGGTATATTATATATTTATATGTAAATAAATTCAATAATTTTCTTCTCCATTCCCAAATTTTAGGTTTCTTCATCTCTAATTAACAAATTTTAAGGACTATAAATTAATTACTCATATTATATATAAATGGTTAATAAGTGAAATTACATATTAAAACTCGATATTATTTGTATTCACCATATTCACATTGTATTATGGTATATTATATGTAAAAAAAACTCAATATTTTTCTTCTCCATCACCAAATTTTAGGTTTCTTGATCACTAAGAAACAACGTTAAAAAACTGTAAATGAATGATTCATATTTTATATAAATGAGTAACAACTGAAACTACATAATTAAGATCAATATTATTTGTATTCGGCATATTCACATTGTATTATGGTATACTATATGTAAATAAATTCTATAATTTTCTTCTCCATCCCTAAATTTTAAGTTTCTTCATTACTAAGTAACAAATTTAAAGGATTATAAATTAATGATTCATATTATATATAAACGGTTAATAAGTGAAATTACGTAATAAAGCTTAATTGTAATTGTATTTGTCATATTCACATTGTATTATGGTATATTATATGTAAAAAAAAAATATTTTCTGCTCAATTACCAAATTTTAGGTTTCTTCATCACTACGCAACAAAGTGAAAAAAATATAAATGAAAGATTCTTGTTATATACAAATGGGTAACAACTTAAATTACATAATCAAGATCAATATTATTTGTATTCGGCATATTCACATTGTATTATGGTATATTATATATAACTAAATTCAATAATTTTCTTCTCCAACACCAAATTATAGTTTATTTCATCCCTAAGTAGCAAAGTTAAAGTACTATAAATTAATTATTCATATTATATATAAATGGCTAATAAGTGAAATTACATAATAAAACTCAATTTTATTTCTATTCGTCATATTCACACTAATTTATGGTATATTATATGTAATAAAAAAATATATATATTTTTCTTCTCCATCACCAAATTTTAGGTTTCTTCATCACTAAGTAACAAAGTTAAACGACTATAAATTAATGATTCGTATTATATATAAATGGTTAACACCTGAAATTACATAATAAAGCTCAATATTATTTTTATTCCTTATATTCACATTATATTATGGTATATTATATGTTAAAAAGAATTTAATATTTTTTTTCTCCATCACCAAATTTTAGTTTTCTTCATCACTCTGCAACAAGGTTAAAAAAACTTTAAATGAATGATTCATATTATATATAAATAGGTAACAAGTGAATTTACATAATCAACATCAACATTATTCGTATTCGGCATATTCACATTGTATTATGGTATATTATATGTAAATAAACTCAATAATTTTCTTCTCAATCACCAAATTTTAGGTTTCTTCATCACTAAGTAACAAAGTTAAAGGACTATAAATTAATTATTCATATTATATATAAATGGTTAATAAATGAAATTACATAATAAAACTCAATATTATTTGTATTCGCCATATTCACATTGTATTATGGTGTATTATATGTAAAAAAAACTCAATATTTTTCTTCTCCATCACCAAATTTTAGGTTTCTTCATCACTAAGAAACAATGTTAAAAAACTATAAATGAATGATTCATATTATCCTTAAATGGGTAACAACTGAACCTACATAATCAAGATCAATATTATTTGTATTCGACATTTCATATTGTATTATCGTATACTATATGTAAATAAATTCTATAATTTTCTTCTCCATCACCAAATTTTAAGTTTCTTCATCACTAAGTAACAAATTCAAAGGATTATAAATTAATGATTCATATTATATATAAATGGTTAATAAGTGAAATTACCTAATAAAGCTCAATTATAATTGTATTTGTCATATTTACACTGTATTATGGTATATTATATGTAAAAAATATTAATATTTTCTTCTCAATCACCAAATTTTAGGTTTCTTTATCACTACGCTACAAAGTGAAAAAAATATAAATGAAAGATTAATGTTATATGTAAATGGGTGACAACTTAAATTACATAATCAAGATCAATATATTTTGTATTCGGCATTGTCACATTGTATTATGGTATATAATATGTAAACTAATTCAATAATTTTCTTCTCAAACACCAAATTTAAAATTCTTCATCCCTAAGTAGGAAAGTTAAAGTACTATAAATTAATGATTCAAATCATATATAAATGGTTAATAAGTGAAATTACATAGTAAAACTCAATTTTATTTGTATTCGTCATATTCACATTAATTTATGGTATATTATATGTAAAAAAATTAATATTTTTCTTCTCCATCACCAAATTTTAGGTTTCTTCTTCACTAAGCAACAAAGTGAAAAAACTATAAATGAATGATTCATATTATATATAAATGGGTAACAAGTGAAATTACATAATCAAGATCAATATTATTTGTATTTGGCATATTCACATTGTAATATGGTATATTATATGTAAATAAATTCAATAATTTTCTTCTCCATCACAAAATTTTAGGTTTCTTCATCACTAAGTAACAAAGTTAAACGACTATAAATTAATGATTCATATTATATATAAATGGTTAACAACTGAAATTACATAATAAAAAATTTAATATTTTTTTTCTCCATCACCAAATTTTAGTTTTCTTCATCACTAAGCAAAAAAGTTAAAAAACTATAAATGAATGATTCATATTTCATATAAATAGATAACAAGTGAATTTACATAATAAACATCAACATTATTCGTATTCTGCATATTCACATGGTATTATGGTATATTATATGTAAATAAATTCAATAATTTTCTCCTCAATCACCAAATTTTAGGTTTCTTCATCAGTAAGTAACAAAGTTAAATGACTATAAATTAATTATTCATATTATATATAAATGGTTAATAAGTGAAATTACATAATAAAATTCAATATTATTTGTATTCGCCATATTCACATTGTATTATGGTGTATTATATGTAAAAAAAAACTCAATATTGTTCTTCTCAATCACCAAACTTTAGGTTTCTTCATCACTAAGAAACAAAGTTAGAAAACTATAAATGAATGATTCATATTATATACAAATGGTTAACAAGTGAATTTACATAATCACGATCAATATTATTCGTATTCGGCATATTCACATTGTATTATGGTATATTATATATAAATTAATTCAATAATTTTCTTCTCCATCCCCAAATTTTAGGTTTCTTCATCACTAAGTAACAAAGTAGAAGGACTATAAATTAAGTATTCATATTATATATAAATGCTTAATAAGTGAAATTACGTAATAAAACGAAAATTTATTTCGCCATATTCACATTCTATTATGGTGTATTATATGTAAAAAAAAGCTCAATATTTTTCTTCTCCATTACCAAATTTTAGGTTTCTTCATCACTAAGAAACAACGTTAAAAAACTATAAATGAATGATTCATATTATATATAAATGGGTAACAAGTGAAATTAAAAAATCAAGCTCAATATTATTTGTATTTCTTATATTCACATTATATTATGGTATATTATATGTAAATAAATTCTATAATTTTCTTCTCCATCACAAAATTTTAAGTTTCTTCATCACTAAGTAACAAATTTAAAGGATTATAAATTAATGATTCATATTATATATAAACGGTTATTAAGTCAAATTACGTGATAAAGCTCAATTGTAATTGTATTTGTTATATTCACACTATTATGGTATATTATATGTAAAAAAAATTATTTTCTGCTCAATCACCAAATTTTGGGTTTCTTCATCACTACGCAACAAAGTGAAAAAAATATAAATGAATGATTCATATTATATATAAATGGGTAACAACTTAAATTACATAATCAATATCAATATTATTTGTATTCGGCATATTCACAATGTATTATGGTATAAAAAAGGTAAATTAACTCAATAATTTTCTTCTCCAACACCAAATTTTAGTTTTCTTCATCCCTAAGTAGAAAAGTTAAAGTACTATAAATTAATGATTCATATTATATATAAATAGTTAATAAGTGAAATTACATAATAAAACTCAATTTTATTTGTATTCGTCATATTCACATTAATTTATGGTATATTATATGTAAAAAAAAAAATATTTTTCTTCTCCATCACCAAATTTTAGGTTTCTTCATCACTAAGCAACAAAGTGAAAAAACTATAAATGAATGATTCGTATTATATATAAATGGGTAACAAGTGATATTACATAATCAAGATCAATATTATTTGTATTTGGCATATTCACATTGTAATATGGTATATTATATGTAATTAAATTCAATAATTTTTTTTTCCGTCACCAAATTTTAGGTTTTTTCATCACTAAGTAACAAAGTTAAACCACTCTAAATTAATGATTCATATTATATATAAATGGTTAACAACTGAAATTACATAATAAAGCTCAATATTATTTTTATTCCTTATATTCACATTATATTATGGTATATTATATGTTAAAAAGAATTTAATATTTTTTTCTCCATCACCAAATTTTAGGTTTCTTCATCACTAAGAAACAAAGTTAAAAAACTATAAATGAATGATTTATATTATATATAAATAGGTAACAAGTTAATTTACATAATCAACATCAACATTATTCGTATTCGGCATATTCACATTGTATTATGGTATATTATATATAAATAAATTCTATAATTTTCTTCTCCATCACCAAATTTTAGGTTTCTTCATCCCGTAGTAACAAATTTAAAGGATTATAAATTAATGATTCATATTATATATAAATGGTTAATAAGTGAAATTACCTAATAAAGCTCAATTATTATTTATATTCTCCGTATTCACATTGTATTATGGTATATTATATGTAAAAAAAACTCAATATTTTTCTTCTCAATCACCAAATTTTAGGTTTCTTCATCACTACGCTACAAAGTGAAAAAAATATAAATGAAAGATTCATGTTATATATAAATGGGTGACAACTTAAATTACATAATCAAGATCAATATATTTTGTATTCGGCATTCACACGCCAAATAAGGGAAAAGAGGGCGCTTATTTTGGCCTATAACAGCGCTTTTAAGCGCCCTCTAAAGTGGCGCTGGCATAGGTAAAGACAGCGCTTTGTTTTCCTGGAGAAAGCGCTCTCTAAAGTGGCCCTTTAAGGGCCACATTATAGTGCGCTTTCAGAAAAAAGCGCCCTCTGGAGTGGTCCATAAAGGGCCACCTTAGAGGGCGCTTTCTGGACAAAGCGCCCTCTAAAGTTGTCAATGTAAAGTGTTTAGAGGGCGCTTCCTACAGAAAGCGCCCTCTAAAGTGTTAGTTATTTTAAAAAAAATTGTTTGAAAAACAGTGGGTATTTAATTTGGAACCTGTTCGCATGCTGCAAAAGTGTAAAATTCATATTGATTTCATCCTTTAATCCAATGTTATACACCATTAATCCATTGATATATACAACATGAATCCATTTATATACAACATTAATCCTCCATATATACAACATTAATATATTGATATTCATGCATGTACAACAACATTCCATACATATATGTACAACAACTACAACCTATATGATTCTATGATCAATAATGAATTGACACAATTCATCCCTCATTTCATCCAAATGAGCTCTTGAGTAAGATTTGTATTCGTCAAAGTACTACAATTAAGAGAATAAAACATATTCATGATTTAGTAACAAATTAGATGAAATATCCGATAATATTACAATAAACCCTAAGTTATTATTCCATACCATTTTTGGGATGTCTATACGATTCAACGCAATGATATCTCTCATAAATCTCAATACAAAAAATCCGCAATCGATCAAATTGTTTTGCTGAGGACACTACACAGAAAAACAAACAATATATATATATATATATATATATATATAGTTAATTTCTTACAAACACTATTATAGGCAAAAAACAAACACTATTATAAGCAAAAATAAGAAACTTAATATATACCTGAACTCTGACCCAGGTAATGTCCTTCCTATTACGATAATTCTTTTTCGATCTAAATTTTAGTATTGCCCTAACAAAATAAAAATGTATATTGAGATCAATCTGACAGACATAATTAAATATACAAATACACACGAATATTTAGGGGAATTTCACTTACGCGTCAACCGTCTTCTTCATACTCGGATATTTACTCCAATTACCCGGTAACGAATCGAGATAATACACCATTAGTCTCGAAAGATCCATAGCAACCAACACCCAGTGACCACTGTAAAATAAAACAAAAATTTAGATGCATGAAAATTTTCTACGTAAAAGATATACATAGATTAGAATGAAATTATTAGAAAGAAAATCTAACCCGTTGCCAGAATTAAACGGTAAAAAATACAAACTGGGTGTAGTATTATCGCCGGCCACCATGAATCTATCGACTAGTTCATTCATTACGGATGTTGGATTTTTCGTTATAAACGTTGTGTTGATACGGGAAGCAGCAATAAAATTGAATCGGTTACACAATTCAGTTCCCCGCATCAATGTGTCATACATATACCTTAAATAGAAACATAATAAACATTAGACTACTCATTGAAATGTGTAAATAAATTGTTCAACTAAGTAAATAATAGATTGATCGGAGTACCATATGTATGTATGAATGACAGCGATGCCCAATTCTTCGTGTTCAAAAAGTTGTTGCATGTCCTCCTTTGCAATTAATTCGGAATGAGCAATTCCGAAAACACCTTCATCCATATCTACACTACGGATGGCGCCGTGCATAATATCTGACTCTTCCACCATTTTCTCAAGACGCATCATAATTTGAGATTTTGTCCCGGACGTCGTTGGAATTTCCTTACTAGCTTTGTCCAACATTTGACCGGGAACCTAAAAATATAAATTAAATCATGACTTTTTGTGATGCAACAGAATCGTTGTGTATATAATTCAATGGGTATATATATTTGTACCTCTTTTTGAGATTTAGGATTTGTTTTTGTCCCGGACTTCGCTGGAATATCCTTACCAGCTTTTTTCAACATTCGACCGGGAACCTAAAAATTCATATAAATTAAATCATGACTTTTTGTGATGCAACAGAATCGTTGTGTATATAATTCAATGGGTATATATATTTGTACCTCTTTTTGAGATTTAGGATTTGTTTTTGTCCCGGACTTCGTTGGAATATCCTTACCAGCTTTTTTCAACATTCGACCGGGAACCTAAAAATTCATATAAATTAAATCATGACTTTTTGTGATGCAACAGAATCGTTGCGTATATAATTCAATGGGTATATATATTTGTACCTCTTTTTGAGATGCAACCGACTCGATGCGTCTTGAAATCCCTTTACCAGCTTTATGTGTGGGTCTTATAGGAGTCTAACATTACCATGTAATAAGGATTGATTAAATATCATAATTGTAGCTGAATTGAAATGTGAATACTAAATATTCATAATCATTTAGAACATATATACCTCGGCATCTGGGAAAATTAGATCTGACGGCCATCCAACAAAGGATCCGACTGCATCTCGCATCAACGTTGTCTCTGAAACAACGTCAGGTAATGGTAGAAGCGCGTCCGTATCTAATACAAGGTCAACCGAAACTTTCATATATCCCACCGGGAGGGGATTATGGTGAAGTAATTCACCCTAAGTGTTGTGCACTTTTCCCTTGCCAACTATGCGATAAGTTGGTGACGATAGATACAGCTGACAAGGTGTAATGCCCTAAACAAATAATAAATATGTTATTGTTAACGTGTATATGTGTCAAGTAAAAAAGTTCTATTTTAATTTCATAATAACATATATAATTACCTCGGGAAATTTCGGTTGACAATTGATACTAGCTCGGTCACTAGTATCTTTTGCCTCGGAACCGCGCCTTTCCTCTCTATACCTTGCATTCTCCTTTTGCAGTTCGAGTACTTGTGCCCTTAACTACACCAAGGTCTCCATCACCTCTTTGTTGGTAGGATTTTTTGTTTTTGGTTTTTTATAAAATGACGACGGAGTCACACCAAAACCCTTACCCCTCACACGACCGGAATATTCAGGAACATTTAGTACTCGACTAAGTAGGCTCCTGCAATCCTGGACCTCGGTTGAAGGTAAGGTTTGGGATAAAGTCTCCTGAAATATTATTAGAGGAGATTAAAAATGAATTATATGTCTAACAAAATTTTCGATATAATTAAAGAAATAATGTTATATATACTTACACATTCGTCATAAACATTTTGAACCGCTTCAACGACAGCCCCATCCTTCCCAACCCGAGCAGCCTTCCACAATACGTGCTCCGGAAGAGATGTTGCGTCACTTTTCTCCTCGGCTAGCTACACATTGAATCAGATTATAAGATCATCAATTATAACATATTGTGACAATGTATAAGCTCATAGCATTTGAATATACTCACAATTCTTTGTTGTAACCGTGCATATCCCGTACGCCCTTTTTTGTACGGATACGCGGGTTTTGATGCCCTTTTCCAATTTTTGTCGCTTACTTCCTGGATAAAAAAGTTTAAGGCATATCAGAACCAAGTAACTTAACAATTGTATAATACCATAATTAATAGACATTACATGGAATTTTTTGTTTCTTCGTTTGGCGACAAAGTTATCCCATTCTTCGGCTGAAATAATCTCCGCATACTTCATTGGTCGTTCTGCTTCAACAAATTTTCCTTCCTCATCCTTGGACAAAAAGGATCGAAATCCTCGGAGTCTTTTTCCGGCCAATTGAATACAATATTTTTGCCGGCTTTCATCGATGTGAAAGGATCTCTAAAAAACATACACATGGAGTGTGCTATTATAAGTAATATTATAACAATATATGGTCAACAAATAGTCAACAAAAAAAACATATAACAATATATGGTAAGTACCTGTATCTCGGACCATATTTTTTCTTTGCCAACCTTCAATTCCGGACTTCTCCAATTATCACATGTAATCGGAATATGTTGTCGAACAAGAAAACCAATGTAACTTGCCAACATTGAACCGTTAGGCTCAATTAGTTGGTCTTCAGCACTCCAATGTACTTCGAATTTTTCACCCTTGTCTCTTGCACGAATGATTGACTTCATAACAATCAATCCTCGTTTGATTTCATTTTCAACATTGTTACGTGATCCACTCGCGTCATGGGTATCGTCTTGGTTACTAGCCATTTTATCTGTAATATAGAAATGATTCAATAAGACCCAAGTAAGACAATGACCATATTCGTGAAGCTACACAAAAAACACATTCATATACCTTCCATTTCTCTCATGTTACAACAATATAAACTCTCTCTTTTTTTCATCATTATTGAATACAAACTCACACACACCTACTGCATACAAAAGACCAATGCAAACTTATGGTGTTTGGAACATGAACAAACTTGCATCCATAATCATCAAACTTCCAAGCACAAGCTCAAACACACTCCAAATGACATCAGTTTTCAATCAGAAATAAAAAACCTTACATAACCATACAATATACAACATTCAGTGATCAAAACCATACACACAAAAATAACAAAAAATGATTTTCAACAAGGTGCTCATGAACACCATATAGTGCTCGTTTGCCCTAAACAACATTAATCAACATAATGCACAAAATGTAAAACTCAGTTTAGAAAATGCCCTAATCAAACACCTGAAAATACAAACTATTGAGAGAAATACCTTCAAGGTGACGGTAACGATGGAGAAGAAAGTGAACAGCGACGGTGGACGCAGATAACTCAGTGAACGTGAACGCAACAGCAGAAAAAGGCGACGACGACGACGACGGTGAGGGAGGGAGAACGAACGGAGGACGAGAGTAATCGCAGTAGAGAGTAATCGCAGTAGAGAGAAAACCCAGTTACGTAAACGAAATAGCATATAGCGAGGGAAAATAAAGAGACATGCAGTATATGTTATAATTTTAATGTTTACTAAAGGGGACCTTAGAGGGCGCTTGTGTAAAAAAAGCGCCCTCTAAAGGGGGCCTAAGAGGGCGCTTCTAAAAGCGCTCTCTAAGGCTTTCCAAAAGCGCCTTATAAACTGGAAATGTACATGGACTGAGAGAGCGCTTTTTTAAAAGCGTCCTCTAAGGGTACCCTTAGAGGGCGCTTTCATAAACGCGCCCTCTATTGGTGTTCCTCCATTTCCTCATTATTTTTTCGCTTCACTTTAGAGGGCGCTTTGTTACAAAAGCGCTCTCTAAAGTGCGCTGTCTATTCCAGTTGTTCGCTCCTTATTTTTTCTCTTCACTTTAGAGTGCGCTTTTGTAATAAAGCGCCCTCTAAGGTGCGCTGTCTATTCCAGTTTTTGGCGTAGTGATTGTCACATTGTATTATGGTATATAATATGTAAACTAATTCAATAATTTTCTTCTCAAACACCAAATTTTAAATTTCTTCATCCCTAAGTAGGAAAGTTAAAGTACTATAAATTAATGATTCAAATTATATATAAATGGTTAATAAGTGAAATTACATAGTAAAACTCAATTTTATTTGTATTCGTCATATTCACATTAATTTATGGTATATTATATGTAAAAAAATTAATATTTTTCTTCTCCATCGCCAAATTTTAGGTTTCTTCATCACTAAGCAACAAAGTGAAAAAACTATAAATGAATGATTCATATTATATATAAATGGGTAACAAGTGAAATTACATAATCAAGATCAATATTATTTGTATTTGGCATATTCACATTGTAATATGGTATATTATATGTAAATAAATTCAATAATTTTCTTCTCCATCACAAAATTTTAGGTTTCTTCATCACTAAGTAACAAAGTTAAACGACTATAAATTAATGATTCATATTATATATAAATGGTTAATAACTGAAATTACATAATAAAGATCAATATTATTTTTATTCCTTATATTCACATTATATTATAGTATATTATATGTTAAAAAGAATTTAATATTTTTTTTCTCCATCAACAAATTTTAGTTTTCTTCATCACTAGGCAACAAAGTTAAAAAACTATAAATGAATGATTCATATTATATATAAATAGGTAACAAGTGAATTTACATAATAAACATCAACATTATTCGTATTCGGCATATTCACATGGTATTATGGTATATTATATGTAAATAAATTCAATAATTTTCTTCTCAATCACCAAATTTTAGGTTTCTTCATCACTAAGTAACAAAGTTAAATGACTATAAATTAATTATTCATATTATATATAAATGGTTAATAAGTGAAATTACATAATAAAACTCAATTTTATTTGTATTCGCCATATTCACATTGTATTATGGTGTATTATATGTAAAAAAAACTCAATATTTTGCTTCTCCATCACCAAATTTTAGGCTTCTTCATCACTAAGAAACAAAGTTAAAAAACTATAAATATATGATTCATATTATATATAAATGGGAAGAAAGTGAAATTACAAAATCAAGATCAATATTATTTGTATTTCGCATATTCACATTGTAATATGGTATATTATATGTAGATAAATTCAATAATTTTCTTCTCCATCGCCAAATTTTAGGTTTCTTCATCACCAAGTAACAAAGTTAAACGACTATAAATTAATGATTCATATTATATACAAATGGTTAATAAGTGAAGTTATGTAATAAAGGTCAATATTATTTGTATTCCTTATATTCACATTATATTATGGTATATTATATGTAAAAAAAAATTAATATTTTTTTCTCCATCACAAAATTTTAGGTTTCTTCATCAATTAGCAACAAAGTGAAAAAAAACTATAAATGAAGGATTCATATTATATATAAATAGGTAACAAGTGAATTTACATATTCAAGATCAACATTATTCGTATTCGGCATATTCACATTGTATTATGGTATATTATATATAAATTAATTCAATAATTTTCTTCTCCATCCCCAAATTTTAGGTTTCTTCATCACTAAGTAACAAAGTTGAAGGACTATAAATTAAGTATTCATATTATATATAAATGCTTAATAAGTGAAATTACGTAATAAAACGAAAATTTATTTCGCCATATTCACATTCTATTATGGTGTATTATATGTAAAAAAAAACTCAATATTTTTCTTCTCCATCACCAAATTTTAGGTTTCTTCATCACTAAGAAACAACGTTAAAAAACTATAAATGAATGATTCATATTATATATAAATGGGTAACAAGTGAAATTAAAAAATCAAGCTCAATATTATTTGTATTCCTTATATTCACATTATATTATGGTATATTATATGTAAATAAATTCTATAATTTTCTTCTCCATCACAAAATTTTAAGTTTCTTCATCTTTAAGAAACAAATTTAAAGGATTATAAATTAATGATTCATATTATATATAAACGGTTATTAAGTCAAATTACGTAATAAAGCTCAATTGTAATTGTATTTGTCATATTCACATTATTATGGTATATTATATGTAAAAAAAATTATTTTCTGCTCCATCACCAAATTTTAGGTTTCTTCATCACTAAGCAACAAAGTGAAAAAACTATAAATGAATGATTCATATTATATATAAATGGGTAACAAGTGAAATTACATAATCAAGATCAATATTATTTGTATTCGGCATATTCACATTGTATTATGGTATATTAAATGTAAATAAATTCAATAATTTTCTTCTCCAACACCAAATTTTAGTTTTCTTCATCCCTAAGTAGAAAAGTTAAAGTACTATAAATTAATGATTCATATTATATATAAATAGTTAATAAGTGAAATTACATAATAAAACTCAATTTTATTTGTATTCGTCATATTCACATTAATTTATGGTATATTATATGTAAAAAAAATTAATATTTTTCTTCTCCATCACCAAATTTTAGGTTTCTTCATCACTAAGCAACAAAGTGAAAAAACTATAAATGAATGATTCATATTATATATAAATGGGTAACAAGTGAAATTACATAATCAAGATCAATATTATTTGTATTTGGCATATTCACATTGTAATATGGTATATTATATGTAATTAAATTCAATAATTTTCTTTTCCATCACCAAATTTTAGGTTTCTTCATCACTAAGTAACAAAGTTAAACCACTATAAATTAATGATTCATATTATATATAAATGGTTAACAACTGAAATTACATAATAAAGCTCAATATTATTTTTATTCCTTATATTCACATTATATTATGGTATATTATATGTTAAAAAGAATTTAATATTTTTTTTCTCATCACCAAATTTTAGGTTTCTTCAATACTAAGCAACAAAGTTAAAAAAACTATAAATGAATGATTCATATTATATATAAATAGGTAACAAGTGAATTTACATAATCAACATCAACATTATTCGTATTCGGCATATTCACATTGTATTATGGTATATTATATGTAAATAAATTCAATAATTTTCTTCTCCAACACCAAATTTTAGTTTTCTTCATCCCTAAGTAGAAAAGTTAAAGTACTATAAATTAATGATTCATATTATATATAAATAGTTAATAAGTGAAATTACATAATAAAACTCAATTTTATTTGTATTCGTCATATTCACATTAATTTATGGTATATTATATGTAAAAAAATTAATATTTTTCTTCTCCATCACCAAATTTTAGGTTTCTTCATCACTAAGCAACAAAGTGAAAAAACTATAAATGAATGATTCATATTATATATAAATGGGTAACAAGTGAAATTACATAATCAAGATCAATATTATTTGTATTTGGCATATTCACATTGTAATATGGTATATTATATGTAATTAAATTCAATAATTTTCTTTCCATCACCAAATTTTAGGTTTCTTCATCACTAAGTAACAAAGTTAAACCACTATAAATTAATGATTCATATTATATATAAATGGTTAACAACTGAAATTACATAATAAAGCTCAATATTATTTTTATTCCTTATATTCACATTATATTATGGTATATTATATGTTAAAAAGAATTTAATATTTTTTTTCTCCATCACCAAATTTTAGGTTTCTTCAATACTAAGCAACAAAGTTAAAAAAACTATAAATGAATGATTCATATTATATATAAATAGGTAACAAGTGAATTTACATAATCAACATCAACATTATTCGTATTCGGCATATTCACATTGTATTATGGTATATTATATGTAAATAAATTCAATAATTTTCTTCTCCAACACCAAATTTTAGTTTTCTTCATCCCTAAGTAGAAAAGTTAAAGTACTATAAATTAATGATTCATATTATATATAAATAGTTAATAAGTGAAATTACATAATAAAACTCAATTTTATTTGTATTCGTCATATTCACATTAATTTATGGTATATTATATGTAAAAAAAATTAATATTTTTCTTCTCCATCACCAAATTTTAGGTTTCTTCATCACTAAGCAACAAAGTGAAAAAACTATAAATGAATGATTCATATTATATATAAATGGGTAACAAGTGAAATTACATAATCAAGATCAATATTATTTGTATTTGGCATATTCACATTGTAATATGGTATATTATATGTAATTAAATTCAATAATTTTCTTTTCCATCACCAAATTTTAGGTTTCTTCATCACTAAGTAACAAAGTTAAACCACTATAAATTAATGATTCATATTATATATAAATGGTTAACAACTGAAATTACATAATAAAGCTCAATATTATTTTTATTCCTTATATTCACATTATATTATGGTATATTATATGTTAAAAAGAATTTAATATTTTTTTTCTCCATCACCAAATTTTAGGTTTCTTCAATACTAAGCAACAAAGTTAAAAAAACTATAAATGAATGATTCATATTATATATAAATAGGTAACAAGTGAATTTACATAATCAACATCAACATTATTCGTATTCGGCATATTCACATTGTATTATGGTATATTATATGTAAATAAATTCAATAATTTTCTTCTCCAACACCAAATTTTAGTTTTCTTCATCCCTAAGTAGAAAAGTTAAAGTACTATAAATTAATGATTCATATTATATATAAATAGTTAATAAGTGAAATTACATAATAAAACTCAATTTTATTTGTATTCGTCATATTCACATTAATTTATGGTATATTATATGTAAAAAAATTAATATTTTTCTTCTCCATCACCAAATTTTAGGTTTCTTCATCACTAAGCAACAAAGTGAAAAAACTATAAATGAATGATTCATATTATATATAAATGGGTAACAAGTGAAATTACATAATCAAGATCAATATTATTTGTATTTGGCATATTCACATTGTAATATGGTATATTATATGTAATTAAATTCAATAATTTTCTTTTCCATCACCAAATTTTAGGTTTCTTCATCACTAAGTAACAAAGTTAAACCACTATAAATTAATGATTCATATTATATATAAATGGTTAACAACTGAAATTACATAATAAAGCTCAATATTATTTTTATTCCTTATATTCACATTATATTATGGTATATTATATGTTAAAAAGAATTTAATATTTTTTTTCTCCATCACCAAATTTTAGGTTTCTTCAATACTAAGCAACAAAGTTAAAAAAACTATAAATGAATGATTCATATTATATATAAATAGGTAACAAGTGAATTTACATAATCAACATCAACATTATTCGTATTCGGCATATTCACATTGTATTATGGTATATTATATGTAAATAAATTCAATAATTTCTTCTCCAACACCAAATTTTAGTTTTCTTCATCCCTAAGTAGAAAAGTTAAAGTACTATAAATTAATGATTCATATTATATATAAATAGTTAATAAGTGAAATTACATAATAAAACTCAATTTTATTTGTATTCGTCATATTCACATTAATTTATGGTATATTATATGTAAAAAAATTAATATTTTTCTTCTCCATCACCAAATTTTAGGTTTCTTCATCACTAAGCAACAAAGTGAAAAAACTATAAATGAATGATTCATATTATATATAAATGGGTAACAAGTGAAATTACATAATCAAGATCAATATTATTTGTATTTGGCATATTCACATTGTAATATGGTATATTATATGTAATTAAATTCAATAATTTTCTTTTCCATCACCAAATTTTAGGTTTCTTCATCACTAAGTAACAAAGTTAAACCACTATAAATTAATGATTCATATTATATATAAATGGTTAACAACTGAAATTACATAATAAAGCTCAATATTATTTTTATTCCTTATATTCACATTATATTATGGTATATTATATGTTAAAAAGAATTTAATATTTTTTTTCCATCACCAAATTTTAGGTTTCTTCAATACTAAGCAACAAAGTTAAAAAAACTATAAATGAATGATTCATATTATATATAAATAGGTAACAAGTGAATTTACATAATCAACATCAACATTATTCGTATTCGGCCTATTCACATTTTATTATGGTATATTATATGTAAATAAATTCAATAATTTTCTTCTCCAACACCAAATTTTAGTTTTCTTCATCCCTAAGTAGAAAAGTTAAAGTACTATAAATTAATGATTCCTATTATATATAAATAGTTAATAAGTGAAATTACATAATAAAACTCAATTTTATTTGTATTCGTCATATTCACATTAATTTATGGTATATTATATGTAAAAAAATTAATATTTTTCTTCTCCATCACCAAATTTTAGGTTTCTTCATCACTAAGCAACAAAGTGAAAAAACTATAAATGAATGATTCATATTATATATAAATGGGTAACAAGTGAAATTACATAATCAAGATCAATATTATTTGTATTTGGCATATTCACATTGTAATATGGTATATTATATGTAATTAAATTCAATAATTTTCTTTTCCATCACCAAATTTTAGGTTTCTTCATCACTAAGTAACAAAGTTAAACCACTATAAATTAATGATTCATATTATATATAAATGGTTAACAACTGAAATTACATAATAAAGCTCAATATTATTTTTATTCCTTATATTCACATTATATTATGGTATATTATATGTTAAAAAGAATTTAATATTTTTTTTCTCCATCACCAAATTTTAGGTTTCTTCAATACTAAGCAACAAAGTTAAAAAAACTATAAATGAATGATTCATATTATATATAAATAGGTAACAAGTGAATTTACATAATCAACATCAACATTATTCGTATTCGGCATATTCACATTGTATTATGGTATATTATATGTAAATAAATTCAATAATTTTCTTCTCCAACACCAAATTTTAGTTTTCTTCATCCCTAAGTAGAAAAGTTAAAGTACTATAAATTAATGATTCATATTATATATAAATAGTTAATAAGTGAAATTACATAATAAAACTCAATTTTATTTGTATTCGTCATATTCACATTAATTTATGGTATATTATATGTAAAAAAATTAATATTTTTCTTCTCCATCACCAAATTTTAGGTTTCTTCATCACTAAGCAACAAAGTGAAAAAACTATAAATGAATGATTCATATTATATATAAATGGGTAACAAGTGAAATTACATAATCAAGATCAATATTATTTGTATTTGGCATATTCACATTGTAATATGGTATATTATATGTAATTAAATTCAATAATTTTCTTTTCCATCACCAAATTTTAGGTTTCTTCATCACTAAGTAACAAAGTTAAACCACTATAAATTAATGATTCATATTATATATAAATGGTTAACAACTGAAATTACATAATAAAGCTCAATATTATTTTTATTCCTTATATTCACATTATATTATGGTATATTATATGTTAAAAAGAATTTAATATTTTTTTTCTCCATCACCAAATTTTAGGTTTCTTCAATACTAAGCAACAAAGTTAAAAAAACTATAAATGAATGATTCATATTATATATAAATAGGTAACAAGTGAATTTACATAATCAACATCAACATTATTCGTATTCGGCATATTCACATTGTATTATGGTATATTATATGTAAATAAATTCAATAATTTTCTTCTCCAACACCAAATTTTAGTTTTCTTCATCCCTAAGTAGAAAAGTTAAAGTACTATAAATTAATGATTCATATTATATATAAATAGTTAATAAGTGAAATTACATAATAAAACTCAATTTTATTTGTATTCGTCATATTCACATTAATTTATGGTATATTATATGTAAAAAAATTAATATTTTTCTTCTCCATCACCAAATTTTAGGTTTCTTCATCACTAAGCAACAAAGTGAAAAAACTATAAATGAATGATTCATATTATATATAAATGGGTAACAAGTGAAATTACATAATCAAGATCAATATTATTTGTATTTGGCATATTCACATTGTAATATGGTATATTATATGTAATTAAATTCAATAATTTTCTTTTCCATCACCAAATTTTAGGTTTCTTCATCACTAAGTAACAAAGTTAAACCACTATAAATTAATGATTCATATTATATATAAATGGTTAACAACTGAAATTACATAATAAAGCTCAATATTATTTTTATTCCTTATATTCACATTATATTATGGTATATTATATGTTAAAAAGAATTTAATATTTTTTTTCTCCATCACCAAATTTTAGGTTTCTTCAATACTAAGCAACAAAGTTAAAAAAACTATAAATGAATGATTCATATTATATATAAATAGGTAACAAGTGAATTTACATAATCAACATCAACATTATTCGTATTCGGCATATTCACATTGTATTATGGTATATTATATGTAAATAAATTCAATAATTTTCTTCTCCAACACCAAATTTTAGTTTTCTTCATCCCTAAGTAGAAAAGTTAAAGTACTATAAATTAATGATTCATATTATATATAAATAGTTAATAAGTGAAATTACATAATAAAACTCAATTTTATTTGTATTCGTCATATTCACATTAATTTATGGTATATTATATGTAAAAAAATTAATATTTTTCTTCTCCATCACCAAATTTTAGGTTTCTTCATCACTAAGCAACAAAGTGAAAAAACTATAAATGAATGATTCATATTATATATAAATGGGTAACAAGTGAAATTACATAATCAAGATCAATATTATTTGTATTTGGCATATTCACATTGTAATATGGTATATTATATGTAATTAAATTCAATAATTTTCTTTTCCATCACCAAATTTTAGGTTTCTTCATCACTAAGTAACAAAGTTAAACCACTATAAATTAATGATTCATATTATATATAAATGGTTAACAACTGAAATTACATAATAAAGCTCAATATTATTTTTATTCCTTATATTCACATTATATTATGGTATATTATATGTTAAAAAGAATTTAATATTTTTTTTCTCCATCACCAAATTTTAGGTTTCTTCAATACTAAGCAACAAAGTTAAAAAAACTATAAATGAATGATTCATATTATATATAAATAGGTAACAAGTGAATTTACATAATCAACATCAACATTATTCGTATTCGGCATATTCACATTGTATTATGGTATATTATATGTAAATAAATTCAATAATTTTCTTCTCCAACACCAAATTTTAGTTTTCTTCATCCCTAAGTAGAAAAGTTAAAGTACTATAAATTAATGATTCATATTATATATAAATAGTTAATAAGTGAAATTACATAATAAAACTCAATTTTATTTGTATTCGTCATATTCACATTAATTTATGGTATATTATATGTAAAAAAATTAATATTTTTCTTCTCCATCACCAAATTTTAGGTTTCTTCATCACTAAGCAACAAAGTGAAAAAACTATAAATGAATGATTCATATTATATATAAATGGGTAACAAGTGAAATTACATAATCAAGATCAATATTATTTGTATTTGGCATATTCACATTGTAATATGGTATATTATATGTAATTAAATTCAATAATTTTCTTTTCCATCACCAAATTTTAGGTTTCTTCATCACTAAGTAACAAAGTTAAACCACTATAAATTAATGATTCATATTATATATAAATGGTTAACAACTGAAATTACATAATAAAGCTCAATATTATTTTTATTCCTTATATTCACATTATATTATGGTATATTATATGTTAAAAAGAATTTAATATTTTTTTTCTCCATCACCAAATTTTAGGTTTCTTCAATACTAAGCAACAAAGTTAAAAAAACTATAAATGAATGATTCATATTATATATAAATAGGTAACAAGTGAATTTACATAATCAACATCAACATTATTCGTATTCGGCATATTCACATTGTATTATGGTATATTATATGTAAATAAATTCAATAATTTTCTTCTCCAACACCAAATTTTAGTTTTCTTCATCCCTAAGTAGAAAAGTTAAAGTACTATAAATTAATGATTCATATTATATATAAATAGTTAATAAGTGAAATTACATAATAAAACTCAATTTTATTTGTATTCGTCATATTCACATTAATTTATGGTATATTATATGTAAAAAAATTAATATTTTTCTTCTCCATCACCAAATTTTAGGTTTCTTCATCACTAAGCAACAAAGTGAAAAAACTATAAATGAATGATTCATATTATATATAAATGGGTAACAAGTGAAATTACATAATCAAGATCAATATTATTTGTATTTGGCATATTCACATTGTAATATGGTATATTATATGTAATTAAATTCAATAATTTTCTTTTCCATCACCAAATTTTAGGTTTCTTCATCACTAAGTAACAAAGTTAAACCACTATAAATTAATGATTCATATTATATATAAATGGTTAACAACTGAAATTACATAATAAAGCTCAATATTATTTTTATTCCTTATATTCACATTATATTATGGTATATTATATGTTAAAAAGAATTTAATATTTTTTTTCTCCATCACCAAATTTTAGGTTTCTTCAATACTAAGCAACAAAGTTAAAAAAACTATAAATGAATGATTCATATTATATATAAATAGGTAACAAGTGAATTTACATAATCAACATCAACATTATTCGTATTCGGCATATTCACATTGTATTATGGTATATTATATGTAAATAAATTCAATAATTTTCTTCTCCAACACCAAATTTTAGTTTTCTTCATCCCTAAGTAGAAAAGTTAAAGTACTATAAATTAATGATTCATATTATATATAAATAGTTAATAAGTGAAATTACATAATAAAACTCAATTTTATTTGTATTCGTCATATTCACATTAATTTATGGTATATTATATGTAAAAAAATTAATATTTTTCTTCTCCATCACCAAATTTTAGGTTTCTTCATCACTAAGCAACAAAGTGAAAAAACTATAAATGAATGATTCATATTATATATAAATGGGTAACAAGTGAAATTACATAATCAAGATCAATATTATTTGTATTTGGCATATTCACATTGTAATATGGTATATTATATGTAATTAAATTCAATAATTTTCTTTTCCATCACCAAATTTTAGGTTTCTTCATCACTAAGTAACAAAGTTAAACCACTATAAATTAATGATTCATATTATATATAAATGGTTAACAACTGAAATTACATAATAAAGCTCAATATTATTTTTATTCCTTATATTCACATTATATTATGGTATATTATATGTTAAAAAGAATTTAATATTTTTTTTCTCCATCACCAAATTTTAGGTTTCTTCAATACTAAGCAACAAAGTTAAAAAAACTATAAATGAATGATTCATATTATATATAAATAGGTAACAAGTGAATTTACATAATCAACATCAACATTATTCGTATTCGGCATATTCACATTGTATTATGGTATATTATATGTAAATAAATTCAATAATTTTCTTCTCCAACACCAAATTTTAGTTTTCTTCATCCCTAAGTAGAAAAGTTAAAGTACTATAAATTAATGATTCATATTATATATAAATAGTTAATAAGTGAAATTACATAATAAAACTCAATTTTATTTGTATTCGTCATATTCACATTAATTTATGGTATATTATATGTAAAAAAATTAATATTTTTCTTCTCCATCACCAAATTTTAGGTTTCTTCATCACTAAGCAACAAAGTGAAAAAACTATAAATGAATGATTCATATTATATATAAATGGGTAACAAGTGAAATTACATAATCAAGATCAATATTATTTGTATTTGGCATATTCACATTGTAATATGGTATATTATATGTAATTAAATTCAATAATTTTCTTTTCCATCACCAAATTTTAGGTTTCTTCATCACTAAGTAACAAAGTTAAACCACTATAAATTAATGATTCATATTATATATAAATGGTTAACAACTGAAATTACATAATAAAGCTCAATATTATTTTTATTCCTTATATTCACATTATATTATGGTATATTATATGTTAAAAAGAATTTAATATTTTTTTTCTCCATCACCAAATTTTAGGTTTCTTCAATACTAAGCAACAAAGTTAAAAAAACTATAAATGAATGATTCATATTATATATAAATAGGTAACAAGTGAATTTACATAATCAACATCAACATTATTCGTATTCGGCATATTCACATTGTATTATGGTATATTATATGTAAATAAATTCAATAATTTTCTTCTCCAACACCAAATTTTAGTTTTCTTCATCCCTAAGTAGAAAAGTTAAAGTACTATAAATTAATGATTCATATTATATATAAATAGTTAATAAGTGAAATTACATAATAAAACTCAATTTTATTTGTATTCGTCATATTCACATTAATTTATGGTATATTATATGTAAAAAAATTAATATTTTTCTTCTCCATCACCAAATTTTAGGTTTCTTCATCACTAAGCAACAAAGTGAAAAAACTATAAATGAATGATTCATATTATATATAAATGGGTAACAAGTGAAATTACATAATCAAGATCAATATTATTTGTATTTGGCATATTCACATTGTAATATGGTATATTATATGTAATTAAATTCAATAATTTTCTTTTCCATCACCAAATTTTAGGTTTCTTCATCACTAAGTAACAAAGTTAAACCACTATAAATTAATGATTCATATTATATATAAATGGTTAACAACTGAAATTACATAATAAAGCTCAATATTATTTTTATTCCTTATATTCACATTATATTATGGTATATTATATGTTAAAAAGAATTTAATATTTTTTTTCTCCATCACCAAATTTTAGGTTTCTTCAATACTAAGCAACAAAGTTAAAAAAACTATAAATGAATGATTCATATTATATATAAATAGGTAACAAGTGAATTTACATAATCAACATCAACATTATTCGTATTCGGCATATTCACATTGTATTATGGTATATTATATGTAAATAAATTCAATAATTTTCTTCTCCAACACCAAATTTTAGTTTTCTTCATCCCTAAGTAGAAAAGTTAAAGTACTATAAATTAATGATTCATATTATATATAAATAGTTAATAAGTGAAATTACATAATAAAACTCAATTTTATTTGTATTCGTCATATTCACATTAATTTATGGTATATTATATGTAAAAAAAATTAATATTTTTCTTCTCCATCACCAAATTTTAGGTTTCTTCATCACTAAGCAACAAAGTGAAAAAACTATAAATGAATGATTCATATTATATATAAATGGGTAACAAGTGAAATTACATAATCAAGATCAATATTATTTGTATTTGGCATATTCACATTGTAATATGGTATATTATATGTAATTAAATTCAATAATTTTCTTTTCCATCACCAAATTTTAGGTTTCTTCATCACTAAGTAACAAAGTTAAACCACTATAAATTAATGATTCATATTATATATAAATGGTTAACAACTGAAATTACATAATAAAGCTCAATATTATTTTTATTCCTTATATTCACATTATATTATGGTATATTATATGTTAAAAAGAATTTAATATTTTTTTCTCCATCACCAAATTTTAGGTTTCTTCAATACTAAGCAACAAAGTTAAAAAAACTATAAATGAATGATTCATATTATATATAAATAGGTAACAAGTGAATTTACATAATCAACATCAACATTATTCGTATTCGGCATATTCACATTGTATTATGGTATATTATATGTAAATAAATTCAATAATTTTCTTCTCCAACACCAAATTTTAGTTTTCTTCATCCCTAAGTAGAAAAGTTAAAGTACTATAAATTAATGATTCATATTATATATAAATAGTTAATAAGTGAAATTACATAATAAAACTCAATTTTATTTGTATTCGTCATATTCACATTAATTTATGGTATATTATATGTAAAAAAATTAATATTTTTCTTCTCCATCACCAAATTTTAGGTTTCTTCATCACTAAGCAACAAAGTGAAAAAACTATAAATGAATGATTCATATTATATATAAATGGGTAACAAGTGAAATTACATAATCAAGATCAATATTATTTGTATTTGGCATATTCACATTGTAATATGGTATATTATATGTAATTAAATTCAATAATTTTCTTTTCCATCACCAAATTTTAGGTTTCTTCATCACTAAGTAACAAAGTTAAACCACTATAAATTAATGATTCATATTATATATAAATGGTTAACAACTGAAATTACATAATAAAGCTCAATATTATTTTTATTCCTTATATTCACATTATATTATGGTATATTATATGTTAAAAAGAATTTAATATTTTTTTTCTCCATCACCAAATTTTAGGTTTCTTCAATACTAAGCAACAAAGTTAAAAAAACTATAAATGAATGATTCATATTATATATAAATAGGTAACAAGTGAATTTACATAATCAACATCAACATTATTCGTATTCGGCATATTCACATTGTATTATGGTATATTATATGTAAATAAATTCAATAACTTTCTTCTCCAACACCAAATTTTAGGTTTCTTCATCCCTAGGTAGAAAAGTTAAAGTACTATAAATTAATGATTCATATTATATATAAATAGTTAATAAGTGAAATTACATAATAAAACTCAATTTTATTTGTATTCGTCATATTCACATTAATTTATGGTATATTATATGTAAAAAAATTAATATTTTTCTTCTCCATCACCAAATTTTAGGTTTCTTCATCACTAAGCAACAAAGTGAAAAAACTATAAATGAATGATTCATATTATATATAAATGGGTAACAAGTGAAATTACATAATCAAGATCAATATTATTTGTATTTGGCATATTCACATTGTAATATGGTATATTATATGTAATTAAATTCAATAATTTTCTTCTCCATCACCAAATTTTAGGTTTCTTCATCACTAAGTAACAAAGTTAAACCACTATAAATTAATGATTCATATTATATATAAATGGTTAACAACTGAAATTACATAATAAAGCTCAATATTATTTTTATTCCTTATATTCACATTATATTATGGTATATTATATGTTAAAAAGAATTTAATATTTTTTTCTCCATCCCCAAATTTTAGGTTTCTTCAATACTAAGCAACAAAGTTTAAAAAACTATAAATGAATGATTCATATTATATATAAATAGGTAACAAGTGAATTTACATAATCAACATCAACATTATTCGTATTCGGCATATTCACATTGTATTATGGTATATTATATGTAAATAAATTCAATAACTTTCTTCTCCAACACCAAATTTTAGGTTTCTTCATCCCTAGGTAGAAAAGTTAAAGTACTATAAATTAATGATTCATATTATATATAAATAGTTAATAAGTGAAATTACATAATAAAACTCAATTTTATTTGTATTCGTCATATTCACATTAATTTATGGTATATTATATGTAAAAAAAATTAATATTTTTCTTCTCCATCACCAAATTTTAGGTTTCTTCATCACTAAGCAACAAAGTGAAAAAACTATAAATGAATGATTCATATTATATATAAATGGGTAACAAGTGAAATTACATAATCAAGATCAATATTATTTGTATTTGGCATATTCACATTGTAATATGGTATATTATATGTAATTAAATTCAATAATTTTCTTTTCCATCACCAAATTTTAGGTTTCTTCATCACTAAGTAACAAAGTTAAACCACTATAAATTAATGATTCATATTATATATAAATGGTTAACAACTGAAATTACATAATAAAGCTCAATATTATTTTTATTCCTTATATTCACATTATATTATGGTATATTATATGTTAAAAAGAATTTAATATTTTTTTTCTCCATCACCAAATTTTAGGTTTCTTCAATACTAAGCAACAAAGTTAAAAAAACTATAAATGAATGATTCATATTATATATAAATAGGTAACAAGTGAATTTACATAATCAACATCAACATTATTCGTATTCGGCATATTCACATTGTATTATGGTATATTATATGTAAATAAATTCAATAATTTTCTTCTCCAACACCAAATTTTAGTTTTCTTCATCCCTAAGTAGAAAAGTTAAAGTACTATAAATTAATGATTCATATTATATATAAATAGTTAATAAGTGAAATTACATAATAAAACTCAATTTTATTTGTATTCGTCATATTCACATTAATTTATGGTATATTATATGTAAAAAAATTAATATTTTTCTTCTCCATCACCAAATTTTAGGTTTCTTCATCACTAAGCAACAAAGTGAAAAAACTATAAATGAATGATTCATATTATATATAAATGGGTAACAAGTGAAATTACATAATCAAGATCAATATTATTTGTATTTGGCATATTCACATTGTAATATGGTATATTATATGTAATTAAATTCAATAATTTTCTTTTCCATCACCAAATTTTAGGTTTCTTCATCACTAAGTAACAAAGTTAAACCACTATAAATTAATGATTCATATTATATATAAATGGTTAACAACTGAAATTACATAATAAAGCTCAATATTATTTTTATTCCTTATATTCACATTATATTATGGTATATTATATGTTAAAAAGAATTTAATATTTTTTTTCTCCATCACCAAATTTTAGGTTTCTTCAATACTAAGCAACAAAGTTAAAAAAACTATAAATGAATGATTCATATTATATATAAATAGGTAACAAGTGAATTTACATAATCAACATCAACATTATTCGTATTCGGCATATTCACATTGTATTATGGTATATTATATGTAAATAAATTCAATAACTTTCTTCTCCAACACCAAATTTTAGGTTTCTTCATCCCTAGGTAGAAAAGTTAAAGTACTATAAATTAATGATTCATATTATATATAAATAGTTAATAAGTGAAATTACATAATAAAACTCAATTTTATTTGTATTCGTCATATTCACATTAATTTATGGTATATTATATGTAAAAAAATTAATATTTTTCTTCTCCATCACCAAATTTTAGGTTTCTTCATCACTAAGCAACAAAGTGAAAAAACTATAAATGAATGATTCATATTATATATAAATGGGTAACAAGTGAAATTACATAATCAAGATCAATATTATTTGTATTTGGCATATTCACATTGTAATATGGTATATTATATGTAATTAAATTCAATAATTTTCTTCTCCATCACCAAATTTTAGGTTTCTTCATCACTAAGTAACAAAGTTAAACCACTATAAATTAATGATTCATATTATATATAAATGGTTAACAACTGAAATTACATAATAAAGCTCAATATTATTTTTATTCCTTATACTCACATTATATTATGGTATATTATATGTTAAAAAGAATTTAATATTTTTTTTCTCCATCACCAAATTTTAGGTTTCTTCAATACTAAGCAACAAAGTTTAAAAAACTATAAATGAATGATTCATATTATATATAAATAGGTAACAAGTGAATTTACATAATCAACATCAACATTATTCGTATTCGGCATATTCACATTGTATTATGGTATATTATATGTAAATAAATTCAATAACTTTCTTCTCCAACACCAAATTTTAGGTTTCTTCATCCCTAGGTAGAAAAGTTAAAGTACTATAAATTAATGATTCATATTATATATAAATAGTTAATAAGTGAAATTACATAATAAAACTCAATTTTATTTGTATTCGTCATATTCACATTAATTTATGGTATATTATATGTAAAAAAATTAATATTTTTCTTCTCCATCACCAAATTTTAGGTTTCTTCATCACTAAGCAACAAAGTGAAAAAACTATAAATGAATGATTCATATTATATATAAATGGGTAACAAGTGAAATTACATAATCAAGATCAATATTATTTGTATTTGGCATATTCACATTGTAATATGGTATATTATATGTAATTAAATTCAATAATTTTCTTCTCCATCACCAAATTTTAGGTTTCTTCATCACTAAGTAACAAAGTTAAACCACTATAAATTAATGATTCATATTATATATAAATGGTTAACAACTGAAATTACATAATAAAGCTCAATATTATTTTTATTCCTTATACTCACATTATATTATGGTATATTATATGTTAAAAAGAATTTAATATTTTTTTTCTCCATCACCAAATTTTAGGTTTCTTCAATACTAAGCAACAAAGTTAAAAAAACTATAAATGAATGATTCATATTATATATAAATAGGTAACAAGTGAATTTACATAATCAACATCAACATTATTCGTATTCGGCATATTCACATTGTATTATGGTATATTATATGTAAATAAATTCAATAATTTTCTTCTCCAACACCAAATTTTAGTTTTCTTCATCCCTAAGTAGAAAAGTTAAAGTACTATAAATTAATGATTCATATTATATATAAATAGTTAATAAGTGAAATTACATAATAAAACTCAATTTTATTTGTATTCGTCATATTCACATTAATTTATGGTATATTATATGTAAAAAAATTAATATTTTTCTTCTCCATCACCAAATTTTAGGTTTCTTCATCACTAAGCAACAAAGTGAAAAAACTATAAATGAATGATTCATATTATATATAAATGGGTAACAAGTGAAATTACATAATCAAGATCAATATTATTTGTATTTGGCATATTCACATTGTAATATGGTATATTATATGTAATTAAATTCAATAATTTTCTTCTCCATCACCAAATTTTAGGTTTCTTCATCACTAAGTAACAAAGTTAAACCACTATAAATTAATGATTCATATTATATATAAATGGTTAACAACTGAAATTACATAATAAAGCTCAATATTATTTTTATTCCTTATATTCACATTATATTATGGTATATTATATGTTAAAAAGAATTTAATATTTTTTTCTCCATCACCAAATTTTAGGTTTCTTCAATACTAAGCAACAAAGTTAAAAAAACTATAAATGAATGATTCATATTATATATAAATAGGTAACAAGTGAATTTACATAATCAACATCAACATTATTCGTATTCGGCATATTCACATTGTATTATGGTATATTATATGTAAATAAATTCAATAATTTTCTTCTCCAACACCAAATTTTAGTTTTCTTCATCCCTAAGTAGAAAAGTTAAAGTACTATAAATTAATGATTCATATTATATATAAATAGTTAATAAGTGAAATTACATAATAAAACTCAATTTTATTTGTATTCGTCATATTCACATTAATTTATGGTATATTATATGTAAAAAAATTAATATTTTTCTTCTCCATCACCAAATTTTAGGTTTCTTCATCACTAAGCAACAAAGTGAAAAAACTATAAATGAATGATTCATATTATATATAAATGGGTAACAAGTGAAATTACATAATCAAGATCAATATTATTTGTATTTGGCATATTCACATTGTAATATGGTATATTATATGTAATTAAATTCAATAATTTTCTTCTCCATCACCAAATTTTAGGTTTCTTCATCACTAAGTAACAAAGTTAAACCACTATAAATTAATGATTCATATTATATATAAATGGTTAACAACTGAAATTACATAATAAAGCTCAATATTATTTTTATTCCTTATATTCACATTATATTATGGTATATTATATGTTAAAAAGAATTTAATATTTTTTTTCTCCATCACCAAATTTTAGGTTTCTTCAATACTAAGCAACAAAGTTAAAAAAACTATAAATGAATGATTCATATTATATATAAATAGGTAACAAGTGAATTTACATAATCAACATCAACATTATTCGTATTCGGCATATTCACATTGTATTATGGTATATTATATGTAAATAAATTCAATAATTTTCTTCTCCAACACCAAATTTTAGTTTCTTCATCCCTAAGTAGAAAAGTTAAAGTACTATAAATTAATGATTCATATTATATATAAATAGTTAATAAGTGAAATTACATAATAAAACTCAATTTTATTTGTATTCGTCATATTCACATTAATTTATGGTATATTATATGTAAAAAAATTAATATTTTTCTTCTCCATCACCAAATTTTAGGTTTCTTCATCACTAAGCAACAAAGTGAAAAAACTATAAATGAATGATTCATATTATATATAAATGGGTAACAAGTGAAATTACATAATCAAGATCAATATTATTTGTATTTGGCATATTCACATTGTAATATGGTATATTATATGTAATTAAATTCAATAATTTTCTTCTCCATCACCAAATTTTAGGTTTCTTCATCACTAAGTAACAAAGTTAAACCACTATAAATTAATGATTCATATTATATATAAATGGTTAACAACTGAAATTACATAATAAAGCTCAATATTATTTTTATTCCTTATACTCACATTATATTATGGTATATTATATGTTAAAAAGAATTTAATATTTTTTTTCTCCATCCCCAAATTTTAGGTTTCTTCAATACTAAGCAACAAAGTTTAAAAAACTATAAATGAATGATTCATATTATATATAAATAGGTAACAAGTGAATTTACATAATCAACATCAACATTATTCGTATTCGGCATATTCACATTGTATTATGGTATATTATATGTAAATAAATTCAATAATTTTCTTCTCCAACACCAAATTTTAGGTTTCTTCATCCCTAAGTAGAAAAGTTAAAGTACTATAAATTAATGATTCATATTATATATAAATAGTTAATAAGTGAAATTACATAATAAAACTCAATTTTATTTGTATTCGTCATATTCACATTAATTTATGGTATATTATATGTAAAAAAATTAATATTTTTCTTCTCCATCACCAAATTTTAGGTTTCTTCATCACTAAGCAACAAAGTGAAAAAACTATAAATGAATGATTCATATTATATATAAATGGGTAACAAGTGAAATTACATAATCAAGATCAATATTATTTGTATTTGGCATATTCACATTGTAATATGGTATATTATATGTAATTAAATTCAATAATTTTCTTCTCCATCACCAAATTTTAGGTTTCTTCATCACTAAGTAACAAAGTTAAACCACTATAAATTAATGATTCATATTATATATAAATGGTTAACAACTGAAATTACATAATAAAGCTCAATATTATTTTTATTCCTTATACTCACATTATATTATGGTATATTATATGTTAAAAAGAATTTAATATTTTTTTTCTCCATCACCAAATTTTAGGTTTCTTCAATACTAAGCAACAAAGTTAAAAAAACTATAAATGAATGATTCATATTATATATAAATAGGTAACAAGTGAATTTACATAATCAACATCAACATTATTCGTATTCGGCATATTCACATTGTATTATGGTATATTATATGTAAATAAATTCAATAATTTTCTTCTCCAACACCAAATTTTAGTTTTCTTCATCCCTAAGTAGAAAAGTTAAAGTACTATAAATTAATGATTCATATTATATATAAATAGTTAATAAGTGAAATTACATAATAAAACTCAATTTTATTTGTATTCGTCATATTCACATTAATTTATGGTATATTATATGTAAAAAAATTAATATTTTTCTTCTCCATCACCAAATTTTAGGTTTCTTCATCACTAAGCAACAAAGTGAAAAAACTATAAATGAATGATTCATATTATATATAAATGGGTAACAAGTGAAATTACATAATCAAGATCAATATTATTTGTATTTGGCATATTCACATTGTAATATGGTATATTATATGTAATTAAATTCAATAATTTTCTTCTCCATCACCAAATTTTAGGTTTCTTCATCACTAAGTAACAAAGTTAAACCACTATAAATTAATGATTCATATTATATATAAATGGTTAACAACTGAAATTACATAATAAAGCTCAATATTATTTTTATTCCTTATACTCACATTATATTATGGTATATTATATGTTAAAAAGAATTTAATATTTTTTTCTCCATCACCAAATTTTAGGTTTCTTCAATACTAAGCAACAAAGTTTAAAAAACTATAAATGAATGATTCATATTATATATAAATAGGTAACAAGTGAATTTACATAATCAACATCAACATTATTCGTATTCGGCATATTCACATTGTATTATGGTATATTATATGTAAATAAATTCAATAATTTTCTTCTCCAACACCAAATTTTAGGTTTCTTCATCCCTAAGTAGAAAAGTTAAAGTACTATAAATTAATGATTCATATTATATATAAATAGTTAATAAGTGAAATTACATAATAAAACTCAATTTTATTTGTATTCGTCATATTCACATTAATTTATGGTATATTATATGTAAAAAAATTAATATTTTTCTTCTCCATCACCAAATTTTAGGTTTCTTCATCACTAAGCAACAAAGTGAAAAAACTATAAATGAATGATTCATATTATATATAAATGGGTAACAAGTGAAATTACATAATCAAGATCAATATTATTTGTATTTGGCATATTCACATTGTAATATGGTATATTATATGTAATTAAATTCAATAATTTTCTTCTCCATCACCAAATTTTAGGTTTCTTCATCACTAAGTAACAAAGTTAAACCACTATAAATTAATGATTCATATTATATATAAATGGTTAACAACTGAAATTACATAATAAAGCTCAATATTATTTTTATTCCTTATACTCACATTATATTATGGTATATTATATGTTAAAAAGAATTTAATATTTTTTTTCTCCATCCCCAAATTTTAGGTTTCTTCAATACTAAGCAACAAAGTTTAAAAAACTATAAATGAATGATTCATATTATATATAAATAGGTAACAAGTGAATTTACATAATCAACATCAACATTATTCGTATTCGGCATATTCACATTGTATTATGGTATATTATATGTAAATAAATTCAATAATTTTCTTCTCCAACACCAAATTTTAGGTTTCTTCATCCCTAAGTAGAAAAGTTAAAGTACTATAAATTAATGATTCATATTATATATAAATAGTTAATAAGTGAAATTACATAATAAAACTCAATTTTATTTGTATTCGTCATATTCACATTAATTTATGGTATATTATATGTAAAAAAATTAATATTTTTCTTCTCCATCACCAAATTTTAGGTTTCTTCATCACTAAGCAACAAAGTGAAAAAACTATAAATGAATGATTCATATTATATATAAATGGGTAACAAGTGAAATTACATAATCAAGATCAATATTATTTGTATTTGGCATATTCACATTGTAATATGGTATATTATATGTAATTAAATTCAATAATTTTCTTCTCCATCACCAAATTTTAGGTTTCTTCATCACTAAGTAACAAAGTTAAACCACTATAAATTAATGATTCATATTATATATAAATGGTTAACAACTGAAATTACATAATAAAGCTCAATATTATTTTTATTCCTTATACTCACATTATATTATGGTATATTATATGTTAAAAAGAATTTAATATTTTTTTTCTCCATCACCAAATTTTAGGTTTCTTCAATACTAAGCAACAAAGTTAAAAAAACTATAAATGAATGATTCATATTATATATAAATAGGTAACAAGTGAATTTACATAATCAACATCAACATTATTCGTATTCGGCATATTCACATTGTATTATGGTATATTATATGTAAATAAATTCAATAATTTTCTTCTCCAACACCAAATTTTAGTTTTCTTCATCCCTAAGTAGAAAAGTTAAAGTACTATAAATTAATGATTCATATTATATATAAATAGTTAATAAGTGAAATTACATAATAAAACTCAATTTTATTTGTATTCGTCATATTCACATTAATTTATGGTATATTATATGTAAAAAAAATTAATATTTTTCTTCTCCATCACCAAATTTTAGGTTTCTTCATCACTAAGCAACAAAGTGAAAAAACTATAAATGAATGATTCATATTATATATAAATGGGTAACAAGTGAAATTACATAATCAAGATCAATATTATTTGTATTTGGCATATTCACATTGTAATATGGTATATTATATGTAATTAAATTCAATAATTTTCTTCTCCATCACCAAATTTTAGGTTTCTTCATCACTAAGTAACAAAGTTAAACCACTATAAATTAATGATTCATATTATATATAAATGGTTAACAACTGAAATTACATAATAAAGCTCAATATTATTTTTATTCCTTATACTCACATTATATTATGGTATATTATATGTTAAAAAGAATTTAATATTTTTTTCTCCATCCCAAATTTTAGGTTTCTTCAATACTAAGCAACAAAGTTTAAAAAACTATAAATGAATGATTCATATTATATATAAATAGGTAACAAGTGAATTTACATAATCAACATCAACATTATTCGTATTCGGCATATTCACATTGTATTATGGTATATTATATGTAAATAAATTCAATAATTTTCTTCTCCAACACCAAATTTTAGTTTTCTTCATCCCTAAGTAGAAAAGTTAAAGTACTATAAATTAATGATTCATATTATATATAAATAGTTAATAAGTGAAATTACATAATAAAACTCAATTTTATTTGTATTCGTCATATTCACATTAATTTATGGTATATTATATGTAAAAAAAATTAATATTTTTCTTCTCCATCACCAAATTTTAGGTTTCTTCATCACTAAGCAACAAAGTGAAAAAACTATAAATGAATGATTCATATTATATATAAATGGGTAACAAGTGAAATTACATAATCAAGATCAATATTATTTGTATTTGGCATATTCACATTGTAATATGGTATATTATATGTAATTAAATTCAATAATTTTCTTCTCCATCACCAAATTTTAGGTTTCTTCATCACTAAGTAACAAAGTTAAACCACTATAAATTAATGATTCATATTATATATAAATGGTTAACAACTGAAATTACATAATAAAGCTCAATATTATTTTTATTCCTTATATTCACATTATATTATGGTATATTATATGTTAAAAAGAATTTAATATTTTTTTTCTCCATCACCAAATTTTAGGTTTCTTCAATACTAAGCAACAAAGTTAAAAAAACTATAAATGAATGATTCATATTATATATAAATAGGTAACAAGTGAATTTACATAATCAACATCAACATTATTCGTATTCGGCATATTCACATTGTATTATGGTATATTATATGTAAATAAATTCAATAATTTTCTTCTCCAACACCAAATTTTAGTTTTCTTCATCCCTAAGTAGAAAAGTTAAAGTACTATAAATTAATGATTCATATATATATAAATAGTTAATAAGTGAAATTACATAATAAAACTCAATTTTATTTGTATTCGTCATATTCACATTAATTTATGGTATATTATATGTAAAAAAAATTAATATTTTTCTTCTCCATCACCAAATTTTAGGTTTCTTCATCACTAAGCAACAAAGTGAAAAAACTATAAATGAATGATTCATATTATATATAAATGGGTAACAAGTGAAATTACATAATCAAGATCAATATTATTTGTATTTGGCATATTCACATTGTAATATGGTATATTATATGTAATTAAATTCAATAATTTTCTTCTCCATCACCAAATTTTAGGTTTCTTCATCACTAAGTAACAAAGTTAAACCACTATAAATTAATGATTCATATTATATATAAATGGTTAACAACTGAAATTACATAATAAAGCTCAATATTATTTTTATTCCTTATACTCACATTATATTATGGTATATTATATGTTAAAAAGAATTTAATATTTTTTTCTCCATCACCAAATTTTAGGTTTCTTCAATACTAAGCAACAAAGTTAAAAAAACTATAAATGAATGATTCATATTATATATAAATAGGTAACAAGTGAATTTACATAATCAACATCAACATTATTCGTATTCGGCATATTCACATTGTATTATGGTATATTATATGTAAATAAATTCAATAATTTCTTCTCCAACACCAAATTTTAGTTTTCTTCATCCCTAAGTAGAAAAGTTAAAGTACTATAAATTAATGATTCATATTATATATAAATAGTTAATAAGTGAAATTACATAATAAAACTCAATTTTATTTGTATTCGTCATATTCACATTAATTTATGGTATATTATATGTAAAAAAAAAAATATTTTCTTCTCCATCACCAAATTTTAGGTTTCTTCATCACTAAGCAACAAAGTGAAAAAACTATAAATGAATGATTCATATTATATATAAATGGGTAACAAGTGAAATTACATAATCAAGATCAATATTATTTGTATTTGGCATATTCACATTGTAATATGGTATATTATATGTAATTAAATTCAATAATTTTCTTCTCCATCACCAAATTTTAGGTTTCTTCATCACTAAGTAACAAAGTTAAACCACTATAAATTAATGATTCATATTATATATAAATGGTTAACAACTGAAATTACATAATAAAGCTCAATATTATTTGTATTCCTTATATTCACATTATATTATGGTATATTATATGTTAAAAAGAATTTAATATTTTTTTTCTCCATCACCAAATTTTAGGTTTCTTCAATACTAAGCAACAAAGTTAAAAAAAACTATAAATGAATGATTCATATTATATATAAATAGGTAACAAGTGAATTTACATAATCAACATCAACATTATTCGTATTCGGCATATTCACATTGTATTATGGTATATTATATGTAAATAAATTCAATAATTTTCTTCTCCAACACCAAATTTTTAGTTTTCTTCATCCCTAAGTAGAAAAGTTAAAGTACTATAAATTAACGATTCATTATATATATATATAGTTAATAAGTGAAATTACATAATAAAACTCAATTTTATTTGTATTCGTCATATTCACATTAATTTATGGTATATTATATGTAAAAAAAATTAATATTTTCTTCTCCATCACCAAATTTTAGGTTTCTTCATCACTAAGCAACAAAGTGAAAAAACTATAAATGAATGATTCATATTATATATAAATGGGTAACAAGTGAAATTACATAATCAAGATCAATATTATTTTATTTGGCATATTCACATTGTAATATGGTATATTATATGTAATTAAATTCAATAATTTTCTTCTCCATCACCAAATTTTAGGTTTCTTCATCACTAAGTAACAAAGTTAAACCACTATAAATTAATGATTCATATTATATATAAATGGTTAACAACTGAAATTACATAATCAAGATCAATATTATTTTTATTCCTTATACTCACATTATATTATGGTATATTATATGTTAAAAAGAATTTAATATTTTTTTTCTCCATCACCAAATTTTAGGTTTCTTCAATACTAAGCAACAAAGTTAAATAAAACTATAAATGAATGATTCATATTATATATAAATAGGTAACAAGTGAATTTACATAATCAACATCAACATTATTCGTATTCGGCATATTCACATTGTATTATGGTATATTATATGTAAATAAATTCAATACATTTCTTCTCCAACACCAAATTTTAGTTTTCTTCATCCCCAAGTAGAAAAGTTAAAATACTATAAATTAATGATTCAAATTATATATAAATAGTTAATAAGTGAAATTACATAATAAAACTCAATTTTATTTGTATTCATCATATTCACAGTAATTTATGGTATATTATATGTAAAAAAACAAAATTATTTTCTTCTCCATCACCAAATTTTAGGTTTCTTCATCACTAAGCAACAAAGTGAAAAAACTATAAATGAATGATTCGTATTATATATAAATGGGTAACAAGTGAAATTACATAATCAAGATCAATATTATTTGTATTTGGCATATTCACATTTTAAATGGTATATTCTATGTAATTAAATTCAATAATTTTCTTCTCCATCTTCAAATTTTAGGTTTCTTCATCACTAAGTAACAAAGTTAAACCACTATAAATTAATGATTCATATTATATATAAATGGTTAACAACTAAAATTACATAATAAAGCTCAATATTATTTGTATTCCTTATATTCACATTATATTATGGTATATTATATGTTAAAAAGAATTTAATATTTTTTTTCTCCATCACCAAATTTTAGGTTTCTTCAATACTAAGCAACAAAGTTAAAAAAAACTATAAATGAATTATTCATATTATATATAAATAGGTAACAAGTGAATTTACATAATCAACATCAACATTATTCGTATTCGGCATATTCACATTGTATTATGGTATATTATATGTAAATAAATTCAATAATTTTCTTCTCCAACACCAAATTTTTAGTTTTCTTCATCCATAAGTAGAAAAGTTAAAGTACTATAAATTAACGATTCATTATATATATATATAGTTAATAAGTGAAATTACATAATAAAACTCAATTTTATTTGTATTCGTCATATTCACATTAATTTATGGTATATTATACGTAAAAAAAATTAATATTTTTCTTCTCCATCACCAAATTTTAGGTTTCTTCATCACTAAGCAATAAAGTGAAAAACTATAAATGAACGATTCATATTATATATAAATGGGTAACAAGTGATATTACATAATCAAGATCAATATTATTTTTATTTGGCATATTCACATTGTAATATGGTATATTATATGTAATTAAATTTAATAATTTTCTTCTCCATCACCAAATTTTGGGTTTCTTCATCACTAAGTAACAAAGTTAAACCACTATAAATTAATGATCCATATTATATGTAAATGGTTAACAACTGAAATTACATAATCAAGATCAATATTATTTTTATTCCTTATACTCACATTATATTATGGTATATTATATGTTAAAAAGAATTTAATATTTTTTTTCTCCATCACCAAATTTTAGGTTTCTTCAATACTAAGCAACAAAGTTAAATAAAACTATAAATGAATGATTCATATTATATATAAATAGGTAACAAGTGAATTTACATAATCAACATCAACATTATTCGTATTCGGCATATTCACATTGTATTATGGTATATTATATGTAAATAAATTCAATACATTTCTTCTCCAACACCAAATTTTAGTTTTCTTCATCCCCAAGTAGAAAAGTTAAAATACTATAAATTAATGATTCAAATTATATATAAATAGTTAATAAGGGAAATTACATAATAAAACTCAATTTTATTTGTATTCATCATATTCACAGTAATTTATGGTATATTATATGTAAAAAAACAAAATTATTTTCTTCTCCATCACCAAATTTTAGGTTTCTTCATCACTAAGCAACAAAGTGAAAAAACTATAAATGAATGATTCGTATTATATATAAATGGGTAACAAGTGAAATTACATAATCAAGATCAATATTATTTGTATTTGGCATATTCACATTTTAAATGGTATATTCTATGTAATTAAATTCAATAATTTTCTTCTCCATCTTCAAATTTTAGGTTTCTTCATCACTAAGTAACAAAGTTAAACCACTATAAATTAATGATTCATATTATATATAAATGGTTAACAACTAAAATTACATAATAAAGCTCAATATTATTTGTATTCCTTATATTCACATTATATTATGGTATATTATATGTTAAAAAGAATTTAATATTTTTCTTTCCATCACCAAATTTTAGGTTTCTTCAATACTAAGCAACAAAGTTAAATAAAACTATAAATGAATGATTCATATTATATATAAATAGGTAACAAGTGATTTTACATAATAAAGCTCAATATTATTTGTATTCCTCATAATCACATTATATTATGGTATATTATATGTAAATAAATTCAATAATTTTCTTCTCCATCACCAAATTTTAGGTTTCTTCATCACTAAGTAACAAAGTTGAAGGACTATAAATTAATGATTCATATTATATATAAATAGTTAATAAGTGAAATTATATAATAAAACTCACTATTATTTATATTCTCCGTATTCACATTGTATTATGGTATATTATATGTAAAAAAAACTCAATATTTTTCTTCTCCATCACCAAATTTTAGGTTTCTTCATCACTAAGAAACAAAGTTAAAAAAAAACTATAAATGAATGATTCATATTATGTATAAATGCGTAACAACTGAAACTACATAATCCAGATCAATATTATTTGTATTCGGCATATTCACATTGTATTATGGTATACTATACGTAAATAAATTCTATAATTATCTTCTCCATCACCAAATTTTAGGTTTCTTCATCACCAAGTACCAAAATTAAAGGACTATCAATTAATGATTCATAGTATATATAAATGGTTAATAAGTGAAATTACGTAATAAAGCTCAATATTATTTGTGTTCATCATATTCACATTGTATTATGGTATATTATATGTAAAAAAAATTAATAATTCTTTCTCCATCCCCAAATTTTATGTTTCTTCATCAAAAAGCAACAAAGTGAAAAAAAAACTATAAATGAATGATTCATATTATATATAAATAGGTAACAAGTGAATTTACATAATCAAGATCAACATTATTCGTATTCGGCATATTCACATTGTATTATAATATATTATATGTAAAAATTCTATAATTTTCTTCTCCATAACCAAATTTTAGGTTTCTTCATCACTAAGTAACAAACTGAAACGACTATAAATTAATGATTCATATTATATATAAATGGTTAACAACTGAAATTACATAATAAAGCTCAATATTATTTTTATTCCTTATAGTCACATTATATTATGGTATATTATATGTTAAAAAGAATTTAATATTTTTTTTCTCCATCACCAAATTTTAGGTTTCTTCAATACTAAGCAACAAAGTTAAAAAAAACTATAAATGAATGATTCATATTATATATAAATAGGTAACAAGTGAATTTACATAATCAACATCAACATTATTCGTATTCGGCATATTCACATTGTATTATGGTATATTATATGTAAATAAATTCAATAATTTTCTTCTCCAACACCAAATTTTAGTTTTCTTCATCCCTAAGTAGAAAAGTTAAAGTACTATAAATTAATGATTCATATTATATATAAATAGTTAATAAGTGAAATTACATAATAAAACTCAATTTTATTTGAATTCGTCATATTCACATTAATTTATGGTATATTATATGTAAAAAAATTAATATTTTTCTTCTCCATCACCAAATTTTAGGTTTCTTCACCACTAAGCAACAAAGTGAAAAAACTATAAATGAATGATTCATATTATATATAAATGGGTAACAAGTGAAATTACATAATCAAGATCAATATTATTTGTATTTGGCATATTCACATTGTAATATGGTATATTATATGTAATTAAATTCAATAATTTTCTTTTCCATCACCAAATTTTAGGTTTCTTCATCACTAAGTAACAAAGTTAAACCACTATAAATTAATGATTCATATTATATATAAATGGTTAACAACTGAAATTACATAATAAAGCTCAATATTATTTTTATTCCTTATATTCACATTATATTATGGTATATTATATGTTAAAAAGAATTTAATATTTTTTTCTCCATCACCAAATTTTAGGTTTCTTCAATACTAAGCAACAAAGTTAAAAAAACTATAAATGAATGATTCATATTATATATAAATAGGTAACAAGTGAATTTACATAATCAACATCAACATTATTCGTATTCGGCATATTCACATTGTATTATGGTATATTATATGTAAATAAATTCAAAAATTTTCTTCTCCAACACCAAATTTTAGTTTTCTTCATCCCTAAGTAGAAAAGTTAAAGTACTATAAATTAATGATTCATATTATATATAAATAGTTAATAAGTGAAATTACATAATAAAACTCAATTTTATTTGTATTCGTCATATTCACATTAATTTATGGTATATTATATGTAAAAAAATTAATATTTTTCTTCTCCATCACAAAATTTTAGGTTTCTTCATCACTAAGCAACAAAGTGAAAAAACTATAAATGAATGATTCATATTATATATAAATGGGTAACAAGTGAAATTACATAATCAAGATCAATATTATTTGTATTTGGCATATTCACATTGTAATATGGTATATTATATGTAATTAAATTCAATAATTTTCTTTTCCATCACCAAACTTTAGGTTTCTTCATCAATAAGTAACAAAGTTAAACCACTCTAAATTAATGATTCATAGTATATATAAATGGTTAACAACTGAAATTACATAATAAAGCTCAATATTATTTTTATTCCTTATACTCACATTATATTATGGTATATTATATGTTAAAAAGAATTTAATATTTTTTTCTCCATCCCCAAATTTTAGGTTTCTTCAATACTAAGCAACAAAGTTTAAAAAACTATAAATGAATGATTCATATTATATATAAATAGGTAACAAGTGAATTTACATAATCAACATCAACATTATTCGTATTCGGCATATTCACATTGTATTATGGTATATTATATGTAAATAAATTCAATAATTTTCTTCTTCAACACCAAATTTTAGGTTTCTTCATCCCTAAGTAGAAAAGTTAAAATACTATAAATTAATGATTCCTATTATATATAAATAGTTAATAAGTGAAATTACATAATAAAACTCAATTTTATTTGTATTCGTCATATTCACATTAATTTATGGTATATTATATGTAAAAAAATTAATATTTTTCTTCTCCATCACCAAATTTTAGGTTTCTTCATCACTAAGCAACAAAGTGAAAAAACTATAAATGAATGATTCATATTATATATAAATGGGTAACAAGTGAAATTACATAATCAAGATCAATATTATTTGTATTTGGCATATTCACATTGTAATATGGTATATTATATGTAATTAAATTCAATAATTTTCTTTTCCATCACCAAATTTTAGGTTTCTTCATCACTAAGTAACAAAGTTAAACCACTATAAATTAATGATTCATATTATATATAAATGGTTAACAACTGAAATTACATAATAAAGCTCAATATTATTTTTATTCCTTATATTCACATTATATTATGGTATATTATATGTTAAAAAGAATTTAATATTTTTTTTCTCCATCACCAAATTTTAGGTTTCTTCAATACTAAGCAACAAAGTTAAAAAAACTATAAATGAATGATTCATATTATATATAAATAGGTAACAAGTGAATTTACATAATCAACATCAACATTATTCGTATTCGGCATATTCACATTGTATTATGGTATATTATATGTAAATAAATTCAATAATTTTCTTCTCCAACACCAAATTTTAGTTTTCTTCATCCCTAAGTAGAAAAGTTAAAGTACTATAAATTAATGATTCATATTATATATAAATAGTTAATAAGTGAAATTACATAATAAAACTCAATTTTATTTGTATTCGTCATATTCACATTAATTTATGGTATATTATATGTAAAAAAATTAATATTTTTCTTCTCCATCACCAAATTTTAGGTTTCTTCATCACTAAGCAACAAAGTGAAAAAACTATAAATGAATGATTCATATTATATATAAATGGGTAACAAGTGAAATTACATAATCAAGATCAATATTATTTGTATTTGGCATATTCACATTGTAATATGGTATATTATATGTAATTAAATTCAATAATTTTCTTTTCCATCACCAAATTTTAGGTTTCTTCATCAATAAGTAACAAAGTTAAACCACTCTAAATTAATGATTCATAGTATATATAAATGGTTAACAACTGAAATTACATAATAAAGCTCAATATTATTTTTATTCCTTATATTCACATTATATTATGGTATATTATATGTTAAAAAGAATTTAATATTTTTTTTCTCCATCACCAAATTTTAGGTTTCTTCAATACTAAGCAACAAAGTTAAAAAAACTATAAATGAATGATTCATATTATATATAAATAGGTAACAAGTGAATTTACATAATCAACATCAACATTATTCGTATTCGGCATATTCACATTGTATTATGGTATATTATATGTAAATAAATTCAAAAAATTTCTTCTCCAACACCAAATTTTAGTTTTCTTCATCCCTAAGTAGAAAAGTTAAAGTACTATAAATTAATGATTCATATTATATATAAATAGTTAATAAGTGAAATTACATAATAAAACTCAATTTTATTTGTATTCGTCATATTCACATTAATTTATGGTATATTATATGTAAAAAAATTAATATTTTTCTTCTCCATCACAAAATTTTAGGTTTCTTCATCACTAAGCAACAAAGTGAAAAAACTATAAATGAATGATTCATATTATATATAAATGGGTAACAAGTGAAATTACATAATCAAGATCAATATTATTTGTATTTGGCATATTCACATTGTAATATGGTATATTATATGTAATTAAATTCAATAATTTTCTTTTCCATCACCAAACTTTAGGTTTCTTCATCAATAAGTAACAAAGTTAAACCACTCTAAATTAATGATTCATATTATATATAAATGGTTAACAACTGAAATTACATAATAAAGCTCAATATTATTTTTATTCCTTATACTCACATTATATTATGGTATATTATATGTTAAAAAGAATTTAATATTTTTTTCTCCATCCCCAAATTTTAGGTTTCTTCAATACTAAGCAACAAAGTTTAAAAAACTATAAATGAATGATTCATATTATACATAAATAGGTAACAAGTGAATTTACATAATCAACATCAACATTATTCGTATTCGGCATATTCACATTGTATTATGGTATATTATATGTAAATAAATTCAATAATTTTCTTCTTCAACACCAAATTTTAGGTTTCTTCATCCCTAAGTAGAAAAGTTAAAATACTATAAATTAATGATTCCTATTATATATAAATAGTTAATAAGTGAAATTACATAATAAAACTCAATTTTATTTGTATTCGTCATATTCACATTAATTTATGGTATATTATATGTAAAAAAAATTAATATTTTTCTTCTCCATCACCAAATTTTAGGTTTCTTCATCACTAAGCAACAAAGTGAAAAAACTATAAATGAATGATTCATATTATATATAAATGGGTAACAAGTGAAATTACATAATCAAGATCAATATTATTTGTATTTGGCATATTCACATTGTAATATGGTATATTATATGTAATTAAATTCAATAATTTTCTTTTCCATCACCAAATTTTAGGTTTCTTCATCACTAAGTAACAAAGTTAAACCACTATAAATTAATGATTCATATTATATATAAATGGTTAACAACTGAAATTACATAATAAAGCTCAATATTATTTTTATTCCTTATATTCACATTATATTATGGTATATTATATGTAAAAAGAATTTAATATTTTTTTCTCCATCACCAAATTTAGGTTTCTTCAATACTAAGCAACAAAGTTAAAAAAACTATAAATGAATGATTCATATTATATATAAATAGGTAACAAGTGAATTTACATAATCAACATCAACATTATTCGTATTCGGCATATTCACATTTATTATGGTATATTATATGTAAATAAATTCAATAATTTTCTTCTCCAACACCAAATTTTAGTTTTCTTCATCCCTAAGTAGAAAAGTTAAAGTACTATAAATTAATGATTCATATTATATATAAATAGTTAATAAGTGAAATTACATAATAAAACTCAATTTTATTTGTATTCGTCATATTCACATTAATTTATGGTATATTATATGTAAAAAAATTAATATTTTTCTTCTCCATCACCAAATTTTAGGTTTCTTCATCACTAAGCAACAAAGTGAAAAAACTATAAATGAATGATTCATATTATATATAAATGGGTAACAAGTGAAATTACATAATCAAGATCAATATTATTTGTATTTGGCATATTCACATTGTAATATGGTATATTATATGTAATTAAATTCAATAATTTTCTTTTCCATCACCAAATTTTAGGTTTCTTCATCAATAAGTAACAAAGTTAAACCACTCTAAATTAATGATTCATAGTATATATAAATGGTTAACAACTGAAATTACATAATAAAGCTCAATATTATTTTTATTCCTTATATTCACATTATATTATGGTATATTATATGTTAAAAAGAATTTAATATTTTTTTTCTCCATCACCAAATTTTAGGTTTCTTCAATACTAAGCAACAAAGTTAAAAAAACTATAAATGAATGATTCATATTATATATAAATAGGTAACAAGTGAATTTACATAATCAACATCAACATTATTCGTATTCGGCATATTCACATTGTATTATGGTATATTATATGTAAATAAATTCAATAATTTCTTCTCCAACACCAATTTTAGGTTTCTTCAATACTAAGCAACAAAAAACTATAAATGAATGATTCATATTATATATAAATAGGTAACAAGTGAATTTACATAATCAACATCAACATTATTCGTATTCGGCATATTCACATTGTATTATGGTATATTATATGTAAATAAATTCAATAATTTTCTTCTCCAACACCAAATTTTAGTTTTCTTCATCCCTAAGTAGGAAAGTTAAAGTACTATAAATTAATGATTCATATTATATATAAATAGTTAATAAGTGAAATTACATAATAAAACTCAATTTTATTTTAATTCGTCATATTCACATTAATTTATGGTATATTATATGTAAAAAAAATTAATATTTTCTTCTCCATCACCAAATTTTAGGTTTCTTCACCACTAAGCAACAAAGTGAAAAAAACTATAAATGAATGATTCATATTATATATAAATGGGTAACAAGTGAAATTACATAATCAAGATCAATATTATTTGTATTTGGCATATTCACATTGTAATATGGTATATTATATGTAATTAAATTCAATAATTTTCTTTTCCATCACCAAATTTTAGGTTTCTTCATCACTAAGTAACAAAGTTAAACCACTATAAATTAATGATTCATATTATATATAAATGGTTAACAACTGAAATTACATAATAAAGCTCAATATTATTTTTATTCCTTATATTCACATTATATTATAGTATATTATATGTTAAAAAGAATTTAATATTTTTTTTCTCCATCACCAAATTTTAGGTTTCTTCAATACTAAGCAACAAAGTTAAAAAAACTATAAATAAATGATTCATATTATATATAAATAGGTAACAAGTGAATTTACATAATCAACATCAACATTATTCGTATTCGGCATATTCACATTGTATTATGGTATATTATATGTAAATAAATTCAATAATTTTCTTCTCCAACACCAAATTTTAGTTTTCTTCATCCCTAAGTAGAAAAGTTAAAGTACTATAAATTAATGATTCATATTATATATAAATAGTTAATAAGTGAAATTACATAATAAAACTCAATTTTATTTGTATTCGTCATATTCACATTAATTTATAGTATATTATATGTAAAAAAATTAATATTTTTCTTCTCCATCACCAAATTTTAGGTTTCTTCATCACTAAGCAACAAAGTGAAAAAACTATAAATGAATGATTCATATTATATATAAATGGGTAACAAGTGAAATTACATAATCAAGATCAATATTATTTGTATTTGGCATATTCACATTGTAATATGGTATATTATATGTAATTAAATTCAATAATTTTCTTCTCCATCACCAAATTTTAGGTTTCTTCATCACTAAGTAACAAAGTTAAACCACTATAAATTAATGATTCATATTATATATAAATGGTTAACAACTGAAATTACATAATAAAGCTCAATATTATTTTTATTCCTTATACTCACATTATATTATGGTATATTATATGTTAAAAAGAATTTAATATTTTTTTCTCCATCCCCAAATTTTAGGTTTCTTAAATACTAAGCAACAAAGTTTAAAAAACTATAAATGAATGATTCATATTATACATAAATAGGTAACAAGTGAATTTACATAATCAACATCAACATTATTCGTATTCGGCATATTCACATTGTATTATGGTATATTATATGTAAATAAATTCAATAATTTTCTTCGCCAACACCAAATTTTAGGTTTCTTCATCCCTAAGTAGAAAAGTTAAAATACTATAAATTAATGATTCATATTATATATAAATAGTTAATAAGTGAAATTACATAATAAAACTCAATTTTATTTGTATTCGTCATATTCACATTAATTTATGGTATATTATATGTAAAAAAAAAAATATTTTTCTTCTCCATCACCAAATTTTAGGTTTCTTCATCACTAAGCAACAAAGTGAAAAAACTATAAATGAATGATTCATATTATATATAAATGGGTAACAAGTGAAATTACATAATCAAGATCAATATTATTTGTATTTGGCATATTCACATTGTAATATGGTATATTATATGTAATTAAATTCAATAATTTTCTTCTCCATCACCTAATTTTAGGTTTCTTCATCACTAAGTAACAAAGTTAAACCACTATAAATTAATGATTCATATTATATATAAATGGTTAACAACTGAAATTACATAATAAAGCTCAATATTATTTTTATTCCTTATACTCACATTATATTATGGTATATTATATGTTAACAGGAATTTAATATTTTTTTTCTCCATCCCCAAATTTTAGGTTTCTTCAATACTAAGCAACAAAGTTTAAAAAACTATAAATGAATGATTCATATTATACATAAATAGGTAACAAGTGAATTTACATAATCAACATTAACATTATTCGTATTCGGCATATTCACATTGTATTATGGTATATTATATGTAAATAAATTCAATAATTTTCTTCTCCAACACCAAATTTTAGGTTTCTTCATCCCTAAGTAGAAAAGTTAAAATACTATAAATTAATGATTCATATTATATATAAATAGTTAATAAGTGAAATTACATAATAAAACTCAATTTTATTTGTATTCGTCATATTCACATTAATTTATGGTATATTATATGTAAAAAAAATTAATATTTTTCTTCTCCATCACCAAATTTTAGGTTTCTTCATCACTAAGCAACAAAGTAAAAAAACTATAAATGAATGATTCATATTATATATAAATGGGTAACAAGTGAAATTACATAATCAAGATCAATATTATTTGTATTTGGCAAATTCACATTGTAATATGGTATATTATATGTAATTAAATTCAATAATTTTCTTCTCCATCACCTAATTTTAGGTTTCTTCATCACTAAGTAACAAAGTTAAACCACTATAAATTAATGATTCATATTATATATAAATGGTTAACTATTGAAATTACATAATAAAGCTCAATATTATTTTTATTCCTTATACTCACATTATATTATGGTATATTATATGTTAAAAATAATTTAATATTTTTTTCTCCATCCCCAAATTTTAGGTTTCTTCAATACTAAGCAACAAAGTTAAAAAAACTATAAATGAATGATTCATATTATACATAAATAGGTAACAAGTGAATTTACATAATCAACATCAACATTATTCGTATTCGGCATATTCACATTGTATTATGGTATATTATATATAAATAAATTCAATAATTTTCTTCTCCAACACCAAATTTTAGGTTTCTTCATCCCTAAGTAGAAAAGTTAAAATACTATAAATTAATGATTCATATTATATAAATAGTTAATAAGTGAAATTACATAATAAAACTCAATTTTATTTGTATTCGTCATATTCACATTAATTTATGGTATATTATATGAAAAAAAAATTAATATTTTTCTTCTCCATCACCAAATTTTAGGTTTCTTCATCACTAAGCAACAAAGTGAAAAAACTATAAATGAATGATTCATATTATATATAAATGGGTAACAAGTGAAATTATACAATCAAGATCAATATTATTTGTATTTGGCATATTCACATTGTAATATGGTATATTATATGTAATTAAATTTAATAATTTTCTTCTCCATCACCAAATTTTGGGTTTCTTCATCACTAAGTAACAAAGTTAAACCACTATAAATTAATGCTTCATATTATATGTAAATGGTTAACAACTGAAATTACATAATAAAACTCAATATTATTTTTATTCCTTATACTCACATTATATTATGGTATATTATTGTTAAAAAGAATTTAATATTTTTTTTCTCCATCACCAAATTTTAGGTTTCTTCAATACTAAGCAACAAAGTTAAATAAAACTATAAATGAATGATTCATATTATATATAAATAGGTAACAAGTGAATTTACATAATCAACATCAACATTATTCGTATTCGGCATATTCACATTGTATTATGGTATATTATATGTAAATAAATTCAATAATTTTCTTCTCCAACACCAAATTTTAGTTTTCTTCATCCCTAAGTAGAAAAGTTAAAGTACTATAAATTAATGATTCATATTATATATAAATAGTTAATAAGGGAAATTACATAATAAAACTCAATTTTATTTGTATTCATCATATTCACAGTAATTTATGGTATATTATATGTAAAAAAAAATTATTTTCTTCTCCATCACCAAATTTTAGGTTTCTTCATCACTAAGCAACAAAGTGAAAAAACTATAAATGAATGATTCATATTATATATAAATGGGTAACAAGTGAAATAACATAATCAAGATCAATATTATTTGTATTTGGGATATTCACATTGTAATATGGTATATTCTATGTAATTAAATTCAATAATTTTCTTCTCCATCTCCAAATTTTAGGTTTCTTCATCACTAAGTAACAAAGTTAAACCACTATAAATTAATGATTCATATTATATATAAATGGTCAACAACTGAAATTACATAATAAAGCTCAATATTATTTGTATTCCTTATATTCACATTATATTATGGTATATTATATGTTAAAAAGAATATAATATTTTTTGTTCATCACCAAATTTTAGGTTTCTTCAATACTAAGCAACAAAGTTAAATAAAACTATAAATGAATGATTCATATTATATAAAATAGGTAACAAGTGATTTTACATAATAAAGCTCATATATTTGTATTCCTCATATCACATTATATTATGGTATATTATATGTAAATAAATTCAATAATTTTCTTCTCCATCACCAAATTTTAGGTTTCTTCATCACTAAGTAACAAAGTTGAAGGACTATAAATTAATTATTCATATTATATAAATAGTTAATAAGTGAAATTATATAATAAAACTCACTATTATTTATATTCTCGTATTCACATTGTATTATGGTATATTATATGTAAAAAAAACTCAATATTTTTCTTCTCCATCACCAAATTTTAGGTTTCTTCATCACTAAGAAACAAAGTTAAAAAAAACTATAAATGAATGATTCATATTATATATAAACGCGTAACAACTGAAACTACATAATCCAGATCAATATTATTTGTATTCGGCATATTCACATTGTATTATGGTATACTATACGTAAATAAATTCTATAATTATCTTCTCCATCACCAAATTTTAGGTGTCTTCATCACCAAGTACCAAAATTAAAGGACTATCAATTAATGATTCATAGTATATATAATGGTTAATAAGTGAAATTACGTAATAAAGCTCAATATTATTTGTGTTCATCATATTCACATTGTATTATGGTATATTATATGTAAAAAAAATTAATAATAATTCTTTCTCCATCCCCAAATTTTATGTTTCTTCATCAATAAGCAACAAAGTAAAAAAAAAACTATAAATGAATGATTCATATTATATATAATAGGTAACAAGTGAATTTACATAATCAAGATCAACATTATTCGTATTCGGCATATTCACATTGTATTATAATATATTATATGTAAATAAATTCTATAATTTTCTTCTCCATAACCAAATTTTAGGTTTCTTCATCACTAAGTAACAAACTTAAACGACAATAAATTAATGATTCATATTATATATAAATGGTTAACAAGTGAAACTACATAATTAAGATCAATATTATTTGTATTCGGCATATTCACATTGTATTATGGTATACTATATATAAATAAATTCTATAATTTTCTTCTCCATCACCAAAGTTTAGGTTTCTTCATCACTAAGTAAAAAGTTAAAGAATTATAAATTAATGATTCATATTATATATAAACGGTAATAAGTGAAATTACGTAATAAAGCTCAATTATAATTATATTTGTCATATTCACACTGTATTATGGTATATTATACGTAAAAAAAAATATTTCTTCTCCATCACCAAATATTAGATTTCTTCATCACTAAGCAACAAAGTGAAAAAAAATATAAATGAATGATTCATATTATATATAAATGGGTAACAACTTAAATTACATAATCAAGATCAATATTATTTGTATTTGGCATATTCACGTTGTATTATGGTATAAAATATGTAAATAAATTCAATAATTTTCTTCTCCATCGCCAAATTTTAGGTTTCTTCATCCCTAAGTAAGAAAGTAAAAGTACTATAAATTAATGATTCATATTATATATAAATGGTTAATAAGTGAAATTATATGATAAAACTCAATTTTATTTGTATTCGTCATATTCGTATTGTATTATGGTATATTATATGGAGAAAAAAATATTTTTCTTCTCGATCACCAAATTTTAGGTTTCTTCATCACTAAGTAACAAACTGAAAAAACTATAAATGAATGATTCATATTATATATAAATGGGTAACAAGTGAAATTACATAATCAAGATCAACATTATTCGTATTCGGCATATTCACATTGTATTATGGTATATTATATGTAAATAAATTCAATAATTTTCTTCTCCAACACCAAATTTTAGGTTTCTTCATCCCTAAGTAGAAAAGTTAAAATACTATAAATTAATGATTTATATTATATATAAATAGTTAATAAGTGAAATTACATAATAAAACTCAATTTTATTTGTATTCGTCATATTCACATTAATTTATGGTATATTATATGTAAAAAAAATTAATATTTTTCTTCTCCATCACCAAATTTTAGGTTTCTTCATCACTAAGCAACAAAGTAAAAAAACTATAAATGAATGATTCATATTATATATAAATGGGTAACAAGTGAAATTACATAATCAAGATCAATATTATTTGTATTTGGCAAATTCACATTGTAATATGGTATATTATATGTAATTAAATTCAATAATTTTCTTCTCCATCACCTAATTTTAGGTTTCTTCATCACTAAGTAACAAAGTTAAACCACTATAAATTAATGATTCATATTATATATAAATGGTTAACAATTGAAATTACATAATAAAGCTCAATATTATTTTTATTCCTTATACTCACATTATATTATGGTATATTATATGTTAAAAATAATTAATATTTTTTTCTCCATCCCCAATTTTAGGTTTCTTCAATACTAAGCAACAAAGTTTAAAAAACTATAAATGAATGATTCATATTATACATAAATAGGTAACAAGTGAATTTACATAATCAACATCAACATTATTCGTATTCGGCATATTCACATTGTATTATGGTATATTATATATAAATAAATTCAATAATTTTCTTCTCCAACACCAAATTTTAGGTTTCTTCATCCCTAAGTAGAAAAGTTAAAATACTATAAATTAATGATTCATATTATATATAAATAGTTAATAAGTGAAATTACATAATAAAACTCAATTTTATTTGTATTCGTCATATTCACATTAATTTATGGTATATTATATGAAAAAAAATTAATATTTTTCTTCTCCATCACCAAATTTTAGGTTTCTTCATCACTAAGCAACAAAGTGAAAAAAACTATAAATGAATGATTCATATTATATATAAATGGGTAACAAGTGAAATTACATAATCAAGATCAATATTATTTGTATTTGGCATATTCACATTGTAATATGGTATATTATATGTAATTAAATTCAATAATTTTCTTCTCCATCACCTAATTTTAGGTTTCTTCATTACTAAGTAACAAAGTTAAACCACTATAAGTTAATGATTCATATTATATATAAATGGTTAACAACTGAAATTACATAATAAAGCTCAATATTATTTTATTTCCTTATACTCACATTATATTATGGTATATTATATGTTAAAAAGAAATTAATATTTTTTTTCTCCATCCCCAAATTTTAGGTTTCTTCAATACTAAGCAACAAAGTTTAACAAACTATAAATGAATGATTCATATTATATATAAATAGGTAACAAGTGAATTTACATAATCAACATCAACATTATTCGTATTCGGCATATTCACATTGTATTATGGTATATTATATGTAAATAAATTCAATAATTTTCTTCTCCAACACCAAATTTTAGTTTTCTTCATCCCTAAGTAGGAAAGTTAAAGTACTATAAATTAATGATTCATATTATATATAAATAGTTAATAAGTGAAATTACATAATAAAACTCAATTTTATTTGAATTCATCATATTTACATTAATTTATGGTATATTATATGTAAAAAAAATTAATATTTTTCTTCTCTATCACCAAATTTTAGGTTTCTGCACCACTAAGCAACAAAGTGAAAAAACTATAAATGAATGATTCATATTATATATAAATGGGTAACAAGTGAAATTATACAATCAAGATCAATATTATTTGTATTTGGCATATTCACATTGTAATATGGTATATTATATGTAATTAAATTTAATAATTTTCTTCTCCATCACCAAATTTTGGGTTTCTTCATCACTAAGTAACAAAGTTAAACCACTATAAATTAATGCTTCATATTATATGTAAATGGTTAACAACTGAAATTACATAATAAAACTCAATATTATTTTTATTCCTTATACTCATATTATATTATGGTATATTATTGTTAAAAAGAATTTAATATTTTTTTTCTCCATCACCAAATTTTAGGTTTCTTCAATACTAAGCAACAAAGTTAAATAAAACTATAAATGAATGATTCATATTATATATAAATAGGTAACAAGTGAATTTACATAATCAACATCAACATTATTCGTATTCGGCATATTCACATTGTATTATGGTATATTATATGTAAATAAATTCAATAATTTTCTTCTCCAACACCAAATTTTAGTTTTCTTCATCCCTAAGTAGAAAAGTTAAAGTACTATAAATTAATGATTCATATTATATATAAATAGTTAATAAGTGAAATTACATAATAAAACTCAATTTTATTTGTATTCATCATATTCACAGTAATTTATGGTATATTATATGTAAAAAAAAAATTATTTTCTTCTCCATCACCAAATTTTAGGTTTCTTCATCACTAAGCAACAAAGTGAAAAAACTATAAATGAATGATTCATATTATATATAAATGGGTAACAAGTGAAATAACATAATCAAGATCAATATTATTTGTATTTGGCATATTCACATTGTAATATGGTATATTCTATGTAATTAAATTCAATAATTTTCTTCTCCATCTCCAAATTTTAGGTTTCTTCATCACTAAGTAACAAAGTTAAACCACTATAAATTAATGATTCATATTATATATAAATGGTCAACAACTGAAATTACATAATAAAGCTCAATATTATTTGTATTCCTTATATTCACATTATATTATGGTATATTATATGTTAAAAAGAATATAATATTTTTTTGTTCATCACCAAATTTTAGGTTTCTTCAATACTAAGCAACAAAGTTAAATAAAACTATAAATGAATGATTCATATTATATATAAATAGGTAACAAGTGATTTTACATAATAAAGCTCAATATTATTTGTATTCCTCATAATCACATTATATTATGGTATATTATATGTAAATAAATTCAATAATTTTCTTCTCCATCACCAAATTTTAGGTTTCTTCATCACTAAGTAACAAAGTTGAAGGACTATAAATTAATTATTCATATTATATATAAATAGTTAATAAGTGAAATTATATAATAAAACTCACTATTATTTATATTCTCCGTATTCACATTGTATTATGGTATATTATATGTAAAAAAAACTCAATATTTTTCTTCTCCATCACCAAATTTTAGGTTTCTTCATCACTAAGAAACAAAGTTAAAAAAAACTATAAATGAATGATTCATATTATATATAAACGCGTAACAACTGAAACTACATAATCCAGATCAATATTATTTGTATTCGGCATATTCACATTGTATTATGGTATACTATACGTAAATAAATTCTATAATTATCTTCTCCATCACCAAATTTTAGGTGTCTTCATCACCAAGTACCAAAATTAAAGGACTATCAATTAATGATTCATAGTATATATAAATGGTTAATAAGTGAAATTACGTAATAAAGCTCAATATTATTTGTGTTCATCATATTCACATTGTATTATGGTATATTATATGTAAAAAAAATTAATAATTCTTTCTCCATCCCCAAATTTTATGTTTCTTCATCAATAAGCAACAAAGTAAAAAAAAAAACTATAAATGAATGATTCATATTATATATAAATAGGTAACAAGTGAATTTACATAATCAAGATCAACATTATTCGTATTCGGCATATTCACATTGTATTATAATATATTATATGTAAATAAATTCTATAATTTTCTTCTCCATAACCAAATTTTAGGTTTCTTCATCACTAAGTAACAAACTTAAACGACAATAAATTAATGATTCATATTATATATAAATGGTTAACAACTGAAACTACATAATTAAGATCAATATTATTTGTATTCGGCATATTCACATTGTATTATGGTATACTATATATAAATAAATTCTATAATTTTTCTCCATCACCAAAGTTTAGGTTTCTTCATCACTAAGTAAAAATTTAAAGAATTATAAATTAATGATTCATATTATATATAAACGGGTAATAAGTGAAATTACGTAATAAAGCTCAATTATAATTATATTTGTCATATTCACACTGTATTATGGTATATTATACGTAAAAAAAAATATTTTCTTCTCCATCACCAAATATTAGATTTCTTCATCACTAAGCAACAAAGTGAAAAAAAATATAAATGAATGATTCATATTATATATAAATGGGTAACAACTTAAATTACATAATCAAGATCAATATTATTTGTATTTGGCATATTCACGTTGTATTATGGTATAAAATATGTAAATAAATTCAATAATTTTCTTCTCCATCGCCAAATTTTAGGTTTCTTCATCCCTAAGTAAGAAAGTCAAAGTACTATAAATTAATGATTCATATTATATATAAATGGTTAATAAGTGAAATTATATGATAAAACTCAATTTTATTTGTATTCGTCATATTCGTATTGTATTATGGTATATTATATGGAGAAAAAAATATTTTTCTTCTCGATCACCAAATTTTAGGTTTCTTCATCACTAAGTAACAAACTGAAAAAACTATAAATGAATGATTCATATTATATATAAATGGGTAACAAGTGAAATTACATAATCAAGATCAACATTATTCGTATTCGGCATATTCACATTGTATTATGGTATATTATATGTAAATAAATTCAATAATTTTCTTCTCCAACACCAAATTTTAGGTTTCTTCATCCCTAAGTAGAAAAGTTAAAATACTATAAATTAATGATTTATATTATATATAAATAGTTAATAAGTGAAATTACATAATAAAACTCAATTTTATTTGTATTCGTCATATTCACATTAATTTATGGTATATTATATGTAAAAAAAATTAATATTTTTCTTCTCCATCACCAAATTTTAGGTTTCTTCATCACTAAGCAACAAAGTAAAAAAACTATAAATGAATGATTCATATTATATATAAATGGGTAACAAGTGAAATTACATAATCAAGATCAATATTATTTGTATTTGGCAAATTCACATTGTAATATGGTATATTATATGTAATTAAATTCAATAATTTTCTTCTCCATCACCTAATTTTAGGTTTCTTCATCACTAAGTAACAAAGTTAAACCACTATAAATTAATGATTCATATTATATATAAATGGTTAACAATTGAAATTACATAATAAAGCTCAATATTATTTTTATTCCTTATACTCACATTATATTATGGTATATTATATGTTAAAAATAATTTAATATTTTTTTCTCCATCCCCAAATTTTAGGTTTCTTCAATACTAAGCAACAAAGTTTAAAAAACTATAAATGAATGATTCATATTATACATAAATAGGTAACAAGTGAATTTACATAATCAACATCAACATTATTCGTATTCGGCATATTCACATTGTATTATGGTATATTATATATAAATAAATTCAATAATTTTCTTCTCCAACACCAAATTTTAGGTTTCTTCATCCCTAAGTAGAAAAGTTAAAATACTATAAATTAATGATTCATATTATATATAAATAGTTAATAAGTGAAATTACATAATAAAACTCAATTTTATTTGTATTCGTCATATTCACATTAATTTATGGTATATTATATGAAAAAAAAATTAATATTTTTCTTCTCCATCACCAAATTTTAGGTTTCTTCATCACTAAGCAACAAAGTGAAAAAACTATAAATGAATGATTCATATTATATATAAATGGGTAACAAGTGAAATTACATAATCAAGATCAATATTATTTGTATTTGGCATATTCACATTGTAATATGGTATATTATATGTAATTAAATTCAATAATTTTCTTCTCCATCACCTAATTTTAGGTTTCTTCATTACTAAGTAAGAAAGTTAAACCACTATAAGTTAATGATTCATATTATATATAAATGGTTAACAACTGAAATTACATAATAAAGCTCAATATTATTTTTATTCCTTATACTCACATTATATTATGGTATATTATATGTTAAAAAGAAATTAATATTTTTTTTCTCCATCCCCAAATTTTAGGTTTCTTCAATACTAAGCAACAAAGTTTAACAAACTATAAATGAATGATTCATATTATATATAAATAGGTAACAAGTGAATTTACATAATCAACATCAACATTATTCGTATTCGGCATATTCACATTGTATTATGGTATATTATATGTAAATAAATTCAATAATTTTCTTCTCCAACACCAAATTTTAGTTTTCTTCATCCCTAAGTAGGAAAGTTAAAGTACTATAAATTAATGATTCATATTATATATAAATAGTTAATAAGTGAAATTACATAATAAAACTCAATTTTATTTGAATTCATCATATTTACATTAATTTATGGTATATTATATGTAAAAAAAATTAATATTTTTCTTCTCTATCACCAAATTTTAGGTTTCTGCACCACTAAGCAACAAAGTGAAAAAACTATAAATGAATGATTCATATTATATATAAATGGGTAACAAGTGAAATTATACAATCAAGATCAATATTATTTGTATTTGGCATATTCACATTGTAATATGGTATATTATATGTAATTAAATTTAATAATTTTCTTCTCCATCACCAAATTTTGGGTTTCTTCATCACTAAGTAACAAAGTTAAACCACTATAAATTAATGCTTCATATTATATGTAAATGGTTAACAACTGAAATTACATAATAAAACTCAATATTATTTTTATTCCTTATACTCATATTATATTATGGTATATTATTGTTAAAAAGAATTTAATATTTTTTTTCTCCATCACCAAATTTTAGGTTTCTTCAATACTAAGCAACAAAGTTAAATAAAACTATAAATGAATGATTCATATTATATATAAATAGGTAACAAGTGAATTTACATAATCAACATCAACATTATTCGTATTCGGCATATTCACATTGTATTATGGTATATTATATGTAAATAAATTCAATAATTTTCTTCTCCAACACCAAATTTTAGTTTTCTTCATCCCTAAGTAGAAAAGTTAAAGTACTATAAATTAATGATTCATATTATATATAAATAGTTAATAAGTGAAATTACATAATAAAACTCAATTTTATTTGTATTCATCATATTCACAGTAATTTATGGTATATTATATGTAAAAAAAAAATTATTTTCTTCTCCATCACCAAATTTTAGGTTTCTTCATCACTAAGCAACAAAGTGAAAAAACTATAAATGAATGATTCATATTATATATAAATGGGTAACAAGTGAAATAACATAATCAAGATCAATATTATTTGTATTTGGCATATTCACATTGTAATATGGTATATTCTATGTAATTAAATTCAATAATTTTCTTCTCCATCTCCAAATTTTAGGTTTCTTCATCACTAAGTAACAAAGTTAAACCACTATAAATTAATGATTCATATTATATATAAATGGTCAACAACTGAAATTACATAATAAAGCTCAATATTATTTGTATTCCTTATATTCACATTATATTATGGTATATTATATGTTAAAAAGAATATAATATTTTTTGTTCATCACCAAATTTTAGGTTTCTTCAATACTAAGCAACAAAGTTAAATAAAACTATAAATGAATGATTCATATTATATATAAATAGGTAACAAGTGATTTTACATAATAAAGCTCAATATTATTTGTATTCCTCATAATCACATTATATTATGGTATATTATATGTAAATAAATTCAATAATTTTCTTCTCCATCACCAAATTTTAGGTTTCTTCATCACTAAGTAACAAAGTTGAAGGACTATAAATTAATTATTCATATTATATATAAATAGTTAATAAGTGAAATTATATAATAAAACTCACTATTATTTATATTCTCCGTATTCACATTGTATTATGGTATATTATATGTAAAAAAAACTCAATATTTTTCTTCTCCATCACCAAATTTTAGGTTTCTTCATCACTAAGAAACAAAGTTAAAAAAAACTATAAATGAATGATTCATATTATATATAAACGCGTAACAACTGAAACTACATAATCCAGATCAATATTATTTGTATTCGGCATATTCACATTGTATTATGGTATACTATACGTAAATAAATTCTATAATTATCTTCTCCATCACCAAATTTTAGGTGTCTTCATCACCAAGTACCAAAATTAAAGGACTATCAATTAATGATTCATAGTATATATAAATGGTTAATAAGTGAAATTACGTAATAAAGCTCAATATTATTTGTGTTCATCATATTCACATTGTATTATGGTATATTATATGTAAAAAAAATTAATAATTCTTTCTCCATCCCCAAATTTTATGTTTCTTCATCAATAAGCAACAAAGTAAAAAAAAAAACTATAAATGAATGATTCATATTATATATAAATAGGTAACAAGTGAATTTACATAATCAAGATCAACATTATTCGTATTCGGCATATTCACATTGTATTATAATATATTATATGTAAATAAATTCTATAATTTTCTTCTCCATAACCAAATTTTAGGTTTCTTCATCACTAAGTAACAAACTTAAACGACAATAAATTAATGATTCATATTATATATAAATGGTTAACAACTGAAACTACATAATTAAGATCAATATTATTTGTATTCGGCATATTCACATTGTATTATGGTATACTATATATAAATAAATTCTATAATTTTCTTCTCCATCACCAAAGTTTAGGTTTCTTCATCACTAAGTAAAAATTTAAAGAATTATAAATTAATGATTCATATTATATATAAACGGGTAATAAGTGAAATTACGTAATAAAGCTCAATTATAATTATATTTGTCATATTCACACTGTATTATGGTATATTATACGTAAAAAAAAATATTTTCTTCTCCATCACCAAATATTAGATTTCTTCATCACTAAGCAACAAAGTGAAAAAAAATATAAATGAATGATTCATATTATATATAAATGGGTAACAACTTAAATTACATAATCAAGATCAATATTATTTGTATTTGGCATATTCACGTTGTATTATGGTATAAAATATGTAAATAAATTCAATAATTTTCTTCTCCATCGCCAAATTTTAGGTTTCTTCATCCCTAAGTAAGAAAGTCAAAGTACTATAAATTAATGATTCATATTATATATAAATGGTTAATAAGTGAAATTATATGATAAAACTCAATTTTATTTGTATTCGTCATATTCGTATTGTATTATGGTATATTATATGGAGAAAAAAATATTTTTCTTCTCGATCACCAAATTTTAGGTTTCTTCATCACTAAGTAACAAACTGAAAAAACTATAAATGAATGATTCATATTATATATAAATGGGTAACAAGTGAAATTACATAATCAAGATCAATATTATTTGTATTTCGCATATTCACATTGTATTATGGTATATTATATGTAAATAAATTCAATAATTTTCTTCTTCATCACAAAATTTTATGTTTCTTCATCACTAAGTAACAAAGTTAAAGAACTATAAGTTAATGATTAATATTATGTATAAATGGTTAACAACTTGAATTATATAATAAAGTTCAATATTATTTGTATTCGTCATATTCACATTATATTATGGTATATTATATGTAAAAAAGAATTTAATATTTTTCCCCATCACCAAATTTTAGGTTTCGTCATCACTAAGCAACAAAGTTAAAAAACTATAAATGAATGATTCATATTATATATAAATGGGTAACAAGTGAATTTACATAATCAAGATCAACATTATTCGTATTCGGCATATTCACATTGTATTATGGTATATTATCTGTAAATAAATTCAATAATTTTCTTCTCCATCACCAAATTTTAGGTTTCTTCTTCACTAAGTAACAAAGTTGAAGGACTATAAATTAATTATTCATATTATATATAAATGGTTAATAAGTGAAATTACATAATAAAACTCAATATCATTTGTATTCGCCATATTCACATTGATTATGGTATATTATATGTAAAAAAAACTCAATATTATTCTTCTCCATCACAAAATTTTAGGTTTCTTCATCACTAAGAAATAAAGTTAAAAAATTATAAATGAATGATTCATATTATATATAAATGGGAAACAACTGAAACTACATAATCGAGGTCAATATTATTTGTATTCGGCATATTCACATTGTATTATGGTATACTATATATAAATAAATTCTATAATCTTCTTCTCCATCACCAAATTTTAGTTTTCTTCATCACTAAGTAACAAATTTAAAGGATTATAAATTAATGATTCATATTATATATAAACGGTTAATAAGAGAAATTACCTAATAAAGCTCAACTATAATTGTATTTGTCATATTCACACTGTATTATGGTATATTATATGTAATAAAAATTAATCTTTTCTTCTCCATTACCAAATTTTAGGTTTCTTCATCACTAAGCAACAAAGTGAAAAAAATATAAATGAATGATTCATATTATATATAAATGGGTAACAACTTAAATTACATAATCAAGATCAATATTATTTGTATTCGGCATATTTACATTGTATCATGGTATATAATATGTAAATAAATTCAATAATTTCTTCTCCATCACCAAATTTTAGGTTTCTTCATCCCTAAGTGTAGCGGGGTATTCGTTACCTTTAGATTTGTTTACTAAATCAAAAGTAAATCATACAATTTGAGTCGCCACTGCACTTCTATTTATCCAAAGGAAATGTTAGATAGCAAACAAAAACCAAGAAGTTTTATCAAATCAAAAACTAATAAAAATGTCAGAGATCTGGGTAAGGGGGTTGGTTATGCAATGGGAAGGTTTTAAGCACCCAAAACATCCTTAGTACTCTAAGGGAGCCCTTTTTACAAATGGTGTATGGTAGCTTGGTATTTGTGAAAGATATTTGTGCAAACATGATTGGGGAGATGAGAGGAGAATATACAGATTATTCATAATTTTTGGTGTTTGAATGGATAAACCCATTGCCTACGTACCATCTTTAAAAAGGTATGATCAAAATCTCGTAGTTCGGGGTAAAAATCTCAAAAGAAGTTGGTGAATTGATTGGTCAAAAGCCTTAAGGTCTTTTGTTATCAAAGGGAGAAAACTCAACCCAAAACCACAAATCCCCCATGTGAGGAGAGCTTCAACATGCTAGTGAGGGGTTAACCCTATAATAAGCATGGAAGACTTATAGTCCAACACTAAGGATACAGGTGAGTATTATATCAACCTCTATGATAACTCAAACCTAATAGCTAATGTTTATGAAAAGCTTTAACACAAATGGTCATTGGAACCATAAAAACAATTTGGGTGAGTTGTACTTACAAATGTAAAGTATTCACAAAATATAGTCAAAGTTGACTTAAGATTCAATTCAAAATAAGTGTTATGAAAAGAGTTTGAAAAAATCAAAGGCATAGTGCCTAGGTTTCTAATTGTTGAAAAGCAATGTTAATGTTTGCACAAAGAGTTTGGCTTGGGTTAGAGTGGAGAGAAGAAGAGAAGGGTTAGGTCCTAAACATGCAGTTACTTGCCAAATCCCTAATTTTTTGCCTAGATTGCCCCAGGGTGAGGTACTCAATCTAGTGGGATATATATTCATTTTTTATGTCTCTAACTTTTTCCTGGATCGCCCTTTCGGGTTTTCAATCCACCGAGACGCTCATTTTTTGCCTAAGTCGCCCTTTCGGGTTTTCAACTTAGCAGCTTCAACAACCCCATTCATCTTGGGTCTATAAGGAGAAGAATTATGATGTCCAATCTTGAACTCGCTACAAAGCTCTTTCATCATCTTGTTGTTCAAGTTAGATCCATTATCAGTAATGATCTTATCTGGCACACCATTGTTGGTGTAAGCCCTAGAGGCCAATACTTTTGGTACTTGTATCGAATTTTTTATTAATAATAAAAGGCTTTATCTTTATTATGTTTGTTTAATAAAGTCCCTGGAATAGATAGTCCGTTTAATGTATCAAGTGTGACTTAATCATGAGATCACATTAAACATAAGGACACTATTCTTAAAGTATCCGTAGTCGAGCTTTATTGTGAAGTGGGATAACATTAAAGCATGAAGACTATTATGTTTATAGACTGATGATCACATCTCATGGATCATGGATAAGGAGTTATCAAGTCTCAAACATAGGTATGAATATTAAGAGTAATATTTATACTGGATTGACCCGCTATGAGAATACTATATAGAATGTTATGCAAAGTGTCATAAGTTATTCTCATGGTGATAATGGTGTATACCACCCTTCGACCTGAAACCACTATGGATCCTAGATGTAGAGTCGAGTGCCTTATTGCTGATCAAACGTTGTCCGTAACTGGATGACCATAAAGACAGTTGATGGGTACTCCACGAAGCATGCTAAGGGACATGAGTGACCTAGATGGAATTTTCCCATCCTGCGTAACAGGATAAATGTCTATGGGCCCAATATTGAACTGGACAAGGATAACACGGTCTATGCCTTGTGTTCAATATAGATATAAGGGTAAAAGGGTAATTATACACATAATTATTATCACAGAAGGATTTGTCAGATCACATGACATTTTCGTGTCTTGGGTAGCAGTGATGTGTTGCTAGATACGACTCACTATTTATTATGTTAAATACGTGATTTAATATAATTGCCAATGCCGCGAAAACCTATAGGGTCACACACAAAGGACGGATTGATGAGAAATAGAGTAATTAAGGAATACTGTAATGTACGGTGCCCTTAAGTGAATATTGAACATCGTAAGGTACGGTGTACTTAAGTAGAATACAAAATATGGTAAGGTACGACGCGCTTAAGTGATTTTGGCATATTATAAGATATGGGCCATATACACTTGAGTGGGCTTTTTAGCTTACAGCCCACACAAGTGGTTCTATAAATAGAACCCTTGTGTAGAAGCATTGTTACACTTGCAATTTTGTTTCTCTCTCTCTCTCTCTCTCTCACTCAAAGCCTTCATTCGTAGCAGCGAGCACTAAGATTGAAGGAATCCGTTCGTGTGGACTGAGTAGAGGCGTTGTCATCGTTCAGCGTTTGTGATCGCCACAAGAGGTAACGATTCTATCACTGATCATGCCCATTCGTAAGGATCATTAAAGGAGAAATTTTAAATTCCGCTGCATTTTGGATCGCCATTCTCCTTCAGTGGTATCAGAGCCACTTACGAAACCATGCATCTGATAGCTGTTTATTTTCTGTATTAATACGATTAAAAGACAGAATGAATCAAAGAATAAACGAGTAATTAAATTGAGATCGATCAAGTTATATATATGATATAAGTAATCCTGATGCAAAATACGGTATATATGATATATTGTTTCTGTTTCATTCATTCAAACACTTAATGGTTGTTTTCCTTTGAGCGATCAATGGTCGTTTGCTTCTTGATCCGACATTAGTATGGTGAAGCAATGATGTGTTGATCGATCATACTAAATCAACAATCGAGATGTGTTTGACGGTCTGAAATTAGTGCATTAGGGTTAATGACGGAACAAGGGTTGTGTAGAGTTATGCATTAGGGTTAATAACGGCACAAGGGTTGTGTTATCAAAAAGTTATGCGATTAGGGTTGTGACTGGGCAAGAGTTGTGTGATCGGTCAGCGGACACCCGTTCCCGCTGACCGGGCAGCGGACCCCCGACTAACTCTGTGTAGTGTGGTCGGTCGCCGAAATTTAATTTGGTTTTAATTAATTAAAATAATTAAAATTAATAATAATAATGTGTTTATTATTATTGTCTTGTAGTGATCGGTTATGGCCTTAGTTTTCCTTTATTTTGTTTTGGGTTTTAAAATACGACTTGTGTGTCGTGCCTCTCTTTTAATCTCTTAATGTAACTTCTTTTCTCATCTCACTCCCTCGTATGTAAAACGAGTTTCTTTTATGTAATGTAATGTTATGAAGAAAGAGAAGAATTAAAAAACAAAGGAGGACAACCTTGAAGATCTTGCTTGGAGAAGCTTAGATCGTTATTAGGTTAACTTAGGTTCTCTCATTGGCTTGGGAGAACAATTGCGTTAGGGGCCATAACTGTTTCATTATATATGTATGTTGATGCATGTGAATGTATGTTGATGCATGTGAGAGACGATTTATATGATAAATAAGCCGGTGAGATCAGAATAATTGCAAATTCCCTCAAATTAAATATTAAGTTTATGCTTTCCAAGTTTTAGCACTCATCAAGACTAGTATCGGATAATGTAGGTTTCGCCTACGCGAGGTGCATGTTCTATATTAGTAAGGTGAGATGGGATAATTGTAATATTCAATTCTTAAAATAATGGGTTAAACTTAACTAAACAAATTATAATAAGATTATATATGTTTAGAAGCAAGAGTTGGAAATGATCCATGTGATGGATTGGAATAAGGAGTTATTCACCCAACTAAAATATTCAAGAGTTCTATTAGATACAATTGGAAGGAGTTCCTACATAAATAACCTAGTTTTGTGTAATCCGCCTACGCGGACTTAAAACAAAGTGAAATATGGATCTCGACCCACTAGAAAATCTTCCAACGGGATTTTCCGAATCAATGGTGAGGGTCATTTGTTTTGAGTAAAATAGTGGGAGCATATTTAATTAAAGGCCTAATTAAATATGTTATTGATACTTATATTTTCATTATTTTCATGTAGATTACCATGACAACAAACACCTCTAACAACATTTTGTGATCAATCTTTGACAAGGAAAAATTGTCTGGGACAAATTTTCTGGATTGACACCAAAATCTGAGGATTGTCCTCAAACATGATAGAAAGTTGTACGTCTTGGAGAAACCTATTCCTGAAGAGGAACCTCCTAGTTCTGCACCTAAGGCAGAAAGAGATGCTTATAAGAAGCATGTCGATGATGCCAATGAAACTGTTTGTCTCATGCTAGCTACCATGAACTCAGAGTTGCAAAAGCAACATGAGAACATGGCAGCGTTCGATATGATCAAACACCTGAAGATGCTCTATCAAGAGCAAGCAAGGCATGAAAGGTTTGAAGTTTCAAAAGCCCTTTTTCAAGACAAGTTAGCTGAGGGAGCCCCTGTAGGTCCCCATGTGCTCAAGATGATTGGGTATGTGGAAAACCTTGAGAGGTTGGGTTTTCCCCTCGGAAAGGAACTTGCGACTGATTTGATCTTGCAATCGTTGCCAGATAGATTCAGTCAATTTGTCCTAAATTTCAATATGAATGATATGGAGAAATCTCTTCCTGAACTGCTAGCCATGTTAAGAACTGCTGAGCAGAATCTGAAGTCAAAAGGGAAGTCCATTCTGATGATCAAAAATGGAAAGAGACAAAATAAAAGGCCCACCAAGCAGGGTGATAAAGGGAAAGGCAAGGAAGTTGCCAAACCCAAACCCACTGTTGCTGCTTTGAAGCCTAGTGGAGGCATAGCAAAAGAAGGCACCTACTTCCGTTGCGGTAAGACCGGACACTGGAAGAGAAACTGCCCAAAGTACTTGGAAGATAAGAAGAATGGAGTAGAGACTTCAACTTCAGGTATTTTTGTTATTGAAATTAATTTATCTACTTCTGCATCATGGGTATTAGATACTGGATGCGGTTCTCACATGTGTACCAATGTGCAAGGACTAAAAAGGAGTAGAGATTTGGCAAAAGGTAAAGTCGACCTACGAGTTGGCAATGGAGCAAAGGTTGCTGCTTTAGCCGTAGGAACTTATGTATTGACTTTACCTAGTGGTTTAATAATTTAGTTAGAGAACTGTTATTATGTACCTGCAATTAGCAGGAATATTATTTCCGTTTCTTGTTTGGACAAGTTTGGTTTTTCATTTATAATAAAGAACAATTGTTGCTCAATTTATTTGAATGATATATTCTATGCTACTGCACAAATGAACAATGGACTATATGTCCTTGATCTTGAAATGCCTATTTATAACATTAATACTAAAAGGATGAAACCTAATGAGTTAAATCCAACTTACCTTTGGCATTGTCGATTAGGCCACATAAATGAGAAACGCATTTCCAAACTCCATAAAGATGGACTGTTGGACTCTTTTGATTATGAATCATATGAGACATGCAGATCTGGTTTAATTGGAAAGATGACAAAGTCTCCATTCATAGGAAAAGGTGAAAGAGCTAATGATATTTTGGCCCTCATACATACTGATGTATGTGGACCACTGAACATACCAGCCAGAGGAGGTTTTTAGTACTTCATCACATTTACTGATGATTTCAGTAGATATGGTTATGTGTATTTAATGAAACACAAATCAGAGTCCTTTGAAAAGTTCAAGGAATTCAAGAATGAAGTACAAACCCAACTAGGTAAGAATATTAAAACTCTTCGATCAGATCGAGGTGGTGAGTATTTAAGCCTAGAGTTTGATGACCATCTGAAAGAGTGTGGGATCCTATCCCAACTTACTCCTCCTGGAACACCCCAATGGAATGGTGTATCTGAGAGAAGAAATCGAACCCTGTTAGACATGGTCCGATCCATGATGAGTCACGCCGATCTTCCAAACTCCTTTTGGGGACATGCACTATTGACAGCAGCTTACACACTTAACCATGTTCCATCCCAAAAGGTTGAGAAGACACCATATGAGATATGGAGTGGTAAGAAACCACATATGTCTTACATGAAGATTTGGGGTTGCGAAGTTTATGTGAAACGACAAATTTCAACTAAGCTTGAGCCCAAATCTAACAAATGCTTATTTGTGGGGTATCCTAAAGAAACAAGAGGGTATTACTTCTACAATCCTTCTGAGGGAAAAGTGTTTGTCGCTCGAACTGGAGTTTTCCTAAAAAAGGATTTTATTTCCAAAGGAATCAGTGGGAGGAAAGTAGAGCTTGAAGAAATTCAAGAATCACAAAGCATCAATACACCTATGGAGGAATTAGAGCAGGAAACACAAGTAGTTGTGGAAGAGCAACCTGCTCAAGTAGAACAAGACCAGCGTAGGTCAAGCAGGATATGTCACCAATCTGAGAGATATGGATATCTCATAACTGATCAAGGTGATGTATTACTCATGGATCAAGATGAGCCTGTGACCTACCAAGAGGCCATAACTGGTCCCGAGTCTGAGAAGTGGCTAGAAGCCATGAAATCTGAAATGGATTCCATGTACACAAACCAAGTTTGGACCTTGGTAGAGCCTCCTGTAGGATTTAACCCTATAGGATGCAAGTGGGTCTTCAAAAAGAAGACTGACATGGATGGTAAGGTACATACCTATAAGGCAAGACTGGTTGCAAAAGGATATAAACGAATTCATGGGGTTGACTATGATGAAACCTTTTCACTAGTTATAATGCTTAAATCTGTTCAGATTTTACTTGCTATCGCTGCATATCATGATTATGAAATATGGCAGATGGATGTCAAAACTGCTTTCCTTAATGGGAATCTTCTTGAGGATGTGTACATGACATAACTTGAAGGATTTGACATACCAGAAGAAGCCCAAAAGATATGTAAGTTACAAAGATCAATCTACGGATTGAAGCAAGCTTCTAGAAGCTGGAATCTTCGTTTTGATGAAACGGTAAAACAATATGGATTCATCAAGAACGAAGATGAGCCTTGTGTCTATAAGAAGGTTAGTGGGAGCATGATCGTTTTCCTGGTATTATATGTAGATGACATATTACTCATTGGAAACGATGTCCCTACCCTGCAACAAGTAAAGTCTTGGTTGGGGAAATGCTTTTCTATGAAGGACCTAGGTGAAGCAGCCTATATATTAGGAATCAGAATCTATAGAGATAGATCACAAAAACTGCTTGGCCTAAGTCATAGTACGTACATAGACAAAGTGCTGAGACGCTTTAATATGCATGATTCCAAGAAAGGATTCATACCTATGCAACATGGCTTGTATCTATCAAAAACACAATCCCCTTCAACTAAGGAAGAAAGGGATCGCATGAATAAGATTCCATATGCATCTGCAATAGGATCTATCATGTATGCCATGTTATGTACTCGACCAGATGTCTCGTATGCTTTAAGTGCAACGAGTAGGTACCAATCTGATCCTAGTGATGCCTATTGGGTAGCTGTTAAGAATATCCTTAAGTATTTGAGAAGGACTAAGGACTCATTCTTGATATATGGAGGTCAGGAAGAGTTGGATGTAATTGGATACACTGATGATAGCTTCCAGACAGATAAGGATGACTTTAGATCGCAATCTGGTTATGTGTTTTGCTTAAACGGTGGTGCTGTGAGCTGGAAAAGTTCAAAGCAAGATACAGTTGTTGATTCTACAACCGAGGCCGAGTATATTGCTGCCTCAAGTGCAGCAAAGGAAGTTGTTTGGATCAAAAAGTTCATTAGTGAACTTGGCATAGTTCCTAGCATTGTGGATCCCATTGGTCTCTATTCTGATAACAATGGTGCTATCGCACAAGCTAAGGAGCCTAGATCTCACCAACGATCCAAACACATACTTAGGCATTATCACCTCATTCGAGAGATAATAGATAGAGGAGATGTGAAAATATGCAGAATACCTACACTTGACAATATTGCTGACCCACTGACAAAGCCTCTTGCGTACCAGAAGCATGATGGCCATACTAGATCTATGGGCATTAGGGGTATGCCTGATTGGCTCTAGTGCTAGTGGGAGATTGTTGGTGTAAGCCCTAGAGGCCAATACTTTTGGTACTTGTATCGAATTTTTTATTAATAATAAAAGGCTTTTTCTTTATTATGTTTGTTTAATAAAGTCCCTGGAATAGATAGTCTGTTTAATGTATCAAGTGTGACTTAATCATGAGATCACATTAAACATAAGGACACTATTCTTAAAGTATCCGTAGTCGAGCTTTATTGTGAAGTGGGATAACATTAAAGCATGAAGACTATTATGTTTATAGACTGATGATCACATCTCATGGATCATGGATAAGGAGTTATCAAGTCTCAAACATAGGTATGAATATTAAGAGTAATATTTATACTGGATTGACCCGCTATGAGAATACTATATAGAATGTTATGCAAAGTGTCATAAGTTATTCTCATGGTGATAATGGTGTATACCACCCTTCGACCTGAAACCACTATGGACCCTAGATGTAGAGTCGAGTGCCTTATTGCTGATCAAACGTTATTCGTAACTGGATGACCATAAAGACAGTTGATGGGTACTCCACGAAGCATGCTAAGGGACATGAGTGACCTAGATGGAATTTGCCCATCTTGCATAACAGGATAAATGTCTATGGGCCCAATATTGAACTGGACAAGGATGACACAGTCTATGCCTTGTGTTCAATATAGACATAAGGGCAAAAGGGTAATTATACACATAATTCTTATCACAGAAGGATTTGTCAGATCACATGACATTTCCGTGTCTTGGGTAGAAGTGATGTGTTGCTAGATACCGCTCACTGTTTATTATGTTAAATACGTGATTTAATATAATTGTCAATGCCGCGAAAACCTATAGGGTCACACACAAAGGACGGATTGATGAGAAATAAAGTAATTAAGGAATACTGTAATGTACGGTGCCCTTAAGTTAATTATAGAACATCGTAAGGTACAATGTACTTAAGTAGAATACGAAATATGGTAAGGTACCACGCGCTTAAGTGATTTTGGCATATTATAAGATATGGGCCATATACACTTGAGTGGGCTTTTTAGCTTGCAGCCCACACAAGTGGTTCTATAAATAGAACCCTTGTGTAGAAGCATTGTTACACTTGCAATTTCGTTTCTCTCTCTCTCTCACTCAAAGCCTTCATTCGTAGCAGCTAGCACTAAGATTGAAGGAATCTGTTCGTGTGGACTGAGTAGAGGCGTTGTCATCGTTCACTACTTGGTGAAGTAATCAGCTAGCACTACGAGAATAAACCTGTGACTGTTGGACGCCTTTGGCTCTATCATGCAAATCATGTTAATTCCCCACATAGAGAAAGGCCATGGTGAGGAAATAACATTCAGAAGTGTCGGGGGAATATGAATCTTATCTGCATAAAATCTGACACTTATGGCATTTCTTCACATATTTGTAGCAGTCAAACTCCATTGTCATCCAATAGTAGCCTGCTCTCAACATCTTCTTTGCCATGGCATGTCCATTGGAATGAGTACCAAATGAACCCTTATGGACTTTAGTCATCAACAGATCTACTTCGTGTCCATCCACGCATCTGAGTAGAACCATGTCAAAATTCCTCTTGTAAAGCACATCGCCATTGAGGTAGAAACTGCCAGATAATCTCCTCAAAGTCTTCCTATCTTTAACAGATGCCCCAGACGGGTAAATCTGACTCTGAAGAAAGCACTTGATATCATAATACCATGGCTTATCATCTTTCACTTCTTCAACTGCAAATACATGAGCTGGTCTATCCAAGCGCATCACAGTAATATTGGGGACTTCATTCCAGAATTTCACCATAATCATAGAAGCAAGTGTAGCGAGTGCATTTGCCATCCGATTCTCATCTCGAGGAATATGATGGAAGTCAACCTCAGTAAAGAATGTTGAAATCCTCCTCGCATAATCTCTATATGGGATGAGGCCGGGCTGATTCGTCTCTCATTCACCCTTAATCTGATTAACAACTAGGGCCGAATCACCATAAACGTCAAGATGTTTAATCCTAAGATCAATACATTCTTCCAAACCCATAATACAGGCCTCATACTCCGCCATATTATTCGTGCATTTGAAATTTAGCCTTGTTGTAAAAGGAAAATGTGTGCCCTGAGGAGTAATAATCACTGCCCCAATACCATTTCCATATTGATTTGCAGCGCCATCAAACACCATGCCCCATCGGGAACCAGGTTCTGGCCCTTCATCGAGTGTAGGTTCATCGCAATCTTTCATTTTCAAATACAAAATCTCCTCATCAGGGAAGTCGTACTGAATAGACTGATAATCCTTGATTGGTTGATGTGCCAAGTGGTTAGCCAAGATACTACCTTTAATAGCTTTATGAGCTCGATACTCAATATCATACTCAGATAACAACATCTGCCAACGGGAAATCCTCCCAGTTAAAGCAGGCTTCTCAAAGATATACTTGATTGGATCCATTTTGGATATCAACCAAGTCGTATGATTCAACATATACTGGCGTCAGCGCTTAGCAGCCCAAGCCAAAGCACAACATGTCTTCTCAAGCATTGAGTATCAAGACTCACAATCAGTGAACTTCTTACTCAGATAGCATATAACCTACTCTTTCTTCCCTGATTCATCTTGCTGACCTAGTACACAACCCATAGAGTCTTCAAGAACAGTCAAATACATAATCAAGGGTCTCCCTTCCATAGGCGAAGACAGAATCGGAGGCTCAGACAAATACTCTTTGATACTATCAAAGGCCTTCTGGCAATCCTCGGTCCAATCATGACGTTAATCTTTCTGGAGGAGCTTGAATATTGGCACACATGTGACAGTCATGTGGGATATAAATCTGGAAATATAATTCAAGCGGCCAAGAAAACCTCGGACTTGCTTCTCAGTTTTGGGCACAGGCATCTCTTGTATTGCTTTGACCTTGGCAGGATCAACCTCAATACCTCTTTCACTGACAATAAAGCCCAATAACTTGGCGGAACGGACTCCAAATGTACACTTGTTCGGATTCAGACGAAGTTTGTACTTCCTCAAATGCTGAAAAAGCTTCAACAAGTGCTCTACATGTTCAACTTCCATTCTCGACTTTGCAATCATATCATCAACATACACCTCGATCTTCTTGTGCATCATATCATGAAACAAGGTAGTCATAGCACGTTGATACGTGGCTTCGGCGTTCTTCAAACTGAAGGGCATCACTCAATAACAGAATGTTCCCCAAGGTGTGATGAATGATGTCTTCTCCATATCCTCGGGTGCCATTTTGATCTGATTATATCTGGAAAATCCATCCATAAATGAGAATACATTGAATTTAGATGTATTATCTACCAACATATCAATATGTGGTAGAGGAAAATCATCTTTCAAACTAGCTTTATTCAAGCCTCTATAGTCCACACACATTCGGACTTTTCCATCTTTCTTGGGCACAGGCACAATATTGGCCACCCATCGAGGATATGTAGAAGTCACCAGAAACCCCGCATCAATTTGCTTCTGAACTTCTTCTTTAATCTTCACTGCCATATCAGGATGAGTTCTTCTGAGCTTCTACTTCACCGGCACACACTCAGGCTTCAAAGGCATGAAATGTTGCACGATATCAGTATCCAGACCAGGCATGTCTTTATACGACCAGGCAAAGACGTCGATATATTCTCGTAGCAACTCAATCAACCCCTTCTTCACAGATTCTTCCAAGAGTGCCCCAATCTTCACTTCACGGACACAATCTTCAGACCCCAAGTTGACTGTTTCCAGATTCTCAAGATGCGGCTGAATGATCTTCTCCTCGTGCTCAAGCAGACGGGTAATCTCATCAGGAATCTCTTTAACATCATCTTCTTCAGCCTCAAATACAGGGAACTCAAAGTTGGGAGATGGTGTTGGATCATTATGTTCAATGGGTTTGATCAACCTACATAGTGATTTTGGATATAAAAGAGATTTTAGAATTCAAACAAGGAAAATCATTATGCAGATGAAAAGATTGATTTTATTCTCTTTTTAGGGTTTTATGTTATCACCAATTTCATGCAAAAAAGCAAAAAGTGAAAATAATTTGGAAAAACAAACATTTAACATGTAATTATTGAATGAATATCATTGTATTTATGTGCCAACAATGTCATCACTTCTCCTTTTGGCATGGGAGAAGGGTTTTTAAACAAAATGAACATTACGTGGACTTATGGACAATTGTTGGAACATCAATAGCGACCCAATTATTGCAGATTCCTCCAGGGATGACAAAGTTGTCATAATCTTCCTCTGCATCCTCTTCCACTATAACATCAGCCTCTTGGTCTTCGACCGTTCAGATGAAACCACCACTCTGAAATAAACCGTGCTTGTTGAAAGTGCCTGAAGAGTACCCTATGCCAGCCCGGGATTTATTGTCTTCCAGCTTAATCATTTGTCCTAAACCAGTAGTTGCGCCATGCTCAATGGCCAACTTCGCATCATTGTAGGACGCAGATGAAGAAGTTCCTTTCTTAGAAGGCTCAGCAATAGATAAGGCTTGGAACAGAGTCCCAACCTCATCCTCAGCATCAATGTAAGAAAAGGAAGACAGATGGCTTACCAAGAGAGCCTTCTCTCCCCCTACCACCACCAACTTCTTGTTCTTGACGAACTTTAACTTTTGGTGTAGGGTGGATGTCACGGCGCCTGCCTCGTGAATCCATGGTCTGCCTAACAAACAGCTATATGATGGGTGGATATCCATGACCTGGAAAGTGATCTGGAAATCACTAGGTCCTATCTTGATTGGGAGCTCAACCTCACCAATCACAGTCTTACGCGATCCATCAAAAGCTTTCACAACCACTCCACTCTGCCTCATGGGAGGCCCCTGATAAGAGAGTTTCGCCAGAATGGATTTTGGCAACACATTCAGCGATGATCCTGTGTCTACCAGCACATTAGACAGGGCATCATCCTTGCAATTCATTGAAATGTGAAGTGCGAAATTGTGGTCTTTTCCCTCATCGGGAAGATCAGCATCGCAAAAGCTCAAGTTGTTGTAAGTAGTAATGTTTGCAACAATGCTATCAAATTGTTCTATTGTGATATCGTGATCCACGTATGCCACGTCCAACACCCTCTGCAAAGCTTCGTGGTGTGGCTCGGAGTTTATCAATAAAGATAGCATAGATATCTTTGATGGAGTTTGTAGCAGCTGATCTACAACATTATACTCGCTCCTCTTGATGAGCCTTAACATCTTATCACAGTCCTCTCTCAACATGCCATTCTGGACAACAGGGACAAGAGCCCTAACAGCAACGGCAGGTTTGTTAACAACAAGTGCCGGATTCGGAAAAGTAGAAGAAGTCCTTACAGGACGGGCAGCATTATCAACAACGACATCAGCTCTTCTGGTGTCAACTTGGGGTTTCAGCGGCGCCGAGAAAACACGACCACTACAGGTCAAACCACTGACATCAGAAATACTTGTCATAGAGGTGGAGGGCAACGGCACCTCCTTCCCATCTGCTAATGCAACCGCATTATATCGATATGTGTAGCGGTGTATTCGTCGCTATATGATTTATTGATTAAACCATAAGCAATGTATACAAAGAATCGAGTCGCCACCGCACTTTTATTTATCCTAAGGACTGGTTAAAAAGCGAACAAAAACCTAAGAAGTTTTACACGTAGAAAACTAATGAAAAAGATCAGAGAATCCGGGTAAGGGGTAAATTACACAATGGGAAGGTGTTAGGCACCCATCACGTCCTAGGTACTCCTAGGGAGCCCTTTTCACACTTGTTGTATAAAAAATGTTTATTTGTTTATGACATATTGTGCAAACATGAATGAGATGATGAGAAAAGAATGTACGATTTATTATTTTTGTGTTTGAACGGATGAACCCGTTGCCTACGTACCTTCCATCAAAGGTAAGGATCAAAACGCCGTAGTTCGGCTAAAAGATTTCCAAAAATTAGTGAGTTCATTTTAAAACACAAGCACTAAGGCTTTTCATCATCAATGGGAGAAAACTCAACCCGAATCAACAATCCACCATGCGAGGACGGCTTCAACATACTAGTGAGGGGTTAACCCTATAATAAGTATGGAAGACTTACAATCAACTCACTAAGGATAAGGTAAGATTTACATCAACCACTATGGTAATTGAAACCTATGGCTAATGCATGAAAACATATTAACAATGGACAAAGCCAAAACAATTGAATGGGTGAAGTTAATTGATTATGATTATTCACAAAATATGATCAAGGTATGCTTAAAGTTCAATTCAAAGAAGTGTTATGAAGAGTGAAGTTTGAAAAGTCAAGGACTTAAGGTCCAGGTTTCTAATTTGAAAAGAGGATGAGAATGTTTGCACAACATGTATTTACGAGCTTAAAGGTCAACAAGTGAAAAGGGATTTTGAAACAAAAAGGGTGTGGATGGAGGAGTGTAAAACTTCCTAGAAGTTCACCTCTTGAAATCATATAGAAGATGATTCAAGTGTGTTCTTTGGAATAAGGCAACAAAACAAACAAGCAAAATAAAAGCAAGGTGATACCGGATGCCATCAATGGACTTATACCAATCTCACATGAAAAAGCGGATATCGGATACCAATAAATGGATTTACACCAATCTCCTAAAACACACAATGATACCGGAAGCCAATAAATGGTCTTACTCCAATCTCACTAAAGCAAAACAAGACAAAAGAGGGGATATCACATGCCAATAACTGGTCTTACTCTAATCTCCCAAAAGAAAACAAAACATGGATGTCAGATGCCAATCTATCTGGACTTATACCAACCTCCAAAGGATGATCATAGGAGTACAAATGCCAACAACATGGTCTTACAATTGTATCCTCACATACAACAAACAAACACAAGCATTAAGCAAAGAGGACATGAGTGACCAAATGAAATGGTCTTACACTCTATCCCTTCCAAATCATAGGAACAATGGCCAATGAATGGACTTACAGTTGTCCTCAATGGGCAAACTCAAACAAGTCACAAAGATATGGAGTGATGATCATGCAATAATGAACAATTAATGATGATATATGCACAAAGGTATGCAAGCAAACATGTACATATGAAGCAATCAATCAAACAAAGTCATTTAGCACCCACTATAACCAAATAATTAGGCTCAATCAAAGGGTTAGACTTAAAAGTCAACTAGAATAGGGTAAATGGTGCTCTTAACCTTGACATTGAGAGCCAAGGTGAAGCAGATGAAAGGATATGAGGGGTGTGCCTCATCACTCTTATCCCTGGTCAGGGAGAGCATAGAATATCAGAAGGTGTGGGAGTTCAGAAGGTTGGAACTCTCTCCACAAGTTAATGACTCGATAGATCTTGGGCTTTTACTCACTATGCATCAACACATGTGGTGCGAGCAAGGTGAGTGACTCCCAGAATAGTAGGAGATAGGCTTTATATCTCTTTTGTCTACCAATTGCCTTATTAAAAGGACTTCACCTGCTTGGGGACAAAAATAAACAATCACAAACATTGTCTCTTAAGGAGGACTTCAGACAGGTGCCTGGCTAAATAACAAGCCAGGTCTTCCAGACTACATGGAGACAAGAGATTCTACCTCAATGCTAATGCTATCAAGCAAAGCAAATAGCGAGTTCTCAAAGGAACTAAAGCAACTATGGTACCTCTTGTAGAACAGAGCTCGATCCAGCTGCAATTAAGCCTTGCCACGTCCAAATGCTTCTTCTACAATGCTTATGGAGATGCTTAGAAGGAAGATCGAAGCTCATCTTGGCACGATTCTACGATTTCAAGACTTCACCATTGTTGATGTTCTTGCTTTGTGGAGCTTTGATTTGCACGAATTTCGGTTGAATCTTGATTGAATGTTGCTCAACAATGATGCTTCATGATGAACAGAGCAAGAACAATGCAACTTGCTTGAAGGAAATGAGAGAAAAAATTGAGAAAAGGTTGAGAAAAATTTGAGAGAAAAATTTAGATCTGAATTTGTGGATTGTGGTTAGGGTTTTCAGTTAGAATTATGCTATATATACTCCTAATTAACAATGCCTAAACATGATTAGTGAAATGGTAAATGCAATTAGCTAAAATGGAGGTGTTTTTGGACAATTAGTAAAATCACCCTTATTGCATGTGCATGACATACTACAGTGCGAAATTCCACTTGAAATGCACTTCAAAATCAGTTTAGAGGCAAATGAAATTGATTTGAAGTGAAAAGGATGCATATTTTTCAAATTCAAATTTTCCCTCCAAGAATTCAAATTAAATCACTTGAAAAATGAAATATTTTTGTGATGATTTTTGATAAAATGTGATGCATGAAATGGATAGTAGGGATCAAAAGAATTTTGCTCCAAAAAGAATCACATGAATTGGCCTTTCTATGCAAAAGTTATGCCTTGTTGAAGTTCAAAATCCATGGACAGTGATTTGATCATAACTTGCCAACCACACATGAGAAATGGATGTTCTTGGACTTTTGGGAAAGGTAAGAGCAAGATCTTCAACTTTCATGTTGGACAAAATTTGATTTGAAGCTTTCTTGGACATGTAAATCTTGAGGATAAGGACTTTCCATTTTTGGCAGTTGAAAATTACAGGTCCTTACTATTTTTGGTATCTTCTTGTATGACCTCAAATCCTTCAATGATGATGTTTGAAATGTTAATTGAGACTTGTATGGACATGAATGAGACCTTTCCAACCATCTCACCATCAAATCCCTGATTAAGTGCACAGTTGACCACAGTTGACTTTGATAGGGTTTTGGTTGACTGAGCCATGCTTTGATGAATTTCAAGCCTCTTTCTCTTGAGATCTTGATTCAAAATGATATCACAATCCATATGAACTCTTGATGAATGATCATGGTGCCCAAATTCTTCAAGAATGGCCACCATCCATTGCTCAATGAATGATTTGACTGTTTTGACCTAGTTTGCTTCATCTGCAAGTAACAAGGTTAGATGACAATATTTTTGTACTTTTGGTTAGTAAACAAATGAAAAGAAATGATATACAAATGCAAAACAAGCTTGGTGATCAAGAACCATTCTCACAAGATACCCACCCACTAGGAGGCAAACAAAGGTGCACAATGATCCTTGAGGCAATGATATGATATGTTATGATGCCATGAGGGATCTTAGGGCCAAAATTTGGGTCTTACAGATGCCCCTATTTAAGGTCATTCTAGCCGGAGAAGTGAAGTTTAGAAATCTTCATCTCGACGCGGTAGAATGGGCTTTAATAACAGTAATGAGACAAATTTTGGTCCCTAAGAGACCTCATGATGCAGATGTATGCATGTAAAAGATAAAAACTCTGTGGGGATATGGTTCGCACAAAAGAAAAGACGATCCATCGGAGTAATACACTCACCAGGAACAGAGACTCTAACAAAACTCTTGCGGACTCTTATAGGGGATAATAAAGAAAAAAATGCGTGAGCAGGACACGACTCCGAGTTGGGAAAACAAAACTGACATAACGTGCGCAAGACACGACTCTGATTAGGGATAACAGAAATCGGACTGGAGACCTCACTGGGTAAGTGAAAGGACTCACACTGGGGAACAAAAGATTCCCAAGGACAAACTCCATCGGAAAGACAGCAAACTGACTCAAACTATCCACAAAGGATACCTCGGATAAAAATCCGGACTCGGACCAGGAAAAGATCCACAAAGAATCTCCCTGCCGGGAAAAGCAACAAGATGAGGTGTTACCTGCATAAAGTAACAAACTCAGGAAGAATGAATATCTAAGACCGGTATAAGGGTGAGAGATATCAATCAACCAACATCTGAGAAAGACCTGAAAAAGGTACATAACTCAGGGAAATCTGACTCCACAGGGGACCAAGGTCATAATAGGGAGCAGAAAGGAAGGAACACCAGGGATACCGAGGTATAAAATAGGTGACCGACCAAAGCGTGAATTGGTATATATGCCAAAACACTCATCATCCGAAAGGAGGGCTTGAAAAAGCAAATCGACTTATAGGATGGACATTCGAATCCACAACAGGAAAACGAATCTTACTCAACTGGGGACACAAACCCAAAGAGTGCATGAGATACAATATCCATTACCGTCAGAACATGGATAGAATACTCGCATGAGATATATCATCTATTACCGGCGGACCATAGATAATACACTTGCATGGTAAGAAACACCAAGGATACCGGTTACTGGGTATATAATAGGTGATCTACCGAAAACGTGAATTGGTATATATGCCAAAACACTCATCATCCAAAACACAAATTGGTTAAAGGATGGGTATTCGATTCTACAAAGAATACGAATCTTACTCTACTGGGGATAATCAACAAAGGATTCCACCCAAAGAGTGAAAGAGATATATTATTCATTACCGGCAGACCGTGAATAATATACTCGAAAAGGAAGAGGCACCAGAGATACCGAAGTATATAATAGGTGACTAACCAAAAGAGAGACAATCGATACCAAGCATCCGGGTAAACGAAAGACAACTCAAAGGGATAAATTGCAAGCACCCGGCAATTATCCGAAACAACAAATATTCGACTCTGCAAAGGGAATAACGAATCTTACTCGACTGGGGAAACACAAAAGGCTTCGACTGAAGAGTGCATGAGATATATTATCCATTACCGTCAGAACGTGGATAACATACTCGCATGGAAGATTATCCACAACCGGTTACTGGGTTAACAAAGGATAAATCGACCGAAAAGAAAGGCATCGGGATATCAATCAGGCATATAATGATGACCAATCAAAGGGAGCAACAATCATTACCGAGCAAACGGGTAAATGAAGGGCGATCCGCTGGGAATGAATTGCAAGCATCCGGCAATTATCCACAGGGACTGGCTGGGGATACATTGATAAACAATCAATGATCCGGGGAACAAATCACTAGCAAACGGTGAAAAGACCCACTGGCAACTTCAAAAGGGATAACATTGCGAGCATACGGCAATGATCCAGAAGACAACCTGCTGAGGATAAATTGCTAGCATCCGGCAATTATCCACCCGTACCATAAGGCACAAACTCCGCTGGGGAGAACAAAACAACATGGGATTTATAACTACCGAATACGGGGTAGAAGACCACAAACTCCACTGGGGATAGGGTGAATGAAGGCCAAATACTGAGCACTTATTCAACTTTTTCCACAGGGAAACACGAACTTCCGTTAGGGATCAAACCACAACAACAGAACATCCACCAACAACCAGAACGAACCACAAAGGTTACCTCTGCTAGGGGAAAAGAGATATGACTTACGACTACCGAATACGGGGTAGTAGCCATACTCTGGTGGGAGTAAACACAAATTAGGGTTTACATCTACCGAATACTGGGTAGAAGACCAACAACTCTTGCTCGAGGAATAAAAGGTATATAACCACAAATTCCGCCAAGAAGCAAGAACATAGGACTTACAACTACCGGTTACTGGGTAGAGGCCCAACAAAACTCCACTGGGGATAAATGAATTGATGTCGGTTACTGGGCAAACCATTCATTTCTTCCACAGGGAAGCACAAGAAACAGCTGACACAACGCCGATTCGGGATTGATCCGAAAAGACAGACTGAATCAAAACACGTCCTATGAGGATATAACTCAATATGAAAATCCATCCCAATATATGTGTTGGGAGGAAACGGAAGAAACCGTCATCCACGAGGACATATCTCAGTGGGGAACTGCAGAAGGAAAGACAGACACTTTCTGCTTATGGGCTGACTCTATATGGAGAGATTAACCACCCAACATCTGCTTGGGAAGATCTATAAAGAGATCTACAAAACCCATAGCAAGAGATATATGGCACAAAATGCAACATGAATATCTGAATGTTTTATGATTATGCGTGAATATGCGTGATTTGTGTTTGATGAATGCTGACAAAACAGACATATCTAACACAAACAGGCCCAGGAATCAAACGCCCGGTACTATACTTCCAGGGGAACCAACTGGAAAGCCAATCTGCTAGAGATCCACATGCTGTAAAGCAAAGATCTGCGGGTACTGCAGGGGATCAGGAGAATCTTGAGGATATCTGCAGGGGATCCCAGCATCAACTGAGAAACAAGAGTTCATGGCTCAACCAAGAACTGCTGCAAAAGCAACTCCAAACAACTCCGAGGAACAACCCACTGCAGGAGAATCATCCGAGTAGAATCTAACTGCACAAGCAACTCTACTGGGGAAAGATGTCAGCTATCCTTTCGGAGAACAAACCAATGAAGGAGAAAGCACCACACAAGTAGATTCTGCAACAAGCCACTCTACTCGGGGAGAACATACATCCGACGGATCACACAAGTAGATTCTGCAATAAGTCACTCTACTGAGGATCAAAAGTAATCAGGAAATCACTCCAATCTTTGGAGGCTAGAACCACCAACCGACCCTACTGGGGATTGAGAGAGTTTTCAACAGGCAAAAACTGCCACAACAACCATTCTGCAGACTACGTTGGAGAAAATGGATGAACTACTGAGATATCCACTGAATCCTCAAAAAAAGGAACGCAACCACGCTGAAGGGGGAGAATAACAACTCCGCCTGTGACTGTGCCGAGGAGAGAGATAAAGTACGGGGATGTCAACCCACTGACTGAATCTTCCAAAAACAACATCCATGCTGGAGAGAAACTGCTGCTGGAGAAAAACGGGGTCTTCAACAACACTCTGCTTACGATTAAACTGGGGAACAACCCCACCAACAACTCTGCTTGCGACAATGCTGGGGAAAGCGGTAAAGTACCGGGATATCAATCCACCAACCACTGAATCTTCAAAAAGAAAGCAACCATGCTGAGGAGAGAAACAACAACTCTGCTAGCGACTGCACCGGGGAGAAACGGAGTACCTGGGTTCAAACCACCAACTACCGAATCTACCACAAAGAGAACCCATGCTGGGGAGATTACTGCTGGAGAAGAAATTGAGTCTTCAACAACCACCTCTGCTTGGGGAACAACCCCAACAACAACTCTGTTTGGGGAACAACCCCACCAACAGAAAGGGAGAAAGAGGATACAACCAAATGCCAGGAATGTGAGCAAATGTCTTACCTGTTGGGAATCATACCACCCTCGGGAGAGCACTGAGACATTCCTGAGTATCCTTTCATCATTGTGAATATTCACTTTGTTTAAAACAATAATTTGAAAAATTCTTTGTTTAAAATAATGATATTTTATCAATTAAAACATGCAAAACATTTGTTGAATTGAAACAAATAGGAGTGCAAATAATTGGATAAAAAGCTCAAATTTATTTGATGGAATGGTAGCCTGCAAATGGCAAGACTCCATAGATCTGTACAAATTTGAAATCAGTGATATATATTGGAATAGGGCTACATTGAACATAATGATCTTTTCTCTACCAATTTGAATCTCGATGTATTCGAAGCTTCAGTTGACGACGAATCGAGAATCCTCTGACGAAAAGACAGTTGGTGGCCAGAAAGTCTTGTCAGGATGCAGTTACTTGCCAAATCCCTAATTTTTGCCTAGATTGCCCCAGGGTGAGGTACTCAATCTAGCGGGATGCAAATATACCTTTTTTCCAAAGTCTCTAATTTTTGCCTGGATTACCCTTGCGGGTTCTCCACCGAGACGCTCATTTTTGCCTAAGCCGCCCATTCGGGTTTTCAACTTAGCGAGCTATTCTGTTTTTTCATTTGCATATACTTTTTTTTTAGGCAAAGTATTTCTTGACTGCATCTGAATTCACAGGACGAGTGAAATCCTCCCCATCCATTGTTGTAAGCATCAAAGCACCGCCTAAAAAGGCTCTCTTAACAACATATGGACCCTCGTAGTTTGGAGTCCACTTGCCCCTGGAATCGGGTATGAAAGACAAGACTTTCTTGAGCACGAGGTCTCCTTCTCGGAACACACGAGGCTTGACCTTCTTATCGAATGCTTTCTTCATTCTATGCTGATACAATTGGCCATGGCACATGGCGGTCAATCGCTTCTCCTCAGTCAAATTCAGCTGGTCATAACGACTCTGAATCCATTCAGCATCAGTCAGCTAGGGACTTGAGGGTATAATTCTTCTTTTTCTTTTGAAAAAAATTTTGAAATTTTTTTCCTGATTTTTGATTTTTTCATCTTTTTCACCCTCTCTTTTTTTCTTTTGATTGCATTTGCAATGCCCCAGTCTGACTGTTGCTGGGTTCTTGAGACGCAGCTGAATGATCTGCATTTTCATTGCTCAAGTGCTTGGGCAGTCTTGTCAGGAATCCCCTTCAACATCATCTTCCTCTGCTTCGAATACAAGGAATTCAAAATTGGGAGATGGCGTTGGATCATTATGTTCAATGGGTTTAGAAGTCCCTGCATAATGATTTTGATATGAAAAGCTTTTGAATTCAAACAAGCAAATCATTTATGAAGATGAAAAATGTTGTTTTATTGTTTTTCAGGGTTTTTTGTGATCACTGATTTCATGAAAAAAGCAAAAAGTGAAAACAAATGGAAAAACAAATGTTTAACAATGCATTAATTGAATGAAAACATCATTGTATTAAATGCTGCCAACAATGTCATCACTTCTCCTTTTGGCATGGGAGAAGGGTTTCAAACAAAGTGAACAATTATTCTGATCTATGGATGATTGTAGGAACATCTACAGCGACCCAATTGTGGCAGACACCACCAGGTATGACGAAGTTGTTCGCGTCTCTGCATCCTCTTCCAAGATAGCAGCAGCTTCTTCCTCAGGTTGATCGTCATGGATGAATCCTCCACTCTTGTGAACAAACCTTGCTCGTTAAATGCCCCAGAACAGTAGCCAATGCCAGCCCGGGATCTATTGTCTTCAAGCTCAATCACCTTCCCTAAACCAGCAACAGGAATAAATCCATCAAAAGCACTTAGTCTGGAAAATCCCTCCTCTGAGTTCACAATTCTCTTGCTCAAGATGATCCATCGCTCTGGCAGAGATAACCCAATGTAGTACCGGTGAGGGGCGTCTTCAAAATAAATGAAGATCGCAGGGTCAGATCACAGGATGGGAAGCTGAGAACGACGCCTGCTTATGCAAATGATGCATGCAGTGTTTGTGCATATAATTTGTTTTTATTTCAAAGGAACTCGAGGGTTTTATTTGCAAACTTTGAAATATTTAACATTTTGATCGTATATGAGAATATCTCATCAGATATATCAGGTGAAAAAATTTTCCCGGTTTTTTCCATGTTTGAAATTTTTTGCAAATAAACTCCTTTGAGTTCCTTGAACATTTTCTTTTTATCTGATGATATGGATGTAGATGAATGCATGAATGCATGAATGCAACAATCACCCTCAAGGATCAAGCAAAGCACACCAAACAAAGGTCATGGGAAAGCTCATTGTATCCCTAATATCAATCATCCATTTTGGTGGATTTAGGTTTTCACCTTATCGACACCCAAGTTCCATTGATATTAACGGTACATGAACCGGCTCTAACATCCTTAATATCAATCATCCATTTTGGCGGATTATGGTTTTCACCTTATCAACACCCAAGTTCCATTGATATTAACGATGTTTGAACGACTCAACCACGAATCACGGGTTTGTTGAGAGTCACGAGCATGGAGTCCTAGTTAAGAACCACCCAAAGGGAGTGTACTAGGGTTTAAACCTGCCAGACATGTTCTACCAGAGGTTCCCATAATCATCGTCCCATCCCTCGGATATTATCGGAGAAACGAATACTCGTATTCCAAAAATATTCTCAAGAGAGACTCTTATGAGCGTAGTATCGCGTAACAATCGCATTAGAACTTACATCTGAACGACTTCCGCACTACGTCCTAAAAATAGGCCAAGATGGGTTTGGTAAACTACGGTCCTTGGCTTCTAAGGCACATGATTGAACGAATAATGCCTAACCACAAATAACTTGTGTGACATTATTAATCCAACATGACCTCCACCAAGTGAATGGACTCGCAAGTCAACTGGCTAAGGAATACTCCACACCAGTCAACAAGACTACGCCATTCTCCTATCCTAGAGTGCACTCGAGTTCGGGTATAGAACTCATCTCACAGAGATCACCAAAGCAAACAGCAATTGTATATCAAGCAATTCAAACATTACAATCAATACAGTTATCCCAAATTGTACAAAAATATGTCAAATAACAGATAAACAAATATCATACAACAAGGGTGAAAAGTAGGCAATACCACCAGGGAAGGTCTAATGTTATCCCCAGTGAAGTCGCCACTTTTCTGTAGCGGTGTATTTGTCGCTATATGATTTATTGATTAAACCATAAGCAATGTATACAAAGAATCGAGTCGCCACCGCACTTTTATTTATCCTAAGGACTGGTTAAAAAGCGAACAAAAACCTAAGAAGTTTTACACGTAGAAAACTAATGAAAAAGATCAGAGAATCCGGGTAAGGGGTAAATTACGCAATGGGAAGGTGTTAGGCACCCATCACGTCCTAGGTACTCCTAGGGAGCCCTTTTCACACATGTTGTATAAAAAATGTTTATTTGTTTATGACATATTGTGCAAACATGAATGAGATGATGAGAAAAGAATGTACTATTTATTATTTTTGTGTTTGAACGGATGAACCCGTTGCCTACGTACCTTCCATCAAAGGTAAGGATCAAAACGCCGTAGTTCGGCTAAAAGATTTCCAAAAATTAGTGAGTTCATTTTAAAACACAAGCACTAAGGCTTTTCATCATCAATGGTAGAAAACTCAACCCGAATCAACAATCCACCATGCGAGGACGGCTTCAACATACTAGTGAGGGGTTAACCCTATAATAAGTATGGAAGACTTACAATCAACTCACTAAGGATAAGGTAAGATTTACATCAACCACTATGGTAATTGAAACCTATGGATAATGCATGAAAACATATTAACAATGGACAAAGCCAAAACAATTGAATGGGTGAAGTTAATTGATTATGATTATTCACAAAATATGATCAAGGTATGCTTAAAGTTCAATTCAAAGAAGTGTTATGAAGAGTGAAGTTTGAAAAGTCAAGGACTTAAGGTCCAGGTTTCTAATTTGAAAAGAGGATGAGAATGTTTGCACAACATGTATTTACGAGCTTAAAGGTCAACAAGTGAAAAGGGATTTTGAAACAAAAAGGGTGTGGATGGAGGAGTGTAAAACTTCCTAGAAGTTCACCTCTTGAAATCATATAGAAGATGATTCAAGTGTGTCCTTTGGAATAAGGCAACAAAACAAACAAGCAAAATAAAAGCAAGGTGATACCGGATGCCATCAATGGACTTATACCAATCTCACACGAAAAAGCGGATATCGGATACCAATAAATGGATTTACACCAATCTCCTAAAACACACAATGATACCGGAAGCCAATGAATGGTCTTACTCCAATCTCACAAAATCAAAACAAGACAAAAGAGGGGATATCACATGCCAATAACTGGTCTTACTCTAATCTCCCAAAAGAAAACAAAACATGGATGTCAGATGCCAATCTATCTGGACTTATACCAACCTCCAAAGGATGATCATAGGAGTACAAATGCCAACAACATGGTCTTACAATTGTATCCTCACGTACATCAAACAAACACAAGCATTAAGCAAAGAGGACATGAGTGACCAAATGAAATGGTCTTACACTCTATCCCTTCCAAATCATAGGAACAATGGCCAATGAATGGACTTACAGTTGTCCTCAATGGGCAAACTCAAACAAGTCACAAAGATATGGAGTGATGATCATGCAATAATGAACAATTAATGATGATATATGCACAAAGGTATGCAAGCAAACATGTACATATGAAGCAATCAATCAAACAAAGTCATTTAGCACCCACTATAACCAAACAATTAGGCTCAATCAAAGGGTTAGACTTAAAAGTCAACTGGAATAGGGTAAATGGTGCTCTTAACCTTGACATTGAGAGCCAAGGTGAAGCAGATGAAAGGATATGAGGGTGGTGCCTCATCACTCTTATCCCTGGTCAGGGACAGCATAGAATATCAGAAGGTGTGGGAGTTCAGAAGGTTGGAACTCTCTCCACAAGTTAATGACTCGATAGATCTTGGGCTTTTACTCACTATGCATCAACACATGTGGTGCGAGCAAGGTGAGTGACTCACAGAATAGTAGGAGATAGGCTTCATATCTCTTTTGTCTACCAATTGCCTTATTAAAAGGACTTCACCTGCTTGGGGACAAAAATAAACAATCACAAACATTGCCTCTTAAGGAGGACTTCAGACAGGTGCCTGGCTAAATAACAAGCCAGGTCTTCCAGACTACATGGAGACAAGAGATTCTACCTCAATGCTAATGCTATCAAGCAAAGCAAATAGCGAGTTCTCAAAGGAACTAAAGCAACTATGGTACCTCTTGTAGAACAGAGCTCGATCCAGCTGCAATTAAGCCTTGCCACGTCCAAATGCTTCTTCTACAATGCTTATGAAGATGCTTAGAAGGAAGATCGAAGCTCAGCTTGGCACGATTCTACGATTTCAAGACTTCACCATTGTTGATGTTCTTGCTTTGTGGAGCTTTGATTTGCACGAATTTCGGTTGAATCTTGATTGAATGTTGCTCAACAATGATGCTTGATGATGAACAGAGCAAGAACAATGCAACTTGCTTGAAGGAAATGAGAGAAAAAATTGAGAAAAGGTTGAGAAAAATTTGAGAGAAAAATTTAGATCTGAATTTGTGGATTGTGGTTAGGGTTTTCAGTTAGAATTATGCTATATATACTCCTAATTAACAATGCCTAAACATGATTAGTGAAATGGTAAATGCAATTAGCTAAAATGGAGGTGTTTTTGGACAATTAGTAAAATCACCCTTATTGCATGTGCATGACATACTACAGTGCGAAATTCCACTTGAAATGCACTTCAAAATCAGTTTAGAGGCAAATGAAATTGATTTGAAGTGAAAAGGATGCATATTTTTCAAATTCAAATTTTCCCTCCAAGAATTCAAATTAAATCACTTGAAAAATGAAATATTTTTGTGATGATTTTTGATAAAATGTGATGCATGAAATGGATAGTAGGGATCAAGAGAATTTTGCTCCAAAAAGAATCACATGAATTGGCCTTTCTATGCAAAAGTTATGCCTTGTTGAAGTTCAAAATCCATGGACAATGATTTGATCATAACTTGCCAACCACACATGAGAAATGGATGTTCTTGGACTTTTGGGAAAGGTAAGAGCAAGATCTTCAACTTTCATGTTGGACAAAATTTTATTTGAAGCTTGCTTGGACATGTAAATCTTGAGGAGAAGGACTTTCCATTTTTGGCAGTTGAAAATTACAGGTCCTTACTATTTTTGGTATCTTCTTGTCTGACCTCAAATCCTTCAATGATGATGTTTGAAATGTTAATTGAGACTTGTATGGACATGAATGAGACCTTTCCAACCATCTCACCATCAAATCCCTGATTAAGTGCACAGTTGACCACAGTTGACTTTGATAGGGTTTTGGTTGACTGAGACATGCTTTGATGAATTTCAAGCCTCTTTCTCTTGAGATCTTGATTCAAAATGATATCACAACCCATATGAACTCTTGATGAATGATCATGGTGCCCAAATTCTTCAAGAATGGCCACCATCCATTGCTCAATGAATGATTTGACTATTTTGACCTAGTTTGCTTCATCTGCAAGTAACAAGGTTAGATGACAATATTTTTGTACTTTTGGTTAGTAAACAAATGAAAAGAAATGATATACAGATGCAAAACAAGCTTGGTGATCAAGAACCACTCTCACAAGATACCCACCCACTAGGAGGCAAACAAAGGTGCACAATGATCCTTGAGGCAATGATATGATATGTTATGATGCCATGAGGGATCTTAGGGCCAAAATTGGGGTCTTACAATATGGAACAACCTTGTCTGAAGACTATGGAACAGGGCCAGTTGGCTTAATAATGAGAGTAGGAGAGGCCTTCTGTTTGCTGCCATCATATCTGACAACAACAGGCTCAGGTATTCTGAATACAGGCGATATAACATTAACTTCGTCCTCATCACGATTCTGAAGTATCTCGATCACACCCTGATCCAGCATTTCTTAGATGTCTTTCCTAACTTGGCAACATCCTCTTTCATTGACAATGCATACACGGCAGCTGTCGTGGTCATGCTCATAGTGACTGTATCCACATAACAGTCTATGCATCTCGACCAATGATTGTCTGATATGGATGACATATCTGACCTTGTACTTGCCAGGGCAACCCTGGACCATATTAACAGCAGATTTCCCATGCTCAGGCAATGGGTTCTTCTTAACATTAGGACCTACGTCCTCGAAAAACAAGATACCGCTTCTAACAAGGTCTTGAAGCTTGGTCATGAGAGGGTAACAGTTCTCCACATCATGTCCGGGAGCACCGGAATGATAAACACAGTGAAGCTCGGGCTTATACCACCACTGAGGGTTGGTTGGTATAGCAGGTGGGTCACGTGTGTAACACCCCAATAAAATAAAATAATTATTTAAATTAAGTTAATAGTATATTATTAATTTAATCAAATAATTGGATTATTTTATTATTGGAATATTATTATTGGATTTTTAATATTATTATTGGAATAATATATAAGTGGGAAATAAGGGAAGAGTCCCATTGGAGTAAAAAGGTTTTTACGTGAAACACAGAGAAGCGATTGTGAAAGAGGAAAAAAGGGCAAAGAGGCAGAGCAAGAGGAAGAAGGTTGGGGAAGAGAAGAGCTTGGAGCTTGAGATTCGCCGGATTAACTCAGGTAAGGGGGTTTATCGTCGTTTAATGGGTATTATGGGTTAGCATGTAATGGGTAGTGATAAACCGTTGAATTGACCCTAATTGGGATTGTTGAATGCTGAAAATTGTGATGGATATGTTGTGTTAAAACTGAAATTGAACCTGTATTTGAGTGTGTTGTAATTTCCCGAACGTAGAGCTTTTTACGGAATTGGAATCGGAGGTCCGGAAGTCCTCCAACGGCGGAAAATGCGGAGAATTCTGCATTCTGCTTTGTGTTAGCGCAGGAACTGCTGTTTTGTCTGCGTTAACCGGTTAACCCAGGGTGTTAACCGGTTAACACTGTTGCGAATTGTGAAATTAGTGCTGTTTTGCCTGCGTTAACCGGTTAACCCAGGGCGTTAACCGGTTAACACTGTTGCGTTTTGCCAGAAAGTGTGTTTGTGCTGCGTTAACCGGTTAACCCAGGGCGTTAACCGGTTAACACTGTTAAAAAGTGGAAAAATGGATAATTTTAATGTTGTGTACATAATTGATGTTTGGCCTATAGTGGCGTATGATGTAATAGGGATTAATTCCCGCTATTTTGAGCAGTATAGGTATTAGTAGAGTGTGCTAATACTATGGTTAATTATTTGACATGATATGATGTTTTGATACATGTGTTGATGATGTTTGATAGTATGCATAATGTTGTGAATGTACATGTTATGTATGCAATTGTGAATGGACTGTTGTATGGCTTAGAGTGTGAGCATATGTCCATTGTAGATTTTGTTGTTGATGTTGTATTGCTAGATGATTAGCATGCATATGGTGGCCTTTAGGGTGGTAGCTAATTCCCATGGTGAGGAATTAGTGAGTTAGTCATTTTGGACTGTTGTTGATGTTTGCATGCTAGGTGATTAGCGTGCATAGCATGGCCCATTTGGGGTGGTAGCTAATTCCCATGGTGAGGAATTAGTGAGTGAGTCACTAGGTCTCAAATGAGTGGGGCTAGTGGGCTTGGTAGCCGTGCCTGGATTTGGACGGTGAGGTGAACTATATGTTCACAAATAGTCGGTACCGCATGCATGGAGTCTCATTGCATAATTGATGTATGGCGTATAATATGAATGGATGTATTCCAGTATTATACGTGTGTTGCGTGTTGTGTGTTGTGTTGATGTTGAGTATGATTGAGTTGATATTGCCGTTGTTGAGTGTGTAATCTGATTTAGGTGATGAAATGTGTTATTTACTTAACATGACATGATATTTTATAATGCTTGTTATATCGATTGAGGAACTCACCCTTACACTATTTTTCAGGTAACGAGCAATGAGTTGAGTAGAAGCTAATGCTTGGAGTCTAGTGTAGTCTCCTTAGTGGGTCGTGCTCTGATAGATGTAACATCGGGATGGGATGTTTTAACTTGTTTTAAATGTTTTATTATTGGTTATGAACCATTTTACATGTAATGTTTTACATGATTGATGAGATTTCTATCCGCTGCGTTTTATGCAAATGTTTATGTTTTGAATTAATAAAAGAGCATGACCGTTATATTGGTAAATGGTGTGCAGTGTTTGTGTGTGACACCCTTAAATGCATAATTACTCTGAGTTTTATATGTTGTTTTAATTAAATATTTGGGGTATTTTAGAAGGGTGTTACATTAGTGGTATCAGAGCATAGTCGGTCGAGTCGAGTCGTAATTATTTTGTTCCCTGTACGGGATAGGTGTTGTGTAACCCTATCAGTACTTATTGTTTTAGCTTGTTGGGTTTTCAGAATAGAGATGGCTGGAAGAGGTAGAGATGATGCTGCGATTGCTGAGGCTCTGGGTATGCTAGCTGGAGTACTTGGAGGGAATCCGAATGTTGTGGGAATGGGAGCTGCTCGTCAATTGAGTGAGTTCCAGAAGAACAATCCTCCAATGTTCAAGGGAGCATACGATCCAGATGGCGCTCAGAAGTGGTTGAAGGAGATCGAGAGGATCTTTCGAGTGACTGAGTGTGCCGATAACCAGAAGGTCAGGTTCGGTACGCATATGCTGTCAGAGGAAGCTGATGATTGGTGGGTTGCTACCCGCACTGAGTTGGAATCTGCTGGAAATGCTGAGATCACTTGGGCTGTGTTCAGAGAGAGATTCCTGAGGAAGTATTTTCCAGAGGATGTTAGAGGAAAGAAAGAGATAGAGTTCTTGGAATTGAAGCAGGGCAATCGGTCGGTTACTGAGTATGCTGCTAAGTTCACAGAGCTGTCGAAGTATTACACTCCCTATAATGAGGCTGCTGGAGAATTTTCGAAATGTGTGAAGTTTGAGAACGAATTGCGTCCCGAGATCAAACAGGCTATTGGATACCAACGGATCAGAGTGTTTTCTGACTTGGTTGACTGTTGCAGGATTTTTGAACAGGATTCCAAAGCCAGAGCGGAGAGCTATCAGCAGAGGGTTGATAGAAGAGGCAAGAATCAGAATGATCGTGGGAAACCGTATGCAGCTGGCAGAGGTTTCCAGAGTCAGAGTGGGATGAAGAGGCCTAGTGGGGGAGACTCTAGTGCTCCTGCTAAGTGTTACAGATGTGGTCAGGCTGGACATCGTGTCCATGAGTGTACCAGTGCTGAGAAGAAATGTTTCAAGTGCGGAAAAGGTGGTCACTTGGCTGCAGAGTGCCGGTTGAAGACTGTGACTTGTTTCAACTGTGGAGAGGTGGGTCATATTAGTCCACATTGTCCTAAGCCAAAGAGAGAGAATCAGTCGGGAGGCAAGGTCTTTGCTTTATCGGGTTCTGAGACTTTTGCAGATGATCGTTTGATCCGAGGTACGTGTTATATTAATGGATTTCCTCTTATAGCTATTATTGACACCGGTGCTACTCATTCCTTTATATCTTTGGATTGTGCTGTGAAACTTAAGTTAGAGATATCTGAGATGTTGGGTAGTATGGTGATTGATACTCCTGCGAAGGGTTCAGTGACTACTACTTCAGTTTGTTTAAATTGTCCCTTGAGTATTTTTGGTAGGGACTTTGGGATGGACCTTGTGTGTCTTCCACTAGTGCAGATTGATGTTATCCTGGGTATGAACTGGTTGGTGTTTAACCGAGTTTATATCAATTGTTTTGATAAGACAGTGATCTTTCCTGAGATTGAGGAAGGGAAGAGTTTGTTTCTATCAGCAAGGCAGGTGAATGAGGAAGTAGCAGATGGGGCAGAGTTGTTTATGCTGTTAGCGACTTTGGAGGCTAAAGATAAACTGGTGATTTGTGACCTGGCTGTGGTGTGTGATTTCCCTGATGTGTTTCCGGGAGAAGTGAATGAATTGCCGCCAGAACGTGAAGTTGAGTTCTCGATTGATTTGGTACCTGGTACTAGACCGATATCGATGGCTCCGTACCGTATGTCTGCTGTTGAGTTAACTGAATTGAAGAGTCAGTTGGAAGATCTGTTGGATAAGAAATTTATTCGTCCGAGTGTGTCACCGTGGGGTGCACCAGTGTTATTGGTTAAAAAGAAAGAAGGTACTATGAGGTTGTGTGTGGACTACAGGCAACTGAATAAAGTGACGATCAAGAATCAGTATCCTTTGTCGAGGATTGATGATTTGATGGATCAGTTGGTTGGTGCGAGTGTGTTCAGCAAGATAGATTTGAGATCGGGGTATCATCAGATACGTGTGAAAACTGAGGATATTCAGAAGACTGCTTTCAGAACAAGGTATGGACATTATGAGTATTCTGTAATGCCTTTTGGTGTGACTAATGCGCCTGGAGTATTTATGGAATATATGAATAGGATTTTCCATCCGTACCTAGATAAGTTTGTTGTGGTGTTTATTGATGACATTTTGGTGTATTCGAAATCTGAAGAAGAGCATGTTGAGCATTTGAGAGTGGTTTTAGAAGTTCTCCGAGAAAAGAAGTTATTTGCTAAACTATCCAAGTGTGAATTTTGGTTAGAGGAGGTTAGTTTTCTTGGTCATGTGATTTCAAGAGGTGGTGTTGCTGTTGATCCTTCTAAGATAGAAGCGGTATCTAAGTGGGAAGCTCCGAAGTCTGTTGCTGAGATTCGAAGTTTCCTTGGTTTGGCTGGTTATTATAGGAAGTTCATTGAGGGATTTTCTAAGTTGGCGTTACCGTTGACGATGTTGACTAGAAAGGGGCAAGCGTTTGTTTGGGACTCAAAATGTGAAGAAGGTTTCCAAGAGTTAAAGAGAAGGTTGACTACTGCTCCTATTCTGATATTACCGAGTCCGTCGGAATCATTTGAAGTTTACTGTGATGCTTCATTGTTGGGTTTGGGTGGTGTGTTGATGCAGAATAAGCAGGTTATAGCTTATGCTTCGAGATAGCTGAGGGTTCATGAGAGGAACTATCCGACACACGATTTAGAGTTGGCAGCTGTGGTATTTGTTCTGAAGTTATGGAGGCATTACTTGTACGGGTCAAGATTTGAGGTTTTCAGTGACCATAAAAGTTTAAAGTATTTGTTTGATCAGAAAGAGCTGAATATGAGACAGAGGAGATGGTTAGAGTTTCTGAAGGATTATGACTTTGGTTTGAATTACCATCCGGGTAAAGCAAACATAGTGGCTGATGCATTGAGTCGGAAATCATTGCATATGTCTATGTTAATGGTTAGAGAATGGGATTTAATTGAGCAGTTTAGAGACTTAAGTTTGGTGTGTGAGAGTACTCACAATAGTGTTAAATTGGGAATGTTGAAGTTAACGAGTGGTATTCTGGATGAGATTAGAGAGGGTCAGAAATCCGATATGCTTTTGGTTGATAAGTTGACTTTAGTGAATCAAGGTCAAGGTGGTGAATTCAGAGTTGATGGGAATGGTGTTTTGAAATTTGGTAATCGGGTGTGTATTCCGGATGTTACCGAACTTAAGAGGAGTATTCTGGAGGAAGGACATCGTAGTGGCCTGAGTATTCATCCTGGGGCTACGAAGATGTATCATGATTTGAAGAGGTTATTTTGGTGGCCGGGAATGAAAAGAGAAATTGCGAGTTTTGTTTATTCCTGTTTGACTTGTCAGAAGTCAAAGATTGAGCATCAGAAGCCGTCTGGGCTAATGCAACCGTTGACTATTCCAGAGTGGAAGTGGGATAGTATCAGTATGGATTTTGTGTCTGGTTTGCCGAGGACAAATAAGAATTTTGAAGCTATTTGGGTGATTGTTGATAGATTGACGAAATCGGCTCATTTCATTCCGATCAGAATGGATTATCCGTTAGAGAGATTGGTTGAGTTGTATATTGAGAAGATTGTAAGTTTGCATGGTATTCCGTCGAGTATTGTTTCAGACAGAGATCCTAGATTTACATCGAAATTCTGGGAAGGTTTGCAGAGGGCTTTGGGAACTAAGCTGAGATTGAGTTCTGCATATCATCCGCAGACTGATGGTCAGACTGAGAGGACGATTCAGTCACTGGAGGATCTTTTGAGGGCTTGTGTTTTGGAAAAGGGAGGTGCTTGGGATTGTTATTTGCCTTTGATTGAGTTTACCTACAACAATAGTTTTCATTCGAGCATTGGTATGGCACCGTTTGAAGCTTTGTATGGTAGGAGATGTCGGACACCTTTATGTTGGTATGAGTCCGGTGAGAGTGCTGTGGTTGGACCAGAGATTGTTCAACAAACCACGGAAAAGATTAAGATGATTCAGGAGAAGATGAGAATTGCTCAGAGTCGTCAAAAGAGTTATCATGACAAGAGGAGGAAGTCACTTGGATTTCAAGAGGGAGATCATGTGTTTCTTCGTGTTACTCCGATAACTGGAGTTGGTCGAGCTTTGAAGTCGAAGAAGTTGACACCTCGATTTATTGGTCCTTATCATATTTTGGAGAGGATAGGGGAAGTAGCCTATCGTATCGCTTTACCGCCCTCACTTGCGAATTTGCATGAGGTTTTTCATGTGTCTCAGTTGAGGAGGTACATTCATGATCCGTCGCATGTAGTCCAAGTAGATGATGTACAGGTGAGAGATAACCTGACTGTTGAAACATCGCCTATGAGGATCGAGGATCGAGAATTGAAGCAGTTGCGGGGTAAAGAGATTGCCTTGGTGAAGGTAGCTTGGGGAGGACCAGCAGGTGGCAATGTGACTTGGGAACTGGAGAGTCAGATGAAGGAGTCTTATCCGGAGTTATTCGCTTGAGGTATGTTTTCGAGGACGAAAACTCTTTTAGTGGGGGAGAGTTGTAACACCCCAATAAAATAAAATAATTATTTAAATTAAGTTAATAGTATATTATTAATTTAATCAAATAATTGGATTATTTTATTATTGGAATATTATTATTGGATTTTTAATATTATTATTGGAATAATATATAAGTGGGAAATAAGGGAAGAGTCCCATTGGAGTAAAAAGGTTTTTACGTGAAACACAGAGAAGCGATTGTGAAAGAGGAAAAAAGGGCAAAGAGGCAGAGCAAGAGGAAGAAGGTTGGGGAAGAGAAGAGCTTGGAGCTTGAGATTCGCCGGATTAACTCAGGTAAGGGGGTTTATCGTCGTTTAATGGGTATTATGGGTTAGCATGTAATGGGTAGTGATAAACCGTTGAATTGACCCTAATTGGGATTGTTGAATGCTGAAAATTGTGATGGATATGTTGTGTTAAAACTGAAATTGAACCTGTATTTGAGTGTGTTGTAATTTCCCGAACGTAGAGCTTTTTACGGAATTGGAATCGGAGGTCCGGAAGTCCCCCAACGGCGGAAAATGCAGAGAATTCTGCATTCTGCTTTGTGTTAGCGCAGGAACTGCTGTTTTGTCTGCGTTAACCGGTTAACCCAGGGTGTTAACCGGTTAACACTGTTGCGAATTGTGAAATTAGTGTTGTTTTGCCTGCGTTAACCGGTTAACCCAGGGCGTTAACCGGTTAACACTGTTGCGTTTTGCCAGAAAGTGTGTTTGTGCTGCGTTAACCGGTTAACCCAGGGCGTTAACCGGTTAACACTGTTAAAAAGTGGAAAAATGGATAATTTTAATGTTGTGTACATAATTGATGTTTGGCCTATAGTGGCGTATGATGTAATAGGGATTAATTCCCGCTATTTTGAGCAGTATAGGTATTAGTAGAGTGTGCTAATAATGTGGTTAATTATTTGACATGATATGATGTTTTGATACATGTGTTGATGATGTTTGATAGTATGCATAATGTTGTGAATGTACATGTTATGTATGCAATTGTGAATGGACTGTTGTATGGCTTAGAGTGTGAGCATATGTCCATTGTAGATTTTGTTGTTGATGTTGTATTGCTAGATGATTAGCATGCATATGGTGGCCTTTAGGGTGGTAGCTAATTCCCATGGTGAGGAATTAGTGAGTTAGTCATTTTGGACTGTTGTTGATGTTTGCATGCTAGGTGATTAGCGTGCATAGCATGGCCCATTTGGGGTGGTAGCTAATTCCCATGGTGAGGAATTAGTGAGTGAGTCACTAGGTCTCAAATGAGTGGGGCTAGTGGGCTTGGTAGCCGTGCCTGGATTTGGACGGTGAGGTGAACTATATGTTCATAAATAGTCGGTACCGCATGCATGGAGTCTCATTGCATAATTGATGTATGGCGTATAATATGAATGGATGTATTCCAGTATTATACGTGTGTTGCGTGTTGTGTGTTGTGTTGATGTTGAGTATGATTGAGTTGATATTGCCGTTGCTGAGTGTGTAATCTGATTTAGGTGATGAAATGTGTTATTTACTTAACATGACATGATATTTTCTAATGCTTGTTATATCGATTGAGGAACTCACCCTTACACTATTTTTCAGGTAACGAGCAATGAGTTGAGTAGAAGCTAATGCTTGGAGTCTAGTGTAGTCTCCTTAGTGGGTCGTGCTCTGATAGATGTAACATCGGGATGGGATGTTTTAACTTGTTTTAAATGTTTTATTATTGGTTATGAACCATTTTACATGTAATGTTTTACATGATTGATGAGATTTCTATCCGCTGCGTTTTATGCAAATGCTTATGTTTTGAATTAATAAAAGAGCATGACCGTTATATTGGTAAATGGTGTGCAGTGTTTGTGTGTGACACCCTTAACTGCATAATTACTCTGAGTTTTATATGTTATTTTAATTAAATATTTGGGGTATTTTAGAAGGGTGTTACAACGTGGAGTAATCAACTTCCTTTCAATCAGTGAAGGATATAATTCAGCATGGGTCATCAGAATAGGATCAAAAGAAACCTTCTTCCTATCATAGCTAGTGTTGGTTTGATTGTTGTTTTGAGGCTAGTAGGTCTGCTGTTGCGGACGATGTTGTTGCTGCTGATACTATTGATGTTGCTGTTGCTGGTTCTGATGCTGATAATGTTGGTTTTCCCTGAAAGCATGTGCTATATGAGCCACCTGATGCTGGTTACTGGCTGGGTGCACAGTCTTCCTTTTCACAAAGGGTCTTCGTTGTTTTACATGGGAGGACACGTAATGTGCCTCTCTATCTTTCTTCTTGGCAAACTCCCCATGACATTTGGCAGAAGAGCCTTCTTCTCTGGTCAGGCGCCCTTCCCTGACTCCTTCTTCTAGTCGCATCCCCATATTCACCATCTTGGTGAAATCAGAGGGAGCGCTAGCAATCATCCGCTCGTAGTAGAAAGAGCTTAAAGTTTTGAGAAAGATGTTCGTCATTTCCTTCTCTTCGAGCGAGGGCACAATTTGTTCGGCCATTTCACGCCACCTCTGGGCGTACTCCTTGAATGTTTCTTTCTCCTTCTGGGATATAACCCTCAGTTGGTCCCTATCGGGAGCCATATCAACATTGTACTTGTACTGCTTGACAAATGCTTCGCCAAGGTCGTTGAAAGAGAGAATATTTACACTATCCAAGCCCATATACCATCTCAAGGCGGCACCGAACAGGCTGTCCTGGAAGTAGTGGATGAGGAGTTTATCATTGTCAGTTTGAGTCGACATCTTGCGTGCGTTCATCACAAGATAGCTGAGCGGGCAAGTATTTCCTTTGTACTTTTCAAAGTCAGGCACTTTGAACTTGATAGGAATCTTGACATTTGGCACGAGGCACAGCTCAGCAGCAGATTTGCCGAAGAGGTCCTTCCCTCTTAGAGTTTTAAGTTCCTTGCACGGCTCAAGGAATTGATCATTCATAGTGTCCATTTTCTCGTACACATATGGGCCCTCAGATGGCTCAGAGTGATAAATGGTGTCATTAACTCTCGGCAAAGTGTGCACAACTGGAGGTGGCACAACGAGGATCGGGCTAGATGCCGGCAGAGAAGTAGATGTAAGGGCGAGACCCTTTGGAACAAAATTAGCGGGCATCCCCCAGGGAAACCCGGATGGCATAGAAGACAGAGCAAAATGAGCACTGGCAGCAGGCACGGTAGAGGAATCTACCTCTTAAATGACCGTCCTCTGGGGAGGAGTTGAAGGCGTTGGAGAAGACTGACTTTGGGCGGCCAAGAATGACTCCATCAGGGCAGTCAATCTTGCCACTTCCTCCTTGAGTTCTCTGTTCTCTTGCTCGAGGTGATCCATTAGCTTTGAAGAGTTGGCTCTGGTGTAGTACCAGTGCGTCAGCTTGTCTTTGAAATAAATGAAGAACACAGAGTTAGACCACTGAACAAGAAGCCCTGAACAAAACCTACTTATGCATATGATGCATGCAATGTTTGTGCATATGATTTTATTTTTAATCAGAGGAACTTTTAGAGGTCTATTTGCAAATATCTGGAAAATATTAATCATCTTAGACATATATGGAATAATCATATCAATAATATCTGGAAAAAATTTTACACCAAAGAAGTACGGTCTTGGTAACCAAATACGATACAAGAGAGAAGGAAAATGAACATCCTATGGAACCCTAGAAGCAATCGTCCAAAGCTCTCGAGACCGGAAGATAAGTTGCACGAAGCCTTTTCACCTCCCTCTCATAGGTTGCCTCCATATCTGCCTTCTCCTTGGCGAGTCGATCATACTTCCTCTTCCAAAACCTGGAAGACTGAGGAAGAAGAGAAGTGACCACATCATCAGGCTCGTCGATGACTTGATGCTCCAAAAACTCTATCAAAGCATCCTTATCTCTAAGTTGCTGAAGTAGCTCCTCTCGCTCACGGACCCAAGCATGCGAACGGTCTTCATCTCTCAACTCCTCTACTCCTTGGTTAGGGAGGGTTCAAGGTCCAACCATAACCATAGGTGTAGGTCTCGGTGTTGGTGTAAGCCCTAAAAGCCAATACTTTTGGTACTTGTATCGAATTATTTATTAATAATAAAAGGCTTTTTCTTTATTATGTTTGTTTAATAAAGTCCCTGGAATAGATAGTCCGTTTAATGTATCAAGTGTGACTTGATCATGAGAGCACATTAAACATAGGAACACTATTCTTAAAGTATCCTTAGTCGAGCTTTATTGTGAAGTGGGATAACATTAAAGCATTAAGACTATCATGTTTGTAGACTGATGATCACATCTCATGGATCATGGATAAAGAGTTATCAAGTCTTAAACATAGGTATGAATATTAAGAGTAATATTTATACTGGATTGACCCGCTATGAGAATACTATATAGAATGTTATGCAAAGTGTCATAAGTTATTCTCATGGTGATAATGGTGTATACCACTCTTTGACCTGAAACCACTATGGACCCTAGATGTAGAGTCGAGTGCCTTATTGCTGATCAAACGTTATTAGTAACTGGATGACCATAAAGACAGTTGATGGGTACTCCACGAAGCATGCTAAGGGACATGAGTGACCTAGATGGAATTGCCCATCCTTCATAATAGGATAAATGTCTATGGGCCCAATATTGAACTGGACAAGGATGACACGGTCTATGCCTTGTGTTCAATATAGACATAAGGGCAAAAGGGTAATTATACACATAATTATTATGATAGGAGGTTTTGTCAGATCACATGACATTTTCGTGTCTTGGATAGCAGTGATGTGTTGCTAGATACCGCTCAGTGTTTATTATGTTAAATGCGTGATTTAATATAATTGCCAACGTCGCGAAAACCTACAGGGTCACACACAAAGGACGGATTGATGAGAAATAGAGTAACTAAGGAACACCGTAAGGTACGGTGCACTTAAGTGGAAGATGAAATATGGTAAGGTACCAAATACTTAAGTGATTTAGGCATATTATGAGATATGGGCCAAAATACACTTAAGTGGGCTTTTAGCTTGAAGCCCACACAAGTGGTTCTATAAATAGAACCCTTGGGTAGTGTCAAACCCTGATTTTGGTCCCCAAAAAAAATTTAATAAAATAATAACTTCCAATCTCCGAAAACCTCAAGCATCACAGGCATGGTGGCATGGTGTTTCTTTTCTCCAAATATATTCTATTACAAACCCCTTTCTTAGAAAGCCCTCACCTTTGCAAACCATTCTACAAAGGCATGTATGGTTCCACCAATGGAATATCTCTTCGCAGAAAGTTTTCAACTTTGAGCTCTGACCACTGTGAGAGATTATCATAGGAACGTTCCGCCCAAGAAATTCTACTGGGAAGACTTAAATTTCCTTGGAGGAATCATCAATCAAAAGCAGCATTTGAAACATTTCATGATTTTAAGACTCTATGGTTACCTTGAGGTTTAGTTATTGAATCAAGTTATTATTCAGTTGTGTTATTCTTCAAAATCATGTTTTGAATGCAAATGGCATCACCTGCATCGATTACACTTAGGTTAATGCTTGAGAAAGGGTTTGTGTCATCTATGCAATTTCTGTCCTTGATTGTTCTTCATAGTGTGAGGACGGAAATTAGAACACATCTTGTATCGAATTATCTGCCTAAAGTTTGTGATTTTTTATATTGTTTGAAGCATAAAAAAGAGCAACATGCAATTATGTTAAAACCAGATATTTTGGTATTTAACCTCGTTTCTTAATGCTCGCGTGAGGTTTCAATTGGCTTTGGAAGGCTTGTGTTTAATTGAATTAATGCCTCTAATTGGGATAGTGACTGATGCGCACCCCATTGTGATCATTTCACATATGCTAGAAATGATTGGTTTGAGAATTGAAATGATGGAATTATAATGGCATAGTTACAACAGTTTATGTCCGGCACCCTTATCAATTTTAAGATACTTTTATTGAGCATGCACTTCAAGTTTAACGACATTGATGCTGCGGCTAGGCTTATTTTGGTAATAAGTAGCCCACATAATTGTTGCAGTAATGAAGAATATAGGAATCATTTACAAAACAAAAAAAAAAAAACTTTACTTTATCACGTGTGGATCGGCTAATCTGAAAATATGCATTAAAGATACATATATGTTGCCCTTGTCAGCTTATCAGAAGAGGGGAATGCAGAGAGAAGCTGAAGCAAATAAAAAAAAGAAGAAGACTAATTTGCTCAGCAAATTGTCTAATGGTGCTATTCACAAACACACTACATTCACGCTCCCACTCTCCTCTTTTCCCATCCAAAGTGTCGGTAATCCAAAACCTCACGCTTTCAATCTCTTCTTCTTCATTCACTTTCTTAGCTCCATCCGGAATTCGTAAACGCATCGCTACACTCCGAGAAGTTATGACTACTTACAAGACAAGGGTCTCCCGCAATGGAAACTTGGGTAAACTTTAAGTCGGCTATCTCTTTCCTGAGATTGGCAGAAGAAAGTCTGCACATTTGCAACCATACCACCATGCCATGATACACCTCCAAGTCTATTCATTAGTCGGCGCACCAAGAAACCAAGCATGCGGCTGTCCATTGACGAACCTACCAATTCACAAGGCAATAATGTCAGTCGAACATGGCACCAACAGCAACTTGTAGCAGGAAATTCATAGCAGTCCCAAAAAAAGATTACAATCATTTCTAATTCCATCTATGCACAATCCATCTAAATTTTCTAACATCCATACAATTTACAAGCATTTCAAAAAAAACCACTCCAACAAGGAAGCATACCTTGTGGCAAGCAACATCAGACTTTACCGGTGGACAAGCCAGCATTCATAGGCGACACTTTATGCAATGCCCTCAAGGTTTGTTAGGGAGGAATTTTGAGAAGCTCATACAGTGTGATCCCCGTCTCAATTTTCTGAGCCAACAGCAGGATTTTGTGTTGGAGTCTCCTTATTTTGAGACTGGAACTGCAATTCACGACCGCATTGAAACCAGTGATGGTTTTGGTAGAAAAAGTGAAGGGCATGCTGGGATTTTTGTATTGCAGGATGTGGAATCGGGATCTGCAGGTCAATCATCTTCTTCCCGAAGTGAACATAATCTTATGGGTAAAGCTGTTGAAAACAATTTCCAAGAAATCACCTCACCTAGCTCAGTGATGAACCCTCATGCAATCATAGGTTTCAAGAGTAGAGGAGCTGAATCATTGAAGTTTCTCAGCAACTTGGATCAAATCAAGTTGCCTGGTCTTCACCCTTCTATGTCGATTGAAGATTTGGTTAATCACATTGGACACTGCATTACAGAACAGATGGGACCTGAAAACTCCAGCTTCGCTAGTGACAGAGCAAAGTTGGAGGAATTCACACAATATTTATTCAACGACTCTCAAATCCAACCAGCCTCTGATGAACAGAATGTCATGTCAAGGGTGAACTCCTTCTACAACCTTCTTCAGAAATACCCTAACAGCCATCCAAAACTGAGTTCAAAACCAAAGCCATGTAAGAACCGAAATTACTCATGTTTTCACCAAGTTCACTGCAGTAAAAACATAGCAATTAGCAAGGCGTCAGAAATTCAAAAAATGCCCAAAAGAGAGTTGAGACAAAATTCAAAGAAAAAGCATAGGTTCACGTTACCTTTTTCCAAATCCAAGCATCAAAGAGGCAGACCAAAATTCTGAGCACCGAAAGGATTTGGCAGAGACGCCCCTTCTGGATCTCCATAGACCAATTTGAAACCCTAGCCTATTGAATATAAAGGGTGAGAGTGGAAAAGATTGAAAAAAACGAAAAATCGGAGGCGACCACAAACAAAACCCTAATCCCAAAAACAGCAGAAAAAACCTGAAACCTAGCGAAGGGAGGTTGTTGCAAGCTCCTCATTACCACCGCCGAAGGTGAGTTTTTTTGCTTGAATCTCTCTGAAGCATTTGTTTTTGGCATGTAGAGTGAGTTTGGGGATGAGGTTGAGATTGGGAGATGGAATGAGAACGAGAGGGTTGAGGTTCAGATTTAGGGCGTTTGAGAGTGATGGAGAGATTGAGTGAGTGATGGAGAGATTGATGCAAGCGATTGGGAGATTGGAACGACGATGAGAGTTTGAGAGAGAAAGAGCTCTGTCTTCGTGAGGAAGACAAACGAATCCTCTGGATTTGTTTCGTGTCCCCAATTCATTTTCTTTTTATTTTTATTTTTTTAAGAGCATTTAAAATTCCTTTTAAATTTTTTTAATGACCGTTTAGTTCTTCTTTTGCAACCTTTCCAGTAATTATTATATGCTGGAGTTAATGGCATTAACGTGTGGTTATCTCAACCCAACAGCCAGGCGGCTAGGGTTGTGTTTTATATTCCTCCATCATTTAATTAAGTGGTCCATTAATAGTAGCCCATCTCATTTTAATTAATTTGTTTTCTAAACTATCTTCAGCTATTTCTGTTCAAATATTCAAGTTATTATTAAAATTATAAATAACCATGAGTGGCCTAGTGGAGAGAAAGTAGTTTCATTGTCTTTAGTGGGGTGGGTTCAATACTTGGGGATAGCAAATCTTCATGTTTCTATTTGTTATGCTTACTATTTTATTTAATTTTTGTATATAACTTCTACTATTTATTTTACTTTAAATTTTTATCAATTTAATTTGATCGTTATTTAGTTGTTTGTATCTTTAAATGTTTACCTTTTAGATTTAATTAATGGTTGAATTTCCGATATTGTTTTTTTATTCGATTAGTCGATTTTTGTGTGTCAATTAATCTAGTTAAGTAATTAGTACCCATGTCCATACTTTTACACATGTAAATAATTACATTCAACATTCAATTTCATTTCCTCATCACCTTCAAATACAATTTCAAGCCCTTCTTCCATTAACATTCCAATATTCAAATCTTTTTCTAAATAAAACGTGAAGAAAAAGATTATCCTGGATGGAATATCCAGTTATAATCCCGAATATTAGGCTCAAGCTGTAAGAGCTTGCAAGCCGTAAATATTCGTCTTCTCTCCCATACTCCAATATTCAAATCTTTTTTCTAAATAAAACGTGAAGAAAAAGATTATCCTGGATGGAATATTCAGTTATAATCCCGAATATTAGGCTCAAGCTGTAAGAGTTTGCAAGCCGTAAATATTCGTCTTCTCTTCCACACTCTAATATTCAAATCTTTTTCTAAGTAAAATGTGAAGAAAAAGATTATCCTGGATGAAATATCCAGTTATAATCCTGAATATTAGGCTCAAGCTGTAAGAGCTTGCAAGCCATAAATATTCGTCTTCCCTCCAAAACATTCGTAAATATTCGGATCATTTTCGTAGCAATATTGGAAAGACACAGACTGCCTGGGTGGAATGTCCAGACGTAGTCCCGAGTCTTAGACCCAAGCTGTAAGAGCTTGCCGGTCGTAAGTATTCGTCTTTCAAACTTTAAAATACTTAATTCCTACCTTAATACTTTTTCAATAAAGATGGAAATGGAACATGGTGTATACCGTGCACTCCTGAGATTAATATTCGAGGCGGATGCCTCGCCTATCTTAGCTCTCGCCATCGTTTAAAATTGTCAATGTGGTTTCTTCAAACCCTTTCTCAATCAAACCTCAAAAACACTTAATGCTTATTAAACATTCTTGCAAATAAGATGGAAATGGAACGTGGTGTATACCACGCACTCCTGAGACTAGGATTCGAGATGGATATCTCGCTCATCCAAGTTCTCGCCATTACTCAAAACACATCAAACCAATCAAACTCTTTCTCGCCGCCGTGCGATTGACTCTTAAACCTTTTCTCAAACGAAAGGTACTTTATTTCAAAACAATGCAAGGCAATGTTTTTCCACCTGTTTTGGATAGTCCAACAATGTTTTCGTCGATTTGACACAAAGTAGCTTTCGCTAAAATCGACCAACAAACAAAACATTTTTCTACCCAGAACTACATAAGCCTTGACTTCTATATTGAGATACGTAGGAGTAGGATTTGTAAATCTTGTCAGGCCCACTAATAAAAAACTTAGGTTTAGTCCTTCGTCAAAAAATCCAAAAATATTCTCCTCTCTTCTATTCTTTCTTTCCCACCTAATAACTTAAAGCCTAACATTTCAAACTAACACTACGCACACAACTAACCTAATGGTTCCCGTTGAGTACAACGGACGTGAGGGGTGCTAATACCTTCCCCTTGCGTAATCAACTCCCGAACCCTGATATTGGTTGCGATGACCATATCTTATCCTTTCTTTTAGAGGTTTTATCGATATTTCCCCTTTCCTTTTTAGGAATAAATAAAGTTCGGTGGCGACTCTGTTCAGTCCATCATTGCGAGCGTGCGATCGCGCTTCGCTTAAAGTCGTATCCCCATTTTTCGAGGTGCGACAGATGGCGACCCTGTTGGGGACTAGGAACATCCCTAAGTGAGTCAAGCCTAGTTAGGACGTTTGTGTGCCTTTTTTGTTTACCTATGTGGCTTTTCTTTATTATTTTTACTATCTCTATTGTCATATTGATATGAATTTGTTGTATTGGTTCGATTATGGTTTGGTACTTGGAGATACTCTGATTGCAAACCTTGAGGGAAAGACTTTTTACCCGAGTCTCGAGTAAAAACATAAGATAGGACAAGGTTGAGTAGTGCGGGTCCGCGAGATGTATTTCTCGTTGGGTCGGTACGAGAACCTTACTTAGAGTAGATTCTTGAGAGGATGTTGTCGCTCGGCAAGTAAGTTGCCGTAAGCTTCGATATTTTCTTTAGGATCCATGACTCTGAGAACCATTTGTAGAACCTTAGTTCTTTGTCCAACTAGGAAAGATGGTTGCGTAGTGTGGGTCCGCGAGATGAATTTCTCGTTGGATCGATGCGAGAACCTCACTTAGAGTAGATTCTTTAGATGGAGTTGATGCTCGGCAAGTAAGTTGCCGCAGGTAGCAAACAGTCTAATGGATCCATGACTCTAGGAACCTTTTTAAAAAAAACCTTAAATCATACCTGGTGAGAACCTTGTTCTATATAAAGCAATCAGACTTATCCATGCCTTAAGCTTATTGAACCTATACAAAAAAATGCATCACATTCATACATTGCATCAACATCATAAAAAGCAAGCTCTTAGTTATCTCTTATTTGTTTCAGGAATTGAGAACTTGAAAATGACAACTTAAAGGAGACACACTTTCACGCTTAAGTACAAGGAACCTAAGTTGGACAGTCTGAAGGGTTTGATCTCTGATTTGACTCTCAGCAGACGTGATGAGTTCGGAAAAAACTATGGGAAAATTTTGAGCCTTCTAAATAAGAAAGTTGACTATGGAATTATCGGCTCTTTGGCACAATATTATGATCCACCTCTACGCTGTTTCACATTCGCTGATTTCCAGCTAGCTCCTACTTTGGAAGAAGTTGAGAGAATCGTGGGTCTTAAATTGAAAGATTTTAATCCATTTCCAAAGCTCGAAGAAGATATGGGCCCAAAGAAGATAACTTCAGCCCTAAGTATCAATGTTCCGACTGTTCGAGACAATTGGGGTGAAAAAGGGGGTTGCGAAGGTTTTGCCGCGATATTTTTGGAAGATTTAGCTCTAAAGTTCAAGAAAAGTGGAAATTGGAATGCATTCTATGTTGTGTTGGCTTTATTGATCCATGGGATTGTGCTCTTCCCAAATGTTGAAAAATTTGTTTGGTCAAGTAGCCATAGAAGTCTTTCTCTCTGGCAATCCAGTACCGTTTCTCTTAGATGACATTTACCATGCCCTTCACGCTCGACATGAAAAGAGGGGTGGAACTTTGTTGTGTTGTGCTCCTTTGCTTTACACTTGGTTCATGTAACACATGCCCGAAGAAGGTCCTTTTGTGGCAAAAGAACTTAAGTCTCCTAAAAAATTAGCTTCTCTCACCGCAAGTTCCATCAGATGGTATATCCGAGAGTGGGAAACCCCAGACATTATAGTCAACTGTGGGGAATTTCCTAATGTACCGTTGTTGGGTACCAAGGGTTGCATCAACTATAACCCTATATTATCTCGAATATAACACGGTTACTCCATGGATGGTCCTCCTGACGCAAAGGACTTACAGCCATTTGTGCTCTCTGACATCCAAGCAAGCAATCCTGATGTAAGAGCAGTACGAAAGGCTTGGTTAAAGGTTGTAAGAAAGGGTAAAGAGTTTGGAAAAAGAAACATTCTCGCCAAAGAACCTTACATTCAATGGGTGAAGGAAAGAGTTGAGGAAATCCATTTTCCATTCATCTTGAAGGCCTCAGCTTTTCCTAAAACTCCTGAGCCCAAGTGTATACTCCCTGAGGACATGGAGAAACTCGCTACTAAGGTTAAGGAGCTCGAATTGGAGAATACTGAATTACGGATTCAGATGAACCGAGTTATCTTGGAAAATCAGAATTTGAAAGAGGAACGTAAGGGAAAAGCCCAAGAACTTGAGGATAGCAACAAGAGAGCCAGGCTATTGGAAGACCAGAAAGATGATCTTGATCATATCCTTATAGGTTCCACATCAGTGATCCGAACCAGGAAGGAAGAGCTCAAGAAAGCTGAGTATAGGATCTGTGAGTTAGGGAGAATGTTGGATAAATCTCTTATGGATAAAAAAGAAATTAAGCTCGACTTTGAGGCACAGATCCGTGAATTGAGGGATGCTCTGAAGAAAGGCGAGGAAAAGTTGTCTCGCGAGATACTCCAAAAGGAAGAAGCTAAAAGAAACTGTCACCATCTCAGGTACCAGTTGGAAGAAGCTACTAGGAGGTTTGCAGTTTTGGAGACCCAAGAAGGTGATGCAGCCTACTTACTCCTAAAGAATGATTGTGTGTATTGGAAAAGGTTGTATAGAGAGGCTAGAGCAACCTTAGATGAAGATCAAAAGGTCATCCAGAAACTCCAAGAGCTCTATGTTGAATGGAATGGCAAGTTCCGCAACTTAGCTAGGTTTGTTAACCTCAATATGTTGGAACTCCCAGAAAAACTCCAGGAAGCGGATTGGTGTATGTGTTCAGAAAACACACCTCCTCAAGTTTTCAATTTCGTCAAGTTTATCAAGAAAATGATGAATGAGCTCACCACAGATCTGGCTACGATCATAAGAGCTGAGACATAACTTAAGTTTACTTGTACTTGAATTTGAATTGTTGGTGTTTAAATCTTTTTGTATTCTAATCATGTGTACTTGAAGTTAAATCCTTTTGTATTCGAATTTGATTTTAATTAATGGAAGTTGTCATTTTGGGTCTCAATTATTACATGTTGTTCTTATATTCTAACATTGCTGGAATAAATAATAAAGATAACTAAGAGTTTTGCAAACAAATGCATCCATACATGCATTCATACATTTTCAAAAAAGAGAGTCTCACTCCGCCCTTTCTTCCACCAGTTTCACGCTGAATTTTCAACACCAGTATAATACTCGCGCCAGAGCAAGACAGAGAATGGCTGAACAAGAACAAGAGAGCGCCCGAGTTAGAGCTGAACTAGACGAAATCAAAGGAGGCATGTCCCATATGAGAGAGATGCTGCAAGCTTTAACCTTCAAGTTTGAGATTCCACAAGCAACCGTGATTTCAGAGACCACGGGCCCAGCAGTGGAAGTCCCACCTCAGAGGACGTTACCCTCAACCATTCCTCCGTATGGGCTACCATATGACTTCGTCCCCCGAGCGGAGGTAGTGCACGACATGGGGAAATCTGTCCAACAAGCCATGCCATTACCGGTTTACACCGATGCACGTCCAGTCATCTATACTGTGGTTCCACCAGCTGCCTATGCTAGGCATATTCCTCATTATGAAGATCAAAACCACATGTATCAGACTGTCGACTCAACCGTTGCTGGTGACGAAGTAAGGCTTGAGGACTTCAGGGAGGTAAAGGAGAACATGCAGCTCCTTGAGAAGAAATTCCGAGATTTAGAAGGAGACCACGTCTTTGGATCTGCTGCCAAAGAAATATGCCTTGTATCCGGGTTGGTGATTCCAGCAAAATTCAAAACTCCGGACTTCGACAAATACAAGGGGCATACTTGTCCGAAGAGCCATCTCATCATGTATTATCGAAAAATGGCTGCACACGTGGAGGACGACAAGCTGACAATCCATTGTTTTCAGGACAGCTTGAGTGGGGCTCCTTCCAAGTGGTATTTGAGTCTGGATCAGAATAGGATCAGGTGTTTCCAGGACCTGTCAGACGCGTTCATAAAACATTACAAATATAATATGGACATGGCGCCTGACAGAAGACAGTTGCAGAGCATGTTTCAGCATGACAAGGAGTCCTTTAAAGAGTACGCTCAGAGATGGAGGGAGCTGGCTTCTCAAGTTGAACCACCTCTAGCTGAGAAGGAATTGGCTGAACTGTTTATTGACACTGTCCAACCTCAATTCTATGAGAAGATGGTTGGAAGTGCTTCCCTGGGATTCTCGGAGCTTGTGGCTATAGGAGCTCCCGTTGAATATGGTGTAAGGAATGGCAAACTGGCGGCTGTAGCTGGAACTTCAAATGCTAATCAAAAGAAGTTCTCTGGAGGGTTTCCTAGAAAAAAGGAAGGGGAAATAAATGTTGTGACTGTTGGTCAAGGAAGAGCTCCTCCAAGAAGGAGACCACAACAATACTCACCTCAACAGTATGTTCAACAACCAATTCCCTATCAGCAACCCATGTATCCCGTCCAGTGTGCCCCGCAACCATACGTAGCTGCTGTGATGCCTACATTCAATCAACAGCCTGCTCAGGCTTATCAAGCGCCTCCAGCGTATCGACCAACTCCAGTTCAACAACGTGTTGCGGCTCCGCCAGCTTATCAACAAGCACCAGCAGCCCCTGTTTATCAACAACCGAGAGCTCAAGCGCCAAGGCAAAATGCTCAGAACCAGAACAGGAGGCAAGGGGAGAGGGCGACCTTCAATCCAATCCCAATGTCGTACACTGAGATTTATCCCTCCTTGTTGCAAAAGTGTTTAGTGGTTCCCAGACCTATGGGACCTCCACCTGACCGTCTTCCTCCATGGTACAACCCTAATGTACACTGTCCTTTTCACGAGGGTGCCCTCGGGCATGACCTAGAGGGTTGTTACGCTCTAAAGCATAGGGTTCGGGAATTGATTGAGAGCAAGATCTTGTCTTTTAAGGACATGGGACCTAACGTGAAGAACAATCCCCTTCCTCCCCATGGAAATCCTGGAGTCAACGCCATTGAAGACGCTTCTGTTGGTGTTACGATTGATAAGGTGGAGGATGTTAAGACTCCTTTGGCAGCATTCCATGCCCGATTGGTGGAAGCTGGTCTGGTTAATGTTGATCATGACAACTGTGAAGAGTGTGCCACACACCCAAGAGGATGTCAGGTGGTACGAGACAATATCCAAAACTTGATGGATGAAGGAGTGCTTCAAATATCCAATGCTGGGAAGAAAGAGGACGTGTTGGTGATTGAACCTTGTTTCAATTTACCTGAACCAGTTGAAATCCCATATTATAGTGGTGGAGTGGTCCCGGTGAACAGTAAGTCGTCGCCTGTCGAGATATGTATGCCCACACCTTTTTCATACGAGAGCACCAAGGTTGTACCTTGGAAATATGAGATTACCGTTGTAGACAAGGTAGTTGATGGAAGTTCAGACGCTGAAGTGACAGAAGCTGTAAGTGAAGACGTCACCAATATTGCAGGAATGAGCAGAATGACCCGTAGTGGTCGAATCTATACGACCGAATTCAACGTGACTCCTCAAGGGCCAAACAAGGAATCAACCGTTGCAGCTCCCACTAAAGAACCCGAAGTGGTCCAATCCGAAGATGCTGTTGAATTCTTAAAGTTAATCAAGAGAAGTGACTACAAAGTGGTGGATCAGCTGCATCAAACACCATCTAAGATCTCTATTCTGTCTCTGTTATTGAGCTCCCAAGCCCATAGGGAGGCTTTGTTGAAGGTGCTTGTTCAAGCTCATGTAACACAAAGCATAACAGTAGACCAATTTGATGGAGTAGTTGCAAATATCACAGCCTACAATACTTTGAGCTTCAGTGGAGAGGAATTACCCGAGGATGGACAAAATCATAATCGTGCCCTCCATATCTCGGTAAAGTGCAAAGATGATGCTTTGGCAAGAGTTTTGGTTGATACCGGATCTTCTCTGAATGTTATGCCAAAGAGAACACTCGCCAAGTTATCTTATCAAGGACCAGCTATGAAGCCTAGTGCCTTGGTAGTGAAAGCTTTTGATGGTTCCAGGAGAACCGTGATTGGAGAGGTTGAATTGCCCATATTGATTGGCCCTCACGTATTCTTGATTAATTTCCAAGTCATGGATATTAATCCAGCATATAGTTGCTTATTGGGACGTCCCTGGATTCATGCTGCAGGGGCAGTCACCTCCACTTTACATCAAAAAATGAAGTTTGTGGTGGACAATCAATTGATTATCATTTCTGGGGAAGAGGACTTTGTGGTTAGTCACCTTTCATCCTTCAGATATATTGAGGTTGATGAGGACGCTTTGGAAACTTCTTTCCAAGCTCTTGAAATAGCCAACGCCACTTTTGTGGAAATGAAGGACCCTGTTGGGAAAGCTTGTTCATCTTTTCGCTTCTCTGAAAAGCGCAAAGTCTAGCATCGAAGGAGGAAACCCTGAAGGTTGGGATCAACTTATTGATATTCGTGAGAAGCATGATCGCTTTGGTCTGGGATATGTGCCTTCCGTTGTGAAAGGAGCCCGAGTCCCTGCAAAGGACAACACCCGAAGCATCCAGGAAGTGTTCCTTAGCACAGGATTCATCCATGGAGATCAGGTCAATGCAGTTGAAGATAGCACCGAAAATGAAGATGAGCCATGTTTGGTTTACCGGTGTGAGACAGCTTTGAACAACTGGAAGGCGGTTGAGATCCCCGAAATTTTTCCTTTATCAAAGTAATAATTGTTGTCTTTTTCCTTTCAAATCCTTAGCTCTGCCCAAGGCTAATGGATCATGTTGTAGGGCCCCTTTTCATTTTTCAAATAATCATTATCAATGAATGAAAGGCATTTTGTTAAATTCTTCTTATTCATTTATTTTGCTTTCTCTTAAGAAAATGGCAATCTTTTCAAAAACAAAAAAAACTTTTCATTTATGCATCTTTTATTTTTACTTTTTCTAAAAGAAATCAATCATTCAAACATGCAGAATAAATGATAACCCTGTTGAATCCAATGACTTTACTACCTCTCATAACTTTGACTCCCCTATCTACCAAGCGGAAGAAGAGGGTGAAGAAGATTGTTACATCCCCGGCGAATTGGCAAGGCTGCTCGAGTACGAGTCCAAAGCCCTTCAGCCACATGAAGAACCGGTGGAAACAATCAACCTTGGCACAGAGGAAGAGAATAAAGAAGTCAAAATCGGCACCACGCTTGAAGGAAGCATCAAAGAGAGATTGGTTAAGCTGCTACAAGAATATGTGGATGTATTTGCACGGTCATACCAGGATATGCCAGGTCTAGACACCGACATCGTTGAGCACAAGCTGCCGCTTCAGCCAGACTGCCCTCCAGTAAAGCAGAAACTCCGAAGAACAAGACCAGATATGGCTCTGAAGATTCGTGAAGAAGTCAAACGACAATTTGGCGCTGGTTTTTTCGCAGTAGCGAAGTACCCATAATGGGTAGCTAATATTGTACCTGTGCCTAAAAAGGATGGCAAGGTGAGGATGTGTGTTGACTATAGGGATCTGAACAGAGCTAGTCCAAAGGACGATTTCCCTCTACCACACATTGATACTCTGGTAGACAACACTGCAAGTTTTGCTGAATTCTCCTTTATGGATGGTTTTTCGGGATACAATCAAATCAAGATGGCTCCAGATGACATGGAGAAGACCACTTTTATCACCCCTTGGGGCACGTTTTGCTACAAGGTAATGCCTTTCGGTCTCAAAAATGCCGGGGCAACTTACCAAAGAGCTATGGTCACTCTTTTCCATGATATGATGCACAAGGAGATAGAGGTCTATGTTGACGACATGATCGCTAAATCTCATAATGAAGAAGATCATATGAACCATCTGAAGAAGCTGTTTGAACGCCTCAGAAAGTTTAGATTACGATTAAACCCTGCAAAATGCACATTTGGTGTCCGTTCAGGGAAGTTGCTTGGTTTCATCGTTAGTCAACGAGGAATTGAGGTGGACCCTGACAAAGTCCGAGCTATACAAGAAATGCCTGCTCCACGCACCGAGCGAGAAGTCAGAGGTTTCCTTGGACGTTTGAATTACATCTCAAGGTTTATCTCACACATGACGGCCACGTGTGAGCCTATCTTCAAATTGCTTCGAAAAGATCAGGCTGTTGAATGGAATTCTGATTGTCAAAATGCTTTTGAGAAGATTCGTCAATACTTACAAGAGCCTCCTATTTTGATTCCTCCTGTCCCAGGAAAGCCATTAATCATGTACATGGCTATGCTTGAAGGGTCAATGGGATGCGTGCTGGGGCAACACGACGAAACTGGTCGGAAAGAACATGCTATTTACTATCTGAGTAAAAAGTTTACCGATTGTGAAAGTCGATATTCGCTTTTGGAACAAACTTGTTGCGCGCTAGCATGGGCCGCTCGTCGTTTGAGGCAGTACATGATTTGCCATACTACTTTGTTGATCTCGAAGATGGATCCAATAAAGTATATCTTTGAGAAACCTGCATTGACTGGAAGACTTGCCCGTTGGCAGATGCTTTTGTCAGAGTATGACATCCAGTACGTAACCTAGAAGGCAATTAAGGGAAGTGTGTTAGCAGAGTATCTTTCTCACCAACCAGTTGAAGACTATCAGCCATTGAAGTTTGATTTCCCCGATGAGGATATAATGGTGATAAAGGATTGTGAGACCCCAGGCCTAGATGAAGGACCAGAACCAGGGTCTCGATGGAAGCTCGCGTTCGATGGTTCCTCTAATTACAGTGGTCATGGTGTGGGAGCTGTTTTGATGAATCCAAATGGTGGCTTTACCCCTTTCACAACAAGGTTGTGCTTTGATTGTATGAATAATGTCGCAGAATATATGAAGCTTGTATCCTTGGTCTTGAAGCTGCAATTGATCTCCGAATCAAGATCCTTGAGGTGTATGGAGATTCAGCCTTAGTGATCTATCAAGTCAAAGGAGAATGGGAAACTCGCGATGCAAAGTTGATCCCGTATCGCGCTCATGTTGTGAAGATGATAGAATACTTCAACGATATCACTTTCCATCACATCCCAAGAGTAGAAAATCAAGTGGCTGACGCTTTGGCAACATTAGCATCAATGTACCAAGTCAGATTCCATAATGAAGCTCCACTCATTCGAATCGAGCGAAGAGATGAGCCTGCTTACTGTCAGCTGATTGAAGAAGAAACTGATGGTAAACCATGGTTTCATGACATCAAGCGATATCTTTTAAGTCAAGAGTATCCAGAAGATGCTACATTGTTGGATAAGAAAACTCTGAGGAGGTTACCATCCAAATTCTTTTTGAGCAATGATGTGCTTTACAAGAGAAACCATGACATGGTTCTGCTGAGATGCGTGGATAGACACGAAGCAGACATGTTAATCAAGGAGATTCATGAAGGATCCTTTGGAACCCATGCTAATGGACATGCCATGGCGAAGAAAATTTTGAGAGCTGGCTATTACTGGTTGACCATGGAGTCTGATTGTTTCAGCTATGCAAGAAAATGTCATAAATGCCAAATTTATGCTGATAAAGTGCATGTACCGCCAACACTACTGAATGTTTTAACATCACCTTGGCCTTTCTCAATGTGGGGCATCGACATGATTGGTGATATAGAGCCCAAAGCTTCCAATGGTCACCACTTCATCCTGGTCGCCATCGATTACTTTACTAAATGGGTATAGGCTGCTTCCTACACCAATGTGACGAGACATGTGGTTGCTCGCTTTATCAAGAAGGAGATTATCTGCCGCTATGGAATCCCAAGCAAGATTATCACCGACAACGGTTCAAACTTGAACAACAAGACAATGACAGAATTATGTGAGAGTTTCAAGATTGACCACCATAATTCTTCTCCATACCGTCCAAAGATGAATGGTGTTGTTGAAGCTGCCAACAAAAATATCAAGAAGATCCTGCAAAAGATGGTGAAAACTTATAAGGATTGGCACGAGATGCTACCCTTTTCTTTGCATGGATACCGGACCTTAGTCCGCACTTCGACAGGGGCAACCCCATTCTCCTTAGTGTATAGGATGGACGCAGTTCTCCCAATCGAAGTAGAGATACCTTCAACGAGAATATTAATGGAAGCCAAGATGGATGAAGCTGAATGGATCCAGAACAACTATGATCAACTTAACCTCATTGATGAGAAGCGTATGACCGCTCTGTGCCATGGGCAATTGTACCAGCAACGAATCAAGAAAGTGTTTGACAAAAAGGTCCGTCCTCGAGAGTTCAAGGAGGGAGATCTCATGCTCAAGAAGATCTTGCCAGTACACAAAGATTCACGTGGGAAGTGGACTCCCAACTATGAAGGCCCATACGTTGTAAAGAGAGCATACTCTGGAGGTGCTCTATTTCTCACAACTATGGATGGCGAAGAGCTCATTCACCCTGTGAACTCTGATGCAGTCAAAAGATATTATGCCTAACAAATCCCGGTGGACTGAAAACCCGAAAAGGCGGTCCAGGCAAAAGTTAGGGATAAAAAATGGTAGCTCGCTAAGTTGAAAACCTGAAAGGGCGACTTGGGCAAAAAGGAGCGTCCCGGTGGATTGAAAACCCAAAAGGGCGATCCAGGCAAAAATTAGGGACAAAAGGCATAGACTACATCAGTTGTCACTAATCAACACAGAAGAGCTAAAAATGGAAGATCAATCTAGTTACTCCCTTCAAAAGCGAGGTCTCGTGGAGTCATTGTTATTAGGGATAGTAGTAGTCATTGCGATTCAATGTAAACCTTTCCCTATTGCCATTTTCAAATTTGTAACATTCCATGGAGCTACGCCATTTGTGTGCTAGCATTCTTGAATAAATACAAGTTTGCCTATCAAATTCTATCATTTGTTATTTTTCTCTGATTTTCTTTGTTATACAAAATGTCATTTATTTGTTAATAATGAATTTTGAACTCAAAAAGAATTTTTCAACATATTGAGAAACACAATTTTGCTTTGACATATGGAAATATTAAAAGGAAAGCTTTCGTCTTTCCCTGCAAGTCTCAAGTTGCAAGACTCCCCTTGGATGATCAATATCTATCTCCAGAGAGCACAAATTTATCATTCTCTGGAAGGATTATGTGGCCAGTTGTAACTGTTCAGCTTGATAGATCCTCCTTTGATGCATTTACTCACTCCTTTGGTTGAGTTATTGGTGTTGAGGATTCAGTACCTCCATAAAGCTTTCCCTAATTTCCAGTCTGTATATTGTCAGTATTTGCATTTCATGATCATTCATACATCATGCATATAAGCAAAACCCAAATCATGCATGGCCCGAAGTGATTCGCGCTCATTTGCATAATCTCAGGTCTCGTTGTTGATTGTATTCCTTGACCTCTGAGACCAGTTGTTACTGGCATCGTCTGTTAAGTCTGGTTGTCACCAGTGGCTTTGACCAAATCCAGTTATAATTTGCACCCTTTAAGGTCGGGTTGTAACCAACATTTATTTTAAACCCAATTGTCGTTGGCATCACTATCAGTCTGTTTGTAAATACATTTGTGATTGATATCTGAAGTTTGGTTATCGCCAACATCCCTTCAAGTCCAGTTGTTGCTGGTAAACTCCGTTGTAGCCGGTATTTATTTACTAATGGATTTCATCAAGTCCAATTGTTGTTGGCATCTATCCGTTAGAATCTGGTTGTAATCCATTGCTTACGGTCGAATTCCAATTGTTGTCGGCACGTACAGAGATTTTGAATACCTTGTCTTTCCTGATGGTTCCGTGAAAGTCATGTATGACTCACCATCTTGAGGAGTTCCCAGCAGCTTGGAGGTTTTTTGTGTTTGATTTCTCTGTAAAGAATCATCGTAGCCTTTTTGCATGGATGATCTACTTATAAGAAGACTCCCGTTTATCTTTGTTTTGCATAAAATCCCTGTTAGGAATCTCCCAAAATCTGTGATTGGATGAATTTCTTGTGAGAAATCTCTAGAACTATCAGATGTATTCTAAAGTGTCAGGTCATGTATGAACCTATTGATGAAACTTGCTTTGTATGTTTTCCAATATTCTCAGGTCATGTATGAACCTATTGGTAAAACTCCCTTTGTTTTTTTTCCAAGTGATGTCAGGTCATGTATGAACTTGTTAATCGAAATTCTTTGAATAATCAAGTGTTGTCAGGTCATGTATGAACCTATTGTTGAAAATTCTTTGGATGTTCCAGCATTTTTATGAAGCCGTTGCTGTTGAGCTTTTATTCCCAGGTCATGTCTGAACCTGTTTTTGAAGAATCTTTCCAATGTTGTCAAGTCATGTATGAACTTGTTCTGGAAATTTTCTCAAAATGTTCAAGTTTGTTATCAGGTCATGTATGAACCTATTGATATACTCTTTTGGAATTTTTCTGAGTTTGTTAGGTCATGTCTGAACCTGCTGTTAGAACTTCTTGATATTCTCTAGCATTGTCAGGTCATGTATGAACCCGTTGTTGTTGAGCCTTTATTCCAATTTTACCAGGTCATGTATGAACCTGTTGCTGAACTTTTTATTCCAATATTGTCAAGTCATGTATGAACTTGTTGTGGAAATTTTCTCAAAGTATTCAAGTTTGTCATCAGGTCATGTATGAACCTGTTGATATACTCTTTTGAATTTTTCTGAGTTTGTTAGGTCATGTCTGAACCTACTGTCAGAAATTCTTGATATTCCCCAACATTGTCAGGTCATGTATGAACCTGTTGTTGAGCTTTCATTCCAGTATTACCAGGTCATGTATGAACCTGTTTTGAAGAATCTTTCTCTATGTTTATTTCAGTGTTGTCAGGTCATGTATGAACTGGTTGATACACTCTTTTTGATTTTTTTGTTTGTTGTCAAGTCATGTTTGAACTTGCTGTCAGAACCGTTCTTGGTATTCCCCAGCATTCTCAGGTCATGTATGAACCTGCTGTTGAGCTTTTATTCCTGTATTACTAGGTCATGTCTGAACCTATTTTGAAGAATCTTTTCCAATATTGTAAGGTCATGTATGAACCTGTTGCTGAACCTTTTGTTCCAATGTTATCAGGTCATGTATGAACCTGTTGTAGAAAGTTTTCTTATTCGGGTTTAGTAAGTCATGTGTGAACTTACTACCGAAATCTCTTGTATTCTAAGTGTCGTTCATCGGATTTCACTTTGAGTACTCTCTAGTGTGTGTCTGATTCTCCAGCATGAATGTTTTCCCCAACGAATTGGTTTTTACCATTTGTCTGTCTCCCTATGGACCATCAGCATTCCCCACAGATTGGTCTGTCTAGTAGCATCTCCGTATCCCTAACAGATAAATTCAAAAATAAAGAATCATGCATCCATGCATATCGCATCATAGCATTTTCATTTCAGGATCAAAATCCGGGTATTCTTAGTATTTAACTATCTCCCACCATGATCATATGAAGAGTGTCCTGCTTCATATTCTCTAGTAGAAGACATTTAAATAGGGGCAACTGTCATACCCTGATTTTGGTCCCCCAAAAAAATTTAATAAAATAATAACTTCCAATCTCCGAAAACCTCAAGCATCACAGGCATGGTGGCATGGTGTTTCTTTTCTCCAAATATATTCTATTACAAACCCCTTTCTCAGAAAGCCCTCACCTTTGCAAACCATTCTTCAAAGGCATGTATGGTTCCACCAATGGAATATCTCTTCGCAGAAAGTTTTCAACTTTGAGCTCTGACCACTGTGAGAGATTATCATGGGAACGTTCCGCTCAAGAAATTCTACTGGGAAGACTTAAACTTGCTTGGAGGAATCATCAATCAAAAGCAGCATTTGAAACATTTCATGATTTTAAGACTCTATGGTTATCTTGAGGTTCAGTTATTGAATCAAGTTATTATTCAGTTCTGTTATTCTTCAAAATCATGTTTTGAATGTGTAAGACCCCAATTTTGTCCCTAAGATCCCTCATGGCATCATATCATTGCATTGCATAGCCTCAAGGATCTTTGAGCATCTTGTTTCCTTTCCCCTTGGGTGGGATCTCCTTGTGAGTGGTTTGAGATCACCAGGCATTGTTTGCATTGTATATCATTGTTTTTCTTGTTTAATCATTAACCAAAAGTACAAAAATATGTCATCTAACATTTGTTTTGCAGTTTAAGCATCACAGGTCAAGCCATTCAAGAGAATCATTTGTACAAGAGCTGATGGTATTTTCTTGAGATAAGGACCATATGATTGTTATTTTGAGCTTACATGAGCAATGGTTCCATTTTGAAGCAAATTTACCAGGTGGCAAAGGCCCAAGTTCATCAGACATTTTCAGGTCATCTGAGGCCCATTACAATCAACTGTACAGTCAATTGAAGGCTTTGAGGTTGGGGAATTGATCTTAACATCCTCATTCATGTTCAAACAAGGCCTATTCATCATGTCATACATCTATGTTGAAGATTTTGAAGTCAAGTCAAAAATTTCCCAAAATGGAAAGTGACCTATAATTTCAAGTTTCCTAAAATGGAAAGTTTTCAGTCCAATTTCAACTTAACTTTCCAACATCAAAGAAGCTTCAAATGAACTTTTTTTGAACATGAAAGTTGAAGATCTTTCTCTCCCATTTCCAAAAAGTCCAAGATCATGATCATCTGATAAATGGTTGAGAAATTATGATCCAATGATTGCAAAGTGTGCTTGGAACTTCAAAGTGCCATAACTTTTGATCCAAAGCTCCGAATTGAGTCCCTCTTTTTGCATTATGCTTCTCATGACCTATATTTTCCAAATCCAACATTGCATTGCATGAAATTTATTCATATAATCATTTGTCCATGCATGAACACTTTGGAGGGAAAATGGAGAATTCAAATTTTATTGATCATACATGAAAAATACCACTGCCATTGTGTTCCTTGGTTGATTTTAAGAGCATTTGAACCATGCATGTGCACTGTTCACGTGCAAAATCTCCATGCACCACACACTTTTCCAAATTTGCAATGCACCTTATTTCTTCTTAATCCCAAATAACACAAGCCTAATCCAAATTTCAGGGTGATTAGCACATGGTATAAAAGCTTAAGCATAACAGAATTTTCACAAGAATCACATTCTAGATCTAGAAATTTCACTTCCCTCCAAAAATTCTCTCAATTAAAACTTGAATTTTCTTCACATAACTCATCAATATTATTGCATATTCTGGTTTATCTTGTGTGATTGATGAAGAATCAAGGCTTGGATTGAAGAAATTGATCAAGATTCGTGCACCTTCAACACATGAACATGAACATGGAAGTTTAAATTTCAGCTAGATCCAGATCAATTCAAGTGTCAATTCATATCCAAAGCTTCATAACAAGAGTGGAGAAGGAGATATGGAGCTGGAGAAGGCTTAACCACAAGGATTTGGTCACTGCAAGTTCAGGTTGGTGAAAATTTGAATCTCACATTTCTTCAATTCATTGCCATGATTAGGTAGAGCTTTTGATGCTGGTAATTCTGATGCAAATAGATCTTGATTTGGTTGAGTATTAAGTGAGATATGTTGATCTGAACTTTTGATTGTGAAGAATGTTTTGCTTCGATCTGATTGATATATGATGAACTAGGCTTAGCTAATGTGATATTTGCATTCTACATGATGAGATCTTTCCATTGATGTGCTTGGTTGTGAATTCTGGAAAAAAATTTAGGTCTTCTCCGCCTGGTTGGCAGGCATTTGGCTGAAGTCCTCCTTAAGAGGCAATGACTGCGATTGTTTATATTTGTGCTAAAGACCTCATTGTCGAGGCATGTTACTTGTTAAGTCCTCCTAAGTGAAGAGGCAATTGACAGATAGAAGGGATTTGCAATCAATCCCCTGTTAATCAGTTGAGTCTTTCATTATGCTCGCACTACGTGCTGATGCTTTTGAATAAACACCCAAGATCTTGTATAGAGTCAGTCATGTGGAATAGGGTCCCTTATTCTGGATCCCCACGCCTTCTTTGATTCAAGCTCACCCAGGCCAGGGTTAAGAGCATGAGGTCTAATCCTCATTTCCTATTCATCAGCTTCACCCTAACTCTCAATGTTAGTGGTTAAGAGCTCAAAAACACCCTACAGTTTTGGCTTGTTTGTCGAGGTTGATATGACCCCTTGACTAAAGCCCAAATCTTGTTTGAGCCTCTTGTTTGTATATAGAGTGTGATATTTGATTGCTTGTTTGCTTATTTGTGCATCTTTTATATGTTTGCTTTTCATGCATGTTTGTTTGTTTGTTTGAGGAGTCGGATGTAAGACCATTGATTGGCTATCTGTTTCCTGTTTCTTTTATGGAGATAGATGTAAGACCATTGATTGGCTATCTGTTTCCTATTCTGTTTTCTGTTGTGGAGTTAGATGTAAGACCATTGATTGGCTATCTGTTTCCTATTTTGTTCTGTGGAGTTAGATGTAAGACCATTGATTGGCTATCTGTTTCCAGCTTGTTTTTGGAGTTGGATGTAAGACCATTGATTGGCACTCCATTTCCAGTTTTTGTTGTTCTCTTATGAGACCTTGCTTATTGGCTTATTGCTTTGTGTTGCCTAATTCCAAAGGAACTTCCTTGGATCATTTCTATGATTTTGAGAAAGCAACTCCTGTTTGTGGCTTTGTTCCCTTAAACCTTTTTGTGCTTAACCTTGATCCATGTTTTTCATCTTTAACCCAAACCAGAAAACTTTTGTGCAAACATATGACTTGTTTTCAAAACTAGAAACCTAGGCCTTATGCCTTTGATTTTCAAAAATCTTTTTCATAATACTCATTGTAATTGAACTCTAATTCATACTTTGACTTCATTTTGTGAATACTTCTAATTGGTTAATTCAACCCACTCAATTGCTTTTGTGGCCCTTGCCCACTTCTTAATCAAATTTTCATGTATTAGCCATAGATCTGAATTATCTTAGTGGTTGATGTGAATTTCACCTGTGTCCTTAGTGATCGAATTGTAAGACTTCCATGCTTATTATAGGGCATAATCCCTCACTAGTATGTCGAAGCTGTTCTCACATGGTGGACTTGTGGTTGTATAGGTCGAGTTTTCTCCCTTTGATAATGAAAGACCTTAAGGCTTTTGTTTAAAATCAATCAACTCATCTGCTTTGAAATCTTTTACCCGAACTACGGGGTTTTGATCCTTATCTTTCATGAAAAGGTACGTAGGCAATGGGTTCATCCATCCAAACACAAAATGTAAATAAACTTGTACATTCTTCTCTCATCCCTTCAATCATGTTTGCACAAAATAATTTCATAAACAAATAACTCTTTGCAATAAGTTGTGAAAAGAGGTTCCCTAGGAGTACCTAGGATGTTGTGGGTGCCTAACAACTTCCCATGACATAATTACCCCCTTACCCAGATCTCTGACCCTTCTTTTACTAGTTTTGTTTGTAAAACTTTTAGGCTTTTGTTCGCTTTCTAGCCATTCCTTTGGATAAATAGAAGTGCGGTGGCGACTCGACTTTGTATGCTTTGCTTTTGATTTAGTCAATAAATCTAAAGGTAACTAATACACCGCTAAAGAAAAGTGGCGACTCTGCTGGGGAACATAAGTTCCTAGTGGGTTTGCCTACTTTTCACATTTGTTGTACTATATTGTATATTGTTTATGACATATTTTTATGCAATTTGGGATTACTGTATTGATTGTAATGTTTGAATTGCTTGATATATCAATTGCCTGTTTGCTTGGTGATCCTTGTGAGATGAGTTCTATACCCAATGTCATACCCCAAAATTTGCCCGTTAAGTGTTCAGGACATTTTTCAAGACATTCTAATCCATTTTCAAGACATTAATGTTAAAGGAGCAAGGGTCCAGCGCACAGGTTACCAAATCCAGAAGATGACCTAAACTGACAGGCTCGCTAGGCGAGCGAACCCTTTGCTAGGCGAATCCTTCGCTACCTCACTCGCCTAGCGAGCTCACGAAATACCAAAAAAATTTGGGCTTAATTCTGAGCCCACCAAGACACCATTATTATAAATACCAGAACTTCACACAGAGAAGGAGATACACAGACGATGGACAGAGAGGGAACAAGCAAACCCTAACAGAGGCAACCGGAAAAACCCTGGAGGCTAACGAAGAGAATTCAGAGTAACCCCCGGATACCCCGAAGGAAAGTCATCTGCACAAAGGTTACCTCCGCCCAACTCAATTGCAAACAGGTTTGCCACACCCCCACTGTAACACCCTTCTAAAATACCCCCAATAATTAATTAAAACAACAAATATAAATCAGAGTAGATATGCAATTTAAGGGTGTCACACTTGACACTTCACACCATTCACCATAATAACTTGTCATGCTCATTTATTAATCAAAATAAAACATTGCACAATTCGCAGCGGATAGAGATCTAATCAATCATGCAAACCATGTAACACATTACATGTAAAGTTGTTCAACAACCAAAATCCAAATAAAGTAAAACATCCCGTCCCGATGTTACATCTACCAGAGCATGACCCACTAAGGAACTACACTAGACTCCAAGCACTAGCTTCTACTCAATCACTGCTCGTTACCTGAAACATAGTTGTAAGGGTGAGTTCCTCAATCGATATAATAAGCATTATAAAATATCATGTAATGCTAAGTAAATTAACACATTTCATCACCCTAATCATATCACACATTCAGCAACGGCAACATCAACTCATAATCATACTCAACACAACACAACACAAAACACACGTATAATATTGGAATACATCCATTCATATTATACGCCACCCATACATTATGCAATGAGACTCCATGCATGCGGTACCGACTATTCGTGAACACATAGTTCAACCTCACCGATCAAATCCAGATACGGCTACCAAGCTCACTAGTCCCACTCATTTGAGACCTAGTGACTCACTTCACTAATTCCTCACCATGGGAATTAGCTACCACCCCAAGGGCTATGCTATGCACGCTAAATCACCTAGCATGCAAACATCAACAACAATCCACAATAACTCACTCACTAATCCCTCACCATGGGAATTAGCTACCACCATAAAGGCCATACTATGCACGCTAAATCACCTAGCATGCAACATCAACAACAATCCACAATGGACATATGCTCACACTCTAAGCCATAAACAGTCCATTCACAATTGCATACATAACAGATACATTCACAGCATTATGCATACCATCACACATCATCAGCATATTTATCACAGAATCACATTCAGATCATGCCAAATAATAAATCACAGTATTAGCACACTCTACTAATACCCCTACTGCTCAAAACAACGGGAAATGATCCATACTATATCATACACCAATATAGGCCAATCATCAAATATGTCCACAATATTTAAATATCAAATTTCCACTTTTCCAACAGTGTTAACCGGTTAACGCCCTGGGTTAACGCAACACAGAACACGCTTCCTGGCACATTTTAACAGTGTTAACCGGTTAACGCCCTGGGTTAACCGGTTAACGCAAGACAGACAGCAATTTCTCATAATTCATAACAGTGTTAACCGGTTAACACCCTGGGTTAACCGGTTAACGTAGAACAGAAATAAATTCTTTTAATTATCATAACAGTGTTAACCGGTTAACACCCTGGGTTAACCGGTTAACGCAAGACAGAAAGCTGTTCCTGCGCTAACACGAACAGAATGCAGAATTACCCGCATTTTTCACCGTCGGAGGACTTCCGGACCTCCGATTTCGATTCCGTAAACGGCTACACGTCCAGAAAATCACAACTCATCCAATTATAGATTCAATCACAGTTTTAACATAACTTATTCATCATCATTTACAGCATTCCTCATTCCAATTAGGGTCAATTCAATGGCTTATTACTACCCATTACATGTTAACCCATAATACCCATTAAACGACGATAAACCCCCCTTACCTGAGTAAATCCGGCAATCCTTTAGCTTCAAGCTTTTCCCTTATTCAACCCTTGCTCTCTTGCTCTTCCTCTTTGCCCTTTTCCACTTTCTGTCGCTTCTCTGGTTTTCACGTGAAAAACCCTCTTTACCAAATGGAACTCTTTATATATATTCCAACTTATTATTCCAATAATAATAATTCCAAATAATATTCCAATAATAATCTAATTATTTAATTAAATTAATAAATATACTATTAACTTAATTTAAATAATTATCATATTTTATCGGGGTGTTACAACTCTCCCCCACTAAAAGAGTTTTCGTCCTCGAAAACATACCTCAAGCGAATAACTCGGGATAAGACTCCTTCATCTGACTCTCAAGTTCCCAAGTCACATTGCCACCTGCTGGTCCTCCCCAAGCTACCTTTACCAAAGCAATCTCTTTACCCCGCAACTGCTTCAACTCTCGATCCTCAATCCTCATAGGTGATGTTTCAACAGTCAGGTTATCTCTCACCTGTACATCATCTACTTGGACCACATGCGACGGATCAGGAATGTACCTCCTCAACTGAGACACATGAAAAACCTCATGCAAATTCGCAAGTGACGGCGGTAAAGCGATACGATAGGCTACCTCTCCTATCCTCTCCAAAATCTGATAAGGACCAATAAATCGAGGTGTCAACTTCTTCGACTTCAAAGCTCGACCAACCCCAGTTATCGGAGTAACACGAAGAAACACATGATCTCCCTCTTGAAACTCAAGTGACTTCCTCCTCTTGTCGTGATAACTTTTCTGACGACTCTGAGCAATCCTCATCTTCTCCTGAATCATCTTAATCTTTTCCGTAGTTTGTTGAACGATCTCCGGTCCAACCACAGCACTCTCACCGGACTCATACCAACATAAAGGTGTCCGACATCTCCTACCATACAAAGCTTCAAACGGTGCCATACCAATGCTCGAATGAAAACTATTGTTGTAGGTAAACTCAATCAAAGGTAAATAACAATCCCAAGCACCTCCCTTCTCCAAAACACAAGCCCTCAAAAGATCCTCCAGTGACTGAATTGTCCTCTCAGTCTGACCATCAGTCTGCGGATGATATGCAGAACTCAATCTCAGCTTAGTTCCCAAAGCCCTCTGCAAACCTTCCCAGAACTTCGATGTAAATCTAGGATCTCTGTCAGAAACAATACTCGACGGAATACCATGCAAACTTACAATTTTCTCAATATACAACTCGGCTAATCTCTCCAACGGATAATCCATTCTGATCGGAATGAAATGAGCCGATTTTGTCAATCTGTCAACAATCACCCAAATAGCTTCAAAATTCTTAATTGTCCTCGGTAAACCAGAAACAAAATCCATACTGATACTATCCCACTTCCACTCTGGAATAGCCAACGGTTGCATTAGCCCAGACGGCTTCTGATGCTCAATCTTTGACTTCTGACAAGTCAAACAAGAATAAACAAAACTCGCAATTTCTCTTTTCATTCCCGGCCACCAAAATAACTTTTTCAAATCATGATACATCTTCGTAGCCCCAGGATGAATACTCAGGCCACTACGATGTCCTTCCTCAAGAATACTCTTCTTAAGTTCGGTAACATCCGGAATACACACCCGATTACCAAATTTCAAAACACCATTCTCATCAACTCTGAATTCACCACCTTGACCTTGATTCACTAGAGTCAACTTATCAACCAAAAGCACATCGAATTTCTGACCCTCTCTAATCTCATCCAGAATACCACTCGTTAACTTCAATATTCCCAATTTAACACTATTGTGAGTACTCTCACACACCAAACTCAAGTCTCTAAACTGCTCAATCAAATCCAATTCCTTAACCATCAACATAGACATATGCAATGATTTCCGACTCAATGCATCAGCCACTACGTTTTCTTTACCCGGATGGTAATTCAAACCAAAGTCATAATCCTTCAGAAACTCTAACCATCTCCTCTGTCTCATATTCAGCTCTTTCTGATCAAACAAATACTTTAAACTTTTTTGGTCACTGAAAACCTCAAACCTTGACCCGTACAAGTAATGCCTCCATAACTTCAGAACAAATACCACAGTTGCCAACTCTAAATCGTGTGTCGGATAGTTCCTCTCATGAACCTTCAGTTGTCTCGAAGCATAAGCTACAACCTGCTTATTCTGCATCAAAACACCACCCAAACCCAACAATGAAGCATCACAGTAAACCTCAAATGGTTCCGATGGACTCGGTAATATCAGAATAGGAGCAGTAGTTAACCTTCTCTTTAACTCTTGGAAACCTTCTTCACATTTTGAATCCCAAACAAACGCTTGCCCCTTTCTAGTCAACATCGTCAACGGTAACGCCAACTTAGAAAATCCCTCGATGAATTTCCTATAATAACCTGCAAGTCCAAGAAAACTCCTTATCTCAGAAACTGACTTCGGAGCTTTCCACTTAGATACCGCTTCTATCTTAGAAGGATCAACAGCAATACCACCTCTTGAAACCACATGACCAAGAAAACTAACCTCTTCTAAACAAAATTCACACTTGGACAGTTTAGCAAATAACTTCGTTTCTCGTAGAACTCCTAAAACCACTCTCAAATGTTCAGCATGCTCTTCTTCAGATTTCGAATACACCAAAATATCGTCAATAAACACCACAACAAACTTGTCTAGATACGGATGGAAAATCCTATTCATATACTCCATAAATACTCCAGGCGCATTAGTCACACCAAAAGGCATTACAGAATACTCATAATGTCCATACCTTGTTCTGAAAGCAGTCTTCTGAATATCCTCAGTTTTCACACGTATCTGATGATACCCCGATCTCAAATCTATTTTGCTGAACACACTCGCACCAACCAACTGATCCATCAAATCATCAATCCTCGACAAAGGATACTGATTCTTGATCGTCACTTTATTCAGTTGCCTATAGTCCACACACAACCTCATAGTACCTTCTTTCTTCTTAACCAATAACACTGGTGCGCCCCACGGTGACACACTCGGACGAATAAATTTCTTATCCAACAGATCTTCCAACTGACTCTTCAATTCAGTTAACTCAACAGCAGACATACGGTACGGAGCCATCGACATCGGCCTAGTACCAGGTACTAAATCAATCGAGAACTCAACTTCACGCTCTGGCGGTAATTCATTCACTTCTTCAGGAAACACATCAGGAAAATCACACACCACGGCTAGATCGCAAATCACTAGTTTATCTTTAGCCTCCAAAGTCGCTAACAGCATAAACAACTCTGCCCCATCTGCTACTGCCTCATTCACCTGCCTTGCTGATAGAAACAAACTCTTTCCTTCCTCAATCTCAGGAAAGATCACAGTCTTATCAAAACAGTTGATATAAACTCGGTTAAACACCAACCAGTTCATACCCAGGATAACATCAATCTGCACTAGTGGAAGACACACGAGGTCCATCCCAAAGTCTCTACCAAAAATACTCAAAGGGCAATTTAAACAAACTGAAGTAGTAGTCACTGAACCCTTCGCAGGAGTATCAATCACCATACTCCCATGCATCTCAGATATCTCTAATTTAAGTTTCACAGCACAATCCAAAGATATAAAGGAATGAGTCGCACATGTGTCAATAATAGCTACAAGAGGAAAGCCATTAATATAACACGTACCTCGGATCAAACGATCATCTGCAGAAGTCTCAGAACCCGATAAAGCAAAGACCTTGCCTCCCGACTGGTTCTCTTTCTTCGGCTTAGGACACTGTGGGCTAATATGACCCACTTCTCCACAGTTGAAACAAGTCATAGTCTTCAACCGGCACTCTGCAGCCAAGTGACCACCCTTGCCACACTTGAAACACTTCTTCTCAGCACTGGTACACTCATGGAAACGATGTCCAGCCTGACCACATCTGTAACACTTAGCAGGGGAACTGGAGTCTCCCCCACTAGGTCTCCTCATCCCACTCTGTCTCTGGAAACCTTTGCCAGCTGCATACGGTTTCCCACGATCATTTTGATTCTTGCCTTTCCTATCAACCCTCTGTTGATAGCTCTCCGCTCTGGCCTTGGTATCCTGTTCAAAAATCCTGCAACAGTCGACCAAGTCAGAAAACACTCTAATTCGCTGATACCCAATAGCCTGCTTGATCTCGGGACGTAACCCGTTCTCAAACTTCACACATTTTGAAAATTCCCCAGTAGCCTCATCATAGGGAGTGTAATACTTCGACAGCTCTGTGAACTTAGCAGCATACTCAGTAACAGACCGGTTGCCCTGCTTCAATTCTAAGAACTCTATCTCTTTCTTTCCTCTGACATCCTCTGGAAAGTACTTCCTCAGGAATCTCTCCCTGAACACCACCCAAGTGATCTCAGCACTCCCCGCAGCTTCCAACTCAGTGCGGGCAGCAACCCACCAATCATCTGCTTCCTCTGATAGCATATGCGTACCGAACCTGACCTTCTGGTTATCGGCACACTCAGTCACTCGGAAGATCCTCTCGATCTCCTTCAACCACTTCTGAGCACCATCTGGATCGTATGCTCCCTTGAACATTGGAGGATCGTTCTTCTGGAACTCACTCAGTTGACGAGCAGCTCCCAGTCCCACAACATTCGGATTTCCTCCAAGTACTCCAGCTAGCATACCCAGAGCCTCAGCAATCGCAGTATCGTCTCTACCTCTTCCAGCCATCTCTATTCTGAAAACCCAACAAGCTAAAACAATAAGTACTGATAGGGTTACACAACACCTATCACGTACAGGGGAAATAGAATAATTACGACTCGACTCGACCGACTATGGCTCTGATACCACTAATGTAACACCCTTCTAAAATACCCCCAATAATTAATTAAAACAACAAATATAAATCAGAGTAGATATGCAATTTAAGGGTGTCACACTTGACACTTCACACTATTCACCATAATAACTTGTCATGCTCATTTATTAATCAAAATAAAACATTGCACAATTCGCAGCGGATAGAGATCTAATCAATCATGCAAACCATGTAACACATTACATGTAAAGTTGTTCAACAACCAAAATCCAAATAAAGTAAAACATCCCGTCCCGATGTTACATCTACCAGAGCATGACCCACTAAGGAACTACACTAGACTCCAAGCACTAGCTTCTACTCAATCACTGCTCGTTACCTGAAACATAGTTGTAAGGGTGAGTTCCTCAATCGATATAATAAGCATTATAAAATATCATGTAATGCTAAGTAAATTAACACATTTCATCACCCTAATCATATCACACATTCAGCAACGGCAACATCAACTCATAATCATACTCAACACAACACAACACAAAACACACGTATAATATTGGAATACATCCATTCATATTATACGCCACCCATACATTATGCAATGAGACTCCATGCATGCGGTACCGACTATTCGTGAACACATAGTTCAACCTCACCGATCAAATCCAGATACGGCTACCAAGCTCACTAGTCCCACTCATTTGAGACCTAGTGACTCACTTCACTAATTCCTCACCATGGGAATTAGCTACCACCCCAAGGGCTATGCTATGCACGCTAAATCACCTAGCATGCAAACATCAACAACAATCCACAATAACTCACTCACTAATCCCTCACCATGGGAATTAGCTACCACCATAAAGGCCATACTATGCACGCTAAATCACCTAGCATGCAACATCAACAACAATCCACAATGGACATATGCTCACACTCTAAGCCATAAACAGTCCATTCACAATTGCATACATAACAGATACGTTCACAGCATTATGCATACCATCACACATCATCAGCATATTTATCACAGAATCACATTCAGATCATGCCAAATAATAAATCACAGTATTAGCACACTCTACTAATACCCCTACTGCTCAAAACAACGGGAAATGATCCATACTATATCATACACCAATATAGGCCAATCATCAAATATGTCCACAATATTTAAATATCAAATTTCCACTTTTCCAACAGTGTTAACCGGTTAACGCCCTGGGTTAACGCAACACAGAACACGCTTCCTGGCACATTTTAACAGTGTTAATCGGTTAACGCCCTGGGTTAACCGGTTAACGCAAGACAGCCAGCAATTTCTCATAATTCATAACAGTGTTAACCGGTTAACACCCTGGGTTAACCGGTTAACGCAGAACAGAAATAAATTCTTTTAATTATCATAACAGTGTTAATCGGTTAACACCCTGGGTTAACCGGTTAACGCAAGACAGAAAGCTGTTCCTGCGCTAACACGAACAGAATGCAGAATTACCCGCATTTTTCGCCGTCGGAGGACTTCCGGACCTCCGATTTCGATTCCGTAAACGGCTACACGTCCAGAAAATCACAACTCATCCAATTATAGATTCAATCACAGTTTTAACATAACTTATTCATCATCATTTACAGCATTCCTCATTCCAATTAGGGTCAATTCAATGGCTTATTACTACCCATTACATGTTAACCCATAATACCCATTAAACGACGATAAACCCCCCTTACCTGAGTAAATCCGGCAATCCTTTAGCTTCAAGCTTTTCCCTTCTTCAACCCTTGCTCTCTTGCTCTTCCTCTTTGCCCTTTTCCACTTTCTGTCGCTTCTCTGGTTTTCACGTGAAAAACCCTCTTTACCAAATGGAACTCTTTATATATATTCCAACTTATTATTCCAATAATAATAATTCCAAATAATATTCCAATAATAATCTAATTATTTAATTAAATTAATAAATATACTATTAACTTATTTTAAATAATTATCATATTTTATCGGGGTGTTACACCCACTAATTTTATGCTCCTAATTTGATATCTGCAAATACATGAGGCATTATGATTGAATTTCTCATTAGGTTTTGCATATGGGTTTAAGTATGCATGAATGTGTAACACAATATCTTGAATGTTTAACCATGTAATTTTTGTAATGGATGCCATAGGGTTTGGGGTTCCGGAAATCGCATTGTTATCAAAGGAGAACCCAGAACCCGCAGCCGTTCGCCAGCACTTCGCTGAGCGAACATGTAGCGAGGGTTCGCCAAGCCTTCGCTAGGCGAGGCAGTAGCGAACATGACAGTATTTGTTTTTTTCCCTTTGCATTCTAATCTGTTCTGTACTTGATTGACATGTTTTCTATTGCATCTACACGCTGTTTGCCTGACACCATTATTGCTGTGATTCTTTGTTTGGTGCAATTCTTGGTTGCACCCTAGCTTGGTATTCTAACCCGTTTGTTGAATTATTGTGAGGGTTCACATACTCCTGAAGAGACAGTTCGCTAGGTATTCCACTTTATTTGTGGGATACCCTTGTGAAGATTCATTTTAATTACTTGACTGATTACATTGCCTTCGAACATATGATTTGGGCCCTCTCTTTGTTGCCTTACAATATTACGGCCATGTCCCGCGAATGTAAGGATACCCTTAGCAAAGACCCTTCGGTTAAATCATCATAGTCCCTCGAATGTTGCCTTCGAATACATGACTTTGTCCCTCGATGACCCTTCGTGGTAGCCTATGGTTAAATGATGATCGTCCCTTCGAATGCTAAGGTATCCTTATAAATGTTGCCTTCAATGACCGATCGACGACCCTACGACGTCCCTTTACATCCAAAGGATAAGACTACTTACTTCTCAATAGTAAGGACAATTTTACCCTCCTAAGGATAGGAAATACCTATAAAGACCTTTGTTAGGTATAACTCTTAAATGCTGGCTCACATCTTAAAATACTTTTCACACCTCATATATTTCAAAAACATCTTTTGTAGAAAATCACCGCTTGGTATACATTCATACCGGGATCATTGCCGAGTTATATTTTTCTGACATCTTTCAAAATCAAACGAGATAAACACTTTGTATACATTCATACAAGAATCATTACAAAGTTAAACTCTCCTTTCAAAACAGTTTCCCAAACACTTTCTCGAACAAGGAAAACATAAGTGAGCTAAGCAATTAAGAGCCCATGGATAACCATGGATACAAAGGGTGCTAACACCTTCCCTTTGTATAATGTACCTCCCGAACCCAAAATCTAATCAAGGTATTTCCTGTTCTTTTCCGCCTTTCCTTGTTGGATAAAAGAAAAGTCGGTGGCGACTCTTGCTATCCGCGACATTTGCTTTCCAAAGCAAAAACACAAAAGTCAGTTCACCGTATAACAGAACTGGCGACTCTGCTGGGGAGTCTTAAAAAGAGAGGTTACCTTAAAAATAAGGTCATTTATGTTTTCGAATTGTTCCTTCAGCTGATTTACTTTTAAGGGATTGTTTGGGTATTCTATGCTTGAGTGAAAGATCCTACACCCGGATCTAGTGTACCTTAGGTAAGTAGCAAGAGATCATCGCGACTGTCCGGCGTATACTGGAATGGTTAAAATGATGGCTACGGTTAATGCGACACTTTAGATGTCCTGATGTTCCTCATGTTTACTTGAGGAAACTTTTGGCGTCTGCGTGGTGTCATCAAAGCATTAACCAGACCTTTAGAACCCTAATTGACTCATCATAGCCATTAGAAAGTAGTGAGATAACTGACTTCGGTTCCGACTGGGGTTGGTTGATACTCGATACTACACTCTTTGAGATTGGACTTTAGGGAAATTTTGGTCAACCGCTTGGTGTTGCACTGAAGTGGACTTAAGGAAAGGTCGATGATTTGAGATCCTTCTAGAACCCAGTTACTATTCTAGGACAGGTGGAACCAACCAAACTTCAGTGGGGAGGGTACTTACCTATGGAACTCATGCAAGCCTTAAAACCTAGAAATGATTGCGGTGTGACTTGTTTGTGTTTGTTACTTATATAACATCATAACATCATAACATCATAACATCATAACATCATAACATCATGACATTGTACTAACCATTTCAAGGACTTAGGGGTTTAACTTTGCTCTGTTAAACAGGCTATGGCTTCCAGGAAGACCATCCGGATCAATTTTGTAGCGACCTCTCCTCAACTCAAGGATTTAGTGTCAGAACTGCCCGATCATGCTCAGTTCATCAAGAAACATGGTTCTCTCCTCAATTTAGTTACCACCAGTTTCAAAGAAGATATGGTGAGAGTTTTATTCCAGTTCTTCGATCCTAAACATCATTGCTTCACCTTCCCAGATTATCAGTTGGTACCCACCTTAGAAGAATTCTCTAGGCTGCTTGGGATACCTATCCTTGATCAAACACCTTTCAGTGGTTTAGAAAAGATTCCGAAGTCTGAAGAAGTTGCCGCGGCTTTACACATGACAAAGTCCGACGTTGAAACTAATTGGGTAACAAGAAGCGGAGTTAAGGGTTTACTTGCCAAATTTCTGATAAATAAGGCCCGAGAATTCCTAAAAGTTATGAATGTCCATGCTTTCGAAGATGTTCTAGCCCTACTAATCTATGGTTTGGTGCTATTTCCTAATCCGAATCAATTCATAGACATGAATGCTGTTAGGATATTTCTCACTCATAACCCTGTGCCTACCTTGCTTGGAGACATTTTGCATTCCCTTCACACTCGTACTATGAAAAGGCAAGGGACTTTCATGTGCTGTGTACCTTTATTATCCAGGTGGTTTATTTCGCACCTTCCTCAATCAGTCTTGAAGAATGAGCAAGATTTGAAATGGTCTCAAAGGATAATGTCGCTCTCACATTCAGACATCCATTGGTGTCCTTAACCCAAAGAAAATGTTATCATCATTGACCGTTGCGGAGAATTCTCTAACGTACCACTCCTGGGGATAAAAGGAGGTATTACTTATAACCCAGCTTTAGCCCTACGTCAGTTCGGTTATGCTAGAAGAGACGGTCCACATGAAATAATTATTCAAGGCACTGTGTTTGACTATGACAACGACTCTCAAGGTCTCCGTCAAAGGTTTGTACGAGCTTGGGGCATGGTGAAAAGAAGTACTTTAGGACAGAAAAGCTCTATTCCTATGGAACCTTATCTCAGATGGGTACGCGCCAGAGCTCGTGAGCTTACCATGCCATATCTTGCAATCGGACCTCTGACTGTCGAGCCAAAAGTTGAAGGAGGTGCCCCTCAGATCATTCCTTATCCAGATATGCCTACCAATGTTGAAGAATTGAAGAAATCCTGGATCCAGTTGAGAGAGGAAAGGGATACTTTTGAAACTCAGTTCGGGGCAGAAAGGAAGAAAGTATTAGAGCTCACCAGCCAGCTTAATGAGGAACGAAGGCTCAATGCATATCTCCGCCCAAAAAGAAGCCGTCCCTGGGAGACTTGAACTTTCATTGTATTTTTATTATTTTTTGTAACGAACATTGATTAAAGAAATTAGTAATAAAAGTTCCCCTTTTTGGTGGTTTACGCAAAGTTAAATTCCAAAAGTCCTTGAAAACATTTCATACATTGCATAGCATAACATAACATTGCATAACAGGTATTCTAAAGGATAAATGTTCTCACGGTCTTCCTTCTAAACAAACAGATGGCTCTCGAACAAACTGTCAAAGATCTCCAGGCTCAGAATGCTCAATTCCAGGAGATGATCTTGAACTTATCCAAGGGGCAGGATGAGCTAAAGGCTCTCTTGCTCGAGAAGAAGAAAGACAAGAAAGCTGTGAGTTACATTAACCCGGGAAGAAGGCTTAAAGGACAGGCCGCAGGAGTCAAGATTAGAATTCCGAAGGATCAAGAAGAGGAGACAGAAAATGACTCGGAAGAGGAAAATGTTTATCCCTTCAGCCCTGAGGACGACGATGAAGATTATGAAAATGAACAGTACTCTCCAAAAGATGATAAGTATAAGTTGCTTGAAGAACGCATGCTAGCTATGGAGGGCCAGAAGGCGCCCGGTCTGGATTTCAAAAGCTTAGGTCTGGTCTCTGATGTGGTCATTCCCCGCAAATTCAAAATCCCCGCTTTCACTAAGTATGATGGTACGTCTTGTCCTCAGATGCATCAGAGAGCTTATGTGAGAAAGATTCAGCCGTATACCACTGATAGGAAGCTATGGATCCATTTCTTCCAAGAGAGTCTGTCTGGCACACAGTTAGAGTGGTATTATCAGCTCGAGAGCTCTAACATCCGCACCTGGACTGACTTAGCGACAACTTTCTACAAGCACTACCAGTATAATTCTGAATTAGTGCCTACTCGGCTACAGCTGCAGAATATGACTATGGGATCTAAAGAAAGCTTCAAAGAATATGCTCAAAAATGGAGAGATTTGGCTGGCAGAGTCAAACCCCCTATGACTAATCGAGAATTAGTGGACATGTTCATGGGTACACTGACTGGCCCATTCTACAGCCATCTATTGGGAAGTTCCTCATCGGGTTTCACTGAACTTATATTAACGGGTGAACGTGTTGAAAGTGGCATTCGAAGTGGAAAGATACAAGTGGCTACCTCTGCAAGCACCAAAAAGTCCTATCAGGGGAGGAACGAATCAAATGCGGTGTACGGTCAAAGGGGTCACAACAAGAAAAATCGTGACCATGCTGTTGGAGCAGTTACGATTACAGCACCGCCATCTCAAAACTTCCAACACAGACAAGACAGGCCAAGAAGACAGTTTACGAAGATCAATATGACTTTAGCACAAGCACTGCAGGGTATGCTAAAAGCAAATTTAATTACCCTCAGAGATCCTCCTGCAAATCCCAACACTACTTCTCCTCGTTATAATCCCAATGCCAGGTGTGCATATCACTCCGATAGCCCCGGGCATGATACAAACGATTGTTGGTTGTTGAAGAATAAGATTCAGGATATGATCAATGCTGGAGAAATTGAATTTGATCCTCCGGAGACTCCTAATGTCATCACTGCTCCTATGCCTAATCATGATAAGACTGTTAATGCCGTGGATGACAATTCTCACATTCCTAATATAGCTGACTTAGCATCTCCTCTCCTGATCATCAAGAAGAATTTATTACGAGCTGGTTTATTTCCAGGTTGTGCTGAAAATTGCGATCTCTGTATACCCCGACCCATTGGTTGCTTAAAGTTGAGGAATGGTATTCAACAGCTGATGGATGATCGTACAATTCTTTTTGAAAAGATTCCTAAGGTGGAAAACCCTATTGAAGAAATATTTGTGATTTCCAGATCCAAAGTTCCAGTGAAGATTACCGCTACTAGAGTGCTTGTGAAGATTACCGCTGAGCCCAAGGTAGCTCCCCTAATTATTACTGCACCTGGCCCAGTACCGTATTCCTCAAGTAAAGCCATTCCGTGGAATTATGGAGGTGATGTTTACATCCACGGCATTAAGCAAGATGATAATTCTGCTAACCCTAATGACGTTGACATTGTTGGGACTAGTAAAATTACTCGAAGCGGAAGGATCTTTTCTCCAGAAATCTCACCTCCCGTCCCTGAAACTCGAGAAAAGGAACCAGTAATCAATCCTTCTCAGTCAAGGACACCAGTCGAAGTTACTACCGAAGATGTTGCCAAACAGGAAATGGAAGAAATGCTGAAAATCATCTGCAAGAGTGATTTTGATGTGGTAGAACAGTTGGGGAATACTCCGTCTAAAATTTCGATGTTATCCTTGTTGTTATCTTCTGAATCTCATGCCAATGCATTGGTAAAATTCTTGAAGACCGCTCATGTACCTCAGGAGACATCCGTCGATCAGTTCGAAAATTATGTTGCTCACTTGGCTGTTGACAATGGCCTAGGCTTTTCCGATGCTGGCCTGCCACCAGCAGGAAAGAATCACAATAAAGCTCTGCATATCTCCATTGAGTGTAAGGGGATCACCTTGTCTCATGTGTTGATCGATAATGGCTCTTCTTTGAATATGCTACCGAAAGCTGTGCTCGATAAACTTGACTGTAAAAGCATTGAATTGAAACCTAGTGACGTTGTGGTACGTGCTTACGATGGTGCGAAGAGTGTTGTCCATGGTGAAGTAGTTCTCCCTATCAAGATAGGACCTCAAGTCTTCAACACTACCTTTCATGTAATGAACATTCGTCCTGCCTATTCCTGCTTGCTGGGGCGCCCTTGGATTCATGGGGCAAGTGTTGTAGCTTCGTCTCTCCATCAAAAGCTGAGGTATCCAATAGAGGGTAAGATTGTCACTGTGTGTGGAGAAGAAGAGTATATTGTCAGTAGTGTGCATACCTTCAGATACGTCGAGATGGATGGCGAATTCTTTGAGACTCCTTCTCAGTCATTTGAAGTAGTTCCTCCGACCAGTCCTGTCCTTAAGCCAACTTCCCGTGTGCCCAAGGTTATTCGTGCTCCTCCTGCTATGACTTCTCTGAAAGACGCTCAGGCCGTGGTCGAAGATGGTGGTCGTACTGGCTGGGGTCAACTGATCGATATACCGTACAAGTCTGATAGATTTGGCCTGGGATTTAGCTCTGAAAAGGTAGTCAAAGATCAGATTAATGTTGTAGAAGATGCTGATAGCGATTGCGACTTGGATAGCTGGATTTTTCCAACAATTGGTGACGGACTCAATAATTGGAAGGCTGAAGACACTATCCCGATTTCCTTTAGTCAGGAGTAATTGTTATTGTCTATTTTAGTGTTGCAAATTTTTAATTTTTTACAAAGCATTGTGTCTATGCCCGGGGCACGAATAGCTAATTTGTTAAGGGTTTTGTCATTTTCATAAGCATATCCACATTCAATAAATCAATGGACTTTTTGCATTCAAATATTGCGCTCTTTATCTTTCCTGTCATCTTTTAAACAAGCTATGCTTTCTTACACACACTCACGTAACAAATTGCAGATCCATATCCACTCTGGATCCTGTTGATAATAATTCCGCTACTGTTCATTATGACTTTGAAAATCCGATCTACCAAGCCGAGTATGGAAGTGAGGAAGATTGTGAAGCACCTGGAGAGCTTGCCAGACTGTTACTGCAAGAGGAAAAGACTATACAGCCGCATGAGGAATCAATTGAAACTATAAATCTGGGTACGGAAGTAGACAAGAAAGAAGTCAAAATAGGAGCAGGCTTGGGAAACAGTGTCAAAGAAAGATTGATTCAGATGTTACATGACTATATAGAGATTTTTGCTTGGTCTTATGAAGACATGCCAGGACTGGATACTGATATAGTAGTGCATCGTTTGCCAATGAAGGAAGATTGTCGTCCTGTTAAGCAAAAGGTTCATCGCATGCGTCCTGAAATGTCTGAGAAAATCAAAGTCGAGGTTATGAAACAATTCGATGCAGGTTTTCTGGCTGTTACTTCTTATCCTCAATGGGTTGCTAATGTGGTACCAGTGCCAAAGAAGGATGGTAAGGTGCGAATGTGTGTAGATTACAGAGATTTGAATAAAGCGAGTCCCAAAGATGACTTTCCACTTCCGCACATTGATGTTCTGGTAGATAACACCGCTCAACACAAGGTATTCTCATTCATGGATGGATTCTTAGGTTATAACCAGATTAAGATGGCGCCTGAAGACATGGAGAAAACTACGTTTGTGACGCAATGGGGCACTTTCTATTACAAAGTAATGCCATTCGGTTTAAAGAATGCAGGGGCAACATACCAGCGTGCTATGGTGGTTTTGTTCCATGATATGATCCATCATGAAATTGAGGTATATGTGGATGACATGATAGCCAGATCTCATACTGAGGAAGAACATCTCGATCATTTATACAAACTGTTTGAGAGGTTGAAGAAATACAAGTTGAGATTGAACCCAAACAAATGCACCTTTGGAGTAAGATCCGGTAAACTCTTGGGCTTTATTGTCAGTGGTAAAGGAATTGAGGTTGACCCGGCTAAGGTGAGAGCTATTCAAGAAATGCCAGTTCCCCGTACAGATAAGGAAGTCAGAGGTTTCTTGGGACGCTTGAATTACATTGCCCGATTTATCTCCCATTTGACTGCTACTTGCAAACCCATCTTCAAATTACTGAGGAAAAATCAAGAGATGAGCTGGAATGATGAATGTCAAGAAGCTTTTGACAAAATCAAGAAGTATCTCCAAGAACCTCCAATTCTGATGCCACCAGTTGAAGGAAGACCTCTAATCATGTATTTGACCGTGTTAGAAAATTCAATGGGGTGTGTGTTGGGGCAACATGACGAGTCTGGTCGAAAAGAGCATGCTATATACTACCTTAGCAAAAAGTTTATCGACTGTGAAACAAGATACTCATTGCTCGAGAAAACTTGTTGTGCTTTGGCTTGGGCTGCTCGTCGACTAAGACAGTATATGTTGAATCATACCACTTTATTGATTTCTAAGATGGATCCTATCAAATATATATTTGAGAAACCTGCCCTCTCCGGAAGAATAGCAAGATGGCAAATGATTTTAACAGAGTATGATATCCAATATACTACTCAGAAAGCAATCAAAGGAAGCGTGTTAGCTGATCATTTGGCTCATCAAGCAGTTGATGATTACCAATCTATGAATTTTGAGTTCCCAGATGAGGATGTCATGCTTGCTACTGATTATGAAGAACCTGGACCAGATGAAGGACCCGAACTGGGATCCCGATGGACTATGGTTTTTGACGGATCTTCTAATGCGTTGGGCAATGGTGTTGGTGTTGTAATTATTTCTCCCAGGGGTTGCCATACGCCTTTCACTGCTAGACTATGTTTTGACTGTACCAACAATATGGTTGAGTATGAAGCATGTATTTTGGGACTCAAGGCTGCTATAGACCTGAAAATCAAGTTTTTGAGTGTGTACGGAGACTCAGCCTTAGTAATCAGTCAGATCAAAGGAGAATGGGACACTAAACATCCGAATCTCATCCCTTATCGAGAGCGGGTGTTGACATTAATCCCATACTTTGAAGAGATTACATTCGAACATATTCCACGAGAAGAGAATCAGTTGGCAGACGCATTAGCTACCATGTCATCTATGTTCAGAGTCAGATGGGACAATGAAGCTCCCATGATCACTATTGCACGATTAGATGAACCAGCATATTATTATGAACTGAATACTGATGAAGTAGAAGAGAAACCTTGGTTCCACGAAGTAAAAAGATATCTAGAAACTCAAGAATACCCTGAAGGGGCATCCATCAATGACAGAAAGTTTCTGAGGAAGTTCTCTGCTAAATTCTTTTTGAGTAATGGAGTATTGTACAAACGTAATCATGATTCGACTTTGCTTCGCTGTGTGGATAAAAGGGAAGTAGAAAAGATTATGGAAGACATACACGACGGTACTTTTGGGACTCATTCTAGTGGATATACGATGACCAAGAAGATTCTGAGATCAGGGTATTATTGGTCCACCATGGAAGCTGATTGCCACCATCACTCCAGAACTTGCCACAAGTTCCAGATCTATGTGGACAAAGTACATGTACCTCCTACTCCATTGAGCATGTTGACAGCACCTTGGCCCTTTACAATGTGGGGCATTGATATGATTGGAGAGATTAAACCTACTGCTTCTAATGGACATCGTTTCATTCTTGTTGCTATTGATTATTTTATGAAGTGGATAGAGGCAACCTCATTTGCTTCTGTTACCAAGAATGTGGTGGCACGGTTCATCAAGAATAGTCTTATTTGTCGGTATGGCATCCCTGAAAGAGTTATCACTGACAATGGTACTAATTTGAACAATAAGATGATTACTGAACTCTGCACGCAGTTCAAAATAAAACACCATAACTCTTCTCCGTACCGGCCAAAGATGAATGGCGCCGTAGAAGCTGCCAATAAGAATATTAAGAAGATCATACAAAAGATGACAGTAACATACAAAGACTGGCATGAGATGTTACCCTTTTCTCTTCATGGTTATCGCACTTCAGTACGCACTTCGACAGGGGCAACGCCTTTCTCTTTAGTCTACGGAATGGAAGCCATTTTACCAGTGGAAGTTCAGATTCCCTCTCTAAGAATTATGAAAGATGCAGGCTTAGAGGAAGATGAATGGATTCAGACTCGACTCGATCAGATAAATTTGATTGATGAAAAGAGACTCGCGGCTGTTTGTCATGGACAGATATATCAGAAGCGCATGACCCAGGCGTTTAATAAAAAAGTCAAGAGACAGGTATATCAAATTGGAGACTTGGTAATAAAGTGTATCATTCTACCACAAGGTGATTCTAGAGGCAAATGGACTCCCACATACGAAGGGCCGTTTGTAGTTAAGAAGGTATTCTCTGGTGGAGCCATGATGCTTGCTACAATGGATGGCGAAGACTTCCCACATCCCGTGAACGCAGACACAGTTAAAAAATATTACGCATAAAAGAGACCCGCTAGGTCGACGTATCTAGGCAAAAGTAAGGGCATCCCGGCGAACCAAAAGGGTTTGGGCAAAAACTAGGGATAAACACATAAAAATGTACACCCGACAAGTCGAAAACCTGAAAAGGCGGCTTGGGCAAGAAAGGGTATCCCGGTGGACTGAAAACCTGAAAAGGCGGTCCAGGCAAAAATTAGGGATTAAAGCGTATGACTATGTCCCATTCTAGGTCAGCTTCACCCAAGTCAAAGGGACTGAACAAGCCAATCACTTCTATCCGACAGCAGGAGATGAGAGGCTTGAAGACATAATGACAGTAGTGAAATTAAAATCGATAGGACTTTTTCTTCATAGCTTTTTCTTTGTTTTCTTGACGATTTCCTCTTACTAGGATCTCTGTCTCCTTGTACTCAAATTGCCTGTTTATAGGCCCTCTTTCAAAATCGATACAATTTTATTTCCAAAAAGATGCTTTTGTTTTACTTTCTCTGTTTTGTTTGCATAAACGTCCATTGATTTAATTCGAATTAATATATGCGTTTGAACATGATTGATGTTTTCCGAAAATACATGCATAAAATAGGAATAACAATTACTAAAAGACTTTAGGGTCGAGGATAAAGTCTAACCATGCTTTCCGATGAATCCAGTTGCTAATCATATTCCCCAGCAAAACTAGTTATTTCCCAGAAGAAATTGGCATTACTAGACAGACTGGTCATCTCTTTTAACCCCCAGCCAGGTCCTGGTGAATATTTCTACCATCAGACAAGAAATCTAATACCCCCAGCTAAGAAAGGGTCATCTATACAAATATCTCCAACCAGAATATGGGGATTTACTTTCCCCTGGCAAAAAATTTCAGACACATAATTCATTCATGCATCATTTCGCATCATATACATGCATGCAATATTCACATTTATTTTCACAAGCATAAAACATCTCATGCATCATGACATGGCATGAGGCTAACCTTTTTTCAGGTTAATTATCCTCCCGATACAGTCAAAATAAAGGTTCATTCAGACGGACACCCCGGTTACATTTTAGATTCAGATGCATCTTTCAGATATAATCCATATGGATGTTCATTCTGATGAGCATTCTGACATCCTCCTAATGATGGCATCTTTAAGCCCATCCCAGACATTTATTGCAAATACAACATATACAAATATTATCAGATATAGCCTAACGTACGGTTCATTCTGATTCAGCCTAACGTATGGTTCCTTCAACTGTTCCAATACGGTCTAGCGTACGACCCATTTGGATGTTCATCCCCTCAGATACTACCTAGCGTACGGTACATTCTGAAGTGTAGTCTAGTGTATGACTACCCCCTTTTATCATCAGATACAGCCTAACGGACGGTTCATTCTGCTACTCATATACGATCTAGCGTACGATCCATTATGATCTTTATTCCTCAGATACTACCTAGCGTACGGTACATTCTGAAGTGTAGTCTAGCGTACGACTACCTTTCATCATCAGATACAGCCAAACGGATGGCTCATTCTGCTACTCAGATACGATCCAGCGTACAATCCATTCTGACCTTTATTTCTCCAGATACAGCCTAACGGACGGCTCATTTTGCTACTCAGATACGATCTAGCGTATGATCCGGTCTGATCTTCCATCCCCAGTGAAGTCACCCGCCTAATGGACGACTCATTCTGCTACTCAGATATGATCTAGCGTATGATCCATTCTGATCTTTACCTCTCCAGATGCAGCCTAACGGACGGTTCATTATGCAATTCAGATACGATCTAGCGTATGATCCATTCTGATCCTTTATCCCCAGCAGTGTATGACCCATTCGGATCCTTATCTCATCAGGTTCAGCTCACCCTAATATCACCTAATGGATGACTCATTATACGGTCTAGCGTAAGACCCAGTATGACACCCATGTCTTCAGATATGTTCTAATGTACGACGCACTCTGAAGCCTCCATCCTCATACTTTCTGGATGGCATCTTTAAGCCCATCTCCATCAAGACTAACTTTTAATTAACAAGCGCAAATTTTTGGGGCATTCTAAGTGTTCAATAATCTTCCACCTCCAGATCACGAATGGCATACATACCATTCTAACTCTCTCGGTTTATGAATATTGAAGAGGGGCAGCTGTCATACCCCAAAATTTGCCCGTTAAGTGTTCAGGACATTTTTCAAGACATTCTAATCCATTTTCAAGACATTAATGTTAAAGGAGCAAGGGTCCAGCCCACAGGTTACCAAATCCAGAAGATGACCTAAACTGGCAGGCTCGCTAGGCGAATCCTTCGCTACCTCACTCGCCTAGCGAGCTCACGAAATACCAGAAAATTTTGGGCTTAATTCTGAGCCCACCAAGACAAAATTATTATAAATACCAGAACTTCACACAGAGAAGGAGATAGACAGACGGTGGACAGAGAGGGAACAAGCAAACCCTAACAGAGGCAACCGGAAAAACCCTGGAGGATAACGAAGAGAATTCAGAGTAACCCCCGGATACCCCGAAGGAAAGTCATCTGCACAAAGGTTACCTCCGCCCAACTCAATTGCAAACAGGTTTGCCACACCCCCACTAATTTTATGCTCCTAATTTAATATCTGCAAATACATGAGGCATTATGATTGAATTTCTCATTAGGTTTTGCATATGGGTTTAAGTATGCATGAATGTGTAACACAATATCTTGAATTTTTAACCATGTAATTTCTGTAATGGATGCCATAGGGTTTGGGGTTCCGGAAATCACACTGTTATCAAAGGAGAACCCAGAACCCGCAGTCGTTCGCCAGCACTTCGTTGAGCGAACATGTAGCGAGGGTTCGCCAAGCCTTCGCTAGGCGAGGCAGTAGCGAACATGACAATATTTGTTTTTTTTTCCCTTTGCATTCTAATTTGTTCTGTACTTGATTGACATGTTTTCTATTGCATCTACACGCTGTTTGCCTGACACCATTATTGCTGTGATTCTGTGTTTTGTGCAATTCTTGGTTGCACCCTAGCTTGGTATTCTAACCCGTTTGTTGAATTGTTGTGAGGGTTCACATACTCCTGAAGAGATAGTTCGCTAGGTATTCCACTTTATTTGTGGGATACCCTTGTGAAGATTCATTTTAATTACTTGACTGATTACATTGCCTTCGAACATATGATTTGGGCCCTCTCTTTGTTGCCTTACAATATTACGGCCATGTCCCGTGAATGTAAGGATACCCTTAGCAAAGACCCTTCGGTTAAATCATCATAGTCCCTCGAATGTTGCCTTCGAATACATGACTTTGTCCCTCGATGACCCTTCGTGGTAGCCTACGGTTAAATGATGATCGTCCCTTCGAATGCTAAGGTATCCTTACAAATGTTGCCTTCAATGACCGATTGATGACCCTACGACGTCCCTTTACATCCAAAGGATAAGACTACTTACTTCTCAATAGTAAGGACAGTTTTACCCTCCTAAGGATAGGAAATACCTATAAAGACCTTTGTTAGGTATAACTCTTAAATGCTGGCTCACATCTTAAAATACTTTTCACACCTCATATATTTCAAAAACATCTTTTGTAGAAAATCACCGCTTGGTATACATTCATACCGGGATCATTGCCAAGTTATATTTTTCTAACATCTTTCAAAATCAAACGAGATAAACACTTTGTATACATTCATACAAGAATCATTACAAAGTTAAACTCTCCTTTTAAAACAGTTTCCCAAACACTTTCTCGAACAAGGAAAACATAAGTGAGCTAAGCAATTAAGAGCCCATGGATAACCATGGATACAAAGGGTGCTAACACCTTCCCTTTGTATAATGTACCTCCCGAACCCAAAATCTAATCAAGGTCTTTCCTGTTCTTTTCCGCCTTTCCTTATTGGATAAAAGAAAAGTCGGTGGCGACTCTTGCTATCCACGACATTTGCTTTCCAAAGCAAAAACACAAAAGTCAGTTCACCGTATTGTAAGAACAAAAAGTGTTCTACAACAGACTCCATGATTTTGATGATAACAAAGGATGAAACCAAAAATGGCACCCTAACGAAAAGTTTCTAAGTGTGTAGGGTTCTATAGAAAGAAGAAATAAATCTGATGATGTCATCAGATGCAAAACAAGATCAGATGCAAAATCTCAAGTATCAGAAGCATCTAAAGAGGAATCTCATTCAAGAAGCTCTGACTCTGGACAAAACTACAAAGTATCAGAAGCATCTGAACATGAAGTAAAGTCTAGAAGCTCTGACTCTGAACAAATGCCTTCTGTAAACTCTGGAAGTTATCAGCGCCATCTGAACTTTCAAGAGATAACATCAGAAGCAAGATTCTCTAGATACACGAAGACTCTAATCAGAATTGTTAATCATGATGAAGTAACGTTTAAGCCAAGTTAAAATTCTGCAAATGGATTTCCTCAATTAGAAAGAGACGTTAATCTCCACTTCCAAGAGAGAAGATACTAATTGTGGTAAGTAGTCACTTCTAAGAGAAAAAGTCTACTGCAGAAGCTATTAATGGAATGGCGTAACTACATCTCAATATCCAACAGATTCAACGCTACTTCAACTCCTATAAATAGAGAAGAAATCTCATTCAGTAAACAAGAAATCACTAGCCAAAACTATACTGAAATTATATCACGCTCAAGAAAAACATCTCTGTTCTTCAAAGATTTTCACTAAGCTTTTGCTTATCAAGTGAAAAATTTGTTCTTAAGTTTGTAATATTTGCTTTCTTAGAAGCACTCTAGATTACACATCTTGTATCTTATTTTTATTTGATTTCCTCAAGTGACTCTTGGTAGTCTGTAGACTTGAGAGGACTAAGAGATTTTCTTCTCTCTTAGGGGTTGTTTGTAATCTTTCAAGATTAGTGGATTAAGTCCTTATTGAAGGCGAAATCACCTTGGCCGGGTGGACTGGAGTAGCTTTGTGTTATAAGCGAACCAGTATAAAATCATTGTGTGATTTCATTTTTCAAAAGCTCTTATTTTTCAAACAATTCAAACCCCCCCTTTCTTGTTTTTCTCACCTTCAATTGGTATCAGAGCTCCGGCTCTGTTATTGATTTTCAAATCAAACACTTAACCGTGTAGAGAGATCCAGTGCGAGAAAAACAAATGGCCCACTCAAATGAGAAAGATTCTTACAATGCCAAGCCTCCTGTTTTTGATGGAGAAAAGTTTGATTACTGGAAAGATAGAATCGAAAGTTTCTTTCTGGGTTATGATGCTGACCTCTGGGACATTGTCACAGATGGATACAAACCTCCAACCTTAAATGGAGCTGAAGTTCCCAGAAGCAAAATGTCAGAAGATCAGAAACGTGAGTTCAAAAATCATCACAAGGCCAGAACAATACTTCTAAATGCTATATCATACAACGAATACGAAAAGATCACCAACAGAGAGACGGCTAAAGATATACTTGACTCTCTGAAGATGACCCATGAAGGAAACTCCCAAGTCAAGGAGACGAAGGCTCTGGCGTTGATCCAGAAATATGAAGCCTTCAAGATGGAAGATGACGAAGCTATAGAAGCTATGTTTTCCAGATTCCAAACTCTTATTGCAGGTCTTAAAGTGCTAGACAAAGGATACACGACTGCAGATCATGTTAAGAAGATAGTCAGAAGTCTGCCAAAGAAATGGAGACCAATGGTTACTGCTCTGAAGTTATCAAAGGATCTGAACAATATCAGCCTTGAAGAACTTGTTAGTTCTCTCAGAAGCCATGAGATAGAACTAGAGGAGGATGAGCCTCAGAAAAGGAACAAGTCAGTGGCGCTGAAGTCCAGACCTGAAAGACGGAAGTCAGACAGAACCAAAGCTCTCCAGGCAGAAACTGCAGATACTGACGACTCTGAACCTGAAGACTCTGATGATGAAGAAGAACTGTCCTTACTAACCAGAAGAGTTAAGCAACTCTGGAAAAGAAGGAACAACAACAACTTCAGAAGATCAAGACCCAGAGGGGATAGATCAGAGTCAACTTCAAAAGGTAAACCTAATAAAGATATTACCTGTTTTGAATGTAAAGAAACAGGTCATTATAGAAATGAATGCCCCAAGCTGAAGAAAGATAACTCTAAGAAAGAAAGCTTCAAGAAAAATGCCTTCAGAACAAAGAAGGGATTAATGGCCACCTGGGACGATAGTGAATCCGAATCATCAGAATCTGACTCTGATGAACAGGCCAACGTAGCTCTTATGGCTACCACATCCAGCAGCTCAGATGAAGAATCTGAAGAGGTATTTTCTGAACTTTCTAGATCTGACTTAGAATCATGTTTATCAGAAACTCTTACCTCTCTTCAGAAATTAAAACAAAAAGTTAAAAACATTAAAGGTCTTCTTAAAGCAAAATCTGAAGAGTGTAGTAAACTTGAGACAACAATTCTAACAAGAGATGATACAATCATATCTTTAACGTTAGAAAGAGATGAAGCTAAAACGAAAAACTTAGAATTAGAAGAAGTGTTGTCTCAAGCACCACAAACTTCAAATGAAATTATTTATAAATATGAAGAAGCCTTTCAACAATTTCTGAAGAATGGGATAAATAGGAGTATTATGGCATCCATGATTTATGGAGTAGGTCAGAATAATAAAAGGGGAATTGGGTATGATTCTGATTCTGATAAAACTTCTACCAGTAACCTAATTAAATCGCCTTTTTCATACCACTACACACACACACAAGAACACAAATTTAAAAATGCTAGAAGACCCAAAGTTGTAAGAAACTCTGGGAAAACTAATCTGAAAGGACCCAAGAGATTCTGGGTACCGAAAGATAAGATTATCTATGTTGCAGATATCCTATGCAGCAAAGTTCAGACACCAGTCATGGTACCTGGACTCTGGATGCTCGCGACATATGACGGGAAGAAAGTCTATGTTCCAAAGCCTGGAACTTAAAGACGCTGGCTTCGTAGGCTTTGGAGGAGATCAGAAAGGAAGGATCAGAGGCTCCGGAACTATTGGTAACGGTACTCTTCCCTCTATATCTGATGTTCTTTATGTAGAAGGATTAATGCATAACTTGTTATCCATAAGTCAATTAAGTGATAACGGTTATGATGTAATCTTTAATCAAAAAACGTGTAAAGCCATTAGTCAGAACGATGGCTCTGTCCTTTTCACAGGCAAGAGGAAAAACAACATTTATAAAATAAATCTTTCTGATTTAAAAGATCAAAATGTTAAATGTTTAATGTCAGTTCACAAAGAGCAATGGGTATGGCATAGACGCTTAGGCCACATTAGCATGAGAAAACTTTCTCAGCTAACTAAACTTGAGTTAGTCAGAGGCTTACCTAAACTGAAGTTTTCTTCAGATGCTCTGTGTGAAGCTTGCCAGAAAGGAAAGTTTTCAAAAACATCTTTTAAAAAGAAAAATGTTGTTTCTACCTCCAAGCCTCTGGAGCTTCTTCACATTGACTTATTTGGTCCTGTGAAAACAGCATCAGTCAATGGAAAGAAGTATGGACTAGTAATCGTTGATGATTACAGCCGCTGGACATGGGTAAAATTCCTAAGGCACAAGAGTGAGTCTCATTCTGTATTCACCAATTTCTGTTCTAAAGTGCAAAAAGAATTTGACTCTAAAATTGTTAGAGTCAGAAGTGATCATGGTGGAGAATTTGAAAATAAAGATTTTGAAGAATTATTTGATTCTAATGGAATATCCCATGATTTCTCCTGCCCTAGAACTCCACAACAAAATGGAGTTGTAGAGAGGAAGAATAGGACACTCCAAGAAATGGCCAGAACCATGATCAATGAAACAAATGTAGCAAAGCACTTTTGGGCAGAAGCTGTAAATACAGCGTGTTACATTCAAAATAGAATCTCTATTAGACCTATTCTGGATAAGACTCCCTATGAACTGTGTAAGGGAAGAAAACCCAACATTTCATATTTTCATCCTTTTGGATGCATTTGCTTTATATTAAATACTAAAGAACATCTGAACAAGTTTGATTCCAAAGCACAAAAAGGTATTATGTTAGGATACTCAGAACGCTCTAAAGGCTACAGAGTATACAACACAGAAACCAAAATTGTGGAGGAATCAATTCATGTTAGATTTGATGATAAGCTTGACCCTGAAAAGTCAAAGCTAGTTGAAAAGTTTGCAGATTTAGAGATCACTCTGGTAGAATCTGAGAAAACTCCAGAAGCAACTGTCACTCCAGACTCTGAAGAAATTAAATCTCCAGAAATTCCAAGGAAAGTCAAGAGTCGTAGCAACGTATCTGAAGATTTGATTTTGGGAAACAAAGATGAACCTGTTAGAACCAGATCTACCTTCAGAACTTCTGAAGATATTCCTCTGGGACTAGTGTCTCTGATTGAGCCTACGTCCTGTGATGAAGCTCTTCAAGATAATGATTGGGTGGCAGCTATGCAAGAAGAGTTAGATCAATTCTCCAAGAATGATGTCTGGGATCTCGTTCCTAAACCCAGAGGCACTCATGTCATTGGAACCAGATGGGTTTTCAGAAACAAACTGAACGAGAAAGGAGAAGTTGTCAGAAACAAAGCACGACTGGTAGCTCAAGGTTATAGTCAACAAGAAGGTATTGATTATAATGAAACTTTTGCTCCAGTCGCAAGGTTAGAGTCTATTCGTCTTCTTGTATCATTTGCTATTAATCACTCTATAAAATTATACCAAATGGATGTCAAGAGTGCATTTCTTAATGGTTATATCTCAGAAGAAGTGTATGTCAATCAACCTCCTGGTTTTGAAAATTCAAACCTTCCAGAACATGTTTTCAAACTTAAGAAATCCTTGTATGGACTTAAACAAGCTCCCAGAGCTTGGTATGAACGCTTAAGCAATTTTCTTCTGGAACAAAATTTTATCAGAGGGAAAGTTGATTCTACACTCTTCTGTAAAAATCATAATAATGATCTCATGATATGCCAAATTTATGTTGATGATATTATTTTTGGTTCTGCTAATATCTCTGTTTGCCAAGAATTTTCTAAGCTAATGCAGGCAGAATTTGAAATGAGTCTAATGCAAGAACTAAAGTTCTTTCTGGGAATTCAAATCAATCAAACTCCAGAAGTCACGTACATTCATCAAAGCAAGTACATTAAAGATGTTCTGAAGAAGTTTGATATGACTGAATGCAAATCTGCAAAAACTCCTATGCATCCAACTTGCATTCTGGAAAAGGAAGAGGTAAGCAACAAGGTTTGTCAGAAGCTCTATCGAGGTATGATAGGCTCTCTTCTCTATCTGACTGCTACTCGTCCTGATATTCTCTTTAGCGTCTGTCTTTGTGCCAGATTCCAATCAGATCCTAGAGAATCTCATTTAACAGCTGTTAAGAGAATTCTTAAGTATCTGAAAGGAACTCCTAACCTGGGCCTGATGTATGAGAAAACATCAGAGTATAGGCTTTCTGGTTATTGTGATGCAGATTATGCAGGAGATAGAATAGAACGAAAAAGCACATCTGGAAATTGCCAGCTTCTGGGAAACAATCTAATCTCCTGGGCTAGCAAAAGACAGTCAACTATCGCTCTATCAACTGCAGAAGCAGAATATATCTCAGCATCACTGTGCACAACTCAGATGCTCTGGATGAAACATCAGCTAGAAGATCTTCAAATCTTTGAGAGTAACATTCCTATCCTTTGTGATAATACTGCTGCTATTTGTTTGAGTAAGAATCCTATTTTACATTCCAGAGCCAAACACATAGAAATTAAACATCATTTTATTAGAGAATATGTTCAGAAAGGAATAGTAACGCTGAAGTTCATTGATACAGAACATCAATGGGCAGATATCTTTACTAAGCCTCTGGCTGAAGATAGATTTCGTTTTATATTAGAAAATCTGAACATTAAAAACTGCCCTGAGTAAAATTTGGCTCTGAACATGTAAAATGAGAATCTGATAAAAACAAATACACTTCTGCCTCTGACTCTGATACTTCTACCAAGTTAAGAAGATATCTGAGTTAGAAATCTTCAGAACCAATCTCTTGGTATTCCTGAAGATCAGATACATCAACACGTGGGGAACATGCGTCTAACCCTAGAACTTCTAGACAGCTGTCAAAAGAAATCAAAGGTCAGACGTTTGAATTTTCCTCGAACAGTGTGCAAACTGTGGGATTAGACATTCATTTATGAGCTGTAATCATTTTTCCCCCAAACGTGCCATTTTGAGTTTTGTGTCTAACGCTGGTATGTGTGTCGTTTTGCATGTGTTTTTACTTAGGTATATAAACACTTTTCTCACATTTCACACACTTATCACTTTCACTCACTCTTAAACCCTAAACCCTCTCTCGAAGTTTTCTCTGCAACTTTCTCAGTTCTTCATCTTCTTCATCAATTTTCTTCATGAATCCTCAAGAGCAAGAAGTTTTTAACTTCTCCCAACAAATGGAAGCCGCTTCTAATCCCCAAACCTCAAACACTCAAACACCCATGGTTATAGACGTTACCACGACCCCAGTCTACAAAGAACCTCACATTCTTGAACGTGAACAACACATAAACCTTTCAACTCCCTTTGAAGGTTTAGATGTACTGTGTGAATCACTGGTGGATTTTGAGAACTTAAGAAGAAACGGTGTTGATCTTACTGAAGATCTTCGCAAGCAAGGTTGGGAAACCTACTTCGACAGGCTTTATGGTCCAATCTATCCTCTTCTGGTGAAGGAGTTCTGGAGATGTGCAGATGCTGATGACCAGTTCATTGTCTCGTTTGTTCTGGGTGTGAAGATTGTCATCACTGAAGCATCAATTGCTTCCTTGCTAAACATGGAGAAAGCTGGAGGTAAAAGGATTTACAACATTCCTCCAAGGTCCAAGCGCATCACAGAAGTCATTAACCCTACAATATTCAAAGCAAATGTTGAAGGAAACCCCTCTAAGAACAAGGAGCTTCATCAGAACCTCCGAGTTTGGCTGAAGATTATTCTGGGAACAATCCATCATCGTCCAGCCTCCAACTCTTCAGATTACATAAATGCTGATCAGAAATGCATCCTTTACTGTATTCAGAAGGGTATCCCGATCAACCTCCCTGTTCTCCTCTTCAGATATCTGAGGGATTCAGTCAGAGAAACCAGGAATAACATGAAGCCCAGATCCTACATTCCTCTGGGTAGATTGCTCTCTGACATCTTCATTGAGCATGGGCTGGTAGATGCTCTGGAGAAGACCAGATGTATGGATGATCTGGCAATTGATGTGGGAAAGCCTCTGAATGCCAAAAACCTGAGGAGCATGGGAATCATCAAAGACATCAGAGTCAAGCCCACTATGGATGTGACCTGGGAAGCTCTGAAAGATCAGAGGAAGATGCCTCATGGCCTTGAAAGGTTCTTCAAGAATGAACCCAGAGATGCCATTGCTATCTACCTTCAGGATCGTCTGGATGAAGGCATTGATATTTCTGATTTCCGCCTTGAAGACTGTCTGGACTCTGTAGAAGATTTGGTCAGATACAAAAGAGGTCTTTCTGAGAAGAAGATAGCTGAGGAAGCAAGGAAGGCAAAGAAAGCCAGACTTGGAGAAACCTCTGGCACCAAAGCTTCAGCACCTCTGAATGTCTCTTCTGGTAAGTCTATTCCTCCTGTCTCTTCTGAATCTATAATGGCTTCCTCTAACCCTCTCTCCTCTCAACCAATATTTACAACCTCTGAAATCCCTCCTTCAACCATCAGAACCTCTCAACCTCCACCTGTTCTAAAAATTGCTCGTAATTTCACAACAACCTCTGACCCTAATCAACTATATCACCACAGCTCTTCCTCATCCTCTGAATATGAATCACCTCCTTACCTTTCCCCTTCTTCTGACCAAGAGTTATCTGATCATGAGTCCTCTGATCAAGAACACTCTGACCCAAACTCCCCAACAATAGCTGAAATTTATGCTAAAAATTTCGCTCCACAACCCTCAACACAATCTGAAGTAACCTCACCCCTCCAAACTTCACTTCCACCATAACAAACAACAACCTTACCCTCTGAAACTCAACCATCTGATCCCTTCACCTCTAATATCACTCCACCATTTATTCCCGCTGTACCTGGACCAGACTCTGACCCTTTAGACCTAAATCCACTATATGCTTCATCCCCTAGTCTTCAACCAGACGCAGATTCTGAACTTCAAGCAGAATCTGAACCTCAACAATCTGAACCTCAACAAACTGAACCTCAACCTCTAAATCTCAGCCCTCAAAACTCTCCACCTCATTCACCTGAACCTGAACCTGAACTTACCATACCTACCCTTGAGGAGGCCATTATACAGGTTGCAGAAGCTTCAGTCCAGAAGATCAAGTCTCTGGCTAAAAACTCTGAAGTAAGTGATGATCCTAAATCTGTTAGGACACACTGGAACAGAGTCATTAGTTGGATGACCTCTGAGTCTTATAGGCTGAAGAGTATCTCTGAACAAGTCAGAAATGGCTACATCAGAGACTCTGAGGAAAGACTCCAAGAGAGACTGGCTAGAGAAGCTGAGGCTAAGAGATTAGAGGAAGAAAGATTGGCTAAGGAAGCTGAAGAAGAAGCAAAGAGGTTAGAAGAAGAACGCCTGGCAAAGGAAGCAGAACTTCTAAGGATTCAGGAAGCTGAAGCCAAGGCTCAGGCAGATGCAGAAGCCCAAGCTGCTGCTGAAGCTGAAGCTCAGCAGGCTCTGATTCAGGGGGAGTCTTCCTCTGCGATCCCTCTGATTCTTAACACTCTGAAAGAGATAAAGCAAGATCAGCAAGAGATCAAGAAAGATCAGAATGAGCTTCGTGCCAGGATGGACAAGCAAGATGCTCTGAATGAAAACATCCAGAACATGTTTGCCATGTTGCTTCAGAGACTTCCTCAACCTCCAAACCCTTAGGCACTTAGGATTTATTTTGTTTGCTTGCCTAATGTTTTTGCTTCTGTCTTCTTTTTTAGCTCTGATATTCTGTTGAATCTGATGTTTTGACTGCTGTTTGCCTTTGTGCTTTTTAAATGAAGTGTTTTTCTCTTTATTATTCCTTTTATTTTTTATGCCTTTTTGATTATGCCAAAAAGGGGGAGAAATTATTAAATAGCTCTGATGAAAATTATGTCTAAAACCTTAAGCATTCTGCAACAATTATAGAAATAGTTCTGATATAAATAGCTCTGATTAAAAAATAGCTCTGATTAAATAATAGCTCTGATTAAATAACTCTAACATTAAAATTAAGAAATTGCAGAAAGTTTTCAGAAATCTTATTGCTTGGAAAGCTCTGGTAAGAACTTCTGAACTCCCTAGTACTAACTCAGGGGGAGCTTTTGTCTATCTGATCTAATATTTTTCATGTTTCATCTGATAATTTTATTTGTTTTGTCATCATCAAAAAGGGGGAGATTGTAAGAACAAAAAGTGTTCTACAACAGACTCCATGATTTTGATGATAACAAAGGATGAAACCAAAAATGGCACCCTAACGAAAAGTTTCTAAGTGTGTAGGGTTCTATAGAAAGAAGAAATAAATCTGATGATGTCATCAGATGCAAAACAAGATCAGATGCAAAATCTCAAGTATCAGAAGCATCTAAAGAGGAATCTCATTCAAGAAGCTCTGACTCTGGACAAAACTACAAAGTATCAGAAGCATCTGAACATGAAGTAAAGTCTAGAAGCTCTGACTCTGAACAAATGCCTTCTGTAAACTCTGGAAGTTATCAGCGCCATCTGAACTTTCAAGAGATAACATCAGAAGCAAGATTCTCTAGATACACGAAGACTCTAATCAGAATTGTTAATCATGATGAAGTAACGTTTAAGCCAAGTTAAAATTCTGCAAATGGATTTCCTCAATTAGAAAGAGACGTTAATCTCCACTTCCAAGAGAGAAGATACTAATTGTGGTAAGTAGTCACTTCTAAGAGAAAAAGTCTACTGCAGAAGCTATTAATGGAATGGCGTAACTACATCTCAATATCCAACAGATTCAACGCTACTTCAACTCTACTTCAACTCCTATAAATAGAGAAGAAATCTCATTCAGTAAACAAGAAATCACTAGCCAAAACTATACTGAAATTATATCACGCTCAAGAAAAACATCTCTGTTCTTCAAAGATTTTCACTAAGCTTTTGCTTATCAAGTGAAAAATTTGTTCTTAAGTTTGTAATATTTGCTTTCTTAGAAGCACTCTAGATTACACATCTTGTATCTTATTTTTATTTGATTTCCTCAAGTGACTCTTGGTAGTCTGTAGACTTGAGAGGACTAAGAGATTTTCTTCTCTCTTAGGGGTTGTTTGTAATCTTTCAAGATTAGTGGATTAAGTCCTTATTGAAGGCGAAATCACCTTGGCCGGGTGGACTGGAGTAGCTTTGTGTTATAAGCGAACCAGTATAAAATCATTGTGTGATTTCATTTTTCAAAAGCGCTTATTTTTCAAACAATTCAAACCCCCCCTTTCTTGTTTTTCTCACCTTCACGTATAACACCCGAACTCGAGTGCACCTTATGATAGGAGAATGGCATAGTCTCGTCGACTTGTTTGGAGTTATTCCTTAGCAAGTTGACTTGCGAGTCCATTCACTTGGTGGAGGTCATGTTGGGATCAATAATGTCACACAAGTTATTTGTGGTTAGACATTACTCTTTCCAATATGTGCCTTAGAAGCCAAGTGTCGCATCCGCGAAAAACAACCGGCGGGCTAAAACAAAACAAACAGAGCCGCCACCATGCGTTATTTATCCCAAAAGAGGGAAAGGAAACGCTCGAAGTAAACCTGGAAAGGACATGGTCTCGCGACCAGAGAAAGATGGGATCGGGAGTCGGTTATGCGAAGGGAAGGTATTGGCACCCCTACGCATCCGTCGTACTCGACGGGATCCACGCTCAGAAAGATAGAATAAGGTTACTAAACATTGCTCAAAAGAATGCACACACACTGGAAAGAAACACAGGTGGGAGAAGAGGGGAAAGGGCTCGCTAGGATATCGCATCCTATGCCTACGTATCTCATCTGGAATGAGAATCAGAGCTACCGTAGTTCGGCTCACGCACGCCAAACAAAACCCACACAGGAAACCAACTGCCAATCGCTGGACTTACGTCAGACTCCACACAAACAAGCAAACATGGAAACCGAATGCCAATTGCTGGACTTACATCAGACTCCGAACCAACAAACACACACAGGAAACCAACTGCCAATCGTTGGACTTACGTCAGACTCCTCACAAACAAGAGGTTAACCGGACGCTGAGTCGTCAAAAGCAACAAAAAGTTGAACAAACAAGCTAATAGGGAGTCTGGTACTCGAGCCTGCTAGCTGTCAAGCAAACACACACAAAAAAGGAAAAGGGTGCCCGGAGAGATCTCGTACGACCTCCTGCCTACGTACCTCATCTGGTATGAGGATCAGGGCAACGTAGTTCCCCTGAACAGGGGAGAAACTTTCTCCTGACCAGAGACTGGGAAATGACAAACTAGAAGGGAGACTGACTCGAGCCTAATAGTTATCATGTAATCCACAATGGTCCTAGGTTGAGGTTTCTATCTAACTTGCACAGACAGTAAGCTATCCTAAACAGCACAGGAAAAAGCAAACATACACACAATTAGCACACACTATATACAAACAAAGTGGGCTCACACAGGGTTAGGCTTTAGTCAAGGGGTCATGTCAACCTTGACAAACAAGCCACTGCAATAGGGTGATGTTAGCTCTTAACCCTAACATTGAGAGTTAGGGTGAAGCAGATGAAATGGGAAGTAAGGGTAAGACCTCATAGCTCTTATCCCTGGCCTGGGAGAGCTTCAGACAAATGAAAGTGTGAGAGTTTAGAAAGTTGGAACTCTTCTCCGCATATGACTGACTCAACAAAGATCTTGGGTTAATATCCACAATGCATCAACACAAGGTGTGTGAGCAAAGTGGATGACACACTGAATAGCGGGAGATGGATTGCACATCTCTTTTATCTTCCAATTGCCTTATCAAAGGACTGTTCCTGCTTGGCACAAAGATAAACAATCACAAGCATTGCCTCTTAAGGAGGGCTTCAGACAGGTGCCTGCCCAAGTAACAGGACAAGTCTTCCAGACTACATGAAGTCAGAAATATCATACCTATGTGGTTAAGCAACCAAGCAAAAGCAAGTTCAAATTGAACTTAAGCAACTTATGTACCTGTTGAAACATCACACAAATCAGTTAAACTGTACAGACAAACAGACAACATGAATATCAACAGTCAAACCCAATGAACAAAGGCATAAGCCAACAAGTCAAACTTAAATGAGTCCACAATCCTACAAAACACACAATGTTAGTAGTCAAAAGCAAGCATCAAATGCTCAAGTGAGGTTGCATCATGAACCATATAACCTGGATGTTCAACCTGAAATCAAAGCTCAAAGATGAGACAAACCACTAGGACAAGGCCTAGGGTCAAAGAGGGATAAAAAATTCAAAACAGAACATGAAAATTGACATGAATCAACTTCAATAAATTAAGAACATCATCCAAAAGGTCTCATGTCAATATCATTCACCAATTTCATTTCATTAACAAAATATGACAAGGTATGCAAGTTGTGATCACATTGAGACAACAGAATGAACAAATGCACAATAAATAAAAAATGATTCAATTAATTTTGGCAAAATTCATGGATAAACAAAACATACAACATGATCATCACACAAAAAGTTAGAGCATTTGGACATGATTAAGCATGGTAATCAAATTCATCAAGTCAAGGCAATCAAAACAAGCTTAAATGAGACACCAAATGCTACCTCAACTTAGCACAAGCCTGAAACAGAATTGGCAAATGATAAAGACCTCAAACCAAATCCAAAACAAACTTCAATATGTCCAGAAACAATGTGCAAAATTCCACATTCATAGGATAAACAACCAGCATTTCACAAACAAATTAAAATCATGACTATTCAAAAGTTCACAAATGATCATCCAGAATGAAAAATCCCAATCAAATCAGAAATGATTCCAAAAATTCCACAAGAAATCATGAGAATTTACAATATTCATATCAAGCACCATACAAAAAATCAGAGCAATTGGAATTCATTTGATAGGGCAAATTGATCAATCAAGATGAACATCACAAGGTGTGACACAAATTGTCACACCTAACTTAGAAAAATCATAACTCAGCAATGGCAATTGATAAAAATGCAAACTCAACACCAAAATGTCCAGCAAGATGTCTAGTTTCACCATGTAAAATTTCATGAGCATTGGGTGAAAATTGAGTATTTCACAATTGATATATCAAAGCAATGTCAAAACATGACATGTATACACAAACCCTAGGGCAAAATTAAATCCAGCCAGGCACAATTTGTGAAAAAATAATGATAAAAAAACTAGACACAAAAAGAAAATCAATGCAAAAACCCTCACATTTTTTGAAGCATTATTCTATTTGTTATGATTTTATGAAGTGAGAAAAAAAATGAAAAATGTATGAAGGAGCATGTGGAGATAGCATGGAGAAAATATGAAAGTGAAACATGAACATGTGGCCTGGCAGGATCGAACACGGTCCCTTTTCAAACCAAGAATGGCGCGCGCTGCATGTCTATTCCATGCAGCCAATCAGCGTTCAGTTTTAATGCCAACCTAAGGCCACGTTTATGAAGCACACAAAAACGTTGCCTAAAGTCCAGCTTCAGCGCGCGCCTAAGGCCACGCTCCAACAGCACACAAAACCGTTGCCAAAAAACTAGTTCATCTTCTTCACGTGTTTTCGCGCCATGAACAGTAAAACCCTAACAACATTGATGAACATTTTTCTTATTTCTTAAAATTAAATATACTAATTGGTAGATCCTTCATCACATAACAATAATCCACAATTAATTTAACACGAAACAACACAATATGCAAGAATCGAAGGTTCCAAGTTTCACTACCAAAACTTAAAACGCATGTAACTTCATGAATATTCCACTAAATCACTCGATTCAAATTGCAGAATCATCACCATTAAGAGATCTACAAGAATCACACAACAATTGCAAGAAATAAAGAGATCGAAAAAGTGACCTCTTGAAGTGCAGCTTTCGAATCCACGTGTTTCAGCGCCTTGCAATGCTTCCGATGTGTTCTAGAAAGCTTGTATAAGTGTATGGATGAAGTCTTGATGTTCAATTGGCCTTGATTCAACAGAATTTGAAATTCACCATTGATGAACAAGCTTCATGTATGCTTCCAAACTGCACGAATTGGCTTGGTTCCAGCTTCAATCTTGCTCACAAATGCTTAAGAATGATGAATTAATCAAGAAAAATGCATGAGATGTGAAGAAATCTTGAGAAAAAATGAGAGAGAATTTTGAGAGACTTTGAGAATTTCTAGATCTAGAATTGGAAAGTGTGAAAATTCTGTTATAATTTGTGTTATATATGCTTCACTAATCATGTTTAATTAACCTCTAATCAAATGCTAATGAAAAATGGTTAATTTGGAGGTGTTTTGCAAAAATTGGGATTTCACCCTTATGCATGGGATGCATGTGAATAGTGCACGAATTTGCAATGTATTTTCACTCAAAATGATATTTTAAGGCCAATGGAAGCAATGCCATGTTCAAAAAATGCACACATTTCAAATTCTATTTTTCCCTCCAAAAATGCATTGAATTTCCAAATTTTTATGTGAATGGAATGCATGTCATGTAATGCCAATTTTGGAAACTAGAGGTTGAAAGGAGAATATTGCAAAAAGAGCCACTTCATTTGGACTTATGGTTTGAAAGTTATGCTCCTTTGAAGTTCCATGTTCATTTGACCAAGATTTGACCATATCTCTTCAACCATAAATGCGAAATTCATGATCTTGGACTTTTTGGAAATGGGAGAACAAGATATACAACTTTCATGTTCAACAAAATTTCATTTGAAGCTTTCTTGATGATGTAATCTCGAGGAGAAAACCTTTCCATTTTTGGCAATTTCAAATTACAAGTCACTTTCTATTTTTGGAAAGTTTTGTCCTGACTTTATTTTCTTCAATGTTGATGTTTGAAATGTCAAATGAGACTTGTTTGAACATGAATGAAGTATTTCCAACCACTTCCCACCTCCAAATCCAGCAGTTGACTTGTGGTTGACTTTTTCAGTTGATAGATGACTTGGTCATGCACCGATGAATTTGAGCCTCAATCTCCTGATGAAATGGCTCCAACATGAAACCCTAACTTACACAAGCTCATTAAAACCATATAATGGTCCCCATCTCCATTAAAACCTCATCTCCTTGACAAACTCTGATTGGTACAATACAACTGATTAGGGTTGACCAGAGGTCAAAACCCTAATCCCAAGGAACATGATCAGGCACAATGAACCTCTTGGTGATGATAAGACCATGATGATGGTGATGTACCATTGCAACCAAGATAATTCCCAATCTCCTTGAGGAACCAAGAAACCCTAATTGAAGCACAAACCCTCAGATGGCTAGTGATCAATTCATGAAACCTTTAGGCTTGAATCTTTTTACCTCTTCATCTTCTGAGCAAGACTTAGGAGGATGACTTGCTTATTGTTTCCACATGATATGCAAAATGTAATGCCTAATTCCCTAAAGATGAAATGCAATATGCTAAGCTAGTCCCAAGAGAGGAGGGAAAATTTTGAGGTGTTACACCAAGGAGCTTAGTTTACCAAGCCCATCTTGGCCTATTTTTAGGACGTAGTGCGGAAGTCGTTCAGATGTAATATCTGATGCGATTGTTACGCGATACTACACTCATAAGAGTCTCTCTTGAGAATATTTTTGGAATACGAGTATTCGTTCCTCCGATAATATTCGAAAGATGGGATGATGACTATGGGAACCTCTTGTAGAACATGTTCGGCAGGTTTAAACCATAGTACACTCCTTTTAGGTGGTTCTTAACCGAGACTCCATGCTCGTGACTCACAACAAACCCATGATTCATGGTTGATCCGTTCAACTATCGTTAATATCAATGGAACTTGGGTGTTGATAAGGTGAAAACCATAATCCACCAAAATGGATGATTGATATTAAGGATGGTTGAGCCGTTCATATATCGTTAATATCAATGGAACTTGGGTGTCGATAAGGTGCAAACCATAATCCACCAAAATGGATGATTGATATTAAGGATAATATGAGTCATCCCATGACCTTTGTCTGGTGTGCTTTGCTTGATCCTTGAGTGTGACTGTTGCATTCATGCATTCATGCATTCATCTGCATCCATATCATCAAATAAAATGAGAAAATTTTCAAGGAACTTAAGGGGTTTATTTGCAAAATTTTCAGACATGGAAAGACAAAAAAGGCATACAAAGAAGTACAGCTTCCGACAACCCGATCTGAAAGAGTTAAGGAATCTGACATCCTATGTACTAGATCCCTTGGGTTTCAAAGCTCGTTTTGGGAAGCTTCTTCCTCTTCTGACTACTCAGGTTGATGAAGGGTTGATGGGTACTTTGGTGTACTTTTATGATCCTCTGTATCACTGTTTCTCTTTTCCGGATTTCCAGCTTCTGCCTACCCTTGAGGAGTATGCTCATCTTATGGGTATTCCTATTCTGGATCAGTTGTCGTTCAGTGGCTTGGAGAGTATTCCTACTTCTCAAGAGATAGCTGACATGTTGCACATAGATGAATCCTTGGTTAAAGCTCATATGACTACCAAAGGTGGAATTCAAGGTCTTCCTTCTGAGTTCCTTATTGCTCAAGCTACCGTTTATGGAAAGGCCATGAGTGAGGATGCCTTTGAGGCCATATTTTTACTTCTCATCTATGGGTTGGTTTTGTTCCCCAACATCGACAAATTTGTGGATGTGAACGCTATTAGGATCTTCTCTGTTCTTAATCCCGTTCCGACTCTGTTGGGTGATACCTATTTCTCTTTGCATCTGAGGAATGCAAAGGGTGGTGGCGCTATTGTGTGCTGTTTGCCTCTGTTGTATAAGTGGTTTATTTCTCACTTACCTCAGACGGTCGCTTTCAAGGAGAACAAGGGATGTCTACGGTGGTCCACGAGGCTTATGTCTCTCACTAATGATGATATCTCTTGGTATGACCGTGTATATGATGGTGTGCAGATTATTGACTCTTGTGGTGAATTCTCCAATGTGCCTCTTCTTGGTACATGTGGTGGAATTAGCTACAACCCTGTGTTAGCACGTCGTCAGCTTAGGTTCCCCCTAAAGGATAAACCTAATAACATTCTGTTAGAAGGTGTGTTCTTTCAGGAGGGTAAAGATCCCCAAGGCTTGAAAGCCATGATGGTTCGCGCTTGGCGCAAGATTCACAAGAAGGGTAGAAGTGAGTTGGGTCCGAAGAATTGCATTGCTTTGGAGCCGTATACTACTTGGGTAAGGAAGAGAGCATTTGAGTATCTCATGCCTTATGATTATCCGAGACCTACACCTTTGGTTGTGGATGGGCCTTCAACCCTCCATAATCAAGGCGTAGAGGAGTTGAGAGACGAAGACCTTTCACGTGCCTGGATCCGTGAAAGAGAATAATTGCTCCAACAGCTCAAGGAGAAGGATGCTCTGATTGAGTTCCTCGAGCATCAGGTCATTGACGATCCTAACGATGCATGGACTTCTCTACTTCCTCAGTCTTCCAAGTTCTGGAAAAGGAGGTATGACAGACTCGCCAAAGAGAAAGCGGATATGGAAGCAGCATATGAGAGAGAGGTTAAGAGGCTTCGTGCAGCTTATCTTCCGACGTCCCGAGCTTCTAGGGATCCATAGGATGTTTACTTTCCTTTTCTCTTGTAATGATTGACAATGATGTACTTCTTTTCTCAAATATATTTGATGAGATATTTTCCATATGCGATAAAATGCTTAATATTTCAAAGTTTGCAAATAAAACCCTCGAGTTCCTTTGAAATAAAAGCAAATCATGTGCATGAACATTGCATGCATCATTTGCATAAGCAGGTGTTGTTCTCAGCCTCTGGTCTTGTGGTCTAACTTTGTGCTCTTCATTCATTTTGAAGACAAGCTGACTCATCGGTACTACACAAGAGCCAACTCTGCAAGATTGATGGATCATCTCGAGCAAGAGAACCGTGAATTGAAGGACGAAGTCGCCAGACTCACTGCTTTGATGGAATCTTTTCTGGCTGCTCAGAACCAGTCGTCTCCGACACCTGCAACTTCTCCCTAGAGGACTGTTATTTCTGAGATTGTCTCTTCGATAGTGCCAGCTGCCAGTGCGCATTTTGTTCCGAATGCCATGCCGTCCGGGTTTCCGTGGGGGATGCCTCCCAACTTTATGCCTGAGATTCCTGCTCCGACTTTTGCTTCCATGCCGGCATCTAGCCCGATCCTTGCTGTTCCTCCTCCTGTCGTGCATACCGTTCCTAGGGTAGACGACACCATCTATCATTCTGAGCCGTCTGAAGGCCCAGATATTCATGAGAAGATGGATGCGATGAATGACCAATTTCTTGAGCTGCGCAAGGAATTGAAGACCCTTCGAGGAAAGGATTTGTTTGGCAAATCTGTTGCCGAGCTGTGTTTGGTTCCCAATGTCAAGATTTCGGTGAAATTCAAGGTCCCAGACTTTGAGAAATACAAGGGGAACACCTGCCCTCTCAGCCACCTGGTCATGTATGCCAGGAAGATGTCAACTCGGACTGAGAATGATCAGCTGCTTATCCATTACTTTCAGGATAGTCTGTCCGGTGCTACTCTGCGATGGTATATGAGTTTGGACAGCGCGAACATCCGTTCCTTCAATGATCTTGGCGAAGCCTTCGTCAAGCAGTACAAATATAATGTCGATATGGCTCCCGATTGGGATCAGCTCAGGGCCATGTCCCAGAAGGACAAGGAAACGTTCAAAGAGTACGCCCAGAGGTGGCGAGAGTTGGCAGCTCAGATTACTCCTCCGCTAGAAGAGAAAGAAATGACCAAAATCTTTTTGAAGACTCTGAGTTCATTCTATTATGAGCGGATGATTGCTAGCGCTCCTTCTAACTTCACCAAGATGGTGAACATGGGGATGCGTCTAGAGGAAGGGCTTAGAGAAGGACGGCTAACCAAAGATGAAGGCTCTTCTACCAAACGATATGGGGCGTTCACGAAAAAGAAAGATGGAGAGGCACATGCTGTGCAATCTCATGTTAAATCCAGAGGACCCTCGGTGAAGAGGAAACCTGTACGTCCAGCCAGCAATCAGCACCAGGTGGCTCATGTAGCACTTGTTTTCCGTGACAATAAGCAGTATCAGCATCCCAATCAACAACAATCTCAGCAGTATCATCAGCAACAACATCGTTCTCAGCAGCAGGCCTACCAGCCTCGCAACAACAGTAATCAAGCCAGTACGAGTTATGAGAGGAAGAAGATCACTTTCGATCCGATTCCGATGTCATATGCAGAACTGTATCCCTCTTTGATAGAGCGGAAATTGATTACTCCAAGAGACCCACCGGCTATACCTGTTAACCCTCAATGGTGGTATAAGCCTGAGTTGCATTGTGTGTATCACTCGGGTGCTCCCGACCACGATGTGAATAATTGCTTGCAGTTGAAGATCAAGGTTCAAGACCTTGTAAGGTGTGGTATCCTGAGCTTTGAGGACGTAGGTCCTAATGTTACAAAGAACCCATTGCCCGAGCATGGGAAGTCAGTTAACATGGTCCAGGGTTGCCCTGGCAAGTACAAGGTCAAATATGTTAGCCATATTCGATAGTCTCTTGTTGAGTTGCACCGGCTGCTGTGTGATTACAGTCATTTGGAGCACGATCATGATAAATGCCGAATCTGCTCTGTTAACAGATTGGGTTGTCGCCAAGTGCACAGAGATCTTCAGGAATTGCTGGACGAGGGAACCATTGAGATCCTCCAGAACAGGAATGTTGACGAGGTTGAGCCAGAGGACAACGTCATTTCTCCAGTGTTTCGAGTACCTGAACCTGTTATCATTAAATATGATGGTAGCAAGCAGAAGGTTTCTCCTTCCCTGATTATCAAGCCTGCCGGTCCTGTGCCTTATTCATCTGATAAAGCAATTCCCTTTTGTTATAGTGCTATTGTTGTGGAAGATGGGAAAGAAGTGCCTTTGCCTTCCTCCTCTGTTGTGAACATTGCTGATGTCAGTGGCTTGACCCGCAGCGGTCGTGTGTTTTCTACACCACCGAAGCCTCAGGCTAAGGCTGATTTTGTTGAGCGTCCGGTTGGGAATGCAGTGAACTCTCCGAATCCGACACCTGTTGTTAATTCCTCCTCTACATTGTTAACTCCTGCTTCTGTTGGCCCAAGTGGCAATTCGAAAGAAGACTGTGATGAGATGCTGAGGCTCACCAAGAAGAGTGAGTACAATGTTGTAGACCAGCTTCTACAAACGCCATCCAAAATCTTCGTGTTATCTCTGCTTCTGAATTCAGAACCTCATAGGGAGGCTCTGCAGAAAGTCTTGGATTTGGCTTATGTTGATCATGACGTCACAATCGAACAGTTTGATAGCATTGTTGCAAACATTACTGCTTGTAACAATTTGAGTTTCTGTGACTCTGATCTCCCTGAGGAGGGAAGAGACCACAACATGGCTTTACATATATCCATGAATTGCAAGAGCGACACCATGTCCAACGTGCTGGTGGACACTAGGTCATCTCTGAATGTATTGCCGAAGACCACTCTCTCTAGATTGTCATATCAAGGGCCTCCCATGAGGCAGAGTGGTGTTGTTGTGAAAGCTTTTGATGGATCACGTAAGACTGTGATTGGGGAAGTTGATCTCCCAATCAAGATTGGACCAAGTGATTTCCAGATTACCTTTCAGGTTATGGATATCCACCCATCATATAGTTGTCTCCTTGGTAGACCATGGATTCACGAGGCTGGCGCCGTGACATCCACCCTACACCAGAAGCTGAAATTCGTCAAGAATAAGAAACTGGTTGTGGTAGGGGGAGAACGAGCTCTCCTGGTTAGCCACTTGTCTTCCTTCTCATACATTGATGTTGAGGATGAAGTTGGAACTCCTTTCCAAGCTTTATCTATAGTCAAGCCTGTTGAGAAGAGAACTCCTTCATTTGCTTCCTATCGAGATGCGAAGTTGGCCATCGAGCATGGTGCAACTACTGGTTTAGGAAAAATGATTGAGCTTGAAGACAACAAGTCCCGGGCTGGAATTGGCTATTCTTTTAGGGTCTTCAATGAGAAAGGGCTTTTCAAGAGTGGAGGTTTCATCCACACCGATCAAGCTGAAGAAGCTGCTGCTATCTTGGAAGAGGATGCATAGGACTCTGACAACTTTGTCATCCCTGGTGGGATCTGCCACAATTGGGTCGCTGTGGATGTTCCTACGGTCATTCATAAGTCAGCGTAATATGTTTGCTTTTTTTAAAAACCCTTCTCCCATGCCAAAAGGAGAAGTGATGACATTGTTGGCAACATTAATACAATGATATTTTCATTCAATAAATTCATGTTAAATGTTTGTTTTTCCATTTGTTTTCCCTTTTTGCTTTTTTGCATGAAATTGGTGATCACAAAAAACCCTAAACAAGAATCAAATCAATCTTTTCATCTGCATAATGATTGCCTTGTTTGATTTCTAAAAAGATTTTATATCCAAAATCATTATGCAGGTTGATTCTAAAACCCATTGAACATAATGATCCAACGCCATCTCCCAATTTTGAATTCCCTGTATTCGAGGCAGAGGAAGATGATGTTGAAGGGATTCCTGACGAGATTACCCGTCTTCTTGAGCACGAAGAGAAGATCATTCAGCCGTATCTTGAGAATCTGGAAACAGTCAATTTGGGGTCTGAAGATTGTGTTCGAATAGTGAAGATTGGGGCACTCCTTGAAGAGTCGGTCAAGAAGGGGTTGATCAGTTTGCTACGAGAATATTCCGATATCTTTGCTTGGTCGTACGAAGACATGCCGAGTCTAGATACAGACATTGTGCAACATTTCCTGCCTTTGAAGCCTGAGTGCGTGCCAGTGAAGCAGAAGCTCAGAAGAACCCATCCAGATATGGCAGTGAAGATCAAAGAGGAAGTTCAAAAGCAAATTGATGCGGGGTTTCTGGTGACTTCTACGTATCCTCAATGGGTGGCCAATATTGTGCCTGTGCCCAAGAAAGACGGAAAAGTCTGAATGTGTGTGGACTATAGAGATTTGAATAAAGCTAGTCCGAAAGATGATTTCCCTCTACCACACATTGATATGTTGGTAGACAATACAGCTAAATTCAAGGTCTTCTCATTTATGGACGGATTTTCCGGATATAATCAAATCAAGATGGCACCCGAGGATATGGAGAAGACAACATTCATCACACCTTGGGGAACATTTTGTTATCGAGTGATGCCCTTCGGTTTGAAGAACGCCGGAGCCACGTATCAACGAGCTATGACTACCTTGTTTCAGATATGATGCACAAGGAGATTGAGGTCTATGTTGATGATATGATTGCTAAGTCAAGAATGGAAGTTGAACATGTTGAGCATTTTTTGAAGCTTTTTCAGCGTCTGAGGAAGTTCAAGCTTCATCTGAATCCCAACAAATGTACATTTGGAGTCCGTTCTGGCAAGTTATTGGGTTTCGTAGTCAGCGAGAGAGGTATTGAGGTTGATCATGCAAAGGTCAAAGCAATACAAGAGATGCCTGCGCCCAAAACTGAGAAGCAAGTCCGAGGTTTTCTTGGCCGCTTGAATTATATTTCCAGATTTATATCCCACATGACTGCCACATGTGCGCCGATATTCAAGCTCCTCTGGAAAGATCAGTCTCATGATTGGACCGAGGATTGCCAGAAAGCTTTCGACAGTATCAAAGAATATTTGTCTGAACCTCCGATCTTGTCTCCTCCTGTAGAAGGAAGACCTTTGATCATGTATCTGACTGTTCTTGAAGACTCTATGGGTTGTGTCCTTGGTCAGCAAGACGAATCAGGAAAGAAAGAGTATGCTATCTACTACCTGAGTAAGAAGTTCACTGATTGTGAGTCTCGATACTCAATGCTTGAGAAGACATGTTGTGCTTTGGCTTGGTCCGCTAAGCGTCTACGCCAGTACATGATAAATCATACAACTTGGTTAATATCCAGAATGGATCCAATCAAGTATATCTTCGAGAAGCCTGCTTTAACAGGGAGAATTGCCCGTTGGCAGATGTTGTTATCTGAGTATGATATCGAGTATCGAGCTCAGAAAGCTATCAAAGGTAGTATCTTGGCTGACCATTTGGCACACCAGCCGATTGAAGATCATCAGTCAGTTCATTACGACTTCCCAGACGAGGAGATTCTGTATTTGAAAATGAAAGATTGCGATGAGCCTACACTTGATGAAGGTCCAGAACCTGGTTCTAGATGGACGATGGTGTTTGATGGCGCTGTAAATCAGTACGGAAATGGTATTGGGGCAGTAATCATTACTCCTCAGGGCACACATATTCCTTTTACAGTGAGGCTAACTTTCAAATGCACGAATAATATGGTTGAGTACGAGACCTGCATTATGGGATTGGAGGAATGCATCGATCTAAGGATCAAGCATCTTGATGTTTACGGTGATTCGACCCTTGTTGTTAACCAGATTAAGGGTGAATGGGAAACGAATCAACCTGGTCTCATCCCATACAGAGATTATGCGAGGAGGATTTCAACGTTCTTTACTGAAGTTGACTTTCATCATATTCCTCGAGAAGATAATCGGATGGCAGATACGCTTGCTTCCATGATTATGGTGAAGTATTGGAATGAAGTTCCCAATATCACTGTGATGCGCTTGGACAGACCAACTCATATATTTGCAGTTGAAGAAGTCAAAGACGATAAGCCTTGGTATTTTGATATCAAGAATTTCCTTCAGAGCCAGATTTACCCGCCTAGGGCATCTGTGAAAGACAGGAAAACTTTGAGGAGACTAGCAGGCAGTTTCTACCTCAATGGTGAAGTGCTTTACAAGAGAAACTTCGACATGGTTTTGCTCAGATGCGTGGATAGACACGAAGCAGACCTGTTGATGACAGAGGTCCATGAGGGTTCATTTGGCACTCATTCCAATGGACATGCCATGGCTAGAAAGATGTTGAGAGCAGGCTACTATTGGCTGACAATGGAGTCTGACTGCTGCAAATATGTGAAGAGATACCACAAGTGTCAGATTTATGTGGACAAGATTCATATTCCTCCGACACTTCTGAATGTGATTTCATCACCATGGCCCTTCTCCATGTGGGGAATTGACATGATTGGCATGATAGAATCGAAAGCGTCCAACGGACACAGGTTTATTCTTGTAGCAATTGATTACTTCACCAAATGGGTTGAAGCCGCATCATATGCGAATGTGACCAGGCAGGTGGTTGTGAAGTTTATCAAGAATCAGCTTATATGCCGTTATGGTGTGCCTGATAAGATCATTACTGATAATGGATCTAACTTGAACAACAAAATGATGGAAGAGTTGTGCAGTGAGTTCAAGATTGCACACCATAATTCTTCTCCTTACAGACCCAAGATGAATGGGGTTGTTGAAGCTGCTAACAAGAATATCAAGAAGATTATCCAGAAGATGGTTGTCACGTACAAAGATTGGCACGAGATGCTGCCATTTTTGCTTTGCATGGATATCGTACATCTGTCCGCACTTCAACAGGGGCAACCCCTTTCTCTCTTGTTTACGGCATGGAGGTTGTACTCCCAGTAGAGGTGGAGATCCCATCAATGAGAGTCTTGATGGAAGCCAAGTTGACCGATGCTTAATGGATTCAGAGTCGTTAGGACTAGTTGAATCTGATTGAAGAGAAGGGATTCACTGCCATGTGCCATGGTCAGTTATATCAGCAAAGGATGAAGAAAGCTTTTGATAAGAAGGTCAAGCCTCGTGTGTTCCGAGAAGGTGACCTTGTGCTCAAGAAAGTCTTGTCTTTCGCACCCGATTCCAGGGGCAAGTGGACTCCAAACCATGAAGGTCCATATGTTGTCAAGAGAGCCTTTTCAGGCGGTGCTTTGACACTTACAACTATGGATGGGGAGGATTTCACTCGTCCTGTGAATTCGGATGCAGTCAAGAAATACTTTGCCTAAAAATAAAAACAGAATGGCTCGCTAAGTTGAAAACCCGAAAGGGCGGCTTAGGCAAAAATGAGCGTCTCGGTGGATTGAAAACCCGAAAGGGCGATCCAGGCAAAACTTAGAGACATGAAAAAAATGAATATTTACATCCCGCTAGATTGAGTACCTCACCCTGGGGCAATCTAGGCAAAAATTAGGGATTTGGCAAGTAACTGCATCCTGACAAGACTTTTTGTTCTACAACCGTCTTTTCGTCAGAAATTCTCGCTCAGTCATCGTCAACTGAAGCTTCAAATACATCGAATTCAAATTGGTAGAGAAATGGTCATTATGTTCAATGTAGACCTCTTCCAATATATATCACCGATTTCAAATTTTGTACAGATCTATGGAGTCTTGCCATTTGCAGACTACCATTCCATCAAATCAATTTGAGCTTTTATCCAATTATTTGCACTCTTATTTGTTTCAATTCAACAAATGTTTTGCATGTTTTAATTGATAAAATATCATTGTTTTAAACAAATTTTTTTTTCATAAAATTGTTTTTAAACAAAGTGAACATTCACAATGATGAAAGGATAATTAAGAAATCCACAGTGCTCTCCCAAGGGTGGCATGATCTCCAACAGGGTAAGACATTTGTTCATATTCCTGGCATTGGTTGTATCCTCTTTCTCCAGATTGTTGTTGGGATTTCTCCCCAAGCAGAGCTTCTGTCGAGATTTTTTCCCCCCAAGCAGGGTATTTGTTGGGATTTCTCCCGAACATATTTTGTTGAGTAGAGCCTTTATTATGACTCCTCCTCATTCAGAGTGCTTGTTGAGGTTTTCACCTCCCTTCCCTTCAGCAGAGCAGTGATTCTTTCCTCCTCAGCAGTTGTGATTCCTTGTGGAAGGTTCGGTATTTGGTGGTTGATCCCCAGTTCTCCTTCTCTTCCTCAGATAAATCTCCAGTAGATTTGTGGGTGGCGGATTCTATCTATGGTGAGTCATCCCTAGCAGAGATCTTGCTGTTTCCTGATCCCGTCAGAATTGTTTATTCTCCGGTGATCCTGGCTTTCTCTCCTGTGGTGTAGTACCGGGCGTTCGTTCCCTGGGCCTGTTTGTGTTAGAAATGTCTGTTTGTCAGCATTCATCAAACATAAATCACGCGTAAATCATACATAATCATAACATTCAGATATTCATGTTGCATTCTTTGCCATATATCTTTTGATTGTTGCCTCCTGCTTTTTGGTGATACATTTTTCCCCAAGCAGATGTCGGTGTGTCTGATCTCCCCATTAAGAGTCAGCCCCATAAGCAGAAAGTGTCTATCCTTTCCTGCCATTCCCCCACTGAGATACATCCTCGTGGACGACGGTTGTTTCCGTTTCCTCCCAACACATATATTGGGATGGATTTCCCTATTGAGTTATATCCTCATTAGGATGGGTCTTGATTCAATTTGCCTTTTTGGTTTGATCCTGAATTGGCCTTTTTGCAACTGTCTCTCGTGCTTCCCCGTGGTATAAATGAATAATTCATTCATATTATCCCCGGTGGAATTTTTGTGGCCTTCTACCTACAACCCGGTAGTTATAAGTCCTATTTTGTGGTTTCCTACTCACTAACCGGTAGGTGTAATCCCTTCCTTGGTGTCTATCTTCATCCAACATTCGATGTTGATATTCCCTCATGTGCTCGGATAATTGTCTCGATTAAGCAATTTATCCTCAGCAGAGTTTGTGGTTTCCTACCCAGTCATCTGGTAGGTGTAATCCCTCTTTTGTGTGAATATTGTTCGGTAATCATTGATTATTCACCTTTCCCTCAGCGGAATTTGTGGCCTTCTACCTACAACCCGGTAGTTATAAGTCCTACTTTTGTTGGTTTTCTACCCACTACCCGGTTGTTGTAAACCCTACTTTTGCCCCTGTGCAGAGTTAACCTTTGTTGTTCATCCCTGTTGATGACGGTTACTCTTTGGTGGTTATCATTATCCAATATTCGGTCTTGATAGTCCCTCTTTTTGTGGATAATTTCTCCGAGCAAGCAATTTTATCCCCAGCGGGTCCTTTCACCGTTTGCCAGTGATATGTTCCCCGGATCATTGATTTTTTATCAATATATCCCCTGCGAGTCATCTTTCATCTACCCTTTTGTTGGTAATGATCGTTTCTCCCCCTGGTTGGTCACCTATTACATGCCTACAAACCGGTATCCCTGGTGTCCCTTCCTTTGCGAGTATATTATCTATGTTATGACGGCAATAGATAATATATCTCATGCACTCTTTGGTCGAAGTCTTTTGTTCTTCCCCAGTTGAGTAAGATTCGTATTCCTTGTAGAATCGAATGTCCATCCTTTAACAAGTTTGCGTTTTGCTTTCTTCCAGGATGATGAGTGTTTTGGAACACACACCAATGCACGCTTTCGGTTGATTTATCCTTTAACAACTTACAACCCGGTTGTGGATAATCTTCCATACGAGTATATTATCTACGTTATGACGACAATAGATAATATATCTCATGCACTCTTTGGTCGAAGTCTTTTGTTCTTCCCCAGTTGAGTAAGATTCGTATTCCTTTTTTCGGAATCGAATGTCCATCCTTTAACAAGTTTGCGTTTTGCTTTCTTCCAGGATGATGAGTGTTTTGGAACACGCACCAATGCACGCTTTCGGTTGATTTATCCTTTAACAACTTACAACCCGGTTATGGATAATCTTCCATGTGAGTATATTATCTACGTTATGACGACAATAGATAATATATCTCATGCACTCTTTGGTCGAAGTCTTTTGTTCTTCCCCAGTTGAGTAAGATTCGTATTCCTTTTTTCGGAATCGAATGTCCATCCTTTAACAAGTTTGCGTTTTGCTTTCTTCCAGGATGATGAGTGTTTTGGAACACACACCAATGCACGCTTTCGGTTGATTTATCCTTTAACAACTTACAACCCGGTTGTGGATAATCTTCCATGCGAGTATATTATCTACGTTATGACGGCAATAGATAATATATCTCATGCACTTTTTGGTCGAAGTCTTTTGTTCTTCCCCAGTTGAGTAAGATTCGTATTCCTTGTGGAATCGAATGTCCATCCTTTAACAAGTTTGCATTTCGCTTTCTTCCAGGATGATGAGTGTTTTGGAACACTCACCAATTCACGATTTCGGTCGATCTATCCTTTAACAACTTACAACCCGGTTGTGGATAATCTTCCATGCGAGTATATTATCTATGTTATGACGGTAATAGATAATATATATCATGCACTCTTTGGTCAAAATCTTTTTATTTTTTTTTCTCCAGCGGAGTAAGATTCGTATTCCTTTTTTCGGAATCGAATGTCCATCCTTTAACAAGTTTGCGTTTTGCTTTCTTCCAGGATGATGAGTGTTTTGGAACACACACCAATGCACGCTTTCAGTTGATTTATCCTTTAACAACTTATAACTCGGTTGTGGATAATCTTCCATGCGAGTATATTATCTATGTTCTGACGGTAATAGATAATATATATCTCATGCGCTCTTTGGTTGAAGCCTTCCGTCCTTCTCCAATCGAGTAAGATTCGTATTTCCCTTTGTGGAGTCGAATATCCATCCTAAAAAAAAAATCAAGTCTGCTTTTCCAGCTTTCTTCAGGATGATGAGTGTTTTGGAAGTAAAAACCAATTCACGCTTTGGTCGGTCACCTATTATATACCCAGTAACCGGTATCCCTGGTGTTCGTTCCTTTCTGCTCCCTATTATGACCTCGGTCCCCTGTGGAGTCAGATTTTCCTGAGTCGAAATATACCTTTGTAGGTCTTCCTCAGATGTTTGAAGTTTTGATATCTCTCACCCTTATACCGGTCTTTGATATTCATTTCTTCTTGAGCTTGTTACCTATAAACCGGTAACACCTCATTCCTGTTATTTCCCCAGGATTGTCTTTTTAGACATCCCTAGTGGAGTCCCTTAGTGGATTGTTCCCCTCTGTGTCCGGATTTTTATCCGAAGTATCCGTTATGGATAGTTTTGCTGTTTTGGGAATATTCCCCAATACATGCATTTTCCCTGGCAGGGATGTTTTGTTCATTCCTTCCTCAGCCTGTTTCCAGATTTTTATCTGAAGTATCCTTTGTGGATAATTCTGCTGTATTGGCATATTCCCCAATACATGCGCCTTCGAGTCAGTTTCGAGCCTTTCCAATGGATTTATTCCCTTTGGAAACTCTTTTCCCCAGTTTTAAGTCGTGACCTGCTCATGCATTTTTCAATCCTTTGTTCCCCAGTAGGGTCTTTCCCCCATAGAATGAACTATTCATGGGAGTTGTTCTTTGTCTCCATTTGTTCTTTTCTTCTTTGTGGACATATATCCCCACAGAGTTGTTTGTTTTGCATACATACAGTTGCATCATGAGGTCTCTTAGGGACCAAAATTTGTCTCTTTGTTATTATTTAAGCCCATTCTACCGCGTCGAAACGAAGATTCTAACCTTTACTTCTCCGGCTAGAATGACCTTAAATAGGGGCATCTGTAAGACCCCAATTTGTCCCTAAGATCCCTCATGGCATCATATCATTGCATTGCATAGCCTCAAGGATCTTTGAGCATATTATTTCCTTTCCCCTTGGGTGGGATCTCCTTGTGAGTGGTTTGAGATCACCAGGCATTGTTTGCATTGTATATCATTGCTTTTCTTGTTTAATCATTAACCAAAAGTACAAAAATATGTCATCTAACATTTGTTTTGCAGTTTAAGCATCACAGGTCAAGCCATTCAAGAGAATCATTTGTACAAGAGCTAATGGTATTTTCTTGAGATAAGGACCATATGATTGTTATTTTGAGCTTACATGAGCAATGGTTCCATTTTGAAGCAAATTTACCAGGTGGCAAAGGCCTAAGTTCATCAGACATTTTCAGGTCATCTGAGGCCCATTACAATCAACTGTACAGTCAATTGAAGGCTTTGAGGTTGGGGAATTGATCTTAACATCCTCATTCATGTTCAAACAAGGCCTATTCATCATGTCATACATCTATCTTGAGGATTTTGAAGTCAAGTCAAAAATTTCCCAAAATGGAAAGTGACCTATAATTTCAAGTTTCCTAAAATGGAAAGTTTTCAGTCCAATTTCAACTTAACTTTCCAACATCAAAGAAGCTTCAAATGAATTTTTGTTGAACATGAAAGTTAAAGATCTTTCTCTCCCATTTCCAAAAAGTCCAAGATCATGATCATCTAATGAATGGTTGAGAAATTATGATCCAATGATTGCAAAGTGTGCTTGGAACTTCAAAGTGCCATAACTTTTGATCCAAAGCTCCGAATTGAGTCCCTCTTTTTGCATTATGCTTCTCATGACCTATATTTTCCAAATCCAACATTGCATTGCATGAAACTTATTCATATAATCATTTGTCCATGCATGAACATTTTGGAGGGAAAATGGAGAATTCAAATTTTATTGATCATACATGAAAAATACCACTGCCATTGTGTTCCTTGGTTGATTTTAAGAGCATTTGAACCATGCATGTGCACTGTTCACGTGCAAAATCTCCATGCACCACACACTTTTCCAAATTTGCAATGCACCTTATTTCTTCTTAATCCCAAATAACACAAGCCTAATCCAAATTTCAGGGTGATTAGCACATGGTATAAAAGCTTAAGCATAACAGAATTTTCACAAGAATCACATTCTAGATCTAGAAATTTCACTTCCCTCCAAAAATTCTCTCAATTAAAACTTGAATTTTCTTCACATAACTCATCAATATTATTGCATATTCTGGTTTATCTTGTGTGATTGATGAAGAATCAAGGCTTGGATTGAAGAAATTGATCAAGATTCGTGCACCTTCAACACATGAACATGAACATGGAAGTTTAAATTTCAGCTAGATCCAGATCAATTCAAGTGTCAATTCATATTCAAAGCTTCATAACAAGAGTGGAGAAGGAGATATGGAGCTGGAGAAGGCTTAACCACAAGGATTTGGTCACTGCAAGTTCAGGTTGGTGAAAATTTGAATCTCACATTTCTTCAATTCATTGCCATGATTAGGTAGAGCTTTTGATGCTGGTAATTCTGATGCAAATAGATCTTGATTTGGTTGAGTATTAAGTGAGATATGTTGATCTGAACTTTTGATTGTGAAGAATGTTTTGCTTCGATCTGATTGATATATGATGAACTAGGCTTAGCTAATGTGATATTTGCATTCTACATGATGAGATCTTTCCATTGATGTGCTTGGTTGTGAATTCTAGAAAAAAATTTAGGTCTTCTCCGCCTGGCTGGCCGGAGAAGACGGTGGAAACTTCCACCAGCCACCGTCTGGTATGGCGCTAGGGTTTGCTCCTAGCTGGCTGCTCGCGTGGCTCCCTCATGGCAAAATGATTGGCCACGCTTCTTTGACCTGTTCCACATGTACCTTGACCGTGAGTTGGCTTGCCAACTCATTTAATGAAACGGCTGCGTTTTGTACAAAACGCGCCCTGAACCTTGAGTGCTTTGGTTCAATCCTTGGCCAAAACACTTCTGAATATTATTTTTCCAAGCGCGCTTCCAACTTCATGGTCCCTGGTTCGAATCCTTGCCACAACACTTGTGAATTATTTTTTTGCCAGCGCTCATTTAACCTCTTAAACCTGTGTTCAATACTTGGATTTGGCACTTCTGAATTTTATTTTCATGCGCCTTTGGTGACCTCATGTACCTGTGTTCAAATCCTGGTTCTAGCATTTTTCCAATTCCAATTCCATTATCATTTTCCAATTGATTTTCATTATTTCCATTTATTTTCTTCAAGTTGAAAAAATCATAAAAAATAGCATACTAATCCAAATTAACTCAAATTTTTTGCCACATGTTCATTTGAATGTCTATTATTTTGTGGTTATGATTTCATGATTTTTACATTGCTGGAATTTGAAATATGCTTGATTGTTTGAACATGATGCAAAAATGACATGTTGTGCTAATTGATTTGTGAAATGCTCATTGTTTGTCCAATTACTTTGAAATTTGATATGCTGATTCCTAACATGTTACATGATTTTTGAGCTTTTGTTTGGCATTTTTAGCATATTCCATCTCTGTTTTGGACACATGGATGTATGGTGTGACAATGTGTGTCACACATTTTGATGTTGCTCTTGTTCATTTTCATATACATGTCAATTGAGATTTTTTGATTCCAATTTTTTGCATGATGCTTGTGTTTAACATGTTGTGTGCACATAAAAATTTTCATGATCATTGGATTCATTTCTGTTTTAATGTGGATTTTTTTATGTTTGATATCCAATTGTGTGCATTGTGATTGCCTTTGCCTTATCTTGTTCATTAGATGGCTTTGCTTATTGATTTGGCTTTGATCCTTTTTAGGACATGTTCTTACTTGATTAAATATGCTTCATGTTGAACATCAACTTCTGTTTTGACTTTTTGCTTTGCCTTTGACCCTAGTCTTTGCACTAGTGGTTTGTACTCACCTTTTGAGCTTTGTATTTCAGGTTCAAGCAATTAGCTATAATGGTTGATGTGATCTCATTACTTGAGATGCAAGTTACTTTGGTTAACTAACTTTGATTGTGTTGTAGGTCCTTTGGTGGTGAACTCACTTGATTGATTGCCTTTTAGGACTTGCTTTGTGTACATATTGGAAACCACTGTTGTTGTCTGTTGGTTGTTTGTCTGAATATCCTACTGATGGTTTGGCTTTTGTACAGGTACATTAGTCGCTTTTAGCTCATTACTTGAGCTTTGCTTTGCTTGTGGTTGGTATACCACTTAGGTAACCTCTCTAACTCCATGTAGTCTGGAAGCCCTGTCGTTTCTTTTGGCATGCATTTGGCTGAAGTCCTCCTTAAGAGGCAATGACTGTGACTGTTTATATTTGTGCTAAAGACCTCATTGTCGAGGCATGTTACTTGTTAAGTCCTCCTAAGTGAAGAGGCAATTGACAGATAGAAGGGATTTGCAATCAATCCCCTGTTAATCAGTTGAGTCTTTCATTATGCTCGCACTACGTGCTGATACTTTTGAATAAACACCCAAGATCTTGTATAGAGTCAGTCATGTGGAATAGGGTCCCTCATTCTGGATCCCCACGCCTTCTTTGATTCAAGCTCACCCAGGCCAGGGTTAAGAGCATGAGGTCTAATCCTCATTTCCTATTCATCAGCTTCACCCTAACTCTCAATGTTAGTGGTTAAGAGCTCAAAAACACCCTACAGTTTTGGCTTGTTTGTCGAGGTTGATATGAGCCCTTGACTAAAGCCCAAATCTTGTTTAAGCCTCTTGTTTGTGTATAGAGTGTGATTTATGATTGCTTGTTTGCTTATTTGTGCATCTTTTATATGTTTGCTTTTCATGCATGTTTGTTTGTTTGAGGAGTCGGATGTAAGACCATTGATTGGCTATCTGTTTCCTGTTTCTTTTATGGAGCTAGATGTAAGACCATTGATTGGCTATCTATTTCCTATTTTGTTTTCTGTTGTGGAGTTAGATGTAAGACCATTGATTGGCTATCTGTTTCCTATTTTGTTCTGTGGAGTTAGATGTAAGACCATTGATTGGCTATCTGTTTCCAGCTTGTTTTTGGAGTTGGATGTAAGACCATTGATTGGCACTCCATTTCCAGTTTTTGTTGTTCTCTTATGAGACCTTGCTTATTGGCTTATTGCTTTGTGTTGCCTAATTCCAAAGGAACTTCCTTGGATCATTTCTATGATTTTGAGAAAGCAACTCCTGTTTGTGGCTTTGTTCCCTTAAACCTTTTTGTGCTTAACCTTGATCCATGTTTTTCATCTTTAACCCAAACCAGAAAACTTTTGTGCAAACATATGACTTGTTTTCAAAACTAGAAACCTAGGCCTTATGCCTTTGATTTTCAAAAATCTTTTTCATAATACTCATTGTAATTGAACTCTAATGCATACTTTGACTTCATTTTGTGAATACTTCTAATTGGTTAATTCAACCCACTCAATTGCTTTTGTGGCCCTTGCCCACTTCTTAATCAAATTTTCATGCATTAGCCATAGATCTAAATTATCTCAGTGGTTGATGTGAATTTCACCTGTGTCCTTAGTGATCGAATTGTAAGACTTCCATGCTTATTATAGGGCATAATCCCTCAATAGTATGTCGAAGTTGTTCTCACATGGTGGACTTGTGGTTGTATAGGTCGAGTTTTCTCCCTTTGATAATGAAAGACCTTAAGGCTTTTGTTTAAAATCAACCAACTCATCTGTTTTGAAATCTTTTACCCGAACTACGGGGTTTTGATCCTTATCTTTCATGAAAAGGTACGTAGGCAATGGGTTCATCCATCCAAACACAAAATATAAATAAACTTGTACATTCTTCTCTCATCCCTTCAATCATGTTTGCACAAAATAATTTCATAAACAAATAACTCTTTGCAACAAGTTGTGAAAAGAGGTTCCCTAGGAGTACCTAGGATGTTGTGGGTGCCTAACACCTCCCCATGACATAATTACCCCCTTACCCAGATCTCTGACCCTTCTTTTACTAGTTTTGTTTGTAAAACTTTTAGGCTTTTGTTCGCTTTCTAGCCATTCCTTTGGATAAATAGAAGTGCGGTGGCGACTCGACTTTGTATGCTTTGCTTTTGATTTAGTCAATAAATCTAAAGGTAACGAATACACCGCTACAGAATGCAAATGGCATCACCTGCATCGATTACACTTAGGTTAATGCTTGAGAAAGGGTTTGTGTCATCTATGCAATTTCTGTCCTTGATTGTTCTTCATAGTGTGAGGACGGAAATTAGAACACATCTTGTACCGAATTATCTGCCTAAAGTTTGTGATTTTTTATATTGTTTGAAGCATAAAAAAGAGCAACATGCAATTATGTTAAAACCAGATATTTTGGTATTTAACCTCGTTTCTTGATGCTCGCGTGAGGTTTCAATTGGCTTTGGAAGGCTTGTGTTTAATTGAATTAATGCCTCTAATTGGGATAGTGACTGATGCGCACCCCATTGTGATCATTTCACATATGCTAGAAATGATTGGTTTGAGAATTGAAATGATGGAATTATAATGGCATAGTTACAACAGTTTATGCCCGACACCCTTATCAATTTTAAGATACTTTTATTGAGCATGCACTTCAAGTTTAACGACATTGATGCTGCGGCTAGGCTTATTTTGGTAATAAGTAGCCCACATAATTGTTGCAGTAATGAAGAATATAGGAATCATTTACAAAACAAAAAAACTTTACTTTATCACGTGTGGATTGGCTAATCTGAAAATATGCATTAAAGATACATATATGTTGCCCTTGTCAGCTTATCAGAAGAGGGGAATGCAGAGAGAAGCTGAAGCAAATAAAAAAAAAGACTAATTTGCTCAGCGAATTGTCTAATGGTGCTATTCACAAACACATTACATTCACGCTCCCACTCTCCTCTTTTCCCATCCAAAGTGTCGGTAATCCAAAACCTCACGCTTTCAATCTCTTCTTCTTCATTCACTTTCTTAGCTCCATCCAGAATTCGTAAACGCATCGCTACACTCCGAGAAGTTATGACTACTTACAAGACAATGGTCTCCCGCAATGGAAACTTGGGTAAACTTTAAGCCGGCTATCTCTTTCCTGAGATTGGCAGAAGAAAGTCTACACATTTGCAACCATACCACCATGCCATGATACACCTCCAAGTCTATTCATTAGTCGGTGCACCAAGAAACCAAGCATGCAGCTGTCCATTGACGAACCTACCAATTCACAAGGCAATAATGTCAGTCGAACATGGCACCAACAGCAACTTGTAGCAGGAAATTCATAGCAGTCCCAAAAAAAGATTACAATCATTTCTAATTCCATCTATGCACAATCCATCTAAATTTTCTAACATCCATACAATTTACAAGCATTTCAAAAAAAACCACTCCAACAAGGAAGCATACCTTGTGGCAAGCAACATCAGACTTTACCGGTGGACAAGCCAGCATTCATAGGCGACACTTTATGCAATGCCCTCAAGGTTTGTTAGGGAGGCATTTTGAGAAGCTCATACAGTGTGATCCCCGTCTCAATTTTCTGAGCCAACAGCAGGATTTCGTGTTGGAGTCTCCTTATTTTGAGACTGGAACTGCAATTCACGACCGCATTGAAACCAATGATGGTTTTGATTCAAAAAGTGAAGGTCATGCTGGGATTTTTGGATTGCAGGATGTGGAATCGGGATCTGCAGGTCAATCATCTTCTTCCAGAAGTGAACATAATCTTATGGGTGAAGTTGTTGAAAATAATTTCCAAGAAATCACCTCACCTAGCTCAGTGATGAACCCTCATGCAATCAGAGGTTTCAAGAGCAGAGGAGCTGAATCATTGAAGTTTCTCAGCAATTTGGATCAGATCAAGTTTCCTGGTCTTTACCCTTCTATGTCGATTGAAGATTTGGTTAATCACATTGGACACTGCATTACAGAACATATGGGACCTGAAAACTCCAGCTTCGCTAGTGATAGAGCAAAGTTGGAGGAATTCACACAATATTTATTCAACGACTCTCAAATCCAACCAGCCTCTGATGAACAGAATGTCATGTCAAGGGTGAACTCCTTCTACAACCTTCTTCAGAAAGACCCTAACAGCCATCCAAAACTGAGTTCAAAACCAAAGCCATGTAAGAACCGAAATTACTCATGTTTTCACCAAGTTCACTGCAGTAAAAACATAGCAATTAGCAAGGCGTCAGAAATTCAAAAAATGCCCAAAAGAGAGTTGAGACAAAATTCAAAGAAAAAGCATAGGTTCACGTTACCTTTTCCAAATCCAAGCATCAAAGAGGCAGACCAAAATTCTGAGCACCGAAAGGATTTGGCAGAGACGCCCCTTCTGGATCTCCATAGACCAATTTGAAACCCTAGCCTGTTGAATATAAAGGGTGAGAGTGGAAACGATTGAAAAAAACGAAAAATCGGAGGCGACCACAAATGAAACCCTAATCCCAAAAACGGCATAAAAAACCTGAAACCTAGCGAAGGGAGGCAGTTGCAAACTCGTCATTACCACCGCCGAAGGTGAGTTTTTTTGCTTGAATCTCTCTGAAGCATTTGTTTTTGGCATGTAGAGTGAGTTTGAGGATGAGGTTGAGATTGGGAGATGGAATGAGAACGAGAGGGTTGAGGTTCAGATTTAGGGTGTTTGTGAGTGATGGAGAGATTGATGCGAGCGATTGGGAGATTGGAACGACGATGAGAGTTTGAGAGAGAAAGAGCTCTGTCTTTGTGAGGAAGACAAATGAATCCTCTGGATTTGTTTCGTGTCCCCAATTCATTTTTTTTAAGAGCATTTAAAATTCCTTTTAAATTTTTTTAATGACCGTTTAGTTCTTCTTTTGCAACCTTTCCAGTAATTATTATATGTTGGATTTAATGGCATTAACGTGTGGTTATCTCAACCCAACAGCCAGGCGGCTAAGGTTGTGTTTTATATTCCTCCATCATTTAATTAAGTGGTCCATTAACAGTAGCCCATCTCATTTTAATTAATTTGTTTCTAAACTATCTTCAGCTAGTTCTGTTCAAATATTCAAGTTATTATTAAAATTATAAATAACCATGAGTGGCCTAGTGGAGAGAGAGTAGTTTCATTGTCTTTAGCAGGGTGGGTTCGATACTTGGGGCTAGCAAATCTTCATGTTTCTATTTGTTATGCTTACTATTTTATTTAATTTTTGTATATAACTTCTACTATTTATTTTAATTTAAATTTTTATCAATTTAATTTGATCGTTATTTAGTTGTTTGTATCTTTAAATGTTTACCTTTTAGATTTAATTAATGGTTGAATTTCCGATATTATTTTTTTATTCGATTAGTCGATTTTTGTGTGTCAATTAATCTAGTTAGGTAATTAGTACCCATGTCCATACTTTTACACATGTAAATAATTACATTCAACATTCAATTTCATTTCCTCATCACCTTCAAATACAATTTCAAGCCCTTCTTCCATTAACACTCCAATATTCAAATCTTTTTCTAAATAAAACGTGAAGAAAAAGATTATCCTAGATGGAATATCCAGTTATAATCCCGAATATTAGGCTCAAGCTGTAAGAGCTTGCAAGCCGTAAATATTCGTCTTCTCTCCCATACTCCAATATTCAAATCTTTTTTCTAAATAAAACGTGAAGAAAAAGATTATCCTGGATGGAATATCCAGTTATAATCCCGAATATTAGGCTCAAGCTGTAAGAGTTTGCAAGCCGTAAATATTCGTCTTCTCTTCCACACTCTAATATTCAAATCTTTTTCTAAGTAAAATATGAAGAAAAAGATTATCTTGGATGGAATATCCAGTTATAATCCTGAATATTAGGCTCAAGCTGTAAGAGCTTGCAAGCCATAAATATTCGTCTTCCCTCCAAAACATTCGTAAATATTCGGATCATTTTCGTAGCAATATTGGAAAGAAACAGACTGTCTGGGTGGAATGTCCAGACGTAGTCCCGAGTCTTAGACCCAAGCTGTAAGAGCTTGCCGGTCGTAAGTATTCATCTTTCAAACTTTAAAATACTTAATTCCTACCTTAATACTTTTTCAATAAAGATGGAAATGGAACATGGTGTATACCGTGCACTCCTGAGATTAAGATTCGAGGCGGATGCCTCGCCTATCTTAGCTCTCGCCATTGTTTAAAATTGTCAATGTGGTTTCTTCAAACCCTTTCTCAATCAAACCTCAAAAACACTTAATGCTTATTAAACATTCTTGCAAATAAGATGGAAATGGAACGTGGTGTATACCACGAACTCCTGAGACTAGGATTCGAGATGGATATCTCGCTCATCCAAGTTCTCGCCATTACTCAAAACACATCAAACCAATTAAACTCTTTCTCGCCGCCGTGCGATTGACTCTTAAACCTTTTCTCAAACGAAAGGTACTTTGTTTCAAAACAATGCAAGGCAATGTTTTTCCACCTGTTTTGGGTAGTCCAACAATGTTTTCGTCGATTTGACACAAAGTAGCTTTCGCTAAAATCGACCAACAAACAAAACATTTTTCTACCCAGAACTACGTAAGCCTTGACTTCTCTATTGAGATACGTAGGAGCAGGATTTGTAAATCTTGTCAGGCCCACTAATAAAAAACTTAGGTTTAGTCCTTCGTCAAAAAATCCAAAAATATTCTCCTCTCTTCTATTCTTTCTTTCCCACCTAATAACTTAAAGCCTAACATTTCAAACTAACACTATGCACACAACTGACCTAATGGTTCCCGTTGAGTACAACGGACGTGAGGGGAGCTAATACCTTCCCCTTGCGTAATTGACTCCCGAACCCTGATATTGGTTGCAATGACCATATCTTATCCTTTCTTTTAGAGGTTTTATCGATATTTCCCCTTTCCTTTTTAGGAATAAATAAAGTTCAGTGGCGACTCTGTTCAGTCCATCATTGTGAGCGTGCAATCGCGCTTCGCTTAAAGTCGTATCCCCATTTTTCGAGGTGCGACAGGTAGAAGCATTGTAATTCAGACTAACACTCAAGTGAAGACTTGGAATTTCGTTTCCCTCTCTCTCTTACTCAAAGCCTTCATTCGTACTAGCTAGCACTGAGATTGAAGGAATACGTTCGTGTGGACTGAGTAGAGACGTTGTCATCGTTCAACGTTCGTGATCGCCACAAGAGGTAACGATTCTATCACTGATCATGCCCATTCGTAAGGATCACTAAATGGAGAAATTTTTAAATTCCGCTGCGCCTTGGATGACAATTCTCCTTCACTCGGGTAATCATAGAGCATATGGTACTCAGAAGCTCTCTTCCTCACCCATGAGGTGTAGGGTTCCAAAGCAATACAATTCTTTGGACCAAGCTCTTTCCTTCCCTTCTTATGAATCTTGCGCCAAGCGCGGACCATTTTGCCCTTCAAGTTTCGGGGATCTTTACCCTCTTGAAAGAACACACCTTCTAACAGAACGTTATTAGGTTTATCCTTTAAGGGGAACCCAAGCTGACGACGTGCCAAAACAGAGTTGTAGTTAATTCCACCACACGTACCAAGAAGAGGCACATTGGAGAATTCACCACAAGAGTCAATAATCTGCACACCATCATACACATGACTGTACCAAAAGATATCATCATTAGTGAGAGACATAAGTCTCGTGGACCACCATAGACATCCTTTGTTCTCCTTGAAGGCGAGCGTCTGTGGCAAGTGTGAAATAAACCACTTGTACAACAGAGGCAAACAACACACAATGGTATCACCACCCTTTGCATTCCTCATATGCAAAGAGAAATAAGTGTCACCCAACAGAGTAGGAACGTGATTAAGAGTAGAGAAAATCCTAATAGCGTTTACATCCACAAAATTGTCGATGTTGGGGAATAACACTATCCCATAGATGAGAAGTACAAATATGGCCTCAAAGGCGTCCTCACTCATGGCCTTCCCAAAATAAGTAGCTTGAGCAATGAGGAAATCATATGGGAGACCTTGAATTCCACCTTTGGTAGTCATATGAGCACCAATAATATATTCATCTATATGCAACAGATCAACAATCTCTTGGGAAGAAGGAACTCTCTCCAAGCCACTGAACGACAACTGATCTAGAATAGGTATACCCACAAGATAGGCATACTCCTCAAGCGTAGGCAAAAGCTGGAAATCCGGAAAAGTGAAGCAACGGTACAAGGGATCATAGAACTGTACCAACACACTCATCAGACCTTCATCCACCCGAGTAGCAAGAATAGACAGAAGCTTCCCATGGCGAGCTTTGAACTCCAAGGGATCTAATACATAGGATGTCAAACTCCTTAACTCTTTCAAGTCGAATTGTCTGAAATTGTACTTCTTCGTATTCCTTCTTTGCTTATCCATGTCTAAAAAATTGCAAATAGACCTCTTAAGTTCCTTGAAAATTTTCTCATTGTTGATGATATGGATGTGTATGAATGCATGAATGCATGGATGCAACAATCACACTCAAGGATCAAGCAAATCACGCCACACAAAGGTCACGGGATGGATCAAGTCATCCTTAATATTAATCATCCATTTTGGTGGATTATGATTTACACTTTATCAACATCCAAGTTCCATTGATATTAAGGATATACGAGAACAGATCAACCGCGAATCAAGGGTTTGTTGCAAGTCACGAGCATGGAGTCTCGGTTAAGAACCACCCAAAGTGAGTGCACTATGGTTAAACCTGACAATCATGTTCTACAAGAGGTTCCCATAGTCATCATCCCATCTTTCGGATATTATCGGATAAACGACTACTCGTATTCCAAAAATATTCTTAAGAGAGACTCTTATGAGTGCAGTATCGCGTAACAATCGTATCAAATCTTACACTTAAACGACCTTCGCACTACGTCCTAGAATAGGCCAAGATGGGTTAGGTAATCTAAGGTCCTTGGCTTCTAAGGCATATATTGGAAAGACTAATGCCTAACCACGATTACTCGTGTGACATTATTGATCCCAACATAACCTCCACCAAGTGAATGGGCTTGCAAGTCAACTTGCTAAGGAATAAATCCACACAAGTCAACAAGACTATGCCATTCTCCTATCATAAGTGCACTCGAGTTTGGGTATAAAACTCATCTCACAAGAGACCACCAAGCACACAAGCAATTGATATATCAAGCAATTCATACATTACAAACAATACAGTCATCCCAAATTTGCACAAAAATATGTCACAAATAATATAAACATACAATACAACAAAGGTAAAAAGTAGGCAAAACCCACTAGGAAAATGTTTCCCCAGCAGAGTCGCCACTTTTCTGTAGCGGTGTATTCGTTACCTTTAGATTTATTGACTAAATCAAAAGTAAATCATACAATTCGAGTCGCCACCGCACTTCTATTTATCCAAAGGAAAGGTTAGAAAGCAAACAAAAACCAAGAAGTTTTATCAAATAAAAACTAATAAAAATGTCAGAGATCTGGGTAAGGGGGTTGGTTATGCAATGGGAAGGTTTTAAGCACCCAAAACATCCTTAGTACTCTAAGGGAGCCCTTTTTACAAATGTTGTATGGTAGGTTGGTATTTTTGAAAGATATTTGTGCAAACATGATTGGGGAGATGAGAGGAGAATATACAGATTATTTACAATTTTTGGTGTTTGAATGGATAAACCCATTGCCTACGTACCATCTTTAAAAAGGTAGGATCAAAACCTCGTAGTTCGGGGTAAAAATCTCAAAAGAAGTTGGTGAATTGATTAGTCAAAAGCCTTAAGGTCTTTTGTTATCAAAGGGAGAAAACTCAACCCAAAACCACAAATCCCCCATGTGAGGAGAGCTTCAACATGCTAGTGAGGGGTTAACCCTATAATAAGCATGGAAGACTTATAGTCCAAAACTAAGGATACAGGTGAGTATTATATCAACCTCTATGATAACTCAAACCTAATAGCTAATGTTTATGAAAATCTTTAACACAAATGGTCATTGGAACCATAAAAACAATTTGGGTGACTTGTACTTACAAATGTAAAGTATTCATAAAATATAGTCAAAGTTGACTTAAGATTCAATTCAAAATAAGTGTTATGAAAAGAGTTTGAAAAAATCAAAGGCATATTGCCTAGGTTTCTAATTGTTGAAAAGCAATGTTAATGTTTGCACAAAGAGTTTGGCTTGGGTTAGAGTGGAGAGAAGAAGAGAAGGGCTAGGTCCTAAACATGCAAAGATGAGAGAAGAGAAATAAAACCACTTGGAGTTCCCTTCTTGAGATCATAAAGATGATCCAAGTTGCTCCTTTCCTTTGGACTTAGCAAGCAATAAGCAATTAACTCAATCAAGCAAGCAAATATCAATCAAGCTCTTAGGATCTTCCAATTTGGATTTGTCTCTCTTATCTTGGATGGTCATGACAATGGTCTTTCTAATAGCTCAAGTTTGGTATCCCTATCACAAGAACACATAAATAAAAAAGTTCCACAATGCAATAAAAAGAATGGACAAGAATGAGTTAAGAATTAGGGGTCATTTCAATGTCATCTTCAAGATTAAGCATTCTAAAGGCATGAGGCCTAGTTGCTCTTGAAACTCCATTTAGCATATGTAAGGTCCTAAATCTAAGTCCTTTCTCCATTTGCATTGGGTTCACACAAACAAAAACAAAACAAGCACAAGGCAATAGTATATACACAATAATGTGCTCAAGTGAGCAAAAGGCAAATGACATAAACATAAACATGAGCTCAAGTGAGAAAAGGGCAAAGACAAATGAATTAATGAGCAAGAAATTAAATTGCATTAAAGTAAATTGCAAGAATTAAATGCTTGAATTAAAAGTTAGTGATTAGTAGTTAGTGTTAGTGTGCCATAAGGCAATTTAGCGATATGTTAAGCAATCGTAAGTGGACTAATGTAGTAGTCACACCTATCCGAGGTCGGTCAATAAAACTATAGGCAAATAAACACAAGTTAGAGATCATGACTAGTAAGCCAAACTCCTACAACTTGCCATGCCAAAAGAAAATAAGAATGACCTTGTATGGATTTAGGATTTTTGCTTGACCAAGAAGGAACCTATCTTTAATGCAAAGCAATTCACTTGATCTTTGATCAAGATGAATTTGATTTGGATCAAAGAAGCTTAAGCCTCTCATATGTAAAGGCTAACCACCAATCATTAACTCATTGGTCAAAAAGAAAAAAGAAGAAGAAGAAGATGGAAATGGAATGTAAATAATTGAAATTCAAATGACATAAGCAAAACACATTGACCAAATATGAATGGAATCAACATCAATCAATGGTAAATAGAAGTGAGATGAAACTTAGAAGTCAAGAAATAACAAAAATATTTTTGGTATTTTTTGGAATTAAAATAATACTTGAAATAAAATGAACAAATAAAGGTCAAACTTCAAATCCAATTCAAATCAACTTGGAAAAGTCCAATTCACTACAACAAACAAGACCTTAGACAGCGCTTTTTTTAGCCTTAGACAGCGCTTTAAAGCGCTGTCTAAACCTCCGCTGCTAAAGGTTTAGACAGCGCTTTTTTAAATCTTAAAAGCGCTGTCTAAGCCCCCCCCCCCTTAGACAGCGCTTTGGCCAAAAGCGCTTTATAAGACCCTCTTATTTTAAATTTTTTAGGTATACCTTAGACAGCGCTTTTGAAAAGCGCTGTCTAAGCCCCACCCCCTTAGACAGCGCTTTGGCCAAAAGCGCTTTCTAAGACCCTCCTATTTTAATTTTTTTAGGTATACCTTAGACAGCGCTTTTCAAAAAGCGCTGTCTAAGCCCCCCCCCCCCCCCCCCCCCCCCCCCCCCCTTAGACAGCGCTTTTGCCTAAAGCGCTTTCTAATCCCCCCCTTAGACAGCGCTTTTTACAAAAGCGCTGTCTAAGGTATACGAAAATTTTTGTTCCTGTAAGGTTCTTGTTTTCTCTGCACAAGAAAAAGAGCTTTTCGTAACTAAAGAAATATGAATTTACTCAATTAAAAAAAATAAAACTATAATGTAAATTAAAGTGAAAGAACATTTTTGTAGTGTATTTGGTGTTGGAAAGAGAAAACAGACAAGTGACAGTAGAGACCTGAGACCAAGTCATGGATGACAAGGCAAAATATTCATTTCAAACACTATCGAACTTACAGTGCAGAATCTAACAGTATCAATTCCAATTACTCATAAGCATATGTGCATGCTTGCAAACACGGCCACACTTGAGATATTTTACACTAATCTCAATTATCACTGTTGTGAATAGAGTGAATGATACTGATACCACTTAATATAGGTAAACAGCATTCAATTGAAAAAGTAGCAGAATACCTATGAAAGTGATGTGAATGCTTAAAATAAAAAGGAAGGCATGTAAAATTAATATGGAAACAGCATGTTGGCTCTGCCCCCCAAAGAATTTTTTGCAAGTCTTAATATTATATCTTGAAATAGTAATCGTGACAAATTTACCTGTATGGTATGTGCTTATGAGTCTGAAGATCTCTGAATTTTTTGGCGAGGCCATAGTCAATGATGTAGACCTGAAATGAGGTACCCGACATGATATAAATAAAGTTAGAACCTAAAAGAACTGGAGTTTGCATGTTCAACTTCATCATTTCGTATCAGAATCTATCAATCATTGTTTTTAATGGCAGCAAAAAGGATTCCATTTAAATAAAGTAGAAGAAAAAGATTCAGAAATGAAGACATGCTCCAAGAAAATCCATCCAAAATACGAGAAAGAGAGCCAGAGGAAGTGCTTTGACTCTAAATGTGGCCCAAGGCCAATCAACTTTTGCCAGGAAAAAAACCGTGAGTTTCAAGGAGGAAGTGGCCATGACAGGTTAAAATCCACTTCATGGTTTGTCATAGAAAAGACTCATAAACCTTCACCTGACCTAACCAGTCTTAACCAACTAAGCATCAAACACGACCGGATAGAATAACCAAAACCTTCAAAAACAAAATGGTGGAATAAAAATAAAAAAGAGAAACATACAAAATTTGAAAGAAATCATTCCAACAAGATAATATACCTGATTTGCTTTACGTCCTAGGCCCATTAAAAAATTGTCTGGCTTTATGTCACGGTGAAGGAAACCTCTTGAATGCATATATTCAACCCTGTTAATCTGAACAATAGTATGGACCAATTGAAACATTAGTATCACTATATAAGGCCTTTAACTTCATATAGTTTCCATTTTGACTTACTAATTGATCAGCAAGCATTAACACTGTCTTCAATGTTAACTTCCGGTTACAATAATTGAACAGATCTTCCAGACTAGGTCCAAGAAGGTCGATCGCCATCACATTGTAGTCTCCCTCAACTCCAAACCACTTCAGGTGAGGCACCCCAGCTGCAAATAAAGAGCCAAGTTGGATTACTCAAAAGGAAACTTCTCATTTGTTTTCTGAAACCTTTTCAGTCATTAATCTACTTTAAGGGCATTGTTTAAGACAAACGATTTTGATTCCAATAAGTTTAGATTATGGACATCAATGAATTCATCAGAATATCCTCCAAGAAAACAAACACACACACAAACATAATGGAGAAATCATTTTCATGTGGAAGTTTAGCCTTAGCCATTAGTTAATATTTTCACTACTGAAATCTGCAAAAAGAAATAGCCATGTTGACTTACTTCCTCCTTGAAGAAGCATATACAATTTTGATTCATAGTGAAGCTGCGGATGCTTGGTCTTCACAGGCTCCTGGAAAATTTTCAGGTGCGGGGCATTATGGTTAAGAATTAAACACAGAATATCACAAGCAGACTAATATCATTAACTGATAGGACAAACTTATGAAAACAAGGCATAAGAGCATGATGAACGATGGAAGATAAACTACAACGCAACAACATTAACCACAATTTGCATCCCTGTAGAGATAATATGACAATTCACATAAAACTTCAATCATAGTAATTCTTCGTGATTCCTTCCAAGCCATGAGTATTGCTCCCACCATTGCATCGATAAAAGAATACAGGAAACTTCAAACTTAATCTTTAAAAGTAACAAAGTCTACAACATGGAATTCTTAAACACCACTATGAGGACACAATATGAAAGTCTATAAAATGCATGTTCGAAAGAGTATAAATCAAGGTTGTTTCATCCTATATATACACACAGTTAAGATACTAAATGCAATTGGAAATATGAAAACATTAATCAAACTCAAGATATTTATGAAATAATTCAATAACTAATCATTTCACCACAAAATAGGGTTAAAAACTTTATGAAAACCTAACATACCAGCTTGACAGCTACCTCCTCACCAGTTTGTACATTAACAGCTGATACAAAAATCCTCAACACCCATTTTATGCCTCTGAAGACGCATATATTCAGTTTCCTTCTTCTCTAGAAACTTAAGTAGGTTATTTTGATCTTCCTCGGAGACATCTGCATCAGCCAACTTCTTTTCCAAGACGGTCTGCCTGTTATAAGCGACGAATTAGAAAACTCTGCAACATATTTGCCATCGCAACCAACATAATGTACAGCGAAATTCAAAATCTTCAATATCTCAGTCCATTTCAATCAATGAATTACTAATGCAATTGAGAATTTACAAATTCAGTGATATTTTGAATTTTTCAGTAGTTATAGAGACTACATTGATGATTAAAGTACCAAAATAATAATCATGAAATGAAATATACCGCTCCTTCCTCTCTTGAAGACTCTTCATCTGTTCCTTGTAATGGTTCTCAATATACTGTTTCGCAGCCGCTACCTTCTGCTTAGTAACATTCGAAAGACTCTCATCATCAACAGACACATCGGAATCCTCCGCTCCGCCCATAACATCGTCCTTCATATCCGGGGCTGTTAGGGTTCGCTGGAGGGGTTTAATCGCAGGAGGGAAAACAAAAAGAACTGAGAACGAAAATAGAAGTCTGAAATTTAATTCTAATTAGACCTTAGACAGCGCTTTTGTGGAAAGCGCTTTCTAAGATATGCCTTAGACAGCTCTTTCCAAAAGCGCTTTCTAAACCCCCACCTTAGACAGCGCTTTTGGTTTTAATTTTTTTTTTAATTGAAAGACTTTAAACAGCGCTTTCTCAAAAGCGCTGACTAAGGTCTATATTTAAAAGCGCTTTCTAAAACCGCTGTCTAAGGGGGGTCTTAGACAGCGCTTTCTAAAAGCGCTGTCTAAGACCCCCCCTTAGACAGCGCTTTCATTATTTTTTTAGAACATTTTCCGTGTTTTATTTTTATTTTAACCTTAGACGGCGCTTTCTTTTAAAAACGCTGTCTAAGATGCGCTGTTAAAAAACCTTTTTGGCGTAGTGATTGGATCATCATAAGTCAAACATGGTCAAACAAGGTTTGACAAAAAATTTCATCATTTTTTGAAAACAGAAACTAATTTTAAACAATTAAAAATGAAGAAAAATAACATAATTGAACTAAAATCTCAAATAAATCACAAATCAATAAAGAAATTGATGAGAATATTTTTCATAGATTCATCATCATCCAAAGATGTTAAGAAAATATTTTTGGCATTTTTGAATATCAAAAAGTATTTTAAATGAATTAAAAACAATCAGAAATGAAATAATTCACAAAAAGATTAAATGGAATCACAAAAATAATTAAAAATCATTTTTAGAAACTAGAATTTAAGAGAAATTTTTTGCAATTGGTCCCATATTTTTGTGATTCCAAATAAAGAAGTTATGAATTTTTAAAATAAAATGGAATAAAAGAAAATTAAAACAGAAATTAAAAATAGCAAAAATCCTGAGGCATCAGATCCACTTCATTAATTGACATGGTTGATCTGGTGGATGAGAAGCGCGCGCTCATGGTGATCCTCAGTCAATATCGTGGCACATGGCATTAAATAAAGTCAAATAGATCAACAACCAAGATTAAAACGTGGAACACTCATCCAATGGCTAAGGCTAGGACGCGTGGGGACGGTGGTGTACACCACCGTCTTCTCCGATGAGAAGGCCAGTTCCGGCCACTTGTTGCAGGTTTTCAAACCTCAACCATAGCACGCGATCTATATACCATTCGAAAGCTGGGGTGATGTACATCACCCTTGTGACCTTAGTTTTTGCTCAAGACTCTCATAGAAGGAGAAATCTGAGATGGAAAAATAAGGTACTCAATTTGAACTTGTTCAATTCACAAAATTAAAAGCACAAATCAATTGCCTCTCACATGAGGACTTCAGAGGTACCAACCAAACCAAGCAATGCACAATAACAAGGGAGATTCGAAGGAAAACAGTTGGAGAATCAACCTTTGAAGTGCAACTTTTCAGTGCTTGATCCAATCCAATTATTCAGTGCAGCTTGATCTTGAAGTAATAAGGAAGCAAGGCTAAGGAATTTGAAGCTGAAGATCAACCAAGGAAGTTGAAATTCAAGCTTGAAAAATGGAGAAAAAAATTCAGAATTCCTTTAATGGAGGGTTGGGGATTCAGTTGTGCAGAGCTTCAGGCGCCTTTAGGTTGAGATTTGAAGTGAGCAAAGCATCTTATTTATAGCCAAGACTGATGCAATGCAATGAAATACTCGTGTGTGCATGAGCTTGGGTCCTCCATGCATGGGCCTGTGCAGGCGCATGTGAGGCCCAAAACCACTTGCAATTGAGTGTTGAACACAAATGAAAGAAGTTTGGACGTGCAAATGGCAAGGCAATGTAGTATGCAAGAAGATTTCACATCTTATGCATAATTGATCCCAAAATTTCACTTCTTCGAAAATGCCATTTGCAAAATTGAAACATAGGCATGTGGGTAACAGTTGGAAAGGTATTTACATAAGGAACAAATGTTATTTTGAACAAAAATCCATTTGGAGTTGGGAAAATATTGAAAACTGGCCATGAAGTTCAAAGTACAAAACATGTATATGGAAATTTTGCCAAAATGGACCAACTTCAAGCCCTTCTGTTTCAAAGATGCAAGCCTCAAATGACAAAACCTAAAACATAAAAGTTGTAGATCCTTTCAAGACAATCAATTTGGACTTAAATTTTGGATCATTTGGATTTTTTATGAGAAAGTTATGGGCACTTGAAGTTAGACTTTTTAACATTTCAATGACTTTGGTCCAAAGTGACCTATAATCTTTTGTATTATCACATGTGTTTCTTTTAGGATTATGAAATTTTGTCCAACATAAAAATTTAATTAGACATCTTAAACTTTCCAATTCACTTGGTCTCACCTCAAAATCATAAAAAATGAAGGAGTTAGGTCCTTGGGAAGTTGACCCAAAATTAGGGTTTTAGTCAAAATGACCTATAATGTTTTGAAATGAATGATGACCTTCCAAGCTTCAAATGGATTTTCTATGACATGAAAGTTGTTCATATGGTTCTTAAGGACATTGTTTCTCTTGGGGTCATCATCATTTAACAAACACATCAAAAGTTAGGTCTCAATGGATTTCAAAATAGTCAGATGATTTGACTGATGAACTTCTCAAAGCCAAACTTCAAATCTTGATGAATGAATGATTGAGGACATTCACATAAGCTCATATATGAATAAAATGATGAATGAAAGAACTTCCCTTGATTATATTTGATCATAGGTTGAGGTTGCTTCATGAGCAAGGCATAGTCAATGCACAGTTGAATTAGGGTTTCCTTGGGAAACAATCCTCAAGCCCCTTGGTTTATCTTGATCAAATTGAAAATTTGAGATATTTGGGAGGCATATATGATGATTGAGAGCTTTAGGAACCATTTTCATGCTTGCTTTCACTTTCATCTGGCCACTTTAATGGGTATAGGAGCCATCCTAGGAGCCTTGGATCACATGACTGCTTGAGCTTCAAAACAAACACAGTTAGTGACATATTTTTATGCTTTTGGTTAATAAACAAAATAAGAAAAGCAATAATATACAATTCAAGCATGCTTGGTGGTCTCAAACCAACTCACACAAGTCCCAACCCTAGGGTTAAGGAGCCAAGATGCTATGATCCTTGAGGCAAAAGCAATGAGCAATGATATAATGTCATGAGGGATCATAGGGTCAAAATTAGGGTCTTACACTAAGTAACAAAGTTAAATTACTATAAATTAATGATTCATATTATATATAAATGGTTAATAAGTGAAATTACTTAATAAAACTCAATTTTATGGTATATAATATGAAAAAAAACATATTTTTCATCTCGATCACCAAATTTTAGGTTTCTTCATCACTAAGCAACAAATTGAAAAAACTATAAATGAATGATTCATATTATATATATATATATATATATATATATATATATATATATATATATGTATATGATATATATATATATATATATATATATATATATATATATATATATATATATGTATATATATATATATATATATATATATATATATATATATATATATATATATATATATATATATATATATATGGGTAACAAGTGAAATTACATAATCAATATCAATATTATTTGTATTCGGCATATTCACATTGTATTATGGCATACTATATATAAATAAATTCTATAATTTTCTTCTCCATCGCCAAATTTTAGGTTTCTTCATCACTAAGTAACAAATTTAGAGGATTATAAATTAATGATTCATATGATATATACACGGTTAATAAGTGAAATTACCTAATAAAGCTCAATTATAATTGTATTTGTCATATTCACACTATATTATGGTATATTATATGTAATAAAAATTAATCTTTTCTTCTCCATTACCAAATTTTAGGTTTCTTCATCACTAATCAACAAAGTGAGAAAAATATAAATGAATGATTCATATTATAATTAAATGGGTACCAACTTAAATTACATAATCAAGATCAATATTATTTGTATTGGGCATATTTACATTGTATCATGGTATATAATTTGTAAATAAATTCAATAATTTTCTTCTTCATCACCAAATTTTAGGTTTCTTCATCCCTAAGTAACAAAGTTAAAGTACTATAAATTAATGATTCATATTATATATAAATGGTTAATAAGTGAAATTACATAATAAAACTCAATTTTATTTGTATTCGTCATTTTCGCATTGTATTATGGTATATTATATGGAAAAAAAATATTTTTCATCTCGATCACCAAATTTTAGGTTTCTTCATCACTAAGCAACAAATTGAAAAAACTATAAATGAATGATTCATATTTTATATATATATATATATATATATATATATATATATATATATATATATATATATATATATATATATATATATATATATATATATATATATATATATATATATATATATATATATATATATATATATATATATATATATATATATATATATATGGGTAAGAAGTGAAATTACATAATCAAGATCAATATTATTTGTATTCGGCCTATTCATATTGTATTATGGTATACTATATATAAATAAATTCTATAATTTTCTTCTCTATCACCAAAATTTAGGTTTCTTCGTCACTAAGTAACAAATTTAGAGGATTATAAATTAATGATTCATTTGATATAGACACGGTTAATAAGTGAAATTACCTAATAAAGCTCAATTATAATTGTATTTGTCATATTCACATTGTATTATGGTATATTATATGTAATAAAAATTAATCTTTTCTTCTCCATTACCAAATTTTAGGTTTCTTCATCACTAATCAACAAAGTGAAAAAAAAATAAATGAATGATTCATATTATAACTAAATGGGTACCAACTTAAATTACATAATCAAGATCAATATTATTTGTATTCGGCATATTTACATTGTATCATGGTATATAATATGTAAATAAATTCAATAATTTTCTTCTTCAACACCAAATTTTAAGTTTCTTCATCCATAAGTAACAAAGTTAAAGTACTATAAATTATATTATGGTATATTATATGTAAAAAAAAATAATATTTTTCTTCTCCATCACCAAATTTTAGGTTTCTTCATCTCTAAGCAACAAAGTCAAAAAAACTATAAATAAATGATACATATTATATATAAATAGGTAACAAGTGAAATTACATAATCAAGATCAATATTATTTGTATTCGGCATTTTCACATTGTATTATGATATATTATATGTAAATAAATTCAATATTTTTTTTCTCCATCCCCAAGTTTTAAATTTCTTCATCACTATGTAACAAAGTTAAAGGACTATAAACTAATGGTTCATATTATATATAAATGGTTAACAACTGAAATTACATAATAAACCTCAATATTATTTGTATTCGTCATATTCACATTATACTAAGGTATATTATATGTAAAAATAATTTAATATTTTTCTTCTCCATCAACAAACTTCAGGTTTCTTCATCACTAAGAAACAAAGTTAAAAAAACTATAAATGAATGATTCATATTACATATAAATGGGTAACAACTAAAACTACATAAATAAGATCGATATTATTTGTATTGGGCATATTCACATTGTATTATGGTATACTATGTATAAATAAATTCTATAATTTTCTTCTCCATCACCAAATTTTAGGTTTCTTCATCACTAAGTAACAAATTGAAAGGATTATAAATTAATGATTCATATTATATATAAATGGTTAATAACTGAAATTACGTAATAAAGCTCAATATTATTTGTATTTGTCATATTCACATTGTATTGTGGTATATTATATGTAAAAAAAATTAATATTTTCTTCTCCATCACCAAATTTTAGGTTTCTTAATCACTAAGCATTAAAGTGAAAAAAATATAAATGAATGATTCATATTATATATAAATGGGTAACAACTTAAATTACATAACAAAGATCAATATTATTTTAATTCGGCATATTCACATTGTATTTTGGTATAAAATATATAAATAAATTCAATAATTTTCTTCTCCATCACCAAGTTTTAGGTTTCTTCATCCCTAAGTAACAAAGTTAAAGTACTATAATTTAATGATTCATATTATATATAAATTGTTAATAAGTGAATTATATAATAAAACTCAATTTTATTTGTATTCGTCATATTCGCATTGTATTATGGTATATTATATGAAAAAAAAAATATTTTTCATCTCGATCACCAAATTTTAGGTTTCTTCATCACTCAGCAACAAATTGAAAAAACTATAAATGAATGATTCATATAAATATATATATATATATATATATATATATATATATATATATATATATATATATATATATATATATATATATATATATGGGTAACAAGTGAAATTACATAATCAAGATCAATATTATTTGTATTTGGCATATTCACATTGTATTATGGTATACTATATATAAATAAATTCTATAATTTTCTTCTCCATCACCAAATTTTAGGTTTCTTCGTCACTAAGTAACAAATTTAGAGGATTATAAATTAATGATTCATATGATATATACACGGTTAATCACTGAAATTACCTAATAAAGCTCAATTATAGTTGTATTTGTCATATTCACACTGTATTATGGTATATTATATGTAATAAAAATTAATCTTTTCTTCTCCATTACCAAATTTTAGGTTTCTTCATCACTAATCAACAAAGTCAAAAAAATATAAATGAATGATTCATATTATATATAAATGGGTACCAACTTAAATTACCTAATCAAGATCAATATTATTTGTATTCGGCATATTTACATTGTATCATGGTATATAATATGTGAATAAATTCAATAATTTTCTTCTTCATCACCAATTTTTACGTTTCTTCATCCCTAAGTAACAAAGTTAAAGTACTATAAATTAATGATTCATATTATATATAAATGGTTAATAAGTGAAATTACTTAATAAAACTCAATTTTATTTGTATTCATCATATTCACATTGTATTATGGTATATTATATGTAAAAAATATTAATATTTTTCTTCTCCATCACCAAATTTTAGGTTTCTTCATCTCTAAGCAACAAGGTCAAAAAAACTATAAATAAATTATTCATATTATATATAAATGGCTAACAAGTGAAATTACATAATCAAGATCAATATTATTTGTATTCGGCATATTCAAATTGTATTATGATATATTATATGTAAATAAATTCAATATTTTTCTTCTCCATCCCCAAATTTTACATTTCTGCATCACTATGTAACAAAGTTAAAGGACTATAAATTAATGATTCATATTATATATAAATGGTTAACAACTGAAATTACATAATAAACCTCAATATTATTTGTATTCGTCATATTCACATTTTATTAAGGTATATTATATGTAAAATAGAATTTAATATTTTTTTCTCCATCATCAAATTTTAGGTTTCTTCATCACTAAGCAACAAAGTTAAAAAATCTACAAATGAATGATTCATATTATATATAAATAGGTAACAAGTGAATTTACATAATGAAGATCAACATTATTCGTATTCGGCATATTCACATTGTATTATGGTATATTATATGTAAATAAATTCAAAAAAATTCTACTCCATCACAAAACTTTTGGTTTCTTCATCACTAAGTAACAAAGTTAAAGGACTATAAATTCATTATTCATATTATATATAAATGGTTAATAGGTGAAATTACATAATAAAACTCAATATTATTTGTATTCGCCATATTCACATTGTATTATGGTATATTATATGTAAAAAAAAACTCTATATTTTTCTTCTCCATCACCAAACTTTAGGTTTCTTCATCACTAAGAAACAAAGTTAAAAAACTATAAATGAATGATTCATATTACATATAAATGGGTAACAACTGAAACTACATAAATAAGATCGATATTATTTGTATTGGGCATATTCACATTGTATTATGGTATACTATGTATAAATAAATTCTATAATTTTCTTCTCCATCACCAAATTTTAGGTTTCTTCATCACTAAGTAACAAATTGAAAGGATTATAAATTAATGATTCATATTATATATAAATGGTTAATAAGTGAAATTACATAATAAAACTCAATTTTATTTGTATTCGTCATGTTCGCATTGTATTATGGTATATTATATGGAAAAAAAATATTTTTCATCTCGATCACCAAATTTTAGGTTTCTTCATCACTAAGCAACAAATTGAAAAAACTATAAATGAATGATTCATATTTTATATATATATATATATATATATATATATATATATATATATATATATATATATATATATATATATATATATATATATATGGGTAAGAAGTGAAATTACATAATCAAGATCAATATTATTTGTATTCGGCCTATTCATATTGTATTATGGTATACTATATATAAATAAATTCTATAATTTTCTTCTCTATCACCAAAATTTAGGTTTCTTCGTCACTAAGTAACAAATTTAGAGGATTATAAATTAATGATTCATTTGATATAGACACGGTTAATAAGGAAATTACCTAATAAAGCTCAATTATAATTGTATTTGTCATACTCACATTGTATTATGGTATATTATATGTAATAAAAATTAATCTTTTCTTCTCCATTACCAAATTTTAGGTTTCTTCATCACTAATCAACAAAGTGAAAAAAATATAAATGAATGATTCATATTATAACTAAATGGGTACCAACTTAAATTACATAATCAAGATCAATATTATTTGTATTTGGCATATTTACATTGTATCATGGTATATAATATGTAAATAAATTCAATAATTTTCTTCTTCAACACCAAATTTTAAGTTTCTTCATCCATAAGTAACAAAGTTAAAGTACTATAAATTATATTATGGTATATTATATGTAAAAAAAATTAATATTTTTCTTCTCCATCACCAAATTTTAGGTTTCTTCATCTCTAAGCAACAAAGTCAAAAAAACTATAAATAAATGATACATATTATATATAAATAGGTAACAAGTGAAATTACATAATCAAGATCAATATTATTTGTATTCGGCATTTTCACATTGTATTATGATATATTATATGTAAATAAATTCAATATTTTTTTTCTCACTCCCCAAGTTTTAAATTTCTTCATCACTATGTAACAAAGTTAAAGGACTATAAACTAATGGTTCATATTATATATAAATGGTTAACAACTGAAATTACATAATAAACCTCAATATTATTTGTATTCGTCATATTCACATTATACTAAGGTATATTATATGTAAAAAATAATTTAATATTTTTCTTCTCCATCACCAAACTTCAGGTTTCTTCATCACTAAGAAACAAAGTTAAAAAAACTATAAATGAATGATTCATATTACATATAAATGGGTAACAACTAAAACTACATAAATAAGATCGATATTATTTGTATTGGGCATATTCACATTGTATTATGGTATACTATGTATAAATAAATTCTATAATTTTCTTCTCCATCACCAAATTTTAGGTTTCTTCATCACTAAGTAACAAATTGAAAGGATTATAAATTAATGATTCATATTATATATAAATGGTTAATAACTGAAATTACGTAATAAAGCTCAATATTATTTGTATTTGTCATATTCACATTGTATTGTGGTATATTATATGTAAAAAAAATTAATATTTTCTTCTCCATCACCAAATTTTAGGTTTCTTAATCACTAAGCATTAAAGTGAAAAAAATATAAATGAATGATTCATATTATATATAAATGGGTAACAACTTAAATTACATAACAAAGATCAATATTATTTTAATTCGGCATATTCACATTGTATTTTGGTATAAAATATATAAATAAATTCAATAATTTTCTTCTCCATCACTAAGTTTTAGGTTTCTTCATCCCTAAGTAACAAAGTTAAAGTACTATAAATTAATGATTCATATTATATATAAATTGTTAATAAGTGAATTATATAATAAAACTCAATTTTATTTGTATTCGTCATATTCGCATTGTATTATGGTATATTATATGAAAAAAAAAATATTTTTCATCTCGATCACCAAATTTTAGGTTTCTTCATCACTAAGCAACAAATTGAAAAAACTATAAATGAATGATTCATATAAATATATATATATATATATATATATATATATATATATATATATATATATATATATATATATATATATATATATGGGTAACAAGTGAAATTACATAATCAAGATCAATATTATTTGTAATTGGCATATTCACATTGTATTATGGTATACTATATATAAATAAATTCTATAATTTTCTTCTCCATCACCAAATTTTAGGTTTCTTCGTCACTAAGTAACAAATTTAGAGGATTATAAATTAATGATTCATATGATATATACACGGTTAATCAGTGAAATTACCTAATAAAGCTCAATTATAGTTGTATTTGTCATATTCACACTGTATTATGGTATATTATATGTAATAAAAATTAATCTTTTCTTCTCCATTACCAAATTTTAGGTTTCTTCATCACTAATCAACAAAGTCAAAAAAAATATAAATGAATGATTCATATTATATATAAATGGGTACCAACTTAAATTACCTAATCAAGATCAATATTATTTGTATTCGGCATATTTACATTGTATCATGGTATATAATATGTGAATAAATTCAATAATTTTCTTCTTCATCACCAATTTTTACGTTTCTTCATCCCTAAGTAACAAAGTTAAAGTACTATAAATTAATGATTCATATTATATATAAATGGTTAATAAGTGAAATTACTTAATAAAACTCAATTTTATTTGTATTCATCATATTCACATTGTATTATGGTATATTATATGTAAAAAATATTAATATTTTTCTTCTCCATCACCAAATTTTAGGTTTCTTCATCTCTAAGCAACAAGGTCAAAAAAACTATAAATAAATTATTCATATTATATATAAATGGCTAACAAGTGAAATTACATAATCAAGATCAATATTATTTGTATTCGGCATATTCAAATTGTATTATGATATATTATATGTAAATAAATTCAATATTTTTCTTCTCCATCCCCAAATTTTACATTTCTGCATCACTATGTAACAAAGTTAAAGGACTATAAATTAATGATTCATATTATATATAAATGGTTAACAACTGAAATTACATAATAAACCTCAATATTATTTGTATTCGTCATATTCACATTTTATTAAGCTATATTATATGTAAAATAGAATTTAATATTTTTTTCTCCATCATCAAATTTTAGGTTTCTTCATCACTAAGCAACAAAGTTAAAAAATCTACAAATGAATGATTCATATTATATATAAATAGGTAACAAGTGAATTTACATAATGAAGATCAATATTATTCGTATTCGGCATATTCACATTGTATTATGGTATATTATATGTAAATAAATTCAAAAAAATTCTACTCCATCACAAAACTTTTGGTTTCTTCATCACTAAGTAACAAAGTTGAAGGACTATAAATTCATTATTCATATTATATATAAATGGTTAATAGGTGAAATTACATAATAAAACTCAATATTATTTGTATTCGCCATATTCACATTGTATTATGGTATATTATATGTAAAAAAAAACTCCATATTTTTCTTCTCCATCACCAAACTTTAGGTTTCTTCATCACTAAGAAACAAAGTTAAAAAACTATAAATGAATGATTCATATTACATATAAATGGGTAACAACTGAAACTACATAAATAAGATCGATATTATTTGTATTGGGCATATTCACATTGTATTATGGTATACTATGTATAAATAAATTCTATAATTTTCTTCTCCATCACCAAATTTTAGGTTTCTTCATCACTAAGTAACAAATTGAAAGGATTATAAATTAATGATTCATATTATATATAAATGGTTAATAACTGAAATTACATAATAAAGCTCAATATTATTTGTATTTGTCATATTCACATTGTATTATGTTATATTATATGTAAAAAAAATTAATATTTTCTTCTCCATCACCAAATTTTAGGTTTCTTAATCACTAAGCATTAAAGTGAAAAAAATATAAATGAATGATTCATATTATATATAAATGGGTAACAACTTAAATTACATAATCAAGATCAATATTATTTTAATTCGGCATATTCACATTGTATTTTGGTATAAAATATGTAAATAAATTCAATAATTTTCTTCTCCATCACCAACTTTTAGGTTTCTTCATCCCTAAGTAACAAAGTTAAAGTACTATAAATTAATGATTCATATTATATATAAATGGTTAATAAGTGAAATTACATAATAAAACTCAATTTTATATGTATTCGTCATATTCGTATTGTATTATGGTATATTATATGGAAAAAAAATATTTTTAGGTTTCTTCATCACTAAGCAACAAATTGAAAAAACTATAAATGAATGATTCATATTATATATATATATATATATATATATATATATATATATATATATATATATATATATATATATATATATATATATATATATATATATATATATATATATATATATATGGGTAAGAAGTGAAATTACATAATCAAGATCAATATTAGTTGTATTCGGCCTATTCACATTGTATTATGGTATACTATATATAAATAAATTCTATAATTTTCTTCTCTATCACCAAATTTTAGGTTTCTTCGTCACTAAGTAACAAATTTAGAGGATTATAAATTAATGATTCATTTGATATATACACGGTTAATAAGTGAAATTACCTAATAAAGCTCAATTATAATTGTATTTGTCATATTCACATTGTATTATGGTATATTATATGTAATAAAAATTAATCTTTTCTTCTCCATTACCAAATTTTAGGTTTCTTCATCACTAATCAACAAAGTGAAAAAAATATAAATGAATGATTCATATTATATATAAATGGGTACCAACTTAAATTACATAATCAAGATCAATATTATTTGTATTCGGCATATTTACATTGTATCATGGTATATAATATGTAAATAAATTCAATAATTTTCTTCTTCATCACCAAATTTTAAGTTCCTTCATCCATAAGTAACAAAGTTAAAGTACTATAATTTAATGATTCATATTATATATAGATGGTTAATAAGTGAAATTACTTAATAAAACTCAATTTTATTTGTATTCGTCATATTCACATTGTATTATGGTATATTATATGTAAAAAAAATTAATATTTTTCTTCTCCATCACCAAATTTTAGGTTTCTTCATCTCTAAGCAACAAAGTCAAAAAAACTATAAATAAATGATTCATATTATATATAAATAGGTAACAAGTGAAATTACATAATCAAGATCAATATTATTTGTATTCGGCATATTCACATTGTATTATGATATATTATATGTAAATAAATTCAATATTTTTTTTCTCCATCCCCAAATTTTACATTTCTTCATCACTATGTAACAAAGTTAAAGGACTATAAACTAATTGTTCATATTATATATAAATGGTTAACAACTGAAATTACATAATGAAGCTCAATATTATTTGTATTCGTCATATTTACATTATATTATGGTATATTATATGTAAAAAAGAATTTAATATTTTTTTCTCCATGACCAAATTTTAGGTTTCTTCATCACTAATCAACAAAGTGAAAAAAATATAAATGAATGATTCGAATTATATATAAATGGGTACCAACTTAAATTACATAATAAAGATCAATATTATTTGTATTCGGCATATTTACATTGTATCATGGTATATAATATGTAAATAAATTCAATAATTTTCTTCTTCATCACCAAATTTTACGTTTCTTCATCCCTAAGTAACAAAGTTAAAGTACTATAAATTAATGATTCATATTATATATAGATGGTTAATAAGTGAAATTACTTAATAAAACTCAATTTTATTTGTATTCGTCATATTCACATTGTATTATGGTATATTATATGTAAAAAAAATTAATATTTTTCTTCTCCATCACCAAATTTTAGGTTTCTTCATCTCTAAGCAACAAAGTCAAAAAAACTATAAATAAATGATTCATATTATATATAAATAGGTAACAAGTGAAATTACATAATCAAGATCAATATTATTTGTATTCGGCATATTCACATTGTATTATGATATATTATATGTAAATAAATTCAATATTTTTTTTCTCCATCCCCAAATTTTACATTTCTTCATCACTATGTAACAAAGTTAAAGGACTATAAACTAATTGTTCATATTATATATAAATGGTTAACAACTGAAACTACATAATGAAGCTCAATATTATTTGTATTCGTCATATTTACATTATATTATGGTATATTATATGTAAAAAAGAATTTAATATTTTTTCTCCATCACCAAATTTTAGGTTTCTTCATCACTAATCAACAAAGTGAAAAAAATATAAATGAATGATTCTAATTATATATAAATGGGTACCAACTTAAATTACATAATAAAGATCAATATTATTTGTATTCGGCATATTTACATTGTATCATGGTATATAATATGTAAATAAATTCAATAATTGTCTTCTTAATCACCAAATTTTACGTTTCTTCATCCCTAAGTAACAAAGTTAAAGTACTATAAATTAATGATTCATATTATATATAGATGGTTAATAAGTGAAATTACTTAATAAAACTCAATTTTATTTGTATTCGTCATATTCACATTGTATTATGGTATATTATATGTAAAAAAAATTAATATTTTTCTTCTTCATCACCAAATTTTAGGTTTCTTCATCTCTAAGCAACAAAGTCAAAAAAAAACTATAAATAAATGATTCATATTATATATAAATGGCTAACAAGTGAAATTACATAATGAAGATCAATATTATTTGTATTCGGCATATTCAAATTGTATTATGGTATATTATATGTAAAAAAAATTAATATTTTTCTTCTCCATCACCAAATTTTAGGTTTCTTCATCACTAAGTAACAAATTTAAAGGATTATAAATTAATGATTCATATTATATATAAATGGTTAATAAGTGAAATTACGTAATATAGTTCAATATTATTTGTATTTGTCATATTCATACTGTATTATGGTATATTATATGTATAAAAAAATTAATATTTTCTTCTCCATCACCAAATTTTAGGTTTCTTAATCACTAAGCATTAAAGTGAAAAAAAATATAAATGAATGATTCATATTATATATAAATGGGTAACAACTTAAATTACATAATCAAGATCAATATTATTTGTATTCGGCATATTTACATTGTATCATGGTATATAATATGTAAATAAATTCAATAATTTTCTTCTTCATCACAAAATTTTAGGTTTCTTCATCCCTAAGTAACAAAGTTAAAGTACTATAAATTAATGATTGATATTATATATAAATGGTTAATAAGTGAAATTACTTAATAAAACTCAATTTTATTTGTATTCGTCATATTCACATTGTATTATGGTATATTATATGTAAAAAAAATTAATATTTTTCTTCTCCATCACCAAATTTTAGGTTTCTTCATCTCTAAGCAACAAAGTCAAAAAAACTATAAATAAATGATTCATATTATATATAAATGGGTAACAAGTGAAATTACATAATCAAGATCAATATTATTTGTATTCGGCACATTCACTTTGTATTATGATATATTATATGTAAATAAATTCAATATTTTTCTTCTCCATCCCCAAATTTTACATTTCTTCATCACTATGTAACAAAGTTAAAGGACTATAAATTAATGATTCATATTATATATAAATGGTTAACAACTGAAATTACATAATAAAGCTCAATATTATTTGTATTCTTCATATTCACATTATATTAAGGTATATTATATGTAAAAAAGAATTTAATATTTTTTTCCATCACCAAATTTTAGGTTTCTTCATCACTAAGCAACAAAGTTAAAAAAAACTACAAATGAATGATTCATATTATATATAAATAGGTAACAAGTGAATTTACATAATGAAGATCAACATTATTCGTATTCGGCATATTCACATTGTATTATGGTATATTATATGTAAATAAATTCAATAATTTTCTTCTCCATCAGAAAACTTTTGGTTTCGTCATCACTAAGTAACAAAGTTGAAGGACTATATATATATATATATATATATATATATATATATATATATATATATATATATATATATATATATATATATATATATATATATATATATATATATATATATATATATATATATAAATAGCATATAATATTAAGTAGTGATACAAAATATCTCAATTGATATTTTGTCTTCAAGTACCAATTGACCAATTATTAATGTTACCAAAATATCTCTTCTTATACTTATTAATAATGGTCATTCTCTTTTAACAAAGATTGATATCTTCAGAGTCCACTGGTTACTCTATTGATCCCAAATGATAACACTTAGAGCATATATGAGCTCAAATTATTACAATTGATAATAGTTAGAGTATATAGGAACTCAGTTGGTCTCATCTGACAATCAATTAAGTATTTAAGGGAATATGGGATATTACACTCTCACCCCCTTAAATTGAAATTTCACCCCCGAATTTCCTCCAGTCCACAAATAAACACTTCTTGTATCACCGTCCTAGGTCAACACTTGACTTTGCTTCAGTTAAATTCTCTGACATACTTTAATCTTCCAACTTGCCTTCTTTCATGAACTCTTGAAACTTCTTGATTTCAACCATAATCTTGTTCTTATATTGGATTAACTTCTAACCTTGTTCCTACTTGGGTTATCGGATATACCGTTCTGAATCACTTGGCCACTTTCCATCCAGAATCTACAACTCCCTTTCTCGTATTGAGTCACACAATATATACCTAGGACATCTTATCTTGATTTGGGTAATCAACCCTATTCAAATATTCATGAGGTAATTTACTAATTCCTCGACTACAGGCAATACTGACGACTCTTCTCTCACAATTCCTTTAGCAATTAAGATAAACTTTATAATCCATCAATTGATATCCTTATCATTTTCACTTATCCCGATACTATATACTGCAAACGTTTGCATCTATTGCTTTACTTCTCTCGTACTACTCCAATAAGATAAAAACTTTAGCACGAGGTTTCCTTACCTCCATTCTTACGGGTAACTATCTCTCTGAGCCCCATAGACTTGATTGAGCTCTTTCATCCATCACCTTCTATTGTGCTACTCTGATTCACATAGTGGAACGCCTGGATTCCTAGGCACTATTGGTTAGCTAACAATCTACATAGAAACACATTTATCCTCCAGAGTGCCTACTATCCAAAAGGGTACTAGAACCTTACCGACTTCCATTAGTAGAATAAATTCCTTGATGACTCACAAAATTTTCCAAGATAGGTATCTAGGAGTCACATTAATAGAACCATAAAAATGTACATCATCCAGATTCATCATGTGTTCGAAGTAGCTAAACAAAATTAGTTTGACAATATCCGGTTCTCGTTACTACATTCTATATCAAATCCTCTTATAGGGTTCTGATTCATTCAAGATTTCTACCGACATAGAATCTCATCCAATAACAAAGTAACACCATCAAGGAACTTCAAATCATCAATAAGACACCATTTCCAAGGAACTTAAGCAATCTAGAACGTAACTATGAGTGTCCATACACCTCACAGAGTTACACACAGTATTTCACACATATATGGAGATAACATTTCACTTCCTATCTAAAATCATTCATCTTAATTGTCTCATCGCGTCTTCCATAATATTAGATCATGCTCTTACTAATATACAGTCCGAGTTACATGTTTAACTTCAGGAATATCTAATTCTCGTTCCATCCTGGAAGTATAACTCGTGAATCCTTTCAATAGGTTAGAGTATCATTGTATACAATAAGTTTACTCTCATGGGGGTTTACGTTCAACGCCATGAATCCGAGAAATCATACAATTTCACAACATGATCAACCACTTCCACCTTACTAACACATATGTAAAATACTGAACTGATCTCTGCAAGATCACCACTTAGTAAGTCTCTTCCAACTTCACTTTTATGGTTCTCATTAGTCATAATAGTGATACACCCAAGACTTAATAACACTGAGTATGGTTCACTAGATTGTTTTGCCAAACTTCTAACTTTTGTGACGCCTCTGCTGCAGAGGATCAACTATGCAATTATACTTTCCAAAATATCCAATTTCAAAGCTAATAATGTGACTTGCAATAACTCAACTCCATTCTCAACCCCGTACATCCATAATGGTACACCAATAATATTTGGGATATACTTAGTGTCAACAATATGTAAACATCATACTCTGTGATCAACCAAACCAAACACTACTCATAAAATGAACAACAATCTAGCTTCCAACAACCCAGTCTTACTCTTGCAACTCAAAAGTATGGACTCAAGATGAACCTTGACATCACTTAATACTTATTAACAGGAATTCTCTTTCAAACCAATACCCACTACATTTCTCATCACACCTAGGTTACTTATTTAGATGACTTACTACAGACAATCCTCATTGCCTCCTCATGAGCTCATACGACATAGTTTGTTTCATGTTCCTACACTTAGTCCCCGTACTCAAGCCTGGCTTGTCTTTCGTTGTTTACCATAGATTCAACTTCTTAGAACATGATATTCACTACTCAATAAAGAGGGTGTTACTTCACATCCACTTCAAGACAAAGAATCAATTACACATACTTGTGACCATAATGCTATTATCACATACTTCTCTTAATACAAAGGTTTAACTTTCTCCACTACATTGCATCCTCTATAAATCTACACATGCAAACAATCATCAACCATACACTCCTATCTTAGCCTCAATAAAAGCCTTATGACTCCATAATCTCCTTATTTGAAGTGCATTCCATAATGGTCTCTTACTAACTCTAAATCCCTGACAAGTTATCCTGAACCCAATATCCCTTTTTAAGACCAAATTGATTTATCTTCTACCCTTCCTTTGGCGTTTACATGTATCACTTTGAATAGGCAGTTGTGTCCTCGAGTCTCCTCTTACACTTTACCACTACCTTAGACTCTTAAAAAATATGTTGAACGTCTTTATCTCTCAAGCCCTCAACCACTTGGAAGGTACCATTCTGATCATACTCCCTAAAATCCTCTGTTCTATCCTGTATGCCCTAGTGGCCTTAGAAGTTGTTGAAACACCGATGCACTACCTCACTTCCAGAACTTATGGCGTATGTGCAACATAATCGTCCTTTCTCCTTCACTGTATGGAATTACTCATAATACTCATTCCATACTAGTGGTTCAATCTCGTTCTACTAGCAGATTCACATATTTCTCAAAACTCTAACAAATTCATCCGACATAAATTCCTATCTTCTCGAATCCATTAGCACTACATGATTGCTTGATCCATACACCGCCCTCAATTCCACATCACCAGAATCACAAATCCTACTAAAACATCAACTGGACTAATAAGTTCTCCTTACTTCCTAACTATTGGCTTGAGCCTACCCTCAAAGCACAAGTTCCACATACACTTTAGAGTCCTCGTGGTCTCTCAACCATGATCCTTCCTACCACGCATATAGAACTAGGTTGATCAAGCCCAACACTACGTACAATGATATTAAGAATCATGTTGGCTAAACATACATATGAGGCAAGAATAGATTTACTTATGATGTTTCGAGGCTAGGTCGAGAATCAACGTGCTATGATACCAATTGTAATGACCCGTATAATATATATCTAGAATAATAGCATACAAGTGTTATTATTTGGTATTGATACAACATAAGAGCCTAAAGGCATCATTTACATACTTGACCAAAATAAAAGATACAACCTATGTTACAAGATATGGAAAGTGCCTAAATAAAATCTAAGATCTATGCATAATATCTACCATTATACAAAATCCACAGCGGAAGATCACAACATCACAACAATGTTGAAACATCATCAAGCAGCTCATTTTAATCAAACCTGCAAAAACACCTGTAAAACAACAACATTGATGGGGTGAGATAATAATCTTAGAGAGTTCCCTTATCCTATGGGTTCACTCGGCTCTACATGGTTGCTACCTAATTTCTAACTCAAGTATTCACCTTTTGTTACTTGTGTATCACTCATACAATGTAACTAGGACTTGAGCAACTGAGGGATATTCGCAATGTATGGAAACATGTCACTTGAGTTCACATAACTCAATAAATCACTATTCAGATTCACGCAACATCGATGGACCTATGTCTAGGCCAAAGCTTGGTTCATTCATGCCAGTATGATTCGACTTTCATAGTGGATATCAGGTTTCCATATGGGACTCGAACCCACTTTTAAAAAACATCACTCGTATGAGACTCGAACCCACTTTGAGTATCTTTCACCGTATGAGACTCTAACCCACTTAGGCATCCACCTTTCCCCCATATCTGCCATGTTTGGGACTCAAACCCAATTAAAGCACAAATCATTGGTGCCACATCCCCACTTACCGCTTTACATAAGCCTCTCAAATGGTATGTGAACAATCATAAATAATTCTGAATACGTGATTAGTTCTTAACAACAAATAGGACTTTCGGAGCAAGGCTCCTCACCAATAGGACTTTTGGAACAAATGTTCCTCATCAAATATCAAACAATTCTCATGGTGTTCATTAAATACTAGGTGATCATATTCACCCATTCACAAAGTATTCCACATGTTCCATACAATGCACATTGATTCAAAATCAAACGAATACTTGTCAGCGATACATACCTAGGTACCATTGCGTCCAAGCATCACAACCTAAGTCATTTTTCATAACCTAGATTATCTTTCTAAGTCATTCATCTAGTTATACTCCTAGGTTTCCTCACTCACCATTATAGGCTTTTAAGTATATTATACATACACACGATCAATACAACAATAATTCATAATATAATTCATATCACACGTAGAGCACAAATGATAATACAATGTGATACACAACCATAAGCAAAGCAATCACACAATCTGCCTCAATCTATCTTATTCCACTTCCACATCATGTGGTAAACTTTCGTTCAATTATATTATGGTGTGAAATAACTAGACTAAAAGGGACTACATAATGGAATAACTCATAGATACTTCTCTCTATATCATAATCCTTTGCGTTAGCCTCATAAAGCATCCATTTTCGTATCAATCAGAGTTCTGATTCCCGTTTTATGATGGAAACAGGGAAACAACTCATAAACATACATAATAATGTAATACCAACAACCAAGTTATAATTTACTTATAAACATGATTTTATCTTACCAAGCAATAGAGCATTGAACTAGATTTCCAACTCATCCGATCGGGCCCCATTCCGAGTTACGAAATTCATTTTAGAGTGAAAACAGGGGAACCAATCGATTATTGTCACGGCCCAATCGATCGGGTCAACATTCTGCCACGTTTTTTCACTAAAATGGAAGGGACCAATCGATTGGTCCATGGTGTCAATTGATAGACACCTGAAACTTTTCCAAAAATCACAATTATAAACATGTCTTCTTCCATCCTTTACCATTCTAAACCATACCAAAACATATACCATCATGAATTCATGTGATTAACCTCCATAACTTCAACAACAAAACACATAAGCATCAAGCAATCAAATGCAACAATTTCAACAACAACAACATGGTACCAACACATATCATCAATGAGAAGTAGGAACACTAACAACTTCATCATAGATTCACACAAATCCTAACTCCTAAAACATATATTCTATTCCCCCAAAGGCTAGTTCCTATCTAGAACTTACCTTATAGAAGAAGAAGATGAAGTTTGGTGAAGAAGATGAGATGAAATCATGGTGTTGATGATGATAATGATGATGATGGCTTCCATGTCTATCTTCTTCTTCTTCCCTTCTTTTTCCTTTTCTCCCTTCTCTTCTCTTCTTTCTTTCTTTACTAATAACTCTTTCTTCTCATTCCTCTTCCTATTCCTATCCTTTCTTTTTCTTTCTTCTTATCCATCATACATATAGACTATATAATATATATAAATAATATATAATATTAAGTAGTGATACAAAATATCTCAATTAATATTTTGTCTTCAAGCACCAATTGACCAATTATTAATGTTACCAAAATATTCCTTCTTATACTTATTAATAATGGTTATTCTCTTTTAATAAAGATTGATCTCTTCAGAATCCACTGGTTACTCTATTGGTCCTAACTGATAACACTTACAACATATATAAGCTCAAATTGTTACAATTGATAATATATATAGTATATAGGAACTCAGTTGGTCTAAACTGACAACCAAATGAGCATTTAAGGGAATATAGGATATTACACAATTAATCCTTTTTTCATCCACGAAAGAATGGACTAAGTTTCGTTAATTATTGTATTTTAGTACAAAAGGCGAGTACACGAAAAATATTTTTTTATTGGGATGTTTGATAAGATGTTGAATCTTGCTCCTACGTATCCCCAGGTTCGACGAGGAACTCAAAGATATGTAGTTATGGTGTTTGTTTGTATCGCCTTAGAAGGGATAAAACATCATTCGTTTATGAAAAGGCTTGTTGTCTCGCTTGGGCGGAAAAATTAGGTTTGATGAGTTGCAAATGTTTTTAGGTGGAAGACGAGTCTTTGAAAAGCAATCTCTAGAGCTAGTACCCAAATACTCAGGAAAGAAATAGGCCTACACCCAATTAATCATTTTTCATACGAATTTATTATAAAATATGTGAGGCGAATTGAGTCACGGTTCCTTAACAGAAGACAAGTATTCGAATGACAAACTCTATAACTTGTATCCAAATACGAGGGAGAAAAGAGGCATACACCCAATTAATCCTTTTTTCCATCCATGAAAGAATGGGCTAAGTTCAGTTTACTATTGTAGTTTAGTATAGAAGATAAGTATCTGAACGACAAGCTCTACAACTTGCATCCGAATACTCGATGAAGGATGAGGCCTACGCCAAACTCATCATTTTTAATATGATTTATTTATTTATAAATCATTTGTTTTAAATGTGAAAAGTTTGATTAAATTTTGAGAGGGTGACAAGCACTCGAAAGGCAAGCTCTACGACTTGTATCCAAATACTCGGGGAAAAGAGGGATATACATCCAACTAATCCTTTTCATCTGATTTAAAAAAATTATTTTAAGAACATATCATTAATAAATATAATTCATTGTTCTAAAAATATAAAATAAATAAATAAAAAAAGAAACAATTTTGGACATAAAAAAGAAAAGAGATATGAAAATATGGAATTGCTTAGTCACATTTAAATCAAATTATGAAAAAAAATTAAAGTGAAATAAAAAATGAACGAGAATCATGGATGGACTTAGTCCACATTTAAATCAAATTAAAAAAATAGTTAAAGCAAACTAAATAGTAATTAAATAAAAAATATATAAAAAAAAGAGGTATGTACCACTTTTTCTCTCTTTGTTTGCATCAGATCAAAATCGCAAGAACAAAGGGTGACTTCTCTCTCTCACTCTCTCTATCTCTCTCCCTCTCTCTCTCTTCTTCATCGCCGACTTTGGCTTCTTCCTCCCGTTGTTGTGAGGCCTATGCTAAACAACCAAGCAACCTACTCAACAAACTGGTGAGAGATTTCAAAGAAGGAATTTTCGTGTGACTTTTTATGTGGTTTTTGGTACTGGATTTTTTTGTGTGAATTTTGTGTTGGTCAACATGTGAGAGTGGGGGAGAGACTTGGAGATTTGTATCAACTTTTTCTCCTCCTTTGTTATGTAATTTTAGACCCTATTTTTACTATAACATTAGGTCAAATAATAAAAGGGAACAAAATCAAAATAATAAATGCAAATTAGAGGAAATAATCAAAATATTATTCAATAAGATTCTTGCCCTAAACAAAAGATAGTTTCCATGATTTTTTTAGATTTTGTTTAATTATTATTATATTTTGTGATTTTTTGTGATTAAAATAAAAAGCAAAATAAATGACTAAAATAGTTTTTTTGTGATTACAATAAAAATAAAAATAAATGACTCAAATAATTATTTTTTGAAAAATGAATAAAATGAAATAAGACTAAATAAAATTTTCACACCGTTTTTATGAAAGAAAAAAGAAAAATTAAATGTTCCGACAAAATTAGGGTATGATGCCTGCATGTCACACTCTGTCTAAAAAAAAAGTTTTTGCGAATGTTTGCAGGGTATCATAGTTCTCCAAGGATACTCATTAAATGTGAAGAACCTTATTTCAATGAATGATCTCAAATTAATTTGCTTAAAATCTCATGATTGTCATGTCTTGATGCAATAACTTCTACCCATGGCTATCTGTGACATTCTATCAAAAAATGTAAGAGTAACTATAATCAAATTGTACTTATTCTTCAATGTTATATGCAGTAAAGTCATTGAACCTGAAAATTTAGATGAGTTAGAATATGAGGCTACAATTATCTTGTGTCAATTAGAGATGTTTTTCCCTCCATTATTTTTTGAAATTATGGTTCACTTAATTGTTCATCTCATAAGGGAGATTAGAATTTATGGTCCATTTTATTTACGGTAGATACATCCGGTAGAGCAATACATAAAAATATTTAAAGCATATATAAAGAATCATCATCGTCCAGAAGCTTTGATCATTGAACGATACATCACCTAATAAGCTATTGAGTTTTATACAAATTATTTGTCAAAAGTGAACTCTATAAGAATTCTCAAGTCTCGTCATGATGGAAGGTATGATGGTAGATGTATTCAAGGTTTAAATGTTAAGATATTTGACTGAGATGTAGTCCCTCAATCACATTTGTATATATTAATAAACCTTAGTGAAGTTCAACCTTACTTGATCATTCATAAAAGTATTATCAAGGAAAAATTCCCTCAGATGAGTAAAAAAATGTTGTTTACAAAGCATAACAAAAATTTCATAACTTGGTTTAATGAAAGGGTTTCTAAAGAGAGTAGTGCACCAGAGAAAACTAAATGGATGTCACATATGCCTAAGTTTAATGAAATAACTCGAAGTGCATACGATATTACTAAATATTCATTCTATACAAAATCAAATGATGATCGTAGTACCATGTAAAATAATGGGGTTATGGTTGAAGTTGAATCCATGTACTTTTCTAGTTTGAAAGATAAGAATTAAACTGGCATCTAGAGCTTACTTTGGGGTCATTGAGGAGATTATGGAGATTGATTATGTTACTTTTAAAGTGTCTTTATTTAAGGGCAAGTTGATTGATAGTAACACTAGTGTAGAAACCGGTGAATTAGGATTCACACGGGTTGATCTTCGAAAGACGACTTATATGAATGAACCATTCATCATGACATCCTAAGTAAAACAAGTTTTTTATGTCACTGATCCTTCTAACACAAGATGACTAATTATTCTTAAAGGAAAATATATTCCTGATAGTGATGAAAATCAAGATTTTAATTTTGATACCCCCTCCTTTAAAGCACATGTATGTCTCTCACCAGAAGAAAATGATTTCGATGATGATGTGCATATTGTTCATCATGATCATCAAGAGGAGATATGAGAAAACTAGTAAGTATTTACTCATTTATCTTTTTATATTCTTTTTGATATATATTTAATGTTGTTGTCATTGTTGTTGATGATGATCTTAATTTGTTTCAAATGTGGTTCAAATTAAGGTGCTTAATAACCGTCGAGAAATCATAGAAGAGAACTTTTGGACGATCTACAAGACTTTGCACTTTGGTTATTACTTTTGTTGGTTAATCATTTATTTAGTTTTAATTTGTTGTAAAATTATAAGGTGTACATGTGCCATTTTGACTTTGCAAATGGTGTAAATAATGAATATTTTCGGTACAATGATTTTGTTTGAGAAATGGGCAAAAGATACAAAGTATTTGTTTTAGAAATGGCCAAAATATGGTAATGTAATAATGTACATGTTTCAAAAATGACCAAAATATGGTTATGTAATACATGTTCAAACCAAAATATAGTAAAAAACAAATAACAATGTTCTCCCCTCGGTTATTATTTTAAACCAATGTAATAATACTACTATATTACCTCAGTTTCCCAAATGACCGAGAGGAAATATGGGGCGCGTTATCCAGTTCTGAAAAATAATAAAAATGTAGAAGTTGAAGATCAAACCCATGTGAAGAACATTTTAACCCTCAGTTTTGCAATAATCGAGGGATAAAGTGACAAGTTTTCATTACGCCATTTTTTATCTCGCATTTGTAATCGATATTTAATTCCTTTTGCGTCTGACATTAAATGTGTGTTTTTTTTGTAATAGAGAATACACATATTCTTCCTATACATGCCTAACATCGTGGTCTCCATAAAGATGAAGTAAGGATGTGTAAGTGGACCTCTCGGATAACTATCTACAAGGATGTCCATATCAATGGGTTCCTCCTAATTGGTCTCATAGACTTCAGGGGCCTCAGCGGCTTCATCGGGGGCATCACGAGCTTTATAAGTAGAGCACGTGTGGCCCTGCGAAGTAAATGCCTGAGACATGTGACTTCGGGAAGTAGAATCAAATGATTGTGAATCTTGACCTTGTGAACCTTCAAACGAGGTAGAATTGACTTGTGTTATGACACACGACCGTGCCTAATTTTGTTTGGATTATTTTCAACTATTACACCTGTAATAAAATTAGAAAAACAAATCAAAATGCTGTCAAAATGCAGCAAACCATATCCGAAGATACATCTTCGAAAAAATGCAGACATAATTCGAAGATGCATCTACGAATGAACCAACGACATGCAGAAACCCCATTGCTGCCATAATCTCCAACCAAATGGTAATGCATGACTATATTATCTACCTATTTCGATTGTATTACACTCTAATGTATCTTAAATAACCAATGTTACCTGAAACATCAGTCAAAACTATAAAAAAATGAAATGAGAAACTTACCAAATTAGAGTTATGGATGAAAATGTAATGATTAACTTTGCAGCAAATGAAGTAGAATGAAGTGACTGAATTTAAAAAAACTTGCTCAAATGGGGTTTGAAAATGATTTGCAGCAAAAGAACAAAGAGATTAATTGTTATGCACTGTCAGCGTAAAAGATTTTACACTGTCAATACATCACAATCATCCGTTACTTTACATGTGATTATAATAAAAATCAAACTTCTTTAACAAATCAATGGTTGTAATTAAATAATAGTGTAAAATATCTTTATACTGTCGATACATTTCAATTAAATTCAAGAACAAATAATTTATTTTTAATTTGCAAAAGATATATAAAATAAACGTGTTTGAAGATGCACTTTCGTAAAACTTCTTAAATTTTGAATTAAACGAAGACCCATTTCTAAACTCACCTTTATATGTTAGTCCGAAAATGAATCTCTAAATTGAATTTTAACATAATAAAAATAATCACCTTTGTAAAAAAGGTGGGTCTGAAAATTGCATCCTAGAATCTAGAAGCAAATAGATTGGAAAGTAATTCCGTTTTAATCAATCTAAATCCAATACGCCCCTAATTGTCTCGGGTCGAATCCAGTTTTACTATGGAGTAAAGAGAATATCCAAGAGGAATAAAAGTTGAATTGAATAGAAGAAAGAAACGGGTGAAGAGGAATAAAAGTTGAATTGAATTGAATTGAATAGAAGAAAGAAAGGGGGTGAGATCTGAAACCTCCGATTCCGATGGCTTCTACAGAGGGTTTGGTGCCCATAACTAGGGCCTTTCTGGCGTCTTACTACGATCAACACCCCTTTACTCCTCTTTCTCCAGATGTCTCTCGCCTTTCTTCCGAGCTTCGTTCTATGGCCACTGATTTGCTCACTCAACATCCTCCTATCCATGGTTTATCTCTCTCTGCATTCATCATTATTATTTATTATACATCTATGCTTGCTTGCTTGCAACAATTGTTTCTCTCTTTCTCATTCCAGGAGAAACCACGTTAATAAATGAAGCTCAGACCCAACCTCCGCATAAGATTGATGAAAATATGTGGAAGAATCGAGAATACATTGAAGAAACTATTTTTTTACTTGAACCTTCTAATTGCCCACACCCGGTACCGACTTCATTACTTCTCCTTAACATCATCATTCATTTTAAAACAGTATTTCTTGATGCTCACAACACCTATTTTCTTGATGCAGCCCGCTCCTGACAATGTTGAATTTTCCATTATGCTTCCCAAGCTCAAAGATAAACTTCATAATACTTTGAGGACTTTGGAATCTTTCCAAATAAAAAATGCTGAACATGTATTTAACACAGGTACTTCAATGCCTTGTTTTCAATACATAATTACTACCTTCTAATTGCCTGTGTTTTTATTTTAACCCCACCCATCCCACTAAGAATAAATTTGGTTTTATGCCTCGGAGGAGGTTGACCATGTAAGCGATCTATCTATTATGACCTATAATGGAGCAGTATCGGATGTAAACCATCGAATTCAAGCTGGATGATTGAAATGGAGGAAAGTCTCAGGGGTTTTATGTGACATAAAGGTACCACTCAAGTTGAAGGTGGTATGTAGAGAGAAAATATGTAGATTCAATAGTAAAGAGAGTAGATCAAATGAAGTGAAGGCAAACAGTTAGAGGTAGAAGAAAACCTAGAAAAACTGTAAGAGAAGTTATTAAGAAAGATCTCGAGATTAATGAATTGGATAGAAACATGGTCCTGAATAGAACATTGTGACGAAATTTGATCCATGTAACCGACCCTATTTAGTGGGGTAAAACTTGATTGTTGTTGTTGGCTGTGAAAAAGTGATAGGACATCTAGATACATTCTAGAAGAAAGTGGCGCCCTGTGGGAGAACATATGTTAGTTAATGACGTGACACTTATATAAGGGAAATATTGTTATAAGAGAGAGGGGTAGGGAGCAAATCAACATTGTTAGAGTTTGTTAGGAGTCTATTGCTGTGGTTAGGACTTTTTGAACTCTAGTTTATCCTTTCTTTATCATTTTCCACCATTATTGAGTTCTTGAGCTCATCTTTACCATTCAATAATGTACAATCTTGTTGCATTGATTTTACGGGCGCTATCACTAGTATGACTTTTTCGGATTATCAAGAGAAGCCAACAAAGTCGCAATCTCAGTCAAGTCACCAGAGTTCTCACGGAAATGTCGTAATGATTGGATGCACTGGATGTGCGAATCGATGTATTGGAGAACTCCTTGCCACAAAAGATGGAGGAATTCCGTCAAATCATGATACTTCAAGCCGTGGAACACTAACAAAACGATTTTTAGCCACTACAAGATCCCTGTCTAACCCAAGCTAGAGAATGACTTATGTCACAGTAGCACTCACCATTTGAAGGTGTAAATTGAAAAAAAAAAGATTTGTTTAGAAGATCAATGTCCCAAGTCCAATTTTGAGGACAAGTCTATTTTTTAAGAGTGGCATTGATAGGATACCTAGACATATTCTAGAAGAAAGTGGGGCCATGTGGGAGAGAATATGTTTTATTTAATGACTTGGTAGTGAATTAGTGATGATGTTAGGGTAATACTCTTATGAGAGAGAGGGATGGGGAGCAAATTAGTTATTGAGAAATATTGTTAGAGTTTGTTTGGAGAGTTATTCTTTCTTTACCATTTTCCACCACTACACAACTCTCGAGCTTATCTTATTATTCAATAGTATACAGTTTCGTTAACTTGATTTTATGGGTTCTATCAAAAAGTTCATTTGCTTACTTTTATTTTGCTTTTGTTTCTAACTCTTCGCATATCATTATTTATATTGTCTGTCTTTGTGGGCATCTTGAAACAACACTACATCAGTAACATGTGTATATAGGGCAAAGGAGTAGTCGTGGTGTAATTAGTTTGGTTCAAGAAGTGCTGAGAAAAAAGCCTTAGACTTGAAGAGCGTCTTTTAAAGAACTATGTATTAGAAGAGTTGACGGATTTGTAATTCAATTTCTTCTATAAGCTACTTAGATAGTTTATTATTATTGTTAGTTTTTCTATCGTTAATGTCTATAATCAGTTAACAGTATCTTGCTGCTATGTGTTGGATCATGTTGTTTGTGTCAGATAATGCCCGGTTTCCTATTTGAATTGTGTAAAATAGTCTGGAACAAGAGATAATGGTTATTGTTGGACTTTCCGCCTTAATTACGGTCTGCCCCTAGTTGCTTTAATTGCGACACTTTGGCTTGCCTGTGTTGTGTTTATAAGTGTGGGCAATCCTCACCTTAAAAGCCGGTTTTGTAGGGATGAGTTAGGCCCAACCCAAATTCTGAGAGTTATATATCAGTTCATGGTGGATACCATTATGGCTATTGGAATATAAGAGAGTATCTTTATTTTACAGCATTATCATTTTCAAAGTCCTTAGTAATTCTGTTCTCCCACATGCAGGTGTTGTCTGTCTAACTTTAAGTAGGTTTTTTTTCGTCCCTATACAATTTTGAATTGCAGTTTTAGTCCCCTTAAAATTCAAATTTGGAGTTTAGACCACCTTTTATTTGTTAGTTGTAGACTTTTTGTCTTCGAAATTTTCAACCTCTTAAGCGCTATTGAACTGGCACTCAAAACTTTGAATCTGGTGCTTAAAAGTTGAATCTGAGATTTGAAGCACTTTCTGGCACTTAAGTCATAGCAGGTCATAATATGGTTCCACTTCCACCTTCACCTGCAAAGTGGACAGGTTCATCTTCTACTTCCATTTCCACCTTCATCTATAAAATTAAGGACTATGATTGGAATTTTAACTTTATAGCGACTAAAACCAAAACTTGATAATTTCATCTATAGGAAAGGAACATACTTAAAATGACACAAACAACCCCTGCCACGTGAGATTTTTGAGATTCTTATTAACAGCTGTGCGGCATTTAAATATATTGCAACATGTGTCCTTGTTTATTATGCATATAACAGTTAGCTCATATTTTGTCCAGATTCAGTAGTAAGTTGTTTATTTGGAATACTTGGTCCACTCAATCTTATTCTCTAACTTGACCAATTGTATATGTAGTTATGACATATCTGCCTCAAGATTTTCGAGGAACTCTCCTCAGACAACAACGGGAACGCTCAGAGAGGAATAAACAAGCAGAGGTAGATGCTTTGGTGAATTCTGGTGGTAGCATACATGATCGATATGCTCTTCTGTGGAAACAACAAATGGACAGGTAAGACTCCACTCATGTCTAGTTAAATGTGCATGGATAAATAAGAAATATATTAAACCACTTATGGGTCATAGGAGAAGGCAATTAGCTCAGCTTGGCTCTGCAACAGGAGTCTATAAAACCCTCGTGAAGTACCTAGTTGGAGTTCCTGAGGTATTATCTTGAATTTTCAATACAAGGCCTCTTTCTTACTTTCCTTCTTTTGTTTTTGGTTTGGAATTTATTCTCTCAGACTGCTACTTAAATCAGCTTATGCAACTTGTTTTGGCTTATTCATAACTTAATTTCAATGTTTTGAATTTAACGCGCCTAGCTTAATGCTTCAGGTATTTGTAATATGGACGTAACAGTTTGTGTTGGAATATGTATAAATGACATTAATAGGGTAAATATATATTGAAATTACGGTAATTAGGGTTTTTTAATTCTTGTAATTATGACATTTTAACTATATAATAAAGCTTCTACTTTTGTTTCGTCCTTCTCAACATGATATTTAGAGCTTCATGAGAGACAATGATATTCAACATAAGCCTGGTGGAACCACTTTCCGTAGGTGAAGTTTTCTTTTGGAAATTGTGTTTCAACTCTGGTTAATTGTCTTCGTTGTAGTATCATCCTTTAGTAGCTTCACATGCCTTGATAGCCATCATATGTATGGAAAATTGTAGGGTAACTACTGATTAATTCCTCAAATGAATAGTACATATAGAGTCGATGTGTTGAATCCCTAACATAAAATATAATAATCTCTTAATTAAGGGAATCTACACTAATTGCAAGATAATGTGAGCTTAGTTACAACTCCTCATATATACATTCCTAAAAAATACAGATTTTCCATACTTCCCCTCAAGTTAGGGAGTAGATATTCTACATTCTTATCTTCCGCACTGTCCTTTGGAGATAGGTCTTAACTTACCCCAGTTTGCTTCAAGAACTTTTACTTGTTTATTAGGTTGTAAACAAGCATGTATTTGAACAAACATTACGAGGGCATTAGGTTTGTGCTTTAAAGCATAATGTCCAAGCCTATCAGGAATAGGCATCAACAAATACATGTGTCACGTGTGCACTATTCTTTAACAACCTACTAGTTATTTTCACCAAATTTTCAACAGATCTACAGGTGTGACAAGAATGTCGATTCATAGATTTAATTACATCTCTCTTGATTCCTCCTTCCTTGGTAACAGGTATAGGTTGATTCATGACTAATATAACCAATGTGATGATACTTATGATGAATTTAGACAAATGTTATTGTTTAGATTATTGTCTTTTGGTACCGGTTCTTTTGACTGATGATTTGTTGATATTCTAAATGACTGTTCAATTTGAGTTACAGGTATTGCTTGATTTTACAAGGCAGATCAATGACGATGACGGGTACAAAATATCTCTTTTTCAATGTTGTTCAAGCTTTCTTTTTTATATCTGCACTTTATGTGTGTGTGAATAACAATTACTTGATAACTCCTATCTACTGGTAGGCCCATGGAGGAGCAACGTCATCGCTATGGACCACCTTTATACAGCCTCACCTCAATGATTCTTTATGTCCGGTTCTTCCTTTCATTATCGTGGGCACGATATGAGTATAAGAAATTGTGAGATTCCTTGAATCTTTGGTTTTTTAATGCCAAACTTTATGTTTGATTGTGATGTTCTTAGTTCTATTTATTGGTATAAGAAATTGTGAGATACCTTGCGTCATTGCTATGGACACACACCCACTATGGACGAACCCACACATGCACACACCCACGAGAGATGTAATCTAAATAGGATGATCTTGATATGATAAATTTATCATCTAAAGGGATGAAACAATAGAAAATAGAAATTGCATGAAAGAAGGCTGATATATTGATTGAAACAAGTAGAACCAAGTTGATTCTAGGTAAGGAATGTAGTACAATATAGGGAAAATTAAGTGCATAAAATGTAAAGATAACTAGGTCCTTTCCTTTTTTAGAAGTCCTCCCCTCCCCTCCAAACTCCCAAACAAAACTTAAGAGTTTTACTCAATATAGTAGATTGGACAAGGAATATTTTTGTTGTGGATTTGAAATGTAGTACTTCTTTGTGGATGATCTGCTATAATAGACGTATGCCATGTCTACTTCTTACAGCTGCAGACATCATCGGGGTAACTACATGCTAGTTTTGGCTATGATTGTCTTGGCTTGGATTTTGGCCATTATTAGTAAATATGCTGATTTTTTATTGTTTGTTTATGTAACTAACTAGTTGAATGTAACAACTACTAGTTGTTCGGGTTTGAGTTGTCAGGTTCAGGATATGTTATGTTTATAGAAGATTTTAGGGGCTAAATAATATCAATAGAGGGAGGATCAAGTTTTGTGAAGATGTTTCTTGTTATCTTTTTTTGGGGGTGGGGGGTGGGGGGTCAGTTATGTTTCATATTTCATGTATGTTTAAAAGTTACTTCATGGTGGTATATAACTATGCATATTACTTCCCTTTGTATCTGCTTACAGCCTCTGGAGGAATTCGGCTACTATTTATAATAATTGAGGGGCTTTTTTAGTTTGATTCTTTAACAGTTGTGGTGTTCTTATATTCTTCTACAATGTAGAGCACTTTTAACCCCCCTGTCTTCTCTCTGTGGGTATAATTTGTTAGAAAAAGGGAACAGTTTGCTGTCTTGGAACAAGCTGTTGATGTCTACACCATGGAGTTTGAGAGGTTCATCACATTTATTAGGTATAATAATGCTCGAGTTGATGCAGCTCATTCTTTAATTTTCTGTTCTAATAACATTGATGCTCGTTTTAAATCTGTTCTTTTTCAAGGAACATTGATTTTCATGCACAATTTATTGAAATTATCTACATCCACACATAGTTTTATATATTTAGAGTGTTATTTATTTTCATACCAGAGAAGTAAATTCAAACCATTCAGCCATACATTGATGGTCAAGATTAAAGTTAAATAATGTCTTGAAAGAAATTTATCTCTCACAGTTGATTTATTTTGTGAGAAACTGGGTTGGAAGTAATATGTAGTGCAATTTGGTTGTCGCAAATTAGTTTCTTCACCTTGACATCACCTAATATGAGTTGTTGCCTGTTGGAGGTAATTTGATCTCATGGTAGATCAAGAAGCCGAGCATATTCACACGTTCGACTTCGAGTGCAGAAGCAGAGTATCGTGCCATTGTAGTTACAACTTGTGAACTCACATAGCCGAGACAGTTACTTCAACTAAACTTAGATGTCAAGGCAATGAAACTAATTTGTGACAATCAAGCTACATATTGCTTCCAACCCTGTTTTTCGTAAAAGAACTAAACTCATAGATCGCCTGACCTTTGTGAGAGATAAAGTTCTTTTAGGAGAAAGTATTACCAATTTTGGCAGCTCTACCTCTAATGATCAACTGGTTGATATGTTTATTAAAGCTCTTAGAGAACCTTGAGTGGAATCTATTTGTAACAAGTTTGGTGCATATATGACTTGTATGCTCCAATAAGATGGAGTGTGTCATAATGTAAAATATGCTTAACCATCTATTGGTAGGTCCAAAGGTTGGGATTTACTCTTTTAACCCTCATGACTGTCTCACTTCGTACAAATCCCACAAACACAGTATATCAACCATAATTAGATAGTAAAGTTTGTTCGAATTAAATCTTATTATTAGGATTAATTGTATGGTCAGGATTAACTCTTTTTATGGAAACACACTCACACTTAATACACTCTTTAGTTTCTCTAAACATTAGTCTTTGATTTGTTACGTATTAGCTTTTAAATAATAATTGGATTGATGAATGCTACAATTTGTAATATATTATTAAAAAGAGTAGTATGCTAATTTTAAACCTAGTGTGAATGAAAATCTGTCATTGTTTTCATTTGTGTTACTAGAATTTTATTTCTTGTTGATTAACTTACTAGTAATTTTGATCAGTGGGGTCTTTGCAAACTCGCCTTTCTTCATTCCAGCAGATGTTGCCGGTGCAGTGGAAGTAAGGTAAATGGAAAATCTTGCTTTTCTGTATGATTTTTACTATTTTCAAGCCAATATTAAAATTTGTCCTTTTCAGTAAAATTGATGACTTCAAAGAGGCAAGTGTTCCAGCTGGGAAAACTTTTGAGGTATATTTACAAGGCTTGTAAAATTTTAGTAACATCTTTTTCTACAAGAATGACAAATAATTGTTGTTTAATTTATAAATTATGCATCCTGTTGTACATAACACGTAACAGTTTATAAATTTCCTGTTGATAATTGAATCTGTGACTCAGCTGTGTTCATTGTTATTTTTAAAAATGGTTTGCATTATGCTGCTTTTAATTTATGAAAATTTACGATAATATTTGAATCTCAGGTTATACTCTCAGTGGACTCAGTAAACTCGTATATTGCATGGGACTTTTCTCTAGTACAAGGCAAGATAAATATGGTATTGCTGCTACAATTTATTTGTGCGTGCAAGTTGTCATGATATTCCTCAGACGTCCTTCTACAGTGAACTTGTTTTTGTTTATTGTCAGGATATTGGATTTAGTTTGGAGTTTGTAAGTCCTACTGGGGAAAAGACTGTAAGTTTGAATGTCATTTCCGTAATTTGGTTACTTTAGATTATCAGAAGCCTTGTTAATCTTTATTGCACATTCTTATCTTGAATCCGTTAGGCTCATACCCAGTCCATTATTCAGTTCTGTATTGTGTTTTGTTCTCTTAACCCATGTCTGTTTTTCCATTTTTCATTCTCATGATGACTGATTGGTTGACACAGCTGATGTTGCCTCACCGGCGATACGAGTCTGACCAAGTGAGTCCGCCATGTTTGTTGCAACTTGTATGCTTCACTAGGCATTTGATGTGTAAATATTTGTCTTTAATTTCATACATGGTAATTTTAGGGTAACTTCTGCACATTAATGGCTGGAAGCTATAAACTGATATGGGACAACACACATTCAACTTTTTTTAGAAAGGTATTTAGCATGTCTTGCATTTCTTTGAAGTTTTGTAACTCATTTATTCCTATTAGAAGGTAGATAATTAGCCATGGAATAAACATGTAAGATTTTCTGATGAATGTTATTTTATATGGATTGTAGGTGCTACGGTATAAGGTAGATTGTATACCTCCTGTCACAGAGCCTGTGCAGTTGGAGGACTGATACAAAAATGCTGTAGAAACCGATTGATATGCTAGTAATTTTATTCTTATTAAAGACAAAAGTTTCAATTACTCATGCCAAGATTGAGACGTGTTCAATTGATTTCTGTAAAGGGCTGGGCTGTATGAAGTCGACCGTTTTACTGGCAAAAAAAGAAATCCTTATAGGAGCACATTGTTTGATGAAGAACAATATGTGAATGGTATGACAATGTTTGATGAAGAACAATATGGGAATGATATGGCATTCAGGTATTAAAAGAAAATCTGAGAACCATTAAAATTTTAATTACAAACTTCAACTAATAAAATATCGATACTGGGTGTGAAAGTTTTTCTTTTTGATAGTTATTAACATTTTTTGTCCATACCAAAATAAAATAAAATGTTTTGATTTAAAAAATGCATTTAATGGATATACACAGTAATTAAAATAACTACCAAAATTGATATATTACAAATTTAATATCAAGCCAATATGTCAATTTTAGTACTCCAAGCCACAACAACATGTTAATTATTACAATTTAAAACTTGGATGCACGTTTGTGCTAGAAAAGAGATGATGAGGATATGAATTGGAACTTTGTATGTCCAAGAAGATGGATTTATTGAAGTCTAAGAGAATAAGAACTTTTTTTTTCTTCATTAAAGTTCCACATTGATTTTTAACAAATGTTATTAATGTTTATATGAACCTCATTTATACTTTCTCCATTTTCATCTTGAGTCTTTGATTAATGCAATAATGAAATGAGTTTTAGGCTCAAAAGTTAATTCTAAATTTTAATTAATTGATTTAAAAACAATTAACTATTAATTTATTTTATAAAAAATATGAATTAATAAATTATTCTAATCATAATTATCACGTTATTAAAAATAAATTTTATGTTCTATTTATATCCTAGTCCCTGCCAAGTCTGCAAAAGTGAAAGAGATAAAAATATATCTCAAGTAAAGTAAAATTGAGAGACCAAAAGTTAGGTTTTGAAATAGAAGATCAAAAAGTTAAAAATAATAAAATAGGAGGAACACAAGTGTATTTAAGTCAAAATATTTTGTGAGAATGTATGAAAAATAAAAAAGATAAAGGAAGAAAAATAATACAAAAAAATTATACAGGTTTGATTAAGAAGACTTAATTTTGTCCCTAAGAATTGATCTTGAAAATATCCACCATGTCTTAAGAGTTTTTAGAAGGTTATGCTCACGGACCCCCTTATAAAAGAAAATGAAGTTTTAGGATAACTTCAAACCAAACAACGAATATGGATTGAAGGGGTTAGTCTTTAATCCAAACATTGAATAGGCTTGAAGAAGTTAGTTTTAATCCAAACAATGAACAAGCTTGAAGTAATTAGTCTTCACACCAAACAACGATTTTGTATAGGCTGATCTTGAACCAAGACAATTTTTTAAATTGACCATCCTCCGAATCGAATTGGAGTTTAACACGGGTTGACCATGAATCGAACAAATATATTTATGAGACTAATCTTGAACCCTTAATAATAGTTGTGGACATTTTCACTTGTTGATTTCCACGAACTAAAAGAAAGTTTTTTCAATGACGAAGCTCACGAATCAAAGAGAGACGGTTTAGAGAGATTATGAGAGAAATGAAAAGTGAGATTTTTCACATTTTCCGGATGTTTTTGAAATGATAAAGAAGCTATCGATGTATAGGTCAAAATACGGTGTAAATTTGAAAATAATCCATGGGACAAATTAATGACCTAACTGATTAGGCTAATTGGTTTGACAATGCAAATAATCGATTGTTGATACTAAAAATGAAAGGTTTGGATAGAGAGTCATTACCGATCATTAAGTGACTGCCACAATCGATTATATACTCAATTATCCATCTTCTAATCGATTAGGTTAAAGATCTAATTGATTAGGCAATTGCAAAATGTCTCCTATTTGAGCATCAAGTCTTGGCATTATTATCTTTGACTTTAGTATCGAACAAGAGTCTTGAATCTTCTTGATGAGATTTGAGATATCTGTATTTTAATTACCATCGTCAGTTAAAACCACTGTCGATCATAAACCTTAAGCCTTCTTGAGAGTTGTTGGACTATAATGTTGACTTTAAGCAAATGTCTAGCTTGATTTGAGGATAGCTTGGTCAACTATCTTGTGCATCTTTGACCTCTTACGCTATCTTCAACAATCTCTTGACTTTAAGTGTTGTCATCGTCAAAACTAAACAAATAATAGTTGACTTGCATATTAGCTATCATAAGCTTCACCATCTTGGATCACTTCATTAATATACCAAGCACATAGATTCATATATTTTTATTTCTTTTCTTCAAAAGAGCTCTTTGATGAAATTGTCGAAGATTCTTCCATAATTCTTGAACTCATTTCTTTATCTTTCAATAGTTGAATCAACTTGTTGAGTTTCTTGATGATTTTTTTCTTTTTGGAATTTCCTTGAAAATTGAAAACATCTTCATCTCTCGGTTTATGGATAGAATCAGATTTTTGATTCTAATCCTTAACTCTTAAAAAAATAATATATATATATATATATATATATATATATATATATATATATATATATATATATATATATATATATATATACACACGAAAAAACAAAAACAAAATGATGAATGAAAAAAAATAATTAATTACATTGATAAATAATAAATAAGAAAATAAAATAAATGAATAGATAAAATAATGAATGAAAAAAATTAATTAATTATATTGATAAATAATAAATAAGAAAATAAAATAAATGAATAGATAAAATAATGAATGAATGTAAAAATACTTTTATAATTTATATTTAAAATATTTATCGGAGATAATAAATAATTATATATATTTTGGGTGTTTATTTAAATTATAGAAAATATAAATATAATTAAAAAATCTATTAGATTCATGTGTATGTATAGATTGTTAGAAAACTTGTTAACCTATTGTAGTATGTGATGGATTAAAAAATGAACTTCAGTAATCTTCATCTGGAAAATTTGTTAATATCCTTTAAATAAGAAAAAATTGAAATTTAATACTTGATAAAATGGATAATGTGTGAAGAACTATTAGATATATGACCAAAAGTAAAAGAAATGGTACCAACTAAAAGAAGTATTATTTGGTAGGAAATAAAGTGTTTCATATTGGCTTGCCATGATATGTGATTTGTTGATGTGGATTAATTATAAAGATGATTTGTGATCTGATTTAATAAAAAGATATGCAATGCAACACTTGACACTTGGTAACTCAATTGCAAAAGACAATTTTGGATAATGACATGAAAGCTGTTCCTAATTTTAGTGTTCTCCTTTCCATTGGTTGGTAGCTATGAGATCCTCAACCTGTGAACCATAGATAAAACCAAAACCTCTTTCTCTATTCTAAAATTAGCCATGTTTTTGGTAAACTTCAATTTTTCCATAACACACCATCCTTTTTTTCCCTATGGTGTTTAGCATTTTGTGTTTCGCTTCATGATTTTGTTAAGAGTAATCATCATATAATAGAAATAGAAGAAAAAGTGTATTATTTGATTGAAAGAGTGGGTGGAATGGAAGGATTAGATGGGTTAATAGATAAGCTTTTGGAAACAAAGAATAACAGGGGAAAGCGGATTCAACTAGGGGAGTCAGAGATTCGCAACCTTTGCACCAAAGCAAAAGATGTTTTCATGAACCAGCCAAATCTACTTGAATTAGAGGCTCCAATTAACATTTGTGGTATCTCTCTCTATATATCTATTCATTATGTTTCTTTACAATTGCAAATTGCTTAATCTTCATTCCATTCCGTTCCAGGAGATATACACGGCCAATATCCGGACCTATTGCGAGTATTCGAGTACGGTGGGTTTCCTCCGGATTCGAATTACCTATTTCTTGGAGACTACGTCGACAGAGGAAAACAAAGTATAGAAACAATATGTCTCCTTCTCTCATACAAGATCAAATATCCTGAGAACTTTTTCCTTCTCAGAGGAAACCATGAATGTGCATCTATTAATAGAATTTATGGATTTTATGACGAGTGCAAAAGAAGATTCAGTGTTCGCCTATGGAAGGTATTTACAGACTGCTTCAATTGTTTGCCTGTGGCTGCCGTGATTGATGATAAAATCATATGCATGCACGGTGGCCTTTCTCCTGAGATGGAGAGCTTGGATCAAATCAAAGCTATAGAAAGGCCATTAGATGTGCCTGATCAGGGTCTCTTGTGCGACCTCCTTTGGGCCGATCCAGATCCGGAAATAAAAGGTTGGGGAGAGAATGACCGTGGTGTTTCCTACACGTTCGGACCCGACAGAGTAACCGAGTTCTTGAAGAAACATGATCTCGATCTTATATGTCGGGCTCATCAGGTTGTTGAAGACGGCTACCAATTCTTTGCAGACAGGCAATTAGTTACAATATTTTCAGCACCAAATTATTGTGGTGAGTTCAATAATGCAGGTGCACTTATGTGCGTCGATCAAACTTTACTCTGTTCATTCCAAATTATCAAACCATTAAGAGGAAAGAGCACATGTTAGATTCATTTGCAAGCACAGAAACTTCAACTTTTGCTCCAAACAATCAAATAAATATGTCATGCTTGGTTGCATGTGATACAGCTCAATTTTTTTCCCAAATTCAAAAACTTGTTCTCTGCATTCTTTTATTGGTAGATGAAGAAGGTATGGCAAAGTGGGATCCTATAGTTTTAGCAACCACTTCTGACTTCATAGGTAGCAGGTGTAATGAAGTTAGGATTCAAAAAGAGAGTTCATAAATAATGATTTGTTAGGAGATGTATATATATGTACTTAGGTAATATTGTTTTTTGTTTTATAGCATAATTAACTAATATTAATCTTACTTGTATCCATATTGTTGTATTTCTCTATCTTGCAATTGCAATGTATCCTGCCTTCCCTTAAACTTGTGGGGACAAACAAATGCTTTAAGTCAAAACTAACAACATATTTGCGCAACTCCCACGCCACATGCAGGGACAGATCCACCGACCTGCATTTATTGCTGTGCATGTTTTTTTTATTTTTATTGAAAGACCCTTATAATAATACAAGCGGGAGAAACTCACAATCTAAAATTGGTTTATCTAACTAAAAGTTTAGTTGTTACATAAACAATGAATACGATCTATCTTTCAATCTTCAAATGCGAATTTTGCTGTCAACTTTGTCCTCCTTATCAACCAACTTCATAATTTAGTTTGTATTTTGTGCTCAAGTTTCGAAAATGCTGTTGATCTTCCTCTAAAAACCATATCATTTCTTAGCAGCCATGTTTCCCAAATCGTTGCTAACCATATTAACCGCCTAGCTTTTTTTGGATATGTCGTATGCCATGTGATGCGGCATCAGCACTGTTGTCTACTAGAATACCCATCCATTCATGAGTTTCATTCCAAATGCCTTTGACTTTATTGCAAGAAAATAGGAGATGTGTGTTTCCTTCATATTGCATCCCACAAAATGAACAAAGTGTACTGTCAATATCTTTTCCAAATGTTGATTTTAGAGAACTCTCCACCCGAACACACTGATTTCAGATGGAGTTTTGTTTTCCCACATGTTTGCTATGACTTGTTTTTGTGTGACATCCAGCTGCAAAGAGAACAGAAAATTCAGCAAAGTGTCATAATGTGATTTAACTGTAAAACATATGGGAAAGCAACACTCCATCTGATGTTTATCCAATGGTAGTTTTCTGCTACCGTGCTTAGGTTTTTGATTCTGTTGGGGAAGAGTGTTGGGAACAGTGCGGCGAAAGGTTGTTAGCCCATCCATTTATCGATTCAAAAGTCAATTTCTGTACCATTTCCCAAGTTGTAACAAATGTTGTTTGAGAACCAGGACTTTTCCGGTGTTGTTGTTGTTGTTCCTACGAGAATGAGGTCTTTCCACCAAATTGAGTCACCTCTTCCATTGGTTGTGTTGGTAGTAGCCAAAATCTTTTGATGCAGTGTTCCGTATTTGAATTTCAAGAGTCACTGCCATGGTGCATTGTGATCCGTTAGAATGCGCCATTTCCATTTGTTTAAGAGTGCCAAGTTGAATATTTCCAGTTCTTTCACTCCAAGCCCACACTTGTTTTTAGGCGCACAGACATGACTCCAAACGAACCCAACAAGTCTTATTTGGTTCAGTATTGGATCCCCACAAGAAGTTCTTTTGAGTTCCTTTTATTTTCTTCAGAATGCTTTTTGGGGCTACTTAGAGGTGAGTTGATACGTGTTACCCTTCCGCCTATGGAGAGGTTTCTGCAATTCTATGCCGAAAGCTTTTTCTGCATTATCGTCACCACCGGTTTCCAAGTTGCACGTTGCCGGGGGTTTGCACCAATAGGTAAGCCGAGGAAATTGAAGGGTATGCACTCTGTGTTACAAGAGAGAAAGGATGATGCTGCCTCCAGGAATCTATCCTTAAGGTTGATCCCATACAATTTGCTTTTGAAGAAATTTTCGAAACTTCTTAGTATTATTGTCTTGATGCTCCAGAGATTTTTCCATGTGCCTTCACCTATTAAGATCGTGTCGTCTGCGTATTAAAGTATGTGATGATGTTGGCAATCATTCACTACGTAGCCCTTGAAGCATTCAATTCGAATGACATTGTTTACGAGAGATCTGGGAATCCTTTTGCTGCTATTAAGAGTAAGAATGGAGACAAGGGGTTCCCATGCCTCAATCCTTTGAATACTTGAAAATCATCTGTGGGATCAGAAATCAAGTTATTATAACTCTTGTGCAGTTGCAAGTGAGGATGCAGGGGAGTGGCTTATGGCTTTACTTCAATTAAGCATGTATCTTGTAAGAGATCTAATGTGTATTTTCTTTGACACAATATGATACCTTCTTTGATCTAGCACTTCAAAACTTAGAACGTAATTGAGAACTCTTAAATACTTGATGTTAAATTTGTCATTTAAGAGGGTCTTAATGTTGATAATCTCATCAACATCACTCCCCTCTAAGACCAAATCTTCTACATATACAAAGATCATTGTCAAATGTGAACTATTAGACTTATTTATGATTGAATATACCCTCAGTGAAGAAGAGTTTCGGTATGTTTTGTGTTTCATTTCCTACCTGTCTGCTTCAAATCATAAAGTGATCTTTGTAGCTGGCACATCATTTCTAAGGTGATCTTTGTGTTCCATTTCTTAAAGCATGTATCTATGGTATGATTAGTCATACCATAATGTGTGCAATTTTTGATTCCTCTTCCTTTACCACCAGATTTTCGACCACCTATAACATTCTTGCCACGAAAAGAATAATTACTTATACCTTGAGATTGACTAGAAGGGAAAGCTAAGATCTTAGATTCATCAAGAGGGGTGACAACATGTATTTCTTGTTAAGGAATACACTTTATAAATATTAGATAGAGAATCCATCAACATAATCTGAGACCTAACACCTAACAGTAAAATATTGGTCATTTAAACCCTTTAAAATTCTAATAACTTGATCAGAATCTTTATAACTTCGAATTTTGTCAAAGGATATACAAGATATGGCACAATCACAAGCAAGAATGGGGCGAAAGTTGTCTAACTCTTTCCATATTATTTTTAATTTTGTGAAGTAAGAAGAGATGAAAGAGTCACTCTATTTTAAAGTACGAATGTTTTTCTGAATATCTGAGATTCTGAATATATCACCATGATAAAATTTATATTTCAACTTCTTCCAAATGTTGGATGCAGTTAACATCCATAAGATACTCTAAAAAATTTTAGACTCAACTTAATTGTTCATACTATAATCAGTTATCGGTTGACTTGTTATAGAAGTAACTTCTCCAACCTTGTAATTTCCTTCTTAACAATATTAAACAAACAATTAACAGTAGTATCATCCATTAAAAGTGAAAGATAATAAAATATGCAGTCAAAAGATGAATACAATTGAGGTAAAAGAATGATTTTACCTCAAATTTGATTTTGTCTTTTAACATTTGTTCTTTTAATGGAGCTGATTATCCATTTGAGTTGAATCGTTTGGTTTACGTGTACATAACTCCTAAACCGCATTTAAGAACAACACGGGAGTTTTTATTTAGAGGAGAAAAAAACCCTAGGAACAATAGGACTAATACTTATTTGCCTATATTGTTGAGTTACACTCGTGATTTAATTTATTTATTTTTCAAGAAAAAGGAGAGTTAGAAATTGAAGTCATTCGTTAAACCATAAAGTATTGAACAAGTCCCTGTCGTAACTGCACGCTGTGTTTAGGGTTTTAAAAAGAGATCCAAATTGGTGAGATTTCCACCATGTCATTTGATTTTGGGCAATATTGAAAGAAAGAAAGAAACAAACACACCATTCTTGTGTTTACAGGATGAAAGTAGGATCTGGCAAAGGGAGAAAAGTATGTCTCGCGGTGACTATTGTTTTCATTGCAATTGTATTGCTAATTCTCATTCTCGCTTTCACTGTATTCAAAGCCAAGCATCCTGTCAACACCGTTGACTCCGTCAAGCTACAAAACTTCGACGTCCACTTGGATATAGCAAAACTCAAGGTTGATTTGAATGTAACCCTCGATGTCAATGTATCGGTCAAGAACCCTAATAAGGTTGCTTTCAAATACTCAAACACCACTGCGCTACTCAATTACAGAGGGCACCTTATAGGTGAAGTCCCTATCCCTGCTGGACACATATCTTCCGGTGGGACCAACGGATTCAACCTCACCCTCACCGTTATGGCTGACCGTTTGCTCTCCAATTCCCAGCTTTACTCGGATATCATCTCGGGTACATTGCCCCTAAACACTTTCGTCACTATTCAAGGAAAAGTCAGTATCTTAGGCTTTATCAAAGTGCATGTGGTTTCCTCCGCATCCTGTGATCTTGCACTTAATACTTCTAATAGAACAGTTGGCAACCAACACTGCCAATACAAAACTAAACTTTAATTATTCATTTCTATTTTTTTTTTATGTAATATGTTCCTATTTTACCTTCTTCCATGGGTAATCCTCATTACTATTCAACTATCTCTTCTCCTCTGTAAGCAAGCTGCTTCTGCAAATTTATTTGTTATTATCTTTCTGTTTATCAAATTACATGATTTATTCCATTCCATTACTCTTCTCCTTCTTTTATTAACCCATTGCTACTCTCAAACATGCTTCTTTGCTTCATTCGTTATCTGTTTCTAGAATTAACTTATACATCTACCTTATGTCCTGGAATAATGTAACAACACACTGCAGAAGAAACATCTCAATGCTTCATACTACATAAATGTGCAGAAAGAAGCATCTCAATGCTACTTTTTGTTGTCCCTTTTAAGCACGTTAGTCTAGTTGTCAATTTGGGTTGGCTCAGTTCATGTGTCACTCTGTGCCGGGCCAACGCATTATTGTGTCCGGCAGAGTTGGCTTAAATTTAGTTCAAATCAATAACTTGCTAGCATGACCAATATCATCTTTGGAGAAGAGAGAATGGTTTGAACTAAATATCTCTTTGGTGACAGAGAAGACTTGTATGCCAACACATTGTGGAGTCGGCTAAGGAATTGGTTTGAACTAAATTTAACCCAACAACTCAACGTCTGCAGTAAAATGTCTTTGGTAAAAGAGAGGACTTGTATGCCAGTGTCATCATTGGAAAAGAGAGTGGCGGCGCTAGGGGCTAGCAACAGCTACTGTCATTATGTATGTCAATAAAGGGTATGAATCCCCTTAGTCCCAAACTCTGCCGTATGTGTTATGAATTCAAATCAGAGAACACTAGTTTCAATTCAAGGGTCTTATCTCTGAACTAGTATTTAACACCAGTGGAAGATGATCACTGTATATAAGCAGGGTTTTGTCGAAGAAGAAAGGGGAAATGTAGTTTCTTTGGTGAACTGTGTTTGAATCCTAGTTGAAGGACTAGTTTCTTTGGTGAACTAAGTGGGCTTCATATGTGATATAAAAAATGAGTAAACTCAATCGAAGATGAATTGAGTTCAGTATTTTCTATGGATGTTGTTGCTTCAATATGTTTGCAGTGATTTTTACAGTATAACAATATCTAGTTTTTTTCTCAAAAATTAAGTGTTAAGCTCTGCAATAGGTCACCTGTGTAATCTGTTTTTCCTACTAATAGCATTTTTTGTGTTTTTAAGTAGTGTTCAATAAAATTTTGCCTTAAAAACTAAAATGCATGACTAACACAAACTTAAGACAGATACATGAAGACCACCTCGGCACTCTTACCAATCGAAATGAAATCTTACCTCATAATGTTCCTCAAGCATTCTTCTTTTGGATGCAATTGTAGAAATTAGTTTCTCAAATTGAATTGTGATGAGGCAAGAAAACACTCAAAATTCAACACTGTTTCGTTCGTAGGACAGGCCAACCCTCTGCACCTCCCAGTGTTGCATTTCCCACCTGCAGTTGCGTGTACAGACATCACCTGATAAAAGTAGATTTTTTATTGCATGAAATGAACTGTCTTATGTGTTTTTTTGGGGGTCTTGACGTTTCCTGTAATGGGGGAGTTGGTGTATTGACTTTCATTTATCAGTGTGGATGTGTATCTTTTCAAAAAGGCCAAAAGATGTTTCTTCAACAAGTAAATCATATATAGTCATATTATATGCGTAGTTGCCACGGTGGCTCTGTGTAGCTGTCTCTGTCTGTTATCTAAATTGCAAGGTGTCTCTACGGACTTATTTTGCTTAGAAATTTTACAATGACAATTAATTGGCACGGTGCCCTTTTGGAAGGATTTTTCACCTCATCAAAATATAGTTTCAATGCGAGATTCCTCTATATATTGTAATGTCCCGTTGATCCACAATTCCTCTATGTTTTTGCGTTACTTATACAGGGTAAAGTCTCATTATTCAATTTAGTTGATAGTTGTAGGAACATTTGGTTACAAGGATGTGGTTTTGAACATATGAAATTTTCTTTATTCACCTTTTAGAGGTGAAATTTTTATTATTGAACTATTAAATAAAAAAAAAGTTATATTTATATGATGTGACATTTTGCAGGTATAAGAAGAATTTAAAAAATAGACAAATAATAAATAATAAAGACTGCAAGTCCGATTTAAATATTGTTGAGTCAATCGACATCGTCATATGGTTCGATGTGTGTCTTCTTTGTTCACTGTGTCTATGACATCGTCATGATTTAGTCGTTTGATTCAATATATAATATCATAGTTTATTTAGTGTCTTAAATACTAGGGGTGACAAACGGGCATCTTCATCCTATAACAAATTTAAAAAGAAATAGAATGGAGCAAAAATAATAGAGGGGGTGTTTCAGAAACATTGACGCGCACTAAAATAAAACGGATAAGAGAAGATTTGACGAGCACTGCACCAATAAAGCCTAATAGTGACCGAAAAAAATCCTGTTAAAGCCCACACCATCAAAAAGCAAGATGGTGCGGGCAGGGTAGAGGGTGCATGTGGAAGACCTTGACTCGCTTCTTTCCCGTGTTGCCACCCCTACTTCTTACCCTTACCAAGTTGATTTAAGACACTAGGTTGGTGTTATTGATAGCAACAGGTCCAGTTGGCATTCTACGAAAAAGTGTACTCTGGCTTATCTTCCATGGTACTATTCTCTCTGAACACCAAAAAGTGAGACTTCCCAAATTAATGCAATGGGGCTCACACCTCTCAACATACATATGCAAAGTTTCATTTTTTACAAAGCTCCCACAAAATAATATGAAGAGATGAGTTGAAACAAAATCAGTCCCCAGTGTCTTGATTGATCATTTCCTTTTCTTAATAGAGGAAAGAACGTTCAAGAATCAAGCTGGCATAACTCCAATCCAAGTACTGCTAGGGACACCCAAAACAATGAATTTCAAAAGATTAACATTTCTACTAATAATCACACAAATAAGTGAAATAACAAGAGTAAATCTCCCCATTAAATTCAACCGGATCTGAATGATTTATTTAGCACAAAGTAATTAGTGTAGTTATACAATATTGATGGTCATGCTGCTGCTACATCCATCTATATGAGGTTGGTCAGATGCAGTTATTTGGTCTAAAATTATAGTATCATTCAAAAAAATAACAATAACTAACTAAGATACAAATTAATAAGACATAGAATCTCAAAATGAGCAGCACAAGTACAGAAATCTGTTGGAGTGAGTCAGAATTCAAGCTTCTTGCATAGCTCCATTAGAATGGCCTTGGGTTGATGTTTGAGCTTGCGAGGCGCAGGAGGACAAGTATGAGCAATTCCTGTGAAACGGAGCTGGGGAGGAGGCGATTTACATTCATCTTGTTGCACATTGGACATTGGAGTGAGGAGCCTCTCCTCCATTTGCTTAGAAAGAATGAATTGAAAGAGACTGTCGTGTAGTGATTCAAAGATATCGAGATCGGAACGAGAATCAGCACGGAAAGGAAGACAGCGTACAACAGAGCTCCTGGAATCATTGAGATTCTTGCGAGTATCCGCAAAAGAGTCGACAAGAACATCCTTAGGGCCAGAATGAATGGTTGTCTGGTTAAGTTGTTTTCTGACGACGGTGAGTGTGAGAGGGGATTGCAATTCAAAATCAGCATTTTCCTTGACAACTTCAGGAGTTACAGGAACTTGACAATCTATTTTGTCACCATTGGGAGAGCTGGAATCCATATGGGGCGAGTTTAGTTCTACACAGTGAGGCAGCATTTGTAAAGTTAGGGTTTAGTTTTCCAGATAGAAAGAACGAAAGAAAAGAAACCCTAATTTTACCCCCAAAGCAGAAATAAAAAGAATATTGTGAGAAAGTAATAGATAAAAAAACACGAAAAGAGATAAAGAGATCGGATCGAAAAGTTGAAGGTAGTTAGATAGAAAAGGTTTGGAATTTGAAATTGGTGAGAAAAAGAGAGAGGAGAGTGAGTAGTACCTGGTTTGGTTGAGTTGAGTTGAGTTGAGTTGAGTTGAGTTGAAGAGGGAGACGGAGAAAATGAATGAACAGTAAAGTTTTATTGTAACAGTCGCCGCTGCCAAGTACAAAGCTTTGCTTTCATGTGTTCTGTCCTCCAACTACTGTCTATGAGTGCCAAATTGCGCCAACTATTCGATCCTATTTATATATTATTTTTATTTTTATTTTTATTTTCTCTACCACTTTGCTTTTCTATTTCCATATCCATATACTTGTAATAATGTTGTTATGCGGTTATTAACTTTCTTTTTGGACGGAACAGGTATTTCATATTTATTTCCGCAGATTCTCCACGTTTACTTTGGAACACCAGGGAAGTAACTATGGAACTCAATCTTCTATTTGCCACGTAGTCTACAACAGTTAAAGGATAAATATTTATTTCCACTACTTCCACTTAATTCATAATTCTCCTCTATGGAATTAATAATTTTACTACTACATTAAATTAAAGCTATTGGGGATGTTTTTAACCAAAACAATACACTTTTTTTATAGGTTAAGAAGCAATAACATAAATAAAAACACAAAACTATAAGGACATGTTTGGATTGGTGGTATGTGATCAAATGAAATGTAGTGGAGTGGTAATTAATGAGATTTCATTGTTTGGATTTGTAAATAATGGATGAAATGGAATGGAACATGATGAAATCCGTTCCATCCAATTCCATCAAAATCTCTATTTTTTATTCCATACAATTTGGGGTGTATGTGATGGAATGAGAAATTTATAATAAAATAATCAAACAATGGAGTAGAATCTATATTCCATTCCACTTCGTTCTGTTCTACTCCGTCATGTTCCATTCTACTTCGCTCCGTTATGTTCCATCATTCCAAACATAACCTAAAATTTTGATTTATGTTCAATCCTGTCATCATACTCAAATTAGTTGTGACTCTGTTTAAATATAATGTTCATTAAGAATTTGTTTGAATGATGGACTGAAATGGAGTAGAGTGGAATGAATTACGATGAAATGAAGTTGAGTGGAGCTGAACGAAATGAAATAAAAAATTTATCCTACAATTTATCCTATAAAAGTTTGCTTTTTACTCTTCTAGGATATCACACCTCTTGTTAACGTAAACATATAACCAGAAGTTGATTTCCTATTAATTACACAACCAACAAGATCAGAGTCAGTATACCCAACTATTTCCAAGTTGTCAACTTTCTTGAAAACAAGCATATACTCTTCAGTTCTCTACAAATATCTCATGACTTTCTTAGCAGCAATCTAATGACCATCCCTAGGATCAGACTGATATTATCCTAAGACGCCAACTATAAAATCGATATCAGACCTAGTGCATACTTGAGCATACGCCAAGCTGCCCAATGCACTATCAAAGGGGTTTCCCTTCATTTCTGCACGCTTAATCTCATTTTTAAGACATTGATCTTTACTGAATTTGTATCCTTTAGTAACTGGGACATCCCCTGGCTTACAGTTCTTCATATTGAACCTCTATAAGACTCTATCAATTTAAGTCTTTTCGGACAAGCCAAGTATACCACATGATTTATCTTTGTGTATTTCATTTCCTAGCACAAAGGATGCTTCACTGAGATCTTTCATATTAAAAAACTTGGTTAACATAAGCTTGATCTCATGAAGTAGACCAAGGTTGTAACACCCCGATTAAAATAAGAGAATTATTTAATTGAGTTAATATTATTTTATTAATTTAATTAAATAAAGTTGAATTATTGGATTATTTTTATTATTACTATAGATGTTATTTATTTTAATAATAATTAAATAAATAAAATAAATGGAATATGAAGAGTGGAAGGGTAAAAGTGGAAATTGGATAAAAGAGGCCAAAGTGAGGACTCAGGTTGTTTTCACGTGTTTTGCCTCAGAGTCAGAGAAAGGGGGGAGAAACGCTGAAGAGAAAGAGAAGGAAGAGGAAAAGGCCAAAGATTGCTCAGAGCTTCCTTCAATCCAAAGAGGTAAGGGGTCTGAACCTTATTAAACAATAATATGTTGAAAATGGTGAAATATTGGATGAACGAAATTGGGATTTTAATCGAAGGAATTCGTAGAAATCATATGCAATGATGTTAGGAATTGTGAAATCGAATAGGGGACTATTTGTATTAGATGATATGAGTGATTTTGTGTGAAATTTGGACTGTGGAAGGATGAATTTGGATAGATCTTGTAACACCCTTCTAAATACCCCAAAATATTATAATTTAAAATAACAATATATTCATCAGAGTAATTATGCCCCGAAGGGTGTCACACAATCATTTCACCACAATTATCAAAATGTCCTGTCATGCTCATTTATTAAATCAAAATAAGGTTCTTTTGCATAATTCGCAGCGGAATGAAATCCAACATCAATGTAAATCATGTAACACGATACATGTAAATCATTCAACAACCAATATCAAATTAATTAAAACATCCCCTCCCGATGTTACATCTATCAGAGCATGACCCGCTAAAGACGACATTAGACTCCAAAGAATAGCTTCTACTCAACTCACTGCTTGTTACCTGAAAAATAGTTGTAAGGGTGAGTTCCTCAATCAATGTAATAGGCATTATACAACATTATGTAATGTTAAGTAAATAACGCAACAATTCACCCTAACCAGACTACACCCTCAATAACGGCAGTATTAACTCCAACATCATACTCAACAATAATATATATCATATATAAAATTTTCAACCCATATTCAACATCACAACACAACACAATGATTTACTCACTAATTCCTCACAATGGGAATTAGCTACAGCCCCACAGGCTATGCCATGCATTCACTATGTAATGAGACTCCATGAAATGCGGTACCGACTCTTCTTGAACATACAGTTCAAGCTCACCGATCCCTCCGGATACGGCTACTAAGCTCACTAGTCCCACTCATTGAGATCTAATGACTCACTCACTAATTCCTCACAATGGAAATTAGCTACAGCCCCGAAGGCTAGACTATGCAAGCTAATCATCTAGCATGCAAACATCAACAACAATTACCACAACAATTCACTCACTAATTCCTCACAATGGGAATTAGCTACAGCCCCGAAGGCTATGCTATACACGCTAATCACCTAGCAATGCAGCATCAACAATAATTCACAACGGACATAAGCTTACACTCTAAGCCATACAACAGTCCATTCACAACACAGGCAATATATATACATTCACATCATTTGGCATGCCATCATACATCAATCAACACATCATTATCATGTAAGTCAATTAAACACCGTATTAGCACTCTCTACTAATACCTATACGGCTCACAACAGCGGAATACAATCCCTATTACATCACGTGCCAACATAGGCCAGCTCTCAATTATGTACACAACATTAACATATCCATCTTTCCACTCTGCAACATACGATATCCAGTTTCGATGATGACAAAACCCTTATGCACGTCCATGAACAAAGAATGAAGGCTTTTGAGTCGACTATAGGGGTCAGCTCAAAGCTCGCGGTCGGCGCAAAGGCTCTGCTCAACTGGAGGGAGTCAGCGCAAACACCCCTTGCGTCGACGCATAGGGTCGACGCTTAAGTCACGGGTCGGCGCAAAATGCCTTGCGTCGACGCATACAGTCGGCGCATGCCCCACGGGTCAGCGCACGCCGACTCTATGGTCGACCGTTCGCGCGCAGACTCAGATTTTTCTGAGTTATTCCCAGTTCCGTCAGCTTAATGCATATCAGGTTTTCCGGCCGCTCCCGCATCTAAAACCCTTTCTACAAAAACCCAATTTGTCTCATAAATTGGTAGTGCCGATTCAAGTTTTTAATTGGGATCCGTGCCATAGTCTAACATTTACGACTCGTACAACTATCGATTTAATTTACAGTTTTTAACACAGTTTATCCAACATCAACTTCAGCATATACAGTCCCAATTAGGGTTAAATCGACGGCTTATCACTACCCATTACATATTATCCCATAATTCCCATTAATCGACGATAAACCCCCTTTACCTGAGATAATCCGGCAATTCTTTGAGTTCAAGCTCTTCCTCTTCTCCAACTTTCTTCCTCTTGCTCTGCCTCTGCCCTTTTCCTCTTCTCTGTAGTTTCTCTGTTTTCACGTGAAAACACTCCTTTACCAAATGGGATTCTCTTTCCTCATTTCACACTTATATATTTTCCAATAATAATTATTATTCCAAAATAATTAAAATAATCCAATAATAATAATCTAATTATTTAATTAAATTAATAATATACTATTAATTCAATTTTTAATAATTATTTTATTTTATTTGGGTGTTACAACTCTTCCCCACTAAAAGAGTTTTCGTCCTCGAAAACATACCTCAAGCGAACAACTCTGGATAAGACTCTTTCATCCTACTCTCCAGTTCCCAAGTCGCGTTGCCACCTGCTGGTCCTCCCCAAGCTACCTTCACCAAGGCAATCTCTTTACCCCGCAACTGCTTCAACTCTCGATCCTCGATCCTCATAGGTGATGTTTCAACAGTCAGGTTATCTCTCACCTGTACATCATCTACTTGGACAACATGCGACGGATCATGAATGTATCTCCTCAACTGAGACACATGAAAAACCTCATGCAAATTCGCAAGTGACGGCGGTAAGGCGATACGATAGGCTACCTCTCCTATCCTTTCCAAAATCTGATACGGACCAATAAATCGAGGTGTCAACTTCTTCGACTTCAAAGCTCGACCAACACCAGTTATCGGAGTAACACGAAGAAACACATGATCTCCCTCTTGGAACTCAAGTGACTTCCTCCTCTCATCATGATAACTCTTCTGACGACTCTGAGCAATTCTCATCTTCTCCTGAATCATCTTAATCTTTTCTGTAGTCTGTTGAACAATCTCCGGTCCAACCACAGCACTCTCACCGGACTCATACCAACATAACGGTGTCCGACATCTCCTACCATACAAAGCTTCAAACGGTGCCATACCAATACTCAAATGAAAACTATTGTTGTAGGTAAACTCAACCAAAGGTAAATAACAATCCCAAGCACCTCCCTTTTCCAAAACACAAGCTCTCAAAAGATCCTCTAGTGACTGAATCGTCCTCTCAGTCTGACCATCAGTCTGCGGATGATATGCAGAACTCAACCTCAGCTTAGTTCCCAAAGCCTTCTGCAAACCTTCCCAAAACTTCAATGTAAACCTAGGGTCTCTGTCCGAAACGATACTCGACGGAATACCATGTAAACTTACAATCTTCTCAATATACAACTCGGCTAATCTTTCTAACGGATAATCCATTCTGATCGGAATGAAATGAGCCGACTTCGTCAATCTATCAACAATCACCCAAATAGCCTCCAAATTCCTACTTGTCCTCGGTAAACCCGAAACAAAATCCATACTGATACTATCCCACTTCCACTCTGGAATAGCCAACGGTTGCATTAGCCCAGACGGCTTCTGATGCTCAATCTTCGACTTCTGACAAGTCAAACAGGAATAAACAAAACTCGCAATTTCTCTTTTCATCCCCGGCCACCAAAATAGCTTTTTCAAATCATGATACATTTTTGTAGCTCCAGGATGAATACTCAAGCCACTACGATGTCCTTCCTCCAAAATACTCTTCTTAAGTTCGGTAACATCCGGAATACACACCCGATTACCAAATTTCAAAACACCATTCTCATCAACTCTGAATTCACCACCTTGACCTTGATTCACTAGAGTCAACTTATCAACCAAAAGCATATCGGATTTCTGACCCTCTCTAATCTCATCCAAAATACCACTCGTTAACTTCAACATTCCCAATTTAACACTATTGTGAGTACTCTCACACACCAAACTCAAGTCTCTAAACTGTTCAATCAAATCCAACTCTTTAACCATTAACATAGACATATGTAACGATTTCCGGCTCAACGCATCAGCTACTACATTTGCTTTACCCGGATGGTAATTCAAACCAAAGTCATAATCCTTCAGAAACTCTAACCATCTCCTTTGTCTCATATTCAGCTCTTTCTGATCAAACAAATACTTTAAACTTTTATGGTCACTGAAAACCTCAAATCTTGACCCGTACAAATAATGTCTCCATAATTTCAGAACAAATACCACAGCTGCCAACTCTAAATCATGCGTCGGATAGTTCCTCTCATGAACCCTTAGCTGTCTCGAAGCATAAGCTATAACTTGCTTATTCTGCATCAACACACCACCCAAACCCAACAACGAAGCATCACAGTAAACCTCAAATGGTTCCGACGAACTCGGTAATATCAGAATAGGAGCAGTAGTTAACCTTCTCTTTAACTCTTGGAAACCTTCTTCACATTTTGAGTCCCAAACAAACGCTTGCCCCTTTCTGGTCAACATCGTCAACGGTAATGCCAACTTAGAAAATCCCTCAATGAACTTCCTGTAATAACCAGCTAAACCAAGGAAACTTCGAATCTCAGCAACAGACTTCGGAGCTTCCCACTTAGACACCGCTTCTATCTTAGAAGGATCAACAGCCACACCACCTCTGGAAATCACATGACCAAGAAAACTAACCTCTTCCAACCAAAATTCACACTTGGATAGTTTAGCAAATAACTTCTTTTCTCGTAGAATTCCTAAAACCAATCTCAAATGCTCAGAATGCTCTCCTTCAGATTTCGAATACACCAAAATGTCATCAATAAACACCACAACAAACTTGTCTAGGTACGGATGAAAAATCCTATTCATATACTCCATAAATACTCCAGGCGCATTAGTCACACCAAAAGGCATTACAGAATACTCATAATGTCCATACCTTGTTCTGAAAGCAGTCTTCTGAATATCCTCAGTCTTCACACGTATCTGATGATACCCAGATCTCAAATCTATCTTGCTGAACACACTCGCACCAACCAACTGATCCATCAAATCATCAATCCTCGGCAAGGGATACCGATTCTTGATCGTCACTTTATTCAGTTGCCTGTAGTCCACACACAACCTCATAGTACCTTCTTTCTTCTTAACCAACAACACTGGTGCACCCCACGGTGACACACTCGGACGAATGAAGTTCTTATCCAACAGATCTTCCAGCTGACTTTTCAATTCAGCTAACTCAACAGCAGACATACGATACGGCGCCATCGATATCGGTCTAGTACCAGGTACCAAATCAATCGAGAACTCAACTTCACGCTCTGGCGGTAATTCATTCACCTCTTCCGGAAACACATCAGGAAAATCGCACACCACAGCTAAATCGCCAATCACCAGTTTATCTTTAGCCTCCAAAGTCGCTAACAGCATAAACAACTCTGCCCCATCTGCTACTTCCTCATTCACCTGCCTTGCTGATAAAAACAAACTCTTTTCTTCCTCAACTTCAGGAAATACCACTGTCTTATCAAAACAATTGATAGAAACTCGGTTAAACACCAACCAATTCATACCCAAGATAACATCAATCTGCACTAACGGGAGACACACAAGGTCTATCCCAAATTCTCTACCAAAAATACTCAAGGGACAACTTAAACAAACAGAAGTAGTAGTCACTGAACCCTTCGCAGGAGTATCAATCACCATACTTCCAAACATCTCAGATATCTCTAACTTAAGTTTCACAGCACAATCCAAAGATATAAAAGAATGAGTCGCACCTGTGTCAATAATAGCTACAAGAGGAAAGCCATTAATATAACATGTACCTCGGATCAAACGATCATCTGCAGAAGTCTCAGAACCCGATAAGGCAAAAACCTTGCCTCCCGACTGATTCTCTTTCTTCGGCTTAGGACACTGTGGGCTGATATGACCCAACTCTCCACAGTTGAAACAAGTCACAGTCTTCAACCGACACTCTGCAGCCAAATGACCACCTTTTCCACACTTAAAACACTTCATCTCAGTACTGGTACACTCGTGAACACGATGTCCAGCCCGACCACATCTGTAACACTTAACAGGAGCACTAGAATCTCCCCCACTAGGCCTCTTCATCCCACTCTGTCTCTGGAAACCCTTGCCAGCTGCATACGGTTTCCCACGATCCATCTGATTCTTACCCTTCCTATCAACCCTCTGCTGATAGCTCTCTGCTCTAGCCTTGGAATCCTGTTCAAAAATCCTGCAACAGTCAACCAAGTCAGAAAACACCCTGATCCGCTGATATCCAATCGCCTGCTTGATCTCGGGACGCAACCCGTTCTCAAACTTCACACATTTGGAAAATTCCCCAGCAGCCTCATTATACGGAGTGTAATACTTTGACAGCTCTGTGAACTTCGCAGCATACTCAGTAACGGTCCGGTTACCCTGCTTCAATTCCAAGAACTCTATTTCTTTCTTTCCTCTGACATCCTCTGGGAAGTACTTCCTCAGGAATCTTTCCCTGAACACAGCCCAAGAAATATCAGCATTCCCAGCAGTTTCCAACTCGGTGCGGGTAGCAACCCACCAATCATCAGCTTCCTCTGACAGCATATGTGTACGGAACCTGACCTTCTGGTTATCAGCACACTCAGTTACTCTGAAGATTCTCTCAATCTCCTTCAACCACTTCTGAGCACCATCTGGATCGTATGCTCCCTTGAACATTGGAGGATTGTTCTTCTGGAACTCACTCAACTGACGAGCAGCTCCCATTCCCACAACATTCGGATTTCCTCCAAGTACTCCAGCTAGCATACCCAGAGCCTCAGCGATCGCAGCATCGTCTCTACCTCTTCCAGCCATCTCTATTCTGAGAACCCAAACAAGCTAAACAATAAGTACTGATAGGGTTACACAACACCTATCCCGTACAGGGGAAAAAAGAATAGTTACGACTCGACACGACCGACTATGCTCTGATACCACTAATGTAACACCCTTCTAAATACCCCAAAATATTATAATTTAAAATAACAATATATTCATCAGAGTAATTATGCCCCGAAGGGTGTCACACAATCATTTCACCACAATTATCAAAATGTCCTGTCATGCTCATTTATTAAATCAAAATAAGGTTCTTTTGCATAATTCGCAGCGGAATGAAATCCAACATCAATGTAAATCATGTAACACGATACATGTAAATCATTCAACAACCAATATCAAATTAATTAAAACATCCCCTCCCGATGTTACATCTATCAGAGCATGACCCGCTAAAGACGACATTAGACTCCAAAGAATAGCTTCTACTCAACTCACTGCTTGTTACCTGAAAAATAGTTGTAAGGGTGAGTTCCTCAATCAATGTAATAGGCATTATACAACATTATGTAATGTTAAGTAAATAACGCAACAATTCACCCTAACCAGACTACACCCTCAATAACGGCAGTATTAACTCCAACATCATACTCAACAATAATATATATCATATATAAAATTTTCAACCCATATTCAACATCACAACACAACACAATGATTTACTCACTAATTCCTCACAATGGGAATTAGCTACAGCCCCACAGGCTATGCCATGCATTCACTATGTAATGAGACTCCATGAAATGCGGTACCGACTCTTCTTGAACATACAGTTCAAGCTCACCGATCCCTCCGGATACGGCTACTAAGCTCACTAGTCCCACTCATTGAGATCTAATGACTCACTCACTAATTCCTCACAATGGAAATTAGCTACAGCCCCGAAGGCTAGACTATGCAAGCTAATCATCTAGCATGCAAACATCAACAACAATTACCACAACAATTCACTCACTAATTCCTCACAATGGGAATTAGCTACAGCCCCGAAGGCTATGCTATACACGCTAATCACCTAGCAATGCAGCATCAACAATAATTCACAACGGACATAAGCTTACACTCTAAGCCATACAACAGTCCATTCACAACACAGGCAATATATATACATTCACATCATTTGGCATGCCATCATACATCAATCAACACATCATTATCATGTAAGTCAATTAAACACCGTATTAGCACTCTCTACTAATACCTATACGGCTCACAACAGCGGAATACAATCCCTATTACATCACGTGCCAACATAGGCCAGCTCTCAATTATGTACACAACATTAACATATCCATCTTTCCACTCTGCAACATACGATATCCAGTTTCGATGATGACAAAACCCTTATGCACGTCCATGAACAAAGAATGAAGGCTTTTGAGTCGACTATAGGGGTCAGCTCAAAGCTCGCGGTCGGCGCAAAGGCTCTGCTCAACTGGAGGGAGTCAGCGCAAACACCCCTTGCGTCGACGCATAGGGTCGACGCTTAAGTCACGGGTCGGCGCAAAATGCCTTGCGTCGACGCATACAGTCGGCGCATGCCCCACGGGTCAGCGCACGCCGACTCTATGGTCGACCGTTCGCGCGCAGACTCAGATTTTTCTGAGTTATTCCCAGTTCCGTCAGCTTAATGCATATCAGGTTTTCCGGCCGCTCCCGCATCTAAAACCCTTTCTACAAAAACCCAATTTGTCTCATAAATTGGTAGTGCCGATTCAAGTTTTTAATTGGGATCCGTGCCATAGTCTAACATTTACGACTCGTACAACTATCGATTTAATTTACAGTTTTTAACACAGTTTATCCAACATCAACTTCAGCATATACAGTCCCAATTAGGGTTAAATCGACGGCTTATCACTACCCATTACATATTATCCCATAATTCCCATTAATCGACGATAAACCCCCTTTACCTGAGATAATCCGGCAATTCTTTGAGTTCAAGCTCTTCCTCTTCTCCAACTTTCTTCCTCTTGCTCTGCCTCTGCCCTTTTCCTCTTCTCTGTAGTTTCTCTGTTTTCACGTGAAAACACTCCTTTACCAAATGGGATTCTCTTTCCTCATTTCACACTTATATATTTTCCAATAATAATTATTATTCCAAAATAATTAAAATAATCCAATAATAATAATCTAATTATTTAATTAAATTAATAATATACTATTAATTCAATTTTTAATAATTATTTTATTTTATTGGGGTGTTACAGATCTCGTAGCAGAAAAAGCCACTGCAGATCTGGAAATCTGATTTCTGGTCATACGCGTATGGCACTAGGCAATACGCGTATGAGACTGCTGGTACGCGTATGGCACTAGGCAATACGCGTATGGACGAGGAAGATGATGTTTTGAACGTGTTTTGGTCTCTGTTGGTACGCGTATGGGAATGTGATACGCGTAGCATACGCGTATGGACATGGGCAATACGCGTATGGATTTGGTCAGGCGTGGGCAATACGCGTATGGGCATAGGCAATACGCGTATGGGCAGACTTGTGGTCTTTCCTGGGTTGTTGTTGTGCAGTTTTTGGTTGGTTAGGCTGAGCGAGGTAACTTAGCTGATGCATGGTATACGAGGGATCATTTCCCGTTGCTTTGAGTGGTGTAGATATTAGTAGAGTGTGATAATACTGTGTTTGATTATGTGGCATGATGTGATATGCTTTTGTGATAGAATGTGTTAATGATGATGATAACATGAATATATGATGCTGTTGTTGCTATGTTGATTATGATGCATGCTTGGTGTGCATGCATTCATGAAAGGCCGATGCCTAGTGATGAACGGACTGAGTTCCAATGATGTTGTTGACTCCGGGCTTGTTGAGAGGCTTGGTTCCTTGCGGGGAACTCGGATTCTATGGTGATGAATCTGGGAGTGGTGATCCTGTAGTTGGTCACAAAATGGGTATACCGAGTCGTGTTGAGTCATGCATGGGTGTGTGCATTGCATTTGATATGTTGTTTTGTTGATGTTCATGAATATGTTGATTATGATGATTATGATGAGCTGTGTTGGCATATGTGAAATATATTTATGTTTATATTTCTGTCGTTATATTATTATTTAATAATGTAATTCTCACCCCTTCTGCATGTGTTTATGTTCATCTGTGATGAGCAATGTGCAGATAAAGAGGAGTAGCTATTGTTGAGGTTTGAAGAATAAGTGTAGAGTTATTCTACAGAGTCGAGTCAAATGCTCTGGTCATGTGACACCGGGGTTATGGGATTCGATAGATAATTGATTATTATTTACGTTGTTTATGATGACTAACATGTTGAGATGTTTTGTTGAGATAATGTTGAACCATTATTATGAATTGTTATATGATGAATGATAATATTAATGTTGTTGTCCGCTGCGAAGTTTTAATAAAATAAATAATATGTTTTATGTTGTGATGCGATAATTGTTATGTTGTAAGAAATGTAAACTCTTCTACATGTTGTACTCTGATAATCTATTTAAATATGTCGTTTGGGTAGAAGGGTGTTACAAAGGTCACTACTAGAAAGCAAAATATCATCAACATACAACACAAGAAAGATGAATTTGCTCCCACTGACCTTAAGATAGATGCATTGATCAACTTTGTTTTCTTCAAAACCCAATGAAGTTACCAGCTCATCAAATTTCAAGTACCATTATCTAGGAGCCTGTTTCAAACCATAAATATATTTTCTCAATTTACAAACCAAAAGCTCATTACCACTTGTCACAAAACCCTCAGTTTGCTGCATGTACACCTCCTCATTAAGATCACCATTCAGAAAATATAGTCTTAATGTACATCTGATGCAAATCCAAGTCAAAATGTGCTATAAGAGCCATAATTATTCTAAAAGAGTCTTTAGTGGAAAGAGGAGAAAAAGTTTCATTAAAATTAATCCCCTCTTTTTGTGTGAGTCCTTTAGCCATAACTCTTGCCTTAAACCTCTCAATTTTACCCTTTTGAGTCCTTCTTTGTTTTGAATATCCACTTGCAGCCAATCGCCTTACGATTTCTTGGTAACTCCACTAGTTCCCAAACATCACTATTTACCATGGATTTCATTTCATTATGCATTGCATATGCCCATATGCTAGATTGAGAACAAGTAATAGCTTCTAGATAATTTTTAGGATCAATAACAATACCAACATCATAAGCATCCCCACTAAGATAAACTACAAACTCGTCCAGGATAGAAGGTTGCTTTTGTCTTACTGACCTTCTAACATGAACTTGCTAAACTGGCTAAGCAGGTTGTGCAGCCTCAGCCACAACATGAGGATCAACTACATTTTTAACAAATGGTTCAACCACATTTTCAACTGGATGTTCAACCATATTCTCATTTGGAGCAAAACCGTAATGAGTAGGGGATGATCTAGCATTATTAAAATTAGGCAGTGACAGAGTAACAACGCCATGTATAACATAATCAATATTATCAGATATAATGACAAGCTCAACAACATCAAGCTCAAGAAATTTTACATGCATGGATCATCCATAGGAATTTGTACAGACTTAAACAAGCTCCAAGAACTTGGAACAAGAAGATGGATTGCTTTCTAAGGGAGAAGGAATTTGTGAAGTGCAAATCTGAACATGGAGTATATGTAAGAAGAAGCAAGAATGAATTGTGTAATACCTCGTATTTCCTAAATACCTAAATTCCTATTAATTGAGATCAATTGAGTTCCTATGTGCTCTAAAAGTTGCCGATTGGGATAAGTAGAGTAAATAATGAGTTCAAGTTGACTTAATTAATATTAATTTGGACTGACCTTTTATTAATTGAGATATTTTGGTAACACTAATAATGGGTCAATAGCTCTAGTAGAACAAATATTACAAGTTTAGTGCCACTTGAGATATTTGTTGCTACTAGTAACCACTTTCTTACCACATATTTCTCATGGCCATTTGCTTATGATCTTTGACTCACTCACCACCACATGTTTGTATGATATACTACCTACCATAAGCCACTTCATTTCTCAATGTATCAGAAATGATAAGTAGAGAGAAAGGGAAAGATAGAAGAAGAGGAAACAAACTAGTGAAGAAGAAGAAGGAAAGCTTGGAAAGATCAAGAGTTTGGAACCAACACCATCATCTTCATCCTCATCTCATCTTTAACAACTTCTCCTCTTAAATTTATTGAGGTGGGTTCTAGTTAGAAACCCTAGGTTTCTAGAAGATTAGGGTTATGGAATCATAGATAAATCATGAACAATCCATTCTATGTGATGAATATTTCTCTTGATGTTGTTGTTTTTATGAACATGTGCTTGATAGGTTCTTTATGATTGTTGTGATAACATGATTTTGTTGTGGTTGTGGTTAAATGATTGGTTGTGTTTATGATGTTGAAATCCTTGTGGTTATGAACTTGGAATCCTTGTTATACATGTGTATATAAGCATGTAATATGATGAGTTTTGTTGGAAGAAGAAATGGATGGTGTGCTAGAAATGAAATAATAGAGGAAAAAGTGTCTGTAAAGTGGAAAATGTGAAAATGTGAAAATGTGAGTGAACCAATCGATTGGTCTCTGTCATCAATTGATTGGCAGCCCTTTGTTTTGCAGAAAAAATGTAATTTTAGCAGAACTAATCGATTGACACTGCATTACAAGCGATTGCACAAACTTGCTATATATGAACAGTGAATTTTTTTCAGTGAGCCAATCGATTGACACTCAGGATCAATCGATTGAAAAACAGAAATGTGAGAGGAACCAATCGATTGGGCTTCCCCAACCAATCAATTGACTTATGTTAAAAACTTCAAAATCCATTTCTTAAGTGTTTCTAAATGCATTCTTCCACCCATTAATCAATTGTGATGCTATGCTTATATTGAATACATGTTAATGGTGAAAATTACATGATGAATCTAGTGAGTTAACCTAGGATTGAAATTAGGTCATGAGTCAGGTTTACAACCTAGTTAATATGAGAATACGGTATTCATTCGTACGACGCTTATGCGGAGGTTGTGGACGAATTGTTGCCATGATTAAGAATGTGACGCATAGTATGGAACATGCCATATTAATATTTGTGTATTGTGGTGAATGAAGTCACTTGTGATTGACTGATTTTGTTATGGTTTGTGAAACCAATGTTTTGTGGAACCGATCATGTATTCAGAATGTGTATTTTCTGTGATGGTGCACATCTCTATTTGGTATGCTTTGATGAGTAAGCATTGGGAAGTGAGACCGATGATTCGAGCCTCAATTGGGTTTGAGCCCCAACCACGGCGGACGTGGGGGAAAGGTGGACAACTAAATGGGTTGCATTCCCATACGGTGAAAGATACCCTAAGTGGGTTAGATTCCCATACGGGTGACGGTCGCTTGAACTGGGGATTAAGCATCATAGAGGACCCGATATCCACCGCGAAAGTCGAATCATACGAGCATGCATGAACCGGGTCTGGCTTAGACGTAAGTCCGTTCGGGAATTGATGTTTCGTGATCTGAATAATGATCGTGGTTGAGTTGTGAGAACTCAGGTGCATGTTGCCATACATTGCGAGTTAGTTTCCCCATTGCTCAAATCTTCGTTCCTTTGTTAACTTGAGTTGAGTATGAGTTGAATATTGAATAGAAAACCCTGTAGAGACGAGTGGACCCATAAGATAGGGAACCCACTGAGATTATCATATCACCCTATGTTGTTGATTATTTTTCAGGTGGTTCTATGCAGGAGAGGGATAAGGGCAAGATAAAGTGATGTCTTGCTTACCTGATGACTAATGGCTTTCCTTTCCGCTGTGTAGATATTTTTGGGATCATTGTCTAATAATCTAGATCAATAGTTTTATTTTGGGCACTTTTATGTACATTCTATGCCCTGTTGTATTTGTATATGTACACTGTCTTGCTAGGCGCTTATATATTTCAGTACCAGTTTTACACTATGTATAATATGTATTCTAGACATATATTATATATGGATGTTACAAATTACTTATACTATGTCTCTATGTTGATGACTTGTAGACAACATGTAGCTGCAAGAAGGAGATCGAAGACTTCAAAGGTGATCTCAACAAGGAATTTGAAATGTCATATTTGGGTGACATTCATATTTTCTTGGCATCGAATTCTACAAGAGTGGTAGAGGTTTTGTGATGCACCAAAGAAGGTATGCAGGCGAAATACTTAAGAAATTTGAGATGCAAGATTGCAACCCAACTTCGACTCCAGTTGAGCCCAGATTACAACTGACGAAAGGTTCAGATGAAGATGATGTCGACCTAACCCAATATAGAAGACTTATTGGGTCACTTCGATACCTTTGTCATACAAGGTCTGACTTAGCATACATTGTAGGTATGGTGAGTAGGTTCATGCAGAAGCCAAAGATATCACATCTAGTAGCGACGAAGAGGATACTAAGGTATCTGAAAGGAATTCTCGACTATGGCATTTTGTTTCCTGCAGTTGATGAAGGAAAAGAATGCAAATTAGTGGGATACACCGACTCAAGTTGATGTAGTGATGCTGAGGATCGAAAATCCACAGTCGGCTATGTATTTATGCTAGGTGGTGCACCCGTTGTTTGGAGTTCGAGAAAAGAGCCAGTAGTGACATTATCATCGTGCGAAGCAGAATACATATCTGATTTCCTTTGTGCATGTCAAACAAAGTGGATGATGAATCATGTCGAAGAGATAACAACGAATAGTCATGGAGCAATTACCATGAAGATCGATATCATGTCAGCTATCAATCTGATGAAGAATCTGATAGCACATGGTCGAAGCAAGCACATTGAAATGAGGTTCCATTATCTTTGAGAGCAGGTAGCAGATGAGAAGATGAATGGGGAGCACTGCAGAACTGAGAATCAGATTGCAGACATCATGACAAAGGGAATGCAGGTCGAAGTGTTCATAAGACTAAAAGCTATGATGAATGTAGATAACTTAGACACAATGAATTAGGTGGTGTGTTGAATTATAATTCCTTATGTCGAAGCAGATTGCTCGACAGAACAAGGAAGTGTCGAGTCACCTAGTATGTTGAGTTGTGTTAGTATGTCGAAGTGTCGAAGCATGTTGCTTCACACATGATTTTGACTTAGGTTTATTTTAGTAGTATTAGTAATTTTGGGCTTTTATAGTTTGGGGTTTTGACTTGAGATCCAAGTTAACCTAAATCTATAAATAGAGGGAGTAACCCTTATTATTGTAATGAAGTGAATAAAATATTCATAACATTGTAATTCACAGTATTTTGCAGTTGCAAAGTGAATAAGAAGTTTTCCACAGTTTGTGGGTAGAGAAAAACTCTGCAGAATTTTAATTATTCTTCTCCTTCATCGTGCTTTACTTTCTTTCTTTCTCCATTGTTCTTTTTAAATATTATTGTGTGAGTGATAACAATCCTGTTCATCAAGATTGATTAAAATTATCCATAAATTATGGGGGATTTTCAACAATATCGAATAATTACACAAATAAAATGGCATAAAATTTTAATTTAACGTTGAACTTTGTAAAATATTTATGAGTAAATATTTATGGATATATATATATATATATATATATATATATATATATATATATATATATATATATATATATATATATATATATATATATATATATATATATATATATATATATATATATATATATATATATATATATATATATATATATATATATATATATATATATATATATATATATATATATATATATATATATATATATATAACACTAACTAAGTATTAACAAATGTTATTTGATTCCCTTATATATTGACATATAAAAATGTCAATAAAAATGTATGATATAAATATTTTTAAGTCGTAAACATGTAAAAATACATGTTTAATAATAGACACATCTTTTTCTAAATTTGATCACTAACATATTTTTTTTGTCTTAAAGTAGTTAACATATAAGTTGTCATAAATAATGGGATCACAATATATTTTTTTACGATGATTCTTTTCTATTACTCTAACTAATTATTTTCGGTTTAAAATGAAGTCGATGGATCTTGACTTGAGTGAAGAAATTGTGAGTGATAATAAGGAGAACATTTTTGTATGTGTGGGAAGTGTATCATTGGTATTTAAGTTCAACAAGTTGATTTGGTGACAAATTTGTCCCAATATTTTCTTCTTTTGATTATAATATTATTTTACTTCTTAGTTGAAACAAAATTTTAAAAGAAAAATCTTTGATCTGGTGACCCATAAGCATTATTGCAAGATCATGATCATGTTATTACTCATTAATTGACATAACTCTACCTTTTCAATACTTATACATAGTTAAGCATTTTGATATTTCCCAAATGCAATAAAAATTATACCTTACCTTGTAAAAATGACTATTTCTATATATTTAAAAATATTTGTACATTATTTGAAGTCTTTGCATGCTAATCCACAATGACTATATCGAGGTTGATTTAAGCTAATGTTCAATCTTAAATCTTCGAGTGAATTATCGCTTATACTAATAATTTGATTTGTGTGATAGAAATTTGCAAAAAGAAGGGGAAACAAGGAGGAGTCCACGTATATCTTGCATGATGAAGAGTCATGCATTTCGTGCCAGAGACAAAAAGAAGACAAAATTAAGGTCACCTCAACATCTCACAACGTCATCAAATCATGTTAAGTTTGTTAACCTTATCCATATATACTTATAACAATTTTCTTTCATGTCTTAGATTGGTTTTACTTAATTATTTAACATGATACTTAATTTATGCCATTTATATAATTATATGCAGAGTGTGAAACGTGAAGATGACAGAAAGAAAAATACTAATGGTTAGCGAACTTCATTTTTCTATACTTTGTATCGCTTCAAATTATAAATTTTCATGTATTGTTATAAACTTGATAATGCATTTGATTTATTTCACTTGCATGTATCAGATCAACCATCAACTATTTTGCCAGAGAAACAAGTACTTGAACTTGTCGTTGACACTTTACAAAGGTGTTTATTAGCTTTAAATTTTATATGTCATTGATAAAATAACTTATATTGATATTTTCAATTTTTTGCTTCATAATTATTTTTGTTTCAGTCTGTTGGATTGTTTGGAGGCTTGTTACTATTTAATCAATATATTTTGTACCTTGGTTGATTAAATTTGAAACTCATAAAATATAAATATATATATAATATAGGAGAGACATTTACGAAATATTTGCTGAACCAGTCGATCCAGACGAGGTGAGTGATCTTAATTACTTATAGTATGTTATAGATATTTCATGAAATATTTCTTATAACTCACTTGTGGTGGAATTTTTGGAAAGGTTAAGGATTACTATTCAATCATCGAGGAACCTATGGATTTTGGCACAATGAGAGCTAAACTACATGAGGGAATGTATAAGACTTTAGAAGAATTTGAGGTTTACAACCTTGATTTTTCATAAATGATTGTCTCCTTTTTTAATATATTACTGTATTACTTTTAGTAGTAATCCTAACATGTGTATGCATAAAGTGTTATTATGGTTTAATTTTTGTCATCTAATACTTGGAATTTGAACTATTATGCAGCATGATGTTTTTTTGATATTCAACAATGCAATGGAATTTAATTCTTCTAGTACCATATACTTCAGACAGGTATGACATAGAACGTTTGTGAACAACATGACACCAAATTTCACTATCAAATATTTATTTATTTTGATTAAACTATTTATACATGTATTATATCAATTTGTAGGCTCGAGCTATAAGTGAGTTAGCTAATAAAGTGTTTGAGGTATTGAGAATCAATCCTAGCAAGTTTCAAATTGAGTTCTCGGAAGTGAGTCGAGTAAATGAAAGAACAGTTGGTGTGCACTCGAATAATGTATCAGGCTCTTCCCACGGTACATCAAGTCGAAAAAGCGTCAAGATAAATTTTCATGACACCTCTAAACATAATCATGCTATAGATGTAGAAGTTGGTACAGGTAAGAGGAAACATATAAATAAATTAAGACTGTTGCATCCTATTTTGTGTTGAAATTAATTATGATATTTGGTAATGTTTGATGTGTGTTTGCATAGCTCCTAAATTTGATATTCTACAAGTCAATCTTGCACTTATTCTTATGAATAGTTTTCATCCTAAGCTTAGTGAAATTCAATTGCAAAGTTTGTTATTGCTAAAGAAAACCATCCTCATAACAATTTGGTCTTAATGAAGAAAATGTGAAATTCTCATGACTTACACATTTTAAATTTACTAGGTATCAAAGAAAATCGCAGATATAAATCTATTAGTTTTGATAGACGTTCTACTTATAGAAAATTTCCCCAGGACAAATACAAGCCAATATTTTCAAGTATATACGATGATAAAGTAAAGTTTCTTGAACAGGTGAGTCTGTTTTTCTGTCATTGTGGCTATTTTACAAAAAGCATAAATTATGGTTTTGGTTGATGATATGGTTATATTGTGTGTTTGTATAGGTTAGTGAAGAAGAGAATGGGTACAAAGATAGTTTGATGTTATTTTGTAAAGATTTAGGACCCACTGCCCAACAAATAGCTAAAAGGAAATTACTTGGATGTGAAATCCGCACTGCCTCTTCTATGTCATTGTCTCAAAATCCCAAGGGAAAAACTAATATGGAGATTTATGGTGAAAGTTCTAATTCTGGCTATTCAACTAAATATATAGAGTATTTCAATCTCTATAGTTATGGGTCCAAAGAACAAGTATCAGTGTCAAATCAAGATACATGTCAAGTTCAGAATGTGAAAATACAATAGTGCAATGTTCAACAAATGAGACATGTTGCTCATTTAAAGTCCTGAGGACTTAATAATCAAACCAAGTTGTGCAATCTGCTTCCATATTTGAAGACAAGTCTTGGTCAGATGGAATCCTATTCTCTAAACAGTACAAGCTCTTATTAATAAGAAAGGCCAGTTTTTTTTCAAATGAGTTTTGATTTGTAGTCATCTATTTCGTCAACGTCATTATCAATATTACTACATTCATTTTAAATTAAAAGTCATTTTAGAAGAATTTTTTTTATTATCAATAAAGTCAAAGTTGTCCCAACCATCATAATCTCTATTATGAATTCTTATACATGTGTACTAAGCATTTGTTAAAGAAATCTTATTTAAATTTTTTAATTAAATGTGAGTTTAACTTTAATGGAGATTATGCAAAAGAGTATTCCGTGATGGTTAGCTAAGTTTTTAAAAAAAATTATTTTATTTAATTTATCTTTTTTTTTACTTAATACTAACATATAAAGAACATAAACATGTAATCTTTTGTGTCAATTTAATATTTGTATTTAAATTGTTTTGAAGTTAAGTTAATCTTATAGAATATATCCACTTTTGATGGAAGTGGAATTGTAGAAATACATATAGTAAAGTTAATTAATTAAGGGAGAAGAAAAGGATGGGGGCTAATAATGGGTATGAATCCTAAACACCATCCACTTGTGTGTTAAATGTTAATTTGGTTATTTAGTTTTATTCGAAAAAAATGAAAAGAGTTGAAATTAGTTGAATGTGAAAGATGTTTGTAGAGAGGTAATAATAATAATGGCATACAGGAGAAGACAGGTTGTATCTCGGAGTTCCACCTTCAAGGAAGACATTAACGTGAATAGAAATGACTTATTACAAGCTCATCATAATATAAATGATGGTTCAATGAGTGCTCCTCCACTTTCCTCCTCTATTCACAATTCCTTAGCTACTCCATCCTTTAATAATTCCCTTGCTGCTCAAGCCATCAAAGCTTCCGCCACTCGTCGCGATCCCTCTCATTCCTTTGCTATTGCCAATTCTTCTATACCTATTATTCATCATGAAAATCATACCAGATCCAAGGTTCTTCTCTTTTCTTTATTCATTTCCTTCTCTCTTCTCTCTCAATCATACAATTTACCTATGCAGAGTTGTGATTCTTATACCGATGCTTCTAAAGCTGGTTTCTGGGGCGTCCTCGCACAGAAAGCTAAAGATATTTTGGACGACGATAATCCACCCGCACAAACTCCTGATCATCACATCCATAAAATCAGATCACACTCTTTTAATTCTCAGGTCCATTCATTCATTCATCAAATGCATTCCATACAGGCTTCTTTTTTCTCTTAAATATTTATAATTTCTTCAGGATATTGGAAAAATTGGTGAGAGTAACCTTAAAGGATGCGAAGATGTCAATCAATTAACGTGGAATCCACGCAAACAACAATTCAAGCAGACACTTGAGACCGCCAATCCTCAATCTATCCACGAAACACAACTCAAGGCATCTCGCGACGTAAGGTGCCAACTAACTATGTCATTAAATTGTGAAGATACTTATTTACATAATCAAACATTTAAGAACATATTGAGATCATTTTTCTATTTACTTTTTGAATGCTCAACATGTTTGTTAACATGATAGGTGGCAATGGCAACGGCTGCGAAAGCAAAGTTACTTCTGCGAGAGCTTAAGACGGTCAAAGCGGACTTGGCTTTTGCCAAAGCACGATGTTCTCAACTAGAAGAAGAAAATAAACTACTTCGTGACAAGGAAGGTCGCGAGAAGGGACAGAATCGTGCAGATGATGATCTGGTATGTGTATACTAATTAATCTATAGTGTAGCGAGTAGAACCTACTAAATGAATGAATGTTGATGGATTTTGTATGTGTAAATAGATTCGTCTTCAACTGGAGACACTTCTTGCTGAGAAGGCTCGATTGGCTAGCGAGAATGAAGTGAACTCTCGTGAGAACCGTTTTCTACGAGAAATTGTGGAATACCATCAACTGACTATGCAAGATGTGGTGCATTTCGACGAAGATATGGAAGATGATGACTCGGAGCTTTATGGACCCATAGATACCACTTATGGACCTCAAATGTTGTCTCCACGCTCTCAATTATCAGGTCTGTCCATGAACTCAAAGTCAATGTTTGATGTACCACCACCAGCACAACAGCAGCAGCAGCAACAACAACAACAACACGATGATCAGAATACATCATCATCATCATCACAAGATGAAGCTACTTCTACTCCTAGTAGCCCACCCTCGGTTTCTAATTAAGGATCAACATGCAAATCAAGCCATCCTTTTCATTAATATAGATTAGCCTAATTAGACATATTTTTGATACTACTGAAATACATAATCAATGCATGCATGCATTGTTGAAATATACATGTTTTCTTCTCTGTTATAAATACATATCAAACTAAAGGGAAAATAGGTGGATTACTCATCCGTCTTGTTTTCCCGACCAACTATGTACACTTGTTAATTAATTGGAAAATTGTTCATTATTATATCACCTAATTTTATTTTTACTCTTCGGATTCATGATGGTTTCCACTGCTTGGATTCTCAATCCATTCATGGTTCTTCACTTACTTCTTGGCCTGCTCATGATTAAGTAGAAATGTTTTATTGAGGATGAGAACAGTGTACTGGCTAAGGTAACTTCCCATATCCTTCCACCTAAAGCATTGACTAAACTCCAACTAGTCACTATGGCTTGAAATAACTGAGAGTTGGAGGTTAAGGTTCAAGTTTGGACAAGGATACAAATATATGTTAACAATTTCTTTGGTTTTATCACTCAATACATACATAGGATCAAAGAGCTTCTTCACATATTGTCAAAATCCTCAAAGCCATACACCTTTTTAACTATGACACTGAGAATACCAAGTTATTCTCATCTTATAGTGTCATACAATGGTTTAAATCTCCGTGGGATTTCAATAAATTAGAAATAAAGTATTTATTTAAAAATGGTTGAATTTATGTCGTGAGAAGTTAGCATAGGAAGATGAATGTCTGATTGGTTAGTGTTAAAAGTTGAGATGGTGTGCATGAAGGACATGTAGATGAGAGTGTTTGGGAATTTAGTGACAGTTATGTATGCAGATGAATCATCCACTCACCATACAAAAGTAAAAGAGTTTGGATGTGTGTAAGTCATAACTTTTCTTGTATTTTACTACTCTTGTTTGGGTCAAATCTTGTAAGTTGTGTTGTAATGGTAAAAGTTAAGAATTCCTTAAAGACTTTACATTAAATATTTGAAAACTAAAATAACTATATTAAATGATAAGTATTTATTTAAAAATTGTTAAATTTACGTCATGAGAAAATAGTATAAAGATAAATGAGTGACTGATTAGCATTAAAAGTTGAGATGGTGTGCATGAAGGACACATAGTTGAGAGTGTTTGGAAGTTTAGTGACGGTCACGCAGATGAATCACTCACTCACCATACAAAAGTAAGTGAGATTGGGTGTCTATAAATCGTAACTTTTCTTGTATTGTAATAGTCGTGTTTGAGTCAAATCTTGTAAGTTGTGTTTTAATATGGTAAAATTTAAGAATCCCTTAAAGACGGTATATTATATATTTGGAAAACAAAATAATTATATTATTAAATAATAAGTATTTATTTAAAAATTATTGAATTTATGTCATTAGAAGTTAGCATGAGTGATTGGTTAGCGTTAAAAGTTAAGATGGTGTGCATGAAGGACATGTAGTTGAGAGTGTTTGAGAGTTTACTGACAGCCACGCGGACGAATCGCTCACTCACCATACAAAAGTTAAAGAGATTAGGTATCTGTAAGTTGTAATTTTTCTTGTATTGTACAAGTCTTCTTTGGGTCAAATCTTGTAAGTTGTGTTGTAATGATAAAAGTTAAGAATCCTTTAAAAACTGTACATTAAATATTTGAAAAATAAAATAATTATATTATTAAATAATACATATTTGTTTAAAAAATGTTGAATTTATGTCGTGAGAAGTTATCATAGGAAGATGAATGAGTGATTTGATAGCGTTAAAAGTTGAGATGGTGTGCATGAAGGATACATAGTTGAGAGTGTTTGGGAGTTTAGTGACAGTCATGCGGATGAATCTCTCACTCACAATACAAAAGTAAAAAAGATTAGGTATGTGTTGTTGGAAATCCACCACAACCTATGAATAATTTCTATCAATCTTGATGAACATGATTGTTATCAACAAGCAATAACAATGAAAAAAGAGAAGAATAATTGAGAAAGAAAAGAAAGAACGATGGAGAAGAAGAAGAATATTCTCGACAGAGTTTCTCTCTGTCCACAACCTGTGGATAACTTCTTTATTCACTTTGCAATTGCAAAATTCTATGAATACAATGTTATGACTTCTCTATTATAATAATAAGGGTTACTTCCTCTATTTATAGATTTAGGTTAACTTACTCCCTAAGTCAAAACCTAAAACTATAAAAGCCCAAATTAGATAACACTACTAAAATAGGCCTAAGTCGAAATCCTGTGTAAAGTAACATGCTTCGACACTTTGACACACCAATACAACTCAACACACTAGGTGTTTCGATACTTCCTTACTTCTGTCGAGTAACCTGCTTCGACACAAGGAATTACAATCCAATACACCATCTAATTCATTGTGTATAAGTTATCCACATTCATTATAGCTCTTAGTCTTCTGAGCACTTCGACCTGTACTCTCTTTGTCATGATGTCTGCAATCTTATTCTCAGTTCAATTTATTCCAAACTCATCTTCCCATCCATTACCTGCTCTCGAAGATAATGGAACCTCATTTCGGTGTGCTTGCTTCGACCATGTGCTATCGGATTCTTCGCTAGATTGATAGCTGACATGTTGTCGATCCTTATGGTAATTCTCCATGACTCTTCGTTGGTATCTCTTCGACCAGATTCACCATCCATGTTGCTTGACATGAACAAAGGGAAACAACTATGTATTCTACTTCGCACGACGATAATGCCACTACTGACTCCTTTCTCGAACTCCAAGCAACTGGTGCACCACCTAACATAAACACATAGTCAACTGTATATTTTCGATCCTAAACATTACTACACCAATTTGAGTTGGTGTATCCCACTAGTTTGCATTCTTTTCCTTCATCAGTTGTAGGAAACAAAATGCCATAGTCGAGAGTTCCTTTCAGATACCTCAATATCCTCTTTGCTGCTGCTAGATGTGATACCTTTGGCTTCTGCATGAATCCACTCACCATACCTACACTGTATGCTAAGTTAGGTCTTGTGTGACAAAGGTATCAAAGTGACCCAATAAGTATTCTATATTGGGTTGGGTCGACATCATCTTCATTTGAATCTTTCGCCAATTGTAATTTGGGCTCAGTTGGAGTCAAAGTTAGGTTGCAATCTTGCATCTCAAATATCTTGAGTATTTCGCCTGCATACCTTCTTTGATGTATCATCAAACCTCTACCACTCTTATAGAATTTGATGCCAAGGAAATATGAAATGTCACCCAGATCTGACATTTCGAATTCCTTGTTGAGATCACTTTTGAAGTCTTCGATCTCCTTCTTGCAGCTACCTGTTATCAACAAGTCATCGACAGAGAGATATAGTATAAGCAATTCACTCTTTCTTCTTCTTACATATACTCCATGTTCAGTTTTGCACTTTGCAAATTCCTTCTCCCTTATAAATCCATCTATATTCTTGTTCCAAGCTCTTGGAGCTTGTTTAAGTCTGTACAGGGCTTTAGGCAACTTGTACACCTTTCTTTCTTCGCATTGTTTCACAAGCTCAGCTGGTTGTGCAATATAAAATTCTTCTTCTAAGGGGCCATTTAGAAATGCACATTTCACATCCATATGAAACATTTGTCAGTTGTTCATGTTTGCTAGACCAACAACCAACTTGATTGTTTTGGTCCTCGCAACAGGTGCAAAAACTTCGTCGAAGTCGATTCCTTCTTTCTGAAGAAATCCTTTCGCCCAAAGTCTCGCCTTGTGTCAAGTCACTTCTCCTTTGGGATTCAACTTCACCTTGTATACCCACTTCACATCTATTTCCTTCTTTTCTTGGGGCAATTCTAAAAGTTGCCAAGTGTTGTTGACTTCGATTGACTTCAGTTCTTCACTCATTGCTTTCGCCCACTTCGAATCTTTCAATGCCTCAGCTGCATTGAATGGTTCGACATCTGCGTAGAAAGCATAGTGTACCAGCTAACCTTATTCATTGACCATATCATCTGATGTAATCACACATTCTTGCAACCTTGAAGGCATGCGTCTTGTTCTTTAAGGCCTACTTGAGCCTGCTTCCCCTCTGACTTCTTGTCGAACTTATCTTTCGACTTCACTAGCTGGTTCATCACATAAGATTCTCACTGAATCCTTCTTAACATTCTCAGTCCAATCCCATTACTTAAGGTCATCTATGATCACATCCCTGCTAATGACCACTTGCTTGTTCACTGGATCGAACAACTTGTATTCTTTAGTTGAATGATATCCTATCAGGATCATCTGACTTGACTTGTCATCAAGTTTTCTTCTCAACTGATCTGACACATGTCTATGTGCTATAGATCCAAATACCTTCATATGGCTCAAGCTAGGATTGACACTAGACCAACATTCTTCTAACATGATTCCTTGTAGCTTTTTCGCCGAACATCTGTTCAGGATATATGTTACAGTCGACACAACTTATCCTCATAATTCTTTGGGTAGATTCCTGTCTTTCAACATACTTCTCATCATATTCATGATGGTTCTATTTTTCCTTTTTGCGACTCCATTCTGTTGTGGAGTGTAGGGTGGCACCACCTCATGCACAATCCCTTCTTTCACATATAATGTATCGAAGTCTTTCAAGCCATATTCTCCACCACCATTAGTCCTCAGAATCTTGATCTTTTGACCGCTTTGTCTTTCGACCATAGATTTAAACTTGGCAAATACCTCGATTAATTCACTTTTCTTCTTGATCAGGTAAACCCACAGTTTTCGAATGAAATCATCTATGAATGTAATAAAGTATTTGTTACCTCCAATGGAATCCACCTAGATAGGACCACATACATCAGAGTATATGACTTCTAGAATTTCCTTCGACCTGCTTCCTGCATCCTTACTGAAGTTGTTCTTGTGTTGCTTCGCCTGCACACGTTCTTCACACACTTCGTTTGAAATGTCGATTTTTGGTAATCTTGAAACCATATTTCTTCTCTTCAAATCTCTGATGTCTTTGAAATTGAGATGTCCAAGTCTATAATGCCATATACATTCATCTTTGTTGGTTGTTGTTGCAAGACACTTATGCTCCATCACGTTAAACTCAAACTTGAATGTTTTATTTTGAGACATTGAAGCCTTCAAGATCAATCTTCCATTTGAGTCGATGACTCTCATCATCTTCTCTTCTATCAACATCTTGTAGTTCTTTTCGAGTAACTGCCCCATGCTGAGCAAATTTCTCTTCATGCCTGGTATGTACAACAAATTTGAAATTACTGACCTCTTGCCATCTTTCCTCATAATCATAACATCATCAACATCTTCAGCTGCTAGAGTATTGTCATTTGCAAATTTCACCATGTTCTTCATTGAGGGAGTTATGTTGACAAATCAATATTTCCTTCCAGACATCTGTGATGAGCATCCTGAATCCAAGTACCACTGGTCCTTGAATCTCTCTTCATCTCTCATTGTAACCATCAACAACATCTTTTCTTCTTCATGTTTTTCCAGCTTTGTATAAGTTTCTTGATTCTTCTACTTTTTTGGACAATCACTAGAATAATGACCATGCTTTTGAAAATTGTAACACTGAATGTGACTCTTGTCTGACTTTTGACCACCACCTCTTCCTCTACCTGCAACACCACCTCTTTAGTTGCTTTGGTTCCAGGGTTTTCTCTGATTCGACCAATTCTTTTTTGTTGATTTCGACCAGTCGAATTGTTGTAGCCTCCTTTGCCTTTGTTGCCATTTCAACTTCCTTTTCCTTTCCTTTCTTTTGTTGATTGCGCCTACAAAGCCATGTCACTCTTCGACTTTCCTGCAGCTCTTCCAGTCATTCTTTGTTCATGAGATTCAAGCGTCTCTTGAAGCTCTTCCTTTGTCAGTTTTGATAAATCTTTCGGCTCTTCGATGGCTACTACCACGTGGTCGAAATTCGGAGTCAACGACCTCAAGATCTTTCCAACAACAGATCTTGATGTCAAGACTTCTCCATATACCTTAATTTGATTCACCGGTTTCGTAACCTTAGTGAAGAAATCAATTATGCTTTCATTGTCTTCCATCTGAAGCAATTCATACGTCCTTTTGTGAGTTTGTAATTTCACCTCTTTCACCTTCTCCCCGCCTCCAAACGACTTCCCCAGAATTTCCCATGCTTCTTTCGCTGACTCTACATCACTAACCTTTTCAAAGTTATTTGAATCAACACATTGATAGATCACAAAGAGAGTTTTATAATCTTTCTTTTTCAATTCTTTATGTGCAACCCTTTCTTGACCCGTCGCGTTTTCTGCAAGCGTTGTTACTCATTTCTTCACAAGATCCCAAAGATCTTGATAACGTAACACAACCTTTATCTACTTGCACCAATTATCATAACTATTGTTCTTTAGAATCGGAAGATTTGTTGAAAAATGCCCGTTTGGATTATTCATTGCCATCATGATTTTCTTCCCACGAATCGCTTAAACCGGAGCTCTAGATACCAGATGTTGGAAATCCACCACAACCTATGAAGAATTTCTATCAATCTTGATGAACAAGATTGTTATCAACCACGCAATAACAATGAAAAAAGTGAAGAACAGCTGAGAAAGAAAAGAAATAACGATGGAGAAGAAGAAGAATATTCTCTGCAGATTTTCTCTCTGTCCACAACCTGTGGAAAACTTCTTTATTCACTTTGCAACTGCAAAATTCTGTGAATACAATGTCATGACTTCTCTATTAAAAGAATAAGGGTTACTCCCTCTATTTATAGATTTAGGTTAACTTACTCTCTAAGTCAAAGCCCAAAACTATAAAAGTTCAAAATATATAACACTACTAAAATAGGCCTAAGTCAAAATCCTGTGTGAAGCAACATACTTCGACACTTCGACACATTAATACAATTCAATATACTAGGTAAATCGACACTTCCTTATCTCTGTAGAGCAACCTGCTTCGACAAAAAGAATTATAATTCAATATGTGTAAGCCGTAACTTCTCTTGTATTGTACTAGTTGTCCTTGGGTCAAATCTTTTTCTTTAAACTTCATTCATATCTCTTTCTCGTACCACATTTATTTTACAATTTGGATCTTGTTTGATGTAAAAGAAAATTCATGCAATTGTCCATTTAAGTTGATGTAAAAGAAAATTATTTGATTGGTCCAAATTGGATCTTGTTTGGCTAAAATCTCATTTTTTAACTTGATTCATTAAATCAATCGCTTTTACTATATTGAGAACCGTTCTTTTCAAAATTCACTCAACTCTTTTTTTATAATTGAAAGAGATTATAAAAAAAGATTTTTTTAGATATGATTAAGTTCCATTTAGTTAATGTATAGGAAAATTACTCATTACTCCTAATTGAGTCTTGTTTGGGTCAAATCTTATTCTTTAGACTTATTCATAAAATCTAGCATTTTTACTATTCTATGAAATATAATTCACTCAAAATTGTGTTTACAATAGATGAAGATTATAAAAAAAGATTTATTTAGATTGTATTGAGTTCCATTTAAGTTGATGTAAAGGAAAATTAGTGATTGGTCTAAATTGGTCGAAATTGAGTCTTGTTTGGGTCTAAATTGGTCTAAAATGTAGAGTTAAGAAGTGTCCTATTTGTTTTACAATTGATATGGAGATTCATTCAAAAAGATGGTTTAAGTTGATGTAAAAGAAAATTACTGGTCGATTGAAGCATATAGTAAGAATTAAACCTAGGTAGGTAGGTAGGGAGAGACAGTAGTCATCATGTCCGGGCTGTATAATCATCCCAACAACTTCTCTCCGGTCAGAGCCGCTTCTCCTCAGATTAGACCTTCAGACATGGACAGGTATATCATCTTCTTCTTCTACGATCAATCTTTATTTCATTTACTCTTTCTTATTTGATTGATTGATTCATTTCAGTCAGTATCTTTCCGAGTTGCTTGCGGAGTATCAGAAACTTGGACCCTTCATCAAAGTTCTTCCCAACTCCAGTCGTCTCTTGAATCAAGGTTACTCCTCCTTCCAGATCCATACTCCCCTTTCATTTCAAATATATACTTCTCCATACCACAATCCTGCTGCCGCTATAATGCCCTCAATTCTCACCATTAAGCATTGCAGACTCGCGTAAAGCCTTTCGCGATTTCACTCTGTCACGCTGATTGCTGTCATCGCGCTGTCAATTAATCACAATTTGTTATTTATCACTCCGTATCGGTATTAGCACCTTCCAATACCGTTTGGTCGTAGACTATTGCTTGCAGATGTAGTTACTGAGACGTCCTAAAAGTTGATGTTGTGGACCAAATTGTGCGTGTGCTCCTTTTCTAAAAAAACCTTTTTTAGAATATCTCGGTCTTCAGTTCTTATGTGGGGCACTGGTACCGACTGCACTACATCTTGCATAGAGTTACTTAGGCCTTGTATAGGCTGTTCATTTTGGACATCACCACCTGATATGTTTCTGTTAGGCTTTGTATCAGAGGAGATGAATATAGACACAAATCTTTCACCCTATTTCAGACTGTTTTTCTAGACAATGAGAAATCAATCTTTATCATCAATACATTTTGAGTATGATAACAACATGGAAAGGTTTTCAATCATTTTTTTTAAACCCTCCAAAATCTTCATCCAATACATTTTTTGTGTTCCTCTATGGTAGGGGAATTTGGTATTTTGAAGAATGTTTTTAAATCCTCCAAAATCTTCCTCCGATCCAGTACCTCTGTGGTAGGGGAATTTGGTATTATGAAGGAAAACAAAATTTCCCATTCAAGTTGGAGGACTATTGTTCTTTTTTCTCAAAGCCATCCTTTCCATTCCTCTGCTAAACTCCCAAGCAAAGCCATAGAGATATAAAACCATTTAAGAGACTTCACAAAATGGCTATACGCTTCTAGGAGAGAAGGTCTATGGCAAGTTCATTGCAAATGTTGTCCTAAGGTCAATAATATATGATCTGATCCAGTTCCATATCATAATATATGCTCCTCTTTCATATTTATTATTTTCAATAATACATACATGTTTCTCATTACTCTAGTTTTTGGCTTGCAGAAATTGTAAGAGTTTCTAGAATGTTGTCCAATCAAGGTTTTGGTGACTTAGACAGACTGCGCCACAGAAGCCCTAGTCCTATGGCTTCTTCAAACCTCATGTCCAATGTCACTGGGACAGGGATGGGTGGATGGAATAGTTTTCAGCAGGAGGTGACTTCTACTCAGTTACCTGTCTTTACATCTGAACTTTATATTCCCAACTTAAGCTTTGTCATTGTTTTAGTATCATATGTTCATGTCATTCAAATTTGATTGTGCCACTTTATGTAAGTTAATGACTCGTAAGTGATTGCTATGTATGCTATAACTAGACAATGTTAAGAGGATATGTTTTAGTTAAGAAAACATAAACATACAAGAGATTACAGTTCAAAAGATTATAATATTTGGAAATCTGAGAAAGTAAAAATTTCAAGAAGTTGAAGAGTCCTGAACAAAATAGAAACTGCTAGTGGGCTGACGAAAGGACTGTAAATGCAAAGACGGGGAAATTCTGATTGATCAATTCATCCGTCTGGAAAGAAAACCACATGACACGCAGAAAACTTTGTTCCCTAGTATATTGATCTATTCACCTCACTTTGTATCAAACTTCTTAACTTTAATGGTTGTTGGTTAAAGGATACCTAGTTTGAGAATTCTAGTTCTTTTCTTTTTTTATAATAAAAAAATTTCTTTTTCAGCTTATTCTTTTTCTACCCTACCTGATCTTTTATACATCCAAGATAACATTACTTTATTTTGCACAGCAGAGATTATGTGGAGCTCCTGGGCTGGCAATGGACTGGCAAGGCGCGCCTGCAAGCCCTAACTCATACACCGTTAAAAGGATTTTGCGCTTGGAAATTCCAGTTGATACATACCCCAATGTAAGCTCATATGTCAATTCTAGTACAATAATGGAAAATGATTTACTTGATCAAACCACTGTCCGTTATCTTTCTTAAAACTTAAGGTTCGAATGTAAATATATTTCTATTTATTGCATCAGTTTAATTTTGTTGGAAGACTTTTGGGACCTAGAGGAAATTCTCTGAAACGGGTAGAAGCTACTACAGGTTGCAGGGTGTTTATTAGAGGACAGGGATCAATAAAGGATCCAGACAAGGTAATGATATTACTTTCCAGGTTTATTATATGATGTTTTTTTATTGATCTGGTTATGTATATTTTTTGTTTGACAACTGAGATTGTTGTTTTATCAATCTTTAGGAAGAAAAATTGAAAGGAAGACCAGGATATGAGCATCTCAATGAGCCACTCCACATATTGATTGAGGCTGATTTACCTGCTAATATTGTTGACATGAGGCTTAGGCAGGCTCAGGAAATTATAGAAGAATTGCTAAAACCTGTGGTAAATTTCTTCACTCCGAGTATTCATCTTCTCTCTACTTTAGACTGTTTGAGGGGGCTACTAATCTACTTCACTTTGTTTTTTAAGACTGGTATTAAGATACTGATAGAGGGATGCATAAACATATTTAAAAGCTTTAAAATTCCTAAGCAAATGTGAAGAGAAAAATGTTTAATGGTTTCGAGGTTTGTTACTTAATTCTTGGTATTTGAGTCGTATCATTTGATTCATTGAAGTCAGGAACAAAAGTTCCCAGCCTAAATTTTAAGCGATAAAACTTATGTACAACTCTATCTGTACTGGTGTTACTGTTCCCGATTAGAATAATACTCTTGTTTTTTCTTCAAAAATTAAAATAATCTTTGTCCTTCTTAACTCTGGCTACCCATATAAGCCTTCTGGTCACCACTTTGGCCAAATCATACCATTCTTCGTACGGGTTGTGAGGTTGCTTAAATGATTGTATTGACATGATAGTAAAATCATGTGAAACAAAAAATAAAAAAATCTGAAACAAAATAAAATAACAAGAGAAGGAATCAATATAATCAAGAACGAAGAAATAGTATCATAACGGATCAAATCGAGGGGGCAATAGACAGAATTTCTGTCTCAACTTTAGGCTGGCAAACTGGATGAACTTCTAAAATCAAATGGATGGCAGGAGATACAGTTGCAGTGAAAGTGGTTAGAGGAGAAGAATAGGTGAGCGATTGTTTTGCTGCGTAATGGAAGCCAGACAGTGTGTGATGTAAGACGCGACGACGGTTGTTGTTCTTGTACAGTACAATGAGATATGCGGAAGAGAGGGGTTTGGTGATTGTTTTTATACGGGTAGCATGTTCTATTATTATTGGAAAACAATACTAATAGTATGTAATGACACTGTAGCTAAGCTTTGTTCTCATAACGGTTTTCGAATTTCCCATCTTAAGCTAGCACATAAAATCCTTGGTAAATATATTAATTTAAACATTTTTGTGCAATCTAAATAATTTTGTTGAGCTGTCTAGTATGCACAACAATATCTTCCCTGATGGAAACATGTTATTGTTGAAATGAAGAACACCGAGAGTTGAATATCATAATCATAGTTGTGGAAAGCGTTATATGTTATTAACTTTGGGTGGGATGTGAACTTGCAGGATGAGTCAGAGGACTTCATCAAGAGGCAGCAGCTGCGGGAATTGGCATTGCTGAATTCAAATTCTAGAGAAGAGAGTCCTGGGCCAAGCGGAAGTGTATCTCCGTTCAATTCTAGTGGAACAAGTGGAATGAAGCGAGCAAAAACGGGTAGATGAAAGGTTGTGTTAGATGGGTATTTAGTTTTGCAGGCAGGGAATGCAGCTACGAAAGAATTGGTGGCTAGCATTTATGTTGTTAAACAAGAGGAAGCAATGGGAGAAAACGATAAAATAATAATGAATAGGGTTGTTGCGATGTATTGGATTTATTCTTGTGGAGTATAGAAATGATGGATGAAGTTTGAGGTCTAAATGGACCAAAGTTTTGTTGGCATGTGACTTGTCAAGAGTCTCCTGAGTGGGTCATTAAAGTAAAGATTTACAAGGTTAGAAGCTGTTTGTATTTCCTTCCGAATAGTATAATGCACCCATCTGTGTGGCATTTGTTGCAGTTGGAACTATGAATGAATGTCATGCCATGTGTGTGGCATTTGTTGCAGTTGGAACTATGAATGAATGTCATGCCATGTGTGTGGCATTTGTTGCAGTTGGAACTATGAATGAATGTCATGCCATGTGTGTGGCATTTGTTGCAGTTGGAACTATGAATGAATGTCATGCCATGTGTGTGGCATTTTCTCGAAATAGATACTAATTGTTTTTATATATTGATCATGGAATTTGTAGGAATAGATACCATCAGTATTTCTAGTACTAGATTGGGGTGGTGCTTATTACACGCATGGAACGATCACATATTCTATAGAAATTTGAAAATACTCTTTCTTCCTAATATCTAGAGATTGAAATTTGGATGTCACTTATTTTACAATAAAAAAATATGATAATCCATTTTTCCAAAAAGAAAGTCTGGATTTTAATTTTTGGATATCCTATTCAAATTCAAATTTCAATCTTCGGATAAAATCCATGCATTGACTTGGGCCTCTATTTCATCCCAATATGGTTTATAAATGGGGTGAAAATAGATTACAAAATCCGAAAAAACCCCAAGACAATATTTATACCCCATAACAATAACTTTGATTTTTTTTTTCATTATTAATAAATCATACATAACCATATAATCATATATTATAAGTCATTTTTAAATCATACCAACAATATATCATGCACATTAGCCATTCATTATTAAGATCGAATTGTCAAACAAAATATTGGTAAACCATATATCAATGTTCATAAAATATGAAAATCCATACAAATTCTCAAAAGATTAATATCAAAATACAAATTAAAATATCACTAATGAGTATAGTTCCTCGTATGCCTCTGTTAAAATTGCTTGTAGAGTAACCTTCCTAGGAGTGCTTCTTGAAACTCACCTTGGAGATTATGAATTCTTGAAATATTTGTCAAAATAAAAAAGAACAACGCAGGTTTCAATGGGAAACCATTGAAGAGTGCACATAGGCAAAGTGAAGATGAACAATGAAACACTATAAATCTTGGTGTATTATCTCTCCCTTACTCTTGTATTTAATTTTCGTAGAATTTGCATGCTTAGGTATTTTAATTATAGTGTAGTTTATCATTTATTCAATTGGTAGTGATTTATTACATAATGTTAGGTTTTGTTAGAATTGATGCCTAATCAAACTGAATTGGTGATTAAACTCTGAGAAACAATTGAGATTAAAATTCATTGATATTGAATTGTTTATATACACATCTCATGGGATATACAACTGAATCAATTGAATACCTTGTGGATCATCATAAAACCATCAATTGATTTTTGTAGATTGATTAAGCATTAATGTGATCAAGTTTTAATAAAAGTATAATTTTCATATTTTCGCTTCAAACCTTCCGCGTGCACTTTTGAAAAACCTATGATATTCTATTTTTGAAAAAGCGGTTGAATTTTTTTATTAAGGGTATATTCACCCCCTATAGACCGTTTTTATACTTACATATTATTATCCAAAAATCAGCATCAAGAGCTGGTCTTTTAATTGTGTCTAATCAACATCCAAAAGTTGTGAATATGGCGAACGATGACGGCCCTAAGGGAGCGTATAATAGAGCCCCTATTTTTAAGGTGAAAATTATACTTATTGGATAGCGAACATATACATAATTATTATCGGTTGACAAAAAACTATGGTGTATCGTCACCGAGGGATCATATATCTCTAAGGGTGTGGATAACATTATTAACCATCCTAAGGGTTATACGGATGATGAGACAAAAAAGGCTTCATATAATTTGAAAGAGATTAACATACTTATCTCCTCTTTAAGCGTGAAAGTATTCTACTCAATTTCACATCATAAGAGAGTTAAAGGTATGTAGGAAGCTCTCCATACTCTTTATGAGGGGACGTATGGCGTCAAGGATTCTAAAATCAATATCTTTACAGAGGGATTTAAACTATTTCATATGGAACCCGGAGAATTCGTGGATTCCATGCAAACAAGATTCCTCCACTTAATCAATAAACTAAGCAACTTGGGTACAATATTTTCTAACAAATATTGTACTAACAAAATATTTAGATCCATGTGCAAGGAGTGGAAACCAAAGGTTACCGATATAAAATAATCTAACGGCTTAGTACTTTGGATAGTACAAAACATTTTGGAAAATTAGTCGAGCATGAAAATGAACTGAAACGAGTTGTCGATAGCAAAGTAAAGTCGAAAAAGAAAGAGAAAGAGAAAAAAGAGAAACATGATCTTTCTTTGAAAGCTTCGTCATCTAAAGGGAAGAAGTCAAAGAAAGAAATTGATAACTTTGACGAAGAAGCTTTGAAACAAGAGAAGATGAGTTCATTCGTCACATGCCACAATAAATACTTAAAAAGAAACAAGCTAAAGCATACCGACAAAGACCTAGTAAATTTCAAAAATACTCACTCTCCTAAGAAAGAATACAAGAAAAGGATGATGATATCACATGTTACGAGTGCGAAAAATCAGGACATTTTAGAATCTCTTGTCAAAGTCTCACCAAACAACATAAAAAGAAAGATAAGGAATTCTACAAGACAAAAGGAAAAAGCTTCAAAGGCAATATAGCATGTATCGTGTGGGAAGAAAGGATGAGATCTCCTCCCATGATTGTTTCTTAAGTTTGGATAATGAATATGCCAACTTATGTGTGATGGCACGTAAGAAAGGTGAAACGTCAAATGTATATACTTCTGATTTTGATAATGAATATTCATATAGTGAATTGTCGAAAGGTATATACATCAATCTATTTTGGTTTCAATACCGGGATGACCAAGAACCTTGGAGATTTTATCACAAGTTGATCTCCAACCTAAAATAGGACCGAATCACACAATCCCAAACCAAAGTTTTTAACAGGTTTAGATTCTAACCCAAATAAATCCTTAAATGGATAATATTGAACCGATGTATACAAAAAATTCCCTTGGTGAGTTTACAGTTATACGTTTTCCAGAATTACTATTATATCGTCACTCACAAAATGAAATTTCTCATAGAAGCACTTAGGTTAAACCATTAGTGAGAGAAAGTTAAATAAAAATTTAAGAGAGAGAGAGAGACACACACACACACACACACAGAGAGAGAGAGAGAGAGAGAGAGATGTGTCAAAACATGGTTCTAGATTATTTGAAATGAGAAAAAGGACCTTTATTTATAGGCCAAAGGTTGGCTAAAAAAGGAATTCCAATAAAATCTTTTTATGACATTCTAATCAATTGGCACATATCCACAATCGATGAGAAATTTGAAATACAAACGTTTGTGAGTTTATAAAAGGAAGGAAAAGATATCTAGTCGTTGCACGTCATTAAGGCACTGTCCCAATCACTTATGGTTCAATTTTGAACTGAGCTAATCTATTAAACAAATGTCCCAATAGATTAGATAAGTCAAAATTTTGCATATAACTATTTTGACAATTCCTAATTCATCTGGAAGAACTTTAACATATATTTGAAGGTATTTTTTTTGGTAAAATATTTTGAAAATCATTTTAGTGTGTGTGTGTGTGTTTTAGGCATGTACTTTTACGATAAACTCATTATACTTTTACAATAGGTTCACTCACTACTAAATTAGGAGGATTCTTTAGTACTTCAAGACTTGACAAATACTCACTATTAGGTTTGCATCTTTATCCACTTAACCATTCATGCTTGACTTATCACAAGACATTAATTGTCATCATCAAAATGTGATGTCCTTGTTAAAAGCATATATATGCAAAATAAGGTTCTACATTTCCCCCTTTTTTGGTGATGATAACACATCTCTCAGGAGAGGTGGTAAAAGAAACAATATATATATATATATATATATATATATATATATATATATATATATATATATATATATATATATATATATATATATATATATATATATATATATATATATATATGTATATTTGGAGTGATTAAACTTCCCATGAGTTAAAGAGAGTTTACCATATTCCCCTTCAGAGTATATTTCTCCCCTTTTGTCAAAATCAATAAGGATGGTAAAGATGCTTTGCGAGAAGTAAATATGCGAACAAGGGAAATTTATACATTTAAAGAAAATAAACACTCATATTATTACTAAGAAACTCAAATTACAAAAAAGGAAATTTTGTGGAATTGAAAATACAAGAAGGGAAGATACTGAATTAAAGTTTGCTAGAAAAATGAAAATAAAAAGAAGATGAAAACACATAAGTGAGATTATTCTATGCCATGAGTTTCACCATTCCTTCCTATGAATTTATTCATATCCTCAGTTATAGTTTGACAGAGCTTAAGGATTTTGTCAGTCTTGATGCTCTCATCCTCAGTTGGTTCATCATCTTCTTCTTCCTTAAAGGACAAATCTTCTTATATATCTCTATGCTTGATGTGAATTGTCGTGTATTTTAGGGCATTGTAGGTGATCCTATGGTTTGTTGAGTCTTCTATCTCGTTTGTGGTATCAACATTAAAGGTGGTTAGAATTATTATGATTATTGGTCCATAGGGTAGCCCTGCATATGAGTTTCACTTGCATCAGATCATGTGGTTGAATATTACGTCTACCTAATTTGTTGGAATTTATTGGGATATGATCCATAAAGGTACCACATCTTCCATAATCACATACCCATGGTTTATGACCATTGGAAAGAGGATTCTAGTGAGATGGTAATGAAGGATTATGACCTTTGGTTTTAGATGAGTGGCTTTGAAAGGTACTTTCTTTTTTCCACGAGGTTGATTATCATGTGGCTAATGGCGATGAAGTGCTTAAAGTTATTGAAACCTATTGGTCTATCAAGAGTGTAGGTCATCCCTTCTGAGGGTAACTCAAAGATTCTCCCAAAGTGGTCCTTGTGAATAAAAATTTCAACTTCTCTTACAGATGTTCTTAGATAAGATCCTACAAGTCTTAGGTTTATGTAAAATTCTTTTACTAAATTTGGAAAGATCCTATCATGTATATTTAGGAAAAGTTATTTGAGGGAAACCTGGTAGATTTGGTGGTAGGGCTTAATGCTTTTCAAAAGACTAGAATCAAGGAACCATGGTTGAAAACTCTCTTGGATATGATTATCATTGTTTCTTATTGTTTCCAATTTATTAACCCGACAATGAAATGAATTTTTATTTATTTTTTCCTTGAGTAGGCCATGGCAAGAAGAAAAAAAACTCATAAAAGAAAAGATGCAAGAAAGTATGAGATGCAAGAAAAAGTGAAGAGAGTATACCTATTTATAGTGTGTCATCTAAGGATTTGAGCTTATATTCTTGGCAAGCTTTTAATGTAGATCATGCTGATCAAAAATAAAATTAAAATCTTTCCTTTTTGTGTCTCCTAATCGATTGGCTAAGAGACCCGATCGATTAGATCTTTAGTTTTCTTAAGATTTTGTGCAATCTTCATAAATGCATGGATTTGATTTGATTGAGGTGCAGTGTAAGATTGGATTTGATCTGGAAATATTTGTTTCAAGCTTTTCAAATTGGTTGTCAACATGTGATAACAGACTGGGCTTTCGTAGCTCTGCCTCCTTTGGGCCTTATGTTGGATTTCTAATTTTCCGCATCCCCAATTGTTAATTTTTGCACCCTGTTGCTAAAAAGCACTAAAATACTCATCTTATGGGTTAGAAAATAATTTAATTTGATGAGTAAAATGTTTATAAATATTATTTTAAGTGGTTAATTAGATTTTCCTGATTATTTCAATCTTAAACTAATTTTACCTCATTTATCAAGAAGTCTTGATTTTAATCACGGGCTGACCAAGAACCTAGAAGATCCTATCACAGGTTGATCTTCAACCTAAATTAGGACTGGATTATACAATCCTAGACCAAATCTTTTAATGGGTTTAACTTCTAATTCAAACAAATCCCTAAATATATAATACTCAATCAAGGTGTAAACAAAAGATTCTCTTGGTGAATTTACAATTCTACCATTTCTAGAATTATAATTATCTCCTCACTCACAAAAGGACTTTTCTCACAAAAACACTTAGACTAAACCATTAGTGAGAGAAAGTTAAATAAAACTTGTGTGTGTGTGTGTGTGTGTGTGTGAGAGAGAGAGAGAGAGAGAGAGAGAGAGAGAGAGAGAGAGAGAGAGAGGAGACAAAAAAAGGTTCTAGATATTTGAAATGAGAAAAGGGACTACTATTTATATGCCATATGTCGGCTCAAAAAGGAAATTCCAATAAAAGTTGTTTATGACATTCTAATCGATTGGTACATATTAACAATCCATTAAAAGTTTGAAATATAATTAATTGTAAGTTTATAAAAGGAAGGAAAAAATATCTAGTCGTTGAACATCATTAAGACATTGTCTCAATCACTTGTGGCTCAATTTTAAACTGAGTTAATCGATTAGACAAATCTCCCAATCAATTAGATAAAAATTTCACCTATAGCTATTTTGACATTTCCTAATTCATATGGCTTAACTTCAAAATAATTTTGAAGGTATTTTCTTTTTATAAAATATTTTGAAATTAATTTTAGTGTGTGTGTGCTTTAGCCGTGCAGTTTTACGATAAAGTCCTTGTGCTTTTACAATAGGTTCACTCACCACTAAATTAGGAGGATTCTCTAGTACTTCAAGACTTTACATATAATTCACTTGTGTGGACACTTGCTTGAGTATGTTGGGTTGAGGCTTTAGATTACATTCCATTTGATTTTCCATCATCGGATAGTCAAGTCCATCAAACTCTAATGATTAGGTTTACATCTTTATCTGCTTCATCGTTCATGCTTGACTTATTACAAGACATTAGTTGTCATCATTAAAAGTTGTTGTCCTTGTTAAAAGCATATACCTGCAAAAAAAAATCCAAACGATCTTCCCATCAAATGTTACTATGTGGGACGACTTTAAGTATTTTGAGACTAGAGTGCCCTAAATTTTGTCTGAGAGGGGTGAAGGTTCGTCATCTTATTATTGTTGGATTTTCATAGGATTCTGAAATGTGTGTCGCCACCATTGATAAACAATGACTGATTGAGTAAAAACTCTTATTTAAATGATGCGGCTCAAGAACACTTTATCGGACCCCACAATGCACGCCAATTGTACTTACTGAGAGTAGAATAATAATGACTATACTAGTGATATACCAAGACAAGGTCTTTAGTTTGTGATTTGTGAATGTGATAGATTGACCTAACACTAAAGATAGATATGTATAACCTTTTAGACATAGCGAAAGCCCAAAGCCTTAAGGCTTTCTCCTGGGATTTAGTCAGCTTTGCCCCGTGCTATCAAGGATCGTAGCAGGTGACCTCTATTAGAGGAAGTCTCATGACGTGACCAATTCGTCTACGTTCCGAGCACAAGATCTATCATGCTATGTCTCATTTAAGAACTCCGGTGTGTCTCACGTGACTGCAAACCCTGAGCCAAAATCATTTGTAATGTGTGACTCTAGACTAAAATATTTATATCGGCCCATAAATTTATGACAAGTGGAAGCCACATTAGGCGACAATGATTAATTTTGATTAAAGATTTTACTAGGGGTGGAAAAACGGGTTGTGGTCCGCGCACCCCCAAAAAATGGCGGGTTGGGTTGAGATTTTGTAAAAATAAGCTTATTAATCTATTAGAAAATTGAAAAAATAAAAGATAAAAATAAAATAGTCGGGCAGGTTATCATCGTCTTGCCGGAGCGTGTTAGATTTTTAAGCCCAATTTCACTTGGCAGGTTTGTCTTCCCTACCACTTTTTTGGTGGGTTTAAGGCGGAGCGGGGCGGATGACCTGTTTCGCTACCCATATATATATATATATATATATATATATATATATATATATATATATATATATATATATATGACTTCAATCTTTTCAGATTTAATCACATCTTGCAAAATTCATTCTTGAGGGAATTTGTCAATAATATCAGAAGCAGTAAGAATTTTCGGGGTCATAACATTAGATCTACTAAGAATGACTTTAATAATAGATGTTTCATTTCTAGGAGTAGTTTTAAGAGATTTAAAATTATAATTAACATTAGAAACATTATAGGTAATTTTACTAATAACGTCTAGTGAGTTTTCAGTGAATTCATCCGTTAAACTCATAGAGTCATTAGGATGACAGTTAAAGTAAACTGGACAATCGTTAAGGTTAGATTCAACTATAACAATAGTTGAGTTATGAAAATCTTTAATACGAGTATCACGAAGGACTAACAAAATAGGTGTGTTTAGCCATAGTTTATGTAAAGGCTTTATAGCTATTTGAATTAATCCTAGATAGATATAACGATATTCTTCTCTAATATGATTTTCTAACAACTTTCTAGTTAACAAATTAATGGTTTCATGTTTACTACATATATATGTAGCAGATTCTGTAGTATGAATAATTTTTTACTATAAAAATCAAACTAAAATGTATTTACAAAAGGTTTACAAATTTTTAGAAAATCATGAGGTTAATATTTATTTCTTTACATGATTTGAATTACTTTGCTTAGAAGAAGGGATAGAAAATCCTTTTGCTGTTAAGATGTACTTAGATGCTAATGTTAGAATTAATACTAAATGGAAGACTGTTAAAAAAGATATAATAGAATCTATCCATCCATCTTTAGAATCCAAAAAAATTACCCCTTCTAAAGAAAACATAGAAATAAAGGCTTCTCTCTTTAAATCAATTGTCAATCCTACAGAACAGAGGAAAGCTATAAATTATCTACATAGTCAGATGAATTACTCAAACCAAATACTTCACACTATTGCCCAACAATTAGACAGAATAGAAAACTCCATCCCTTAACCTAAGGATGTTAAAACCTTTAAAATAGATCCTATCCGACCTATATATCATTATCATACTCCTTCTACCCAAGAGCTAACAGGTGTGAGTTTAGGTCGTGATGCTAACCATGAGATAAAAGAATTAGTTAAAAATTAAGGACCTTAAGTATGGGAAATTCTTCATGAGAGATAAATACTTTATCTCGGGAAGAAGAATTTGATAATATAGTGAGTAAGTTAGGTGGAAGATCCCCAAGAGCTAAACTCGAAACTACTATCTTAGATCGTCATTTGCTGATGTGTAATTTGAAGAAAAAGTAGTTTTGTTGAAAATAGTTATTAAGGAGAATCCATTGTAGAATGGAACATCGACGGTGCTTCTGAGAAATAAGTGTTAGATACCATACAAAAAATGACTATGGCTGCTACAACTTTTAAACTCAAAGAAAACACCGACAAGCATACTAAAGATATATTAGTTATAGGGTTTACAGGGCAATTAAAAGGATGGTGGGATAATCTCCTTAGTCCTGAAGACAAAACCCAAATTAACTTAGTTGTTAAAATAGAATCCAATGAAGTTGTTTGTGTTACAACTCTCTTGTATGTTATTACCAAGTTCTTTGTAGGAGAGCCTTTAAAGCTCCAACAAGGAGCAACAAGCTAATTACTAAATTTGTACTGTCCAACCATGTCTGAAAATAGGTGGTATAGAGACATGTTTCTTTCTAAACTCTGCCTTAGGTCAAATGGTGCTGCTGATTATTGGAAAGAAAGATTTATTAGTGGCTTACCTAGATTATTTGCTGAGAAGGTTAAGACAAATATTAAACAAAATTTCAATGAAATTATTCCTTATCAGTCGTTAACTGTGGGTGAATTATCTAATTATGTTATTGAAACTGGTATACAAATTTGTACTAATTACAAACTTCAAAATAAGGTTAAAAATTAAATAAAAAAAGAGTAATAGGTGCGAAATGGGTTAATTTTGCGAACAATATGGAGCTACTCCTTTAAGAGCTCCTAGTAACCCTAAGAATAAAAGGGTTGCTATTAAAAGTAAGAAACACTTTTGTTACCATAAGAAACAACCTTACAAAGATAACTCTAAATTTCATAAAGCCCCTTATAAGAAAAATTATGGTAAGAAACCTTATAGGAAACCCTATGCTAAATCTAAAGCTAAAGACAAAGATGTTAAATATTATAAATATGGTCGTTTTGGCCATTATGCTAATAAGTGTAAGATGCAAGAGAAAATTAATCAATTAGGAAATTTAGATATTTCAGAGGAGTTAAAAGAAAGTTTGATATCTACATTAAAAAAATATCTTGCTAAATTCGGAAGAAGAAGACATCTCTTCATCTTATGAAGAATCTTCTTATAAAGAAATTCGTCAAATTAAAAATTATGAGGAGTCAAATTCTGATTCTGATGAATGTTTAGGAATAGACTTTTGTAATTGTAATAGTTGTAATAAAAGCAATAATGTTCTCACTAATCATCAAGCTAATACCCTAATAGGAATATTAGATAAGATGAAAGAATTTGAAAGTAAAAATGCTTTCATGAGACAAATTAAAAATATTATTGATGAAAACGATATTTGTAAAAAGCATGTTAACAAAATAAAATTTAAAGATGTTATGAACTTATTTAAAAATCTCATTGAGAAAACTGTTTATGTTAATGACTTACAAGAAGAAATTAAGAATTTAAAAAATGAAATTCAAACGCTAAAAACCCGGGATGATGAGATAGAACTTAAACTTTTAGAATTACAAGGCTACATGATTATTCAAAATTAGCATAAGTTAGCTTCTTCTAGTAAAAAACATGAAGAAACTAATGAAGAAGTTATTGTTGCAACCAATGAAGATCCTTATATCAATAAAATAGAAAAGATGTTATCTTACAAATGGTATAGTAAAATAAATCTCATTATTAAGGATAAAAATTTTGAACTAGTTGCTTTAATAGACGCGGGAGCAGATTTAAACTGCATTCAAGAATGGTTAATCCCAACCCAATATTACGAGAAAACTAAAGAATCCTTACGAGGAGCTAATGATAACATATTAAATGTGTCATATAAGTTATCCAATGCTACGATCTGTAAAGATCAAATATGTTATAAAACTTCTTTTCTTCTAGTTAAAAACATTGAAGAAACTATTATTCTAGGAACCCCTTTATTGGCTTTACTTTATCCTTTCATCATTGATAACCTAGCTATAACTATGTTTCATACTTTATTCCTAATCTTAGAACTAACTGTCTTCCTTTATTTAAGAGACTTAGAAAGAATCCCCCACCTTGAAATGATTCCATGATCAAAAGGGTCACCCAATTAAAGCAAATAGTTAATAGATTACCTTGCCTATGAATCTCTTATCCAAATGTTAATCTTATTGTTGAAACAGATGCCTCGGAACTAGGGTTTGGTGGTATATTAAAATAACTACTTTCAGACACGGATAAGGAACAAATTGTTAGATATTACTCTAGAACTTGGTCTCCAGCCCAATTAAATTATAGTACTATAAAGAAAGAGATTTTAGCCATTGTTTTATGCATTACCAAATTTCAAGATGATTTATTTTCAAAGTTATTTTTATTAAAAACAGACTGCAAAGCTGCTAAGAGTGTTTTAAAGAAGGATGTAAAAAATTTAGTTTCAAAACATATTTTTGTCAGATGGAAATCTTTGCTATCATGTTTTAATATTGAAATAGAACATATTGAAGGAATTAAAATTTTTTTACCAGATTTTTTAACTCGAGAATTTTTACAGGGTAAAAAGGAGCAAGAAACAGAATGATCCCAGAGATAATTATGGACCTCCATTATCATCAAATAATAAATCCATAGTTTTAGGATCACCTTCATATATTACAAAAATTACTTCTCCAATACCTTCTTCCCCCAGACATTTGATTAAGCCTGAACTATTATCTCCATTATCTTTTACTCAAATAATTACTACTTCCCCATCTTCTCAAAGTAAACCCATATCAAAGTTAGCTTTTTACACTCCCCCATCTTCTACAAAATCTTCTTTTATTATCAAAAATATGTCAGAACCGATTATCCATTTGGAGCCTATGTACTGTCTTTCAGATGCGTCATTATTACAATTTATTTCAAGAATTTTCCCTCTTGGAATTTTCTTTTTACCGAAAGACTTATTAAAACCATGAGAATATTATGAATTTATTTTGGTTGATACTGATTCTATTTCTCTTACTCATCAATATGATGAGAATGATAAATAAAAAATTAAGTTCTCCAAATTCAAAATTATTAAGGTTTTATCTTCATCAGTTTGGAAGCAACCCCCAACAAAAGAATTTTTTTCCTCAAAGTCTTACTCTCCTCAAACATACAATTATCTGGATTACATGGATGCATGGTCCAATTTCTTAGCAATTGAACCATTTAACCATACCTGATTTATTTGGTTTAATAAAGATATTTCATTAAACTTTTCCTATTGGTTTATCCAATGGTTTCAGCTCATTGGACCCACTATGGATATTTTCCTCAATTATGCTTCTAAAGTCTTCAATGACTTTACCTCAGCTACTACTTGTCCTTCACACAAGACTTTATTATTTTTTTATGCAGTTTTTGGGATTACTTGGATTATCTCCTAGACCTTTTCATCTGAGCAGTTATGGCAAGATTGTCTAACTTCTCAATTAATTAAGAAATTTTCTATTAAATGGTGGGTTAAGTTTAATCCAGATCTGCTAACAACAACAAAGTTGAAAACCTGGTGTAAAACTCATTCCAACCTTTGCAAAAATACCAATATTAGTTCATAAGATACTGATTTTCTTATGGATCGATCTAAGTTACTAGCCAATTTATCAGCTGCTACCAGTCATAATGAATTTTTAAATAAATTGAAAGATGTTATGTCTGTTTTATCCGAAAGTGATAGTGTTTCCAACACATCTGACCACTTGAATGACAATGAAGATGACTGTTATGGAATTACAAATCTCGAAGGATAAGGATGATGTGTGAAGATAAGATCAAATTACTTTTCTGAAGAAGATAAAATCATATTACTTTTCTGAAGATAAACTGACATTTATCCTACCATGTTATTTTTTGGCTTGTTGTATTCATTAAAGGGTCATATTATCTTTGATTATGTATTTCATTATTATGTCTTGTCAACCACTTGTCTGTATAGTTTTAGGGTGGTTTGAAATTTATTTGAAGCCCGTATGCTTTTCTTCTCTATATAAGAGAAGATAGTTTGTGGTGAAGGACATTTAAAAATTGAGAGATTCTATTGAGTATCCCTAAGCTTGCCATCAACTCTTGTAATCATCTTTTGTAAGTGTTTTTCAATAAAATCATGTTTTTAAATACATACATCCTTACATCTGCATTTATTTCCGCATTTATTTAGACTCTGATTACTCAATTTATCGAACAGGAAGATTGATAATTTGTGGAAAACAAACCATTTGGTTTGTTGAGTACTGGTACAACACAAGTAGTAGCAGTGATGTGTCATGAAATGCAATACATAGGATTGGGGAGTTTGAAAGTACGATTCCCCAAAGAGTCTCCTTGTAAGTCAGTCCACTGGTCTCCAACATTTCCCCATATTCTATAACCTTCCTTTTCTATTTCCTTCCTAATGGATGACTTGTATTTCACTGCACTCTGTCCTTTGTATTCATCACTCCTGCCAAAAAGCAATTAGAGCTGCTTAGGTAAGACTTTTTCAATCCCAAAAAGTTAATTAATAGTATAAGAACCTTTCAAAATGTTGATTGAATTAACATTACATAGCCAAATTAGGCACCGTCAGCAGCATGATATTCAAGACTTTTACGAGAGTTGACCGATTCTAGTGTGTGTTTTTCATGAACTAGAAAATGTGCACACAACATTGTTATCTGTTGGAGGAAATTTCTTTCCTGTTTCCACTAGCCGTTTATAAAAATACTACACACCAAATGCCAATGTTTTTGACGATTGTCTTTTTTATTTAATACTTCCAACCAACCGGCCATGTCTCTTGTTCTCTACTTTCAATAAGACCCTTTAATTTATGTATATAGGTTTTGTTAAATTAATATATAAATACTCTATAGACGTGCAATGTTCGGTGTTGTTATATCACATATTGATTAACTTAGGAAACTAAAGTCGTATGCATGTTGTCTAGTACTAGTTGAAAATGAATTTGTGGCGTCGACATCTTAGGGGCGATTCCACGAAGCTACGCAACACATAAATACCAAAATCCATTTTCACACACTCCACCTTCCTTTTTCAAGTCGCTATCTATAACTACGTGATAAAAACATGAAAATTAGTTTTCAATATTACCTCAAAATAAGGCGTTGGTATCCGATGAATCCTTGAATATGTAGGTTGTCCATAGTGATTTTAGCGAGGGTTCCTTCATATCTACCCGTTAGTAAGAACACCTTAAAACCTTTTTGTATCAACGTTTTAAACAATCTCAGTACCACAGGATTCGCAGGACACATTCCCTTGTTGATCCATGCCTTAAACATAGTCGAATCGAACGGCTCGCATCTGAAAATATATTTATACATAACAGAATCAAATCATGTTAATGAAGAGAAGCAGAACAAAGCATATATACATATACATATACATATACATACCCGAATCGCTTATCTTTGTAATAAGGAATATTAGAGATACATGTATCATCCACATCTAAAATCCACGCATCTTTATGACCAGGAACGGGTATTTGAGATTTTGCATAGAAAATAATTTCATCTACGATGGTGTTCATGTCAAGTTCGTATTGTCCGCCAAGGATGTAATTTTCAACATGTTTATAGCAACAAGGTGGCACCGTCTTCCACGGTCGCACATTATTATTGGTCTCCACCGCCAACCTCCAGCTCAGACCATACCTCTCATCATCAACCTCGGAGGAAGAAGAAGAATCTAATTCAGATATCATCATCATCTTCTGGAGTTTCTGAGAAGAATGAGCCTTATGGTTCTGCTGCCTATGCATTTTCAACAATAGGTTGGTCAATAAGCCCAACAAAAACGTTAACCCTGCCACTATGGTTTGCACAATCTTTATCTTTAGCATCATCTTATGGAAAGAAAAGAAAGGAGAATATTATTATTATAGTGATAAGAAATTGGAAAATGTGCAAGATTTGTTGGTTGGTAATGGCATTAGGATTTTCTCTGTGTGATCAGCCTATTACATGGGCTGATGATGATGGCAGAGAATGACGAGCATACCATCCTTTTAATATCAAATTTTGGAGCCCACGCCGAAACTTCATCGAAATTTTTAGGAAAATCTCTTTTCATTTCCTCTCTTATCCAATTTTTGAAAATTATCAGCACGCTATTTTTATTTTAACAAAATGCACATTTAAACTATTTAATATATAATTTTTATTTTGGATGATTTAAAGAGACAATTTTAATTGATTATTTTTCACTCTTGATTTTTTCGTATTTCCATTTTTTTATTCAGCCGCGATATTTTTACATTTTTAAATTGTTTCACACACTAGTTCATACTTATCAATAGGTTATCCTATTTTACTTTTATATTTTACACATGGTTGAGTTTTTCTATGCATAATTTCTTTACATATAAAAAATATAAAATGTCGATGTAAATAACTATATAATTGTTTGTAAAACTTATCTCAACCAACTAATATCAATATTGTTAAGTTTTATACTTTTATTTGAATTCTAATTTGTATCAATTTAAGTATCGTCCACACAAGAGATTTTATAGTCGTATATGGCACTATTTTTTTTGATTATGTTGTCAATGTTGAGATATAAGATATGATTTAAGTTGTGTGAGGCACAAGTTAAAGATGATTAGGATTTAAAATTTGTTACTTAGTTTGTTATAGTTTGTTATTTAGTATTCAAGTAACTTTGTATATAAATACATACATATGTAAATCAGTTTGTATCACAATCATTCTTCAATAATAGAATCTTTATTTTCATACTCTCTATCTTTTCTCTCCTCACAAAAGTGTCTCATGCACTAACAAATTGACATCTAGAGCCCCGATTAGATTCTTGATCGTGTTTTTAAGAATCACACGCTAGTGATCTTGGGTTGTTAATCACATTTCCCGCAAAGATGAATGACACCAACGATATTCTGAATTCTCTTCCAATTCTTTACGGTAAAAATTGGATTCGATGGAGAAAACAGACACAATCTCTGTTTGACTTTCATGATACTCTTGAAGTGGTTACTAATGACGTCCCTGAGCTTGCTAAGAACGCAACTAATGCTCAGAGAGTCACGAACAAGGAGGCCAAGAAGAAAGATTGTAAGGCAGCGTTTTGCATTCAATCGGCTGTAGACTCGGAGAATTTCGATAGGATTTCTCATGTTGAATCGACGAAGAAGGCATGGGATATTCTTGTCAAATATTATGAAGAAGGTGAGAAACTCAAAATAGTCAAACTGCAGACTTTGCGACGGCATTATGAAATGCTGCAGATGGAAGAATATGAAAATATAGCAGGCTATGTGTCGAAAGTGCAGAATCTCGTCCATCTCATGAAGGGTTGTGGTGAAACCCTAACTGATAAGATGATAGTTGAGAAGGTAATGTGTACGTTGACCTCTCACTTTGATCACGTTATCTTAGCTATGCAAGTATCCAACAATTTTGAAATCATGAACTGGAAGATTTGGTTAGTTCGTTGGAGGCGCATGAGATTAGGATTGTCGAAAGGAAATGGTTCAAGAATCGATACAAGCGCTGCAGACTCAGGCTTGGAAGAAGAATGGTGGTTTCGACAAGTTCAAAAGGCAAATGAGACAAGACTCAGAGTAAGAAGTCTTAGTCGGACCCTCAAAAGCACATGATCGATGACAGGGCTTTTGAATCCTTGAAAACAGGATAAGGAAACTCTTATTATAAAGACAAAGAGAAAAAAGATGCGAAATGCTATAACTGTGAAAAGTGGGGTCACGTTGCTAAGAATTGTTGGTACAATAAAGACAATGGATCGACAAAAGGCAAAGAGGAAGGAGTGGACCTTGCACACCAAGATTCAAATGATTATGAAGATATGATGGTTATGACTGCAGATGTAGATGATCATGTCGAATCCAAAATCTGGTTCCTCGACTCAGGCTGCTCGAATCACATGACTGGTCGAAAAGTGTGGTTAGCAAAGTTTGACCCATCGTAGAAGAGCAAGGTCAAACTTTCCGATAATAGATCGTTGCAAGTAGAAGGTATTAGTGACATAGTTTTCAAAGGAGCAATGGAGGAAAATCTATGATCAAAGATGTACTCTGTGTACCTGGAATGAAGTGCAACCTACTAAGTGTTGGACAACTAGTCGAAAAAAGTTTTTTCAATCATTATGAAAGATAAAGCGTTAGAATTGTTTGACACCCATAACAATTTGGTCTTAAAATCTCCTTTGTCGAAGAACAGGATATTTAAGACCATGATCAATTTGATTGAAGTACAATGTCTAAAAAATGTTTCGACCATAAGGATAGTTGGCTATGGCATTTGAGGTTTGGACATTTGAACTTTCAATCACTCAATCAACTGATTACTCAAGATATGGTAATTGGTATACCAATCCTGGATATGCTCGACAAACTCTCTGAAGGTTGTCTAGTCAGAAAGAAATCCAGAAAGTCTTTCGTTTCAACTATGCCAATGAGATCATCCTGCATACTTTAAGTATTTTGTTTCGTTTGTCGATGAGTTTAGTTGAAAGTTATGGATCTATGTGATCAAGAGACACATTTTCTATTAACTTTTTTTATTAGAAGTTTTTATTTTCTACTCTATTTTTAATTTTTAATTATGTATATAGAACATAATATTTATTTATTATATTCTATATTAGTTATTAATTTATGGTAGTATTATATCATACAATTACTTTTTTTACTTTTTAAATTTATAAGCATCAATCAATATTTTATATCAAGATGACCTATCGGCTATCTATTGGGTTGATCGGTCCAGATTTTAAAACATTGATAAACATAATTCAAAACTAATAAAAAAAACATAAATTTTAACTTAATTAAGCGACATCAAAAGAATCATGAAACTTTTACAATTGTGGTGCAAATTTTGGAAAAAACAATATAGTTATTGACATTTTTCATTTTAAGGGACTAAATGGTTGCTTCACAAATTTGAGAAACAAAATTGACAAAACCTTTACATTTCATGGCTAAAATGTCAATTTACTCCATTACTAAGTGCAATTTCTTAACTGGATCTACCATACCCAAATTGTACCCCTTCTTTAGACTCACTCGGCATTTATAACTTTATCTTAACCCATGTTCCTCCACCAACCCTTTCACCCAGATGACAACATCCCTCTATATAGGCTCCTTAAACCATTTTCACATTCTCCCTCTCCTCCAATTTTACATCTTTCTTCCCCACAACTTATTATAAATTTAGACCCACAAGATCACTTCAAAACCTTATATTACACAACAGTAACATGACATGAAACCAATACTGAGTTTGAAAATTTAAATTTTATATGGGACATGTAGAGGGAAGATACAAGCTCACCGTGCATATGGAAAGATCTAAACCCACATGTGATGTTACTACCGACAGTCTTAACACCACACACGTGCAGAGTAATGAGGAACCAAAAAAAGCGAGGAGGTTCACACTTCCTAGTGTCGATAAAGAATTGCTTAAAATAAGCAGTCACTCAATCATTAGACAACATAAATAAATTGAGGATATAGTACTGTAGTGGGTTCAAATTATTAAGAGGCCCAAAAACTTGACCAGTATTACTGATTGCAGACGAGGTCCTAAACAAATTTAAGCCATAGACTTTTTCTTTTCCTCCTCAAGGCGCTTCAATTCGACCAATCTTACCGCCCACTCTCTTTCCCTTTCAACAGCAGCCATTTTACGCTCTACCTTCTTAATGTTTTTCCTCCGCTGAGCCTCTTGCATCTGAGCTTTCCTTTTTTTCTTTTCCTCCTACATATAAAAGATTTTGCAAAGAACATAAAAATATTAGGTGAGAGACCATTATCATTATTATTTTTATCAGAAGGCCTCTTGGCAGATATAAACCGAAGTTCAAATTCTTCTATACGGGATTTTTGGACTAATACCACAGAATTTTTTTGTTATAAAAATAAAAATAGTATGTATTTGGTTAGGTTGTAAAAGAACTTTACTCCAGTCTCCCTAACACATAGCTAAAATAACAAACAGCAGCTGACAGATGAATGGTCATAACCAATTCCATTTAGCTTTAGCAAACTGTGATGTTGTACGAAATAAACCATCTTGCGATATAATTGACACATGAAAGTCAACTATTTGCAACAAGATGCCATGACTACATACTGATATGGTACCTTAAACATATGTTTAGGTCAATTCCCTCACACACTAAGAGAGTTGCATTTAAAGCTTGGACTGTCTGCATTGGCCATGAAAACAAGCAAAAGTCCTGTAAGGATGCTTCCCATCATAATAATTTATTATTGACTACTATGTAATCCATATTACTTGCAGGTTTCATGCCAGTATATGGACTAGTGTAGTCCTTATCTATTGTTCATAACGATTTGCTTTTAGTTTTGCTACAAGTTTAGTGCCAATAACAGTAAAGCAAACACGAGGCATAATTCCTGTCATGAAAGAGCATGTAGATAGCCAGAATAGCTTATGTTTAAAATATTATTATTAATCTACAAAGAAAAGTGAAAATGCTAAACAAGTGGAAGATAATTATACTACACAAGAACTCTCACTGCTAACTAAAAAACTAGTCCAGATAACACCTTTGTTCCAAACTCATGTTTCCTAGTGGAGAATATTAATAAAGTTCTAAGTTGAATCATATTTTCTTATATTCATTAGGACTCAAACATGTAACACTTTAGCGAATCAAAGGGTCTTGTTGAACAAAAAAAAACAAGATAACACTCGGAACATAAGATGTAATTAGGTCAGAGTTACTATTCATTTTGAAACTATCATGCATTTCTCATGCAATCAACAAGTAGAAGGCAATCTCCTCTCCTGTCAAATTTCTTATTTTGTTTAACCACCAACAGAAAAGACAGTCGGTATTCAAAAACAGTCCAAGATTCATTGGGTATGTAATAACAGGTAAAGGGAGAGCTTACGAGTATAAAGGCACGGCGCTGCCTCATGCGTTTCTTCTCATTCCTCCTCTTGACACTCCCTTCATTAGGCTTATTGGGAAGTATGGTTTCACCAGTTGTGTGCTCAACCCAAGCATAAGGCCCTGAGCAACATCAGAAACTAAATAGTGTGAGACAAAATTCTAAAAAATAAGAGCATTAAAAGTTAAAAAAGACAACAGACGCACCAGAGGGTCTCAAGCTAGCCCGCTTTCGACGAGGCTTATCGGAAGGTCGTCTCTTGGGAAACCGAGTGTCAGTCAAGGTGTGAAAGTGATTCAAAAAGGGTAGAAGGAATTGGGGTGGTTTGCTGTAAGATGGGAGTGTGGTGGAGATTTGTGAAGTCAGAGGCGTTGAGGAGGAGAGTGAGAGAGGCCGTAAAATGTTCCTGAGAGCTCCTGCGAATCTCATTTCTGTCGTGAACAGCTACAATATACTTTTCCTCTGAGAATTTAAATCAAAATCACCATTTGAGCCAAGTTTTAGCAGTGAACATATCAACAAACTCAAAATTCATGATTTGATTATTAAAAACCTAATAAAGTGAAAATCATAAATTAAAGTAACAAAAAACCTAACCTAACTAGATTTATAGTTTCATCTAATAATAATGTTATCAATTCAGAGCCCAATCCAACAATCGTGGCGCCGAGAAGATAATCTAACCTGGACGAAGTTTTAGTGGCGGTTGACGATCAACTCCGGCAACGACTTCCGGGCAGTAGAGTGTTTCAGCGGCTCCAACTTGTTTTCAGGGCAAATTGGAAGAGACCACACTCTCAGTTGTTTTTTTTGTCAAAAAAGTTTATGAATGATGATGGGCCTCTTCATTAGAAAGTATTTGGGTTTAGATATTTCTATTCGGTACTCCCATAAGACAACAAGTACCCCTAAGTAATTCTACAATTAACACTTATTTTTTACCCTTAACCGAATAAAAACACTTAATTTTATCATATATTTACCCTCAATTTTTATTTAATCAACTGCAAGGTAGTGAATAAAATGACATTTACCGAAAGTTAAAAGAAGCATTCAATATTTAACCATATTTTTGGCTCTCAATTAGTTCACATGGATGCATATGTTATGATAAATATAAGCAACTGAGTCACCATTTTACAAGGTTTATGTCGATACAAAAGACATAAGCACACAATCAAAAGAGAAGAAAGATAATATGTTTTTCCTCATAAACCTGAAATTTTGCCTGTGAAAAGTTTTAACAATTATTATGAATCTAATGTTGTTGATGGGGGTAGGCAGATTAATACATCCTCACTATTAAGCCTAAGCAAACAAATAAAGAGAGACATTAACGAAATTGGACTCATTGTGCCATATAGGAAGTGAAAATCATTAATTGTGGAAATATAAATTTCTCTTTCTTACCCTATCAAAGCCACTTTAAATGGTTGGGAATGGAAGGGTCACATTTCCATTGAAGGCTTTCTAAATGACATAAGAAGGGAAATATGCTAGTAAAATTTTAAACAAGAGAATATATTAGTAAAATTAGTAGGTTTATCATTGGGGTTAAGTATAAAACTTAAAGAGATAAGTCATGCACGTCCATTATAAATAAAAAGGTCAATTACTTGTTGTCCTCCTGCGAATAAATTGCAAAGTTTCAAGTTGAGATCGCAATGAGAATAGTCAATGATTTAGTGATAATGTTACTATGAGTAGGCATGACAAAATAATCAATTTATTGATACTCATTCGATTTTGTCTAGAATTTGATGGGAAAAATCTGTTTTAATTGGATTTGGGATCGAGTTAGAATTTTCCTCGAATATTAAATATGTGATAAATGTTTCGATATTTTGATTTGTATTTATAATTTAAAATATTTAAAATCTATGCATGAAATTTTTTGAGATTTTTTATTTTTATTATTTGTAATATAAACTAGTAAAGGACCCGTGCGTTCGCACGGGTCGCGCAAGTGCAATAATTTATTTTAAAAAAATTAAAATATAATATATTTTTAATTAATAGTTAATATAAAATAATTTGTTTAGATTTTGTCTCGAATATTTTTTTTGATCAACGTACACAAATTTATTGCATAAGAGTTTTTTTTAATGTAATGGATGTTAAATGATCAATAAATAGGTTCAAAAAATTTCCACAAATAACTTTTTCCAGTTTGGGACATAATAAAGTAAAACATTATTAATTTATAATAATATAATTTGCTTAATTTTTTTGTATACTATATTAAGGAAATAATCAAAAAATATAATACAAAAATATTTTTACAATTTATTGATATATCTACTTTTCTACTTTTAATATATAAAAGTTAATTACCACCATAATTACTTAATTACCCTAATTACAATCCTTAATACAGCTACTTTCATGTTCCTATAAGTAATTTCGTACTAAACTCTATTTATACTACTAAAAAATATTACCGTTATTTTATTGTTGTTGCAATCTTATCATTCCAAAATGAAATCAATATTCTGAAATCAAATTAATTATTATTGTAGTTTTTTTGCCAAATATTATCGTTACTTGATTTTCTTTAAATGACAAGAAGGAGAAAGTAAACAACAAAGAAATATTATATTAATCGCATTAAATTTAATTAATCATAAAGAAAAAGAAAAAGGTTTTAAGTCTCTCCAAAGATGGAGTTCTCATTTTCTATGAAATATTAACTATTAATTAGTCTATAAAGTTTTATGGGAAATATCAACTATTAATTATTTTTAATATGTATTTTTCATTTTAAAAAAAACATAGATGTTTTACCAATCATAGAGCAATATTAATATAAGATTAAAATTACTATAAATTTTTATTTACCTACCTCAAAAAATTGAGTAAGATTACCCTTAATGTAAAATGCTTTGAAAAACAATTAATAATAATTTTCTATGATAAATATTGTATTATTATAATTCAATTTATATCTGACAATTAATTTTTTATATTGCAAGCAACCATTATCTGCATCTGATGAAAATGATCCAGAATCAATCATTCTAATGACTCCGACTATGGATGTTGTAATTGCTGACAAGGGTGAAAAAGTTGATTTTGAAGTGTCTGGCGCTACGCAATTATCAGGCACCAAACCATCCAAGAAATTAAAGATAGAACCATCTTCTTAATTAGAATTTTCGGAAATTTGATATTGAAATATATTTTATGAACTTTTTAGCACCAGAATGAGTTTAAGTATGAAGTTGTTAAGAACATGATATGTTTTGGTTGTAGGATGTGTTCTTACTTTTTTGAAGTGTTTATTTTGTGGGATTATAATTGACATTTATATTTCATGTATGGTTTAAAGGATGATAATGAGTATTTAATTCATGTGTGTGAAATTATTCAAAATCCTATGTTGTTATGTTGAACATTGTGTCTTGTGTGTTCTTTCAACTACAAAATTTATATGAGTATCATATATTCAAATGTTAATAAGTATTTTAGATTGATAACAAAATACATTGTCATCTTATGAAATATGTGTATACAACTAAATTATAAATAGATTATTGCATGTCATGTTTGGTTTCAGCATGCCTAATGGTGTTAGAAATTAAAAAAACAATTACATAAAAATTTATTACGAAATCCTTCAAAACTAATTATAGAAAACACATAGAAACACATTTTTTTACAATTTTTTTCAAAGTCTAATACATATGTTAAAATTCCAGGTAGTTCAGAAATGTTGGAGCAATGTTTGAATCTTGCATTCAACTGAATTAAGGATTTATAAAAAAAACAAGGTATAATTATCATATACAGTGAATTGTCTTTTGATTGGTAATGGAAAATCTACATTGTTTGTTTGAAATGATTAAGTTAAGCATGCAACTATACTTTTTACCAATCTCACGTCATCATATATAGTATTATAACTCATCATATTTAAATTATTTATTTGCCAAAATATAGTTGGGGTTGAAATGAATAATTATGTCCACGGCCTCCTTTCTACTGGCTAGGTCAGTGGAGTATTAAAATAATTCAGCCGTAAGATAATTAATGTTATGCATGATTTGTAATAAATCAATAAGAATATCAATTCTTTATACATTTAGTTGTACAAGAAAATGATTGTAAATAATTAAAGTGGGCTAAGAAAATGGGCCACACTAAATCCCACTATATATTATATAAAATATAATTAAAAAATTGATTCAAATATATCAAAATACATTAAAAGAGAGTTTTTCATTGGGTAAGGTGATGTATGATATGAGTAATTTCCAATGGGTGAATTATTTTATGGATTGGGGATAAAAAGAGAATTTTGAAATCTTGAATTATGGTGTGGATTTGGAATAAGAGGTGGATTTCCAAAATATGGGGTGTTTTGTTGATTTGGGATACAAAGAGGACTTCCATCATTTTGCATAAAATTGGAGCATGTGTTATGTTGGTTGAGGTTCATTTTCAAATGAAATGTGTACACAAAAAAATTAAAATTAAATAAAATAAATTGGTCAAATTTAGACTAGATGTGACTGAAAAATGTGATAAAATAAATTACCTATTTATACTACTAAAAAATATTACCCTTATTTTATTGTTGTTGCAATCTTATCATTCCAAAATGAAATCAATATCCTGAAATCAAATTAGTTATTATTGTAGTTTTTTAAGGTTGCGGGCAGGTTTTGAATCATCACTTCCTAAAAGGTTGCGGACAGGTTTTGAATCATCACTTCCTAAAAGGTTGCGAACAGGTTTTGTATAAACCCAGTTTTTTAAGGACCAAAGAATTGTACGAAGTTAAATCATTTTTGTTGCTGGACTTATTTCTCACAATTTTAACTAAAATTGTGAACCTTTTGTTTCAATATCTTTTGTTGCATTAAACCTTACTGTATCAATTGCAATTAATTTCAACATTTGGTAGTATTCATTATTATATTTTAAAACAAATGAGGTTTTGGTATTTCTTTTACATGGTTTATGTATTTTGGTTAAATAATCATTTATTATTAAGGTTAATATTTGCGCTTTTATACCTCAAATTAGTAACAGATTGGAAAATTTCATCCATTACTAAATAAATATATTTTTATTTCTTATGTCCAAAATCTCAATGATAAATGGAATGTTTATTCATAACATTAACAATGGAATATTTATTATATATCAATATATCAATAAATTGTAAAAATATTTTTGTATTATATTTTTTGATTATTTCCTTAATATAGTATACAAAAAAATTAAGCAAATTATATTACTATAAATTAATAATGTTTTACTTTATTATGTCCCAAACTGGAAAAATTTATTTGTGGAAATTTTTTGAACCCATTTATTGATCATTTAACATCCATTACATTAAAAAAAACTTTTATGCAATAAATTTGTCTACGTTGATCCAACCATATATATATATATATATATATATATATATATATATATATATATATATATATATATATATATATATATATATATAAAACAAAAAAATATATTATATTTTAATTTTTTTAAAATAAATTATTGCACTTGCACGACCCGTGCGAAAGCACGGGTCCTTTACTAGTTGATATATAATAAACATTCCATTGTTAATGTTATGAATAAATATTCCATTTATCATTGAGATTTTGGACATAAGAAATAAAAATATATTTATTTAGTAATGGATGAAATTTTTCAATCTGTTACTAATTTGAGTTATAAAAGCGCAAATATTAACTTTCATAATAAATGATTATTTAACCAAAATACATAAATCATGTAAAAGAAATACCATAACCTCATTTGTTTTAAAATATAGTAATGAATATTACCAAATGTTGAAATTAATTGCAATTGATACAGTAAGGTTTAATGCAACAAAAGATATTGAAACAAAAGGTTCACAATTTTAGTTAAAATTGTGAGAAATAAGTCCAGCAACAAAAATGATTTAACTTCGTACAATTCTTTGGTCCTTAAAAAACTGGATTTATACAAAACCTGCCCGCAACCTTTTAGGAAGTGATGATTCAAAACCTGCCCGCAACCTTAAAAAACTACAATAATAACTAATTTGATTTCAGGATATTGATTTCATTTTGGAATGATAAGATTGCAACAACAATAAAATAACGGTAATATTTTTTAGTAGTATAAATAGGTAATTTATTTTATCACATTTTTCACTCACATCTAATCTAAATTTTACCAATTTATTTTATTTAATTTTAATTTTTTTGTGTACACATTTCATTTGAAAATGAACCTCAATCAACATAACACATGCTCCAATTTTATGCAAAATGATGGAAGTCCTCTTTGTATCTCAAATCAACAAAACACCCCATATTTTGGAAATCCACCTCTTATTCCAAATCCACACCATAATTCAAGATTTCAAAATTCTCTTTTTATCCCAAATCCATAAAATAATTCACCCATTGGAAATTACTCATATCATACATCACCTTACCCAATGAAAAACTCTCTTTTAATGTATTTTGATATATTTGAATCAATTTTTTAATTATATTTTATATAATATATAGTGGGATTTAGTGGGGCCCATTTTCTTAGCCCATTTTAATTATTTACAATCATTTTCTTGTACAACTAAATGTATAAAGAATTGATATTCTTATTGATTTATTACAAATCATGCATAACATTAATTATCTTACGGCTGAATTATTTTAATACTCCACTGACCTAGCCAGTAGAAAGGAGGCCGTGGACATAATTATTCATTTCAACCCCCAACTATATTTTGGCAAATAAATAATTTAAATATGTTGAGTTATAATACTATATATGATGACGTGAGATTGGTAAAAAGTATAGTTACATGCTTAACTTAATCATTTCAAACAAACAATGTAGATTTTCCATTACCAATCAAAAGACAATTCACTGTATATGATAATTATACCTTGTTTTTTTTATAAATCCTTAATTCAGTTGAATGCAAGATTCAAACATTGCTCCAACATTTCTGAACTACCTGAAATTTTAACATATGTATTAGACTTTGAAAAAAATTGTAAAAAAATGTGTTTCTATGTGTTTTCTATAATTAGTTTTGAAGGATTTCATAATAAATTTTTATGTAATTGTTTTTTTAATTTCTAACACCATTAGGCATGCTGAAACCAAACATGACATGCAATAATCTATTTATAATTTAGTTGTATACACATATTTCATAAGATGACAACATATTTTGTTATCAATCTAAAATACTTATTAACATTTGAAGATATGATACTCATATAAATTTTGTTGTTGAAAGAACACACAAAACACAATATTCAACATAACAACATAGGATTTTGAATAATTTCACACACATGAATTAAATACTCATTATCATCCTTTAAACCATACATGAAATATAAATGTCAATTGTAATCCCACAAAATAAACACTTCAAAAAAGTAAGAACACATCCTACAACCAAAACATATCATGTTCTTAACAACTTCATACTTAAACTCATTCTGGTGCTAAAAAGTTCATAAAATATATTTCAATATCAAATTTCCGAAAATTCTAATTAAGAAGATGGTTCTATCTTTAATTTCTTGGATGGTTTGGTGCCTGATAATTGCGTAGCGCCAGACGCTTCAAAATCAACTTCTTCACCCTTGTCAGCAATTACAACATCCTTAGCCGGAGTCATTAGAATGATTGATTCTGGATCATTTTCACCAGATGCAGATAATGTTTGCTTGCAATATAAAAAATTAATTGTCAGATATAAAATAAATTGTAATAATACAATATTTATCATAGAAAATTATTATGTTAACAAATGAAGATACTTACTGCGGAAGTTTCCAAATTTTCTTTGTTAGGGACCAACTTTGCATATTTAGTTTTAGACTGATTTTGCACATTGAAACATCGAATATTTATTATACTTGTTAAATGTTTAAATAATACATGAATTAAGTGAATATTATACGTCTTCTACTATGTAGTCATTTTCAATCTCTTTAACAAAGGCTTCATCATCACAAAGCTTCCAAACAGACGCTTGGGAAAACGTTGACTGCACCTTAACTCTAAAAGCCATTTTCTTATTCAACAGCATTTCAAGCTCATCAGGATAAACCATTGGATCATCTTCTCCATTCTAATGGAAAAATAAAATATCAACCATGAGTGATAATCTGAACTTTACAACTCGATAAACTATTAACATTTTAACTTATGTATAACAATGTACCTCCACCATAGAGTTATGCATAAATTCAGTAGTCATTCCAAGTATAGCAGCAAATTCGGAATCCCAGAATACAAATCGATATTTTGATTCACCATTGCTAACATATATCTCAATCTTGTACCTATAGTATTTTAAACGAAGAAAATAATATGATTAATAACAAATCCAATACCAATTTTTTTTGCAATTCATCTAGATTATATGTACCTTGGTATAGGTTGTTCGACTTTTTGATTGGTATTTTTATTTACTGTAAACAGTTTTATTGCTTTTGATTTTAATACATTTTTATTATAATTCGGTATACAGAATGTACGTATTTACTATAATTATTCTGATGAATCTGACGGTATATTCTTAATTATTTTTCATTTGAGTTAATTTGTTTATGATATGTCATAGAATATTACAATATTCTTAACACAATAAATGTTATGTCAAAAGGTTACAGTTCAGCAACAAATTCAAGTTTTGATGAAGATGAAATGTCTAATGGAACAGATGCTATGGAAACTTTTGAAATTACATCAGGTATTTTAAAATGATTTACTATAAATAATATTTTATTATTATGAAATACAACTCATTTAACATATGAATTAAATACTATTGATGATCAGGAGGGTATTATGATATAGGGGATCCTGTCATTGAATGTCAATATTGTGGTGCAAATATGTGGTATTCGGAAAGGAAAAACAAATGTCGTCATGCGTCAAATCCTAAATTTTCCATGTGTTGTGGATCAGGAAAAGTTCAGTTACCTTTGTTAAAACTCGCTCCTAAAGTTCTACAACATCTGTTGTTTGACAACGAATCATGTGAATCAAAAAATTTCCAACAACAAATTCGAATGTACAACGTTATGTTTGCATTTACATCTCCCGGTGCGAAAGTGGACAATCGATTTAACAACGGTAGATGCCCTCCCAATTTTCGTATCCAAGGTCAATCATGTCACGAATAGGAAGCATGTTACCGATGCCAGGTCAAAATCCACGATTTGCACAACTATATGTTTATGACACTGAGAATGAAATTGAAAACAGAATGCATGGATTCAGGTTAGATATCTATTATTTTCCAAACTTTAAATTTATTTATTTAAGAAACTTGCAATAAACTGTTTCAACTCTTTTCATTATAGGTCAAAAAGTGGAGTTGATGTTAATATTGTGAGAAAACTATCTGAAATGTTATATGAACATAATGTTCATGCACAATCATTTCGCATGGCAAGGGACAGACTTTGTGAAGAAGGTGTTTCTGATTTAAAACTTCGTTTAATATCTGAACGAAGAAATGATGGAAGGATATATAATCAACCAACTGTATCCGAAGTAGCTGCTTTAATTGTTGGAGATGTCGACACTGCAGAAAAAAGAGACATTATAGTGCAAAAACAATGTGGCGAACTTCAAAGGATAGATGAGTATCATACCAGTTATTTAGGATATCAGTACCCATTATTATTTCCATATGGTGAGGATGGATATAGACCTAATGTGAGGCACTGTGATAAAGGGACAAATATTCGCCACTTCACAGACATAACACAGTCAGAACCGAACAATAAAGATATTCCTTGGGAAGAAGCAACAAAGCGAAATCGACTTACAATAAGAGAGTGGTTGGCCTTTAGAATTCAATCAAGATCTAATGAAGCACAAACATTATTGCGATCAAGGAGACTTTATCAACAATTTTTGGTAGATGGTTTTACAATGATGGAATCAGAAAGACTTAGGTGGCTTCGAAAGAATCAGTCAAAACTGAGGGTTGGCAAGTATCACAATTTGAATGAATATAATTCAAATGGAGAAACACACGGTCAAACACAGGTAAGAGGGTTGTGCTACCTTCTTCATACGTTGGTAGTCGTAGATTTATGGATCAACTATACTTTGACGGAATGGCAATATGCAGCTATGTCGGATTTCCAGATCTTTTCATTACATTCACATGTAACCCCAACTGGCCTGAAATTCAGCGTTTGCTTGGTTCTGTTCATCTAAAAGCATCAGATCGTCCTGACATCATTTCAAGAGTCTTTAAAATGAAATTTGATGAGCTTTTGTCTGATCTCACAAAGAAAAGTCTATTGGGGAAAGTTCTTGCATGTGAGTAACTTATTCCATATTCAATTAATGGTATTGTTATTTTCAAATTTATCATTCGTGTGCTGACTATTGTATATATTTTATATATTTATTTTTATAGATATGTATACAATTGAGTTTCAAAAGAGAGGATTACCACATGCTCACATCTTAATTTTCCTCCATCCATCTAACAAATATCCAACTCCAAGTGATATTGATCGCATTATTTCAGCTGAAATACCTGACCAAGATACCAATGAAGAGTTGTATAATTTGGTTAAAACTCACATGATTCATGGCCCGTGTGGATTTGCAAATCGATATTCACCGTGCATGAAAGATGGAAAATGTTCTAAATATTTTCCAAAACAGTTTCAGCCCGAAACAATTGTTGATCAAGATGGGTTTCCGGTATATAGAAGAAGGGACAATGGACATACAGTTCTTAAGAATGGAATTCAAGTCGATAACCGGAATGTTGTTCCATACAATGCAAAGTTGTTGACAAAGTACCAAGCTCACATAAACATGGAATGGTGCAATCAAAGTACATCGATTAAGTACTTATTCAAGTACATCAACAAAGGTTACGACAAAGGTTATTCAAGTACATCAACAAATTTTGTTTTCAAAGCATTTTACATTAAGGGTAATCTTACTCAATTTTTTGAGGTAGGTAAATAAAAATTTATAGTAATTTTAATCTTATATTAATATTGCTCTATGATTGGTAAAACATCTATATTTTTTTCAAAATGAAAAATGCATATTAAAAATAATTAATAGTTGATATTTCCCCTAAAACTTTATAGAATAATTAATAGTTATTGCTACTATACATAATCAATCAAAAAATCAGAAATAAAATATCTTATAATTCATATAGAAAATAGCAAACTATTACGGTCAAATATTAAAAAAAAAATTGTTGATAAATATCCATAATGCATTACACATCAAAATTGGATGATAATATAAAATATCAAACCAATTATCCAACAAAAATAGACGATTATATATATATATATATATATATATATATATATATATATATATATATATATATATATATATATATATATATATATATATATATATATATATATATATATATATATATATATATATATATATATATATATATATGGAGCGTATCATCTTAAAGTTTGTCTCAATTTTATTCATGTATTGAAAACAAAAGTAGAGTATATAATATACCATTATAACTCTTAGTCATTTAATTTTATTTAATTCTATTTAATTCAATGAATCCAATTGCAAAGAATTATATAAAGTATCTGAAAATTCAAACATTGACTGAAATATATATTAATCATTCTTTAATTTTTTATCAATATTTGAAAACTATGTATTTAAGGAGAAAAATTGAATTTATTGATCGAGAAAAAGTGAATTGATGTTCAATAATGATTTTTTTTTTCAAATATAATATATTAAAGCAGACAATTTCTTTAGCCATCATAAAAAATTGGATAGTGTATTTTCAACCAATCATATTATACTTTATAATTTTATCACATTTAATTATTTATTAAATAGTATTTTTTTTTTCAAAGCATTTTATATTAAGGGTAATCTTACTCAATTTTTTGAGGTAGGTAAATAAAAATTTATAGTAATTTTAATCTTATATTAATATTGCTCTATGATTGGTAAAACATCTATGTTTTTTTAAAAATGAAAAATACATATTAAAAATAATTAATAGTTGATATTTCCCATAAAACTTTATAGACTAATTAATAGTTAATATTTCATAGAAAATGAGAACTCCATCTTTGCAGAGACTTAAAACCTTTTTCTTTTTCTTTATGATTAATTAAATTTAATGCGATTAATATAATTGATTTAACTTATAGAGTTTGGATCTCAATTAAATCAAATCAAATAATAAATATACTATTTAAATTTTAAAAATATTCTTATCATATGTGGCGGGTAAATATCAATATAATAATAATAACAATAATAATAATTAATTGGTAGGTAAATTAACAATAATATTAAATTACTCAATTAATATTAATCAACTATATTAAATAGTTATTTTTAATTTTAAAGTTATAATTTAATAACATATAATTATACAATTAAATATTCATTTTGTCATTTAAAGAAAATCAAGTAACGATAATATTTGGCAAAAAAAACTACAATAATAATTAATTTGATTTCAGAATATTGATTTCATTTTGGAATGATAAGATTGCAACAAAATAAAATAACGGTAATATTTTTTAGTAGTATAAGGCGGGTAAATATCAATAATAATAATAACAATAATAATAATTAATTGGTAGGTAAATTAACAATAATATTAAAATACTCAATTAATATTAATATACTATATTAAATAGTTATTTTTAATTTTAAAGTTATAATTTAATAACATATAATTATATAATTAAATATTCATTTTGTCATTTAAAGAAAATCAAGTAACGATAATATTTGGCAAAAAAACTACAATAATAATTAATTTGATTTCAGAATATTGATTTCATTTTGGAATGATAAGATTGCAACAACAATAAAATAACAACTAATATTTTTTAGTAGTATAAATAGAGTTTAGTACGAAAAGTAGCTGTATTATGGATTGTAATTAGGGTAATTAAGTAATTATGGTGGTAATTAATTTTTATATATTAAAAGTAGATTGATTTTGAAAAAATAATTTTTTTTATTAAAATAAATTGATTTCACTAATAGATGGTGGCGGTGAAGGGATATCCAAACCCAAACTTAAACCCATTTGAGACGATTTTGAGTTTTAATTATCCATCCCTGATGGGGATTGAAACTACAAGTTTGAGAAAATTCATGTCGGCAATAATCCTGAATCACAGAGGTTAAAAGACGAACACCGAACATCTGATGACTTGTGTGGTTCTACCTTAACTGATACTCACGATATCTTGAATACTCTTCGGATTGAGAGAAGAGATAATAGGTTTGTTTTTGGTATATTTGAAACCATAACCTATTTATAGAGTGATTGACCGTTAGGGTTCCATAATTTTGAAATTGGTCGTCCTTACATCCATTCATATTTGAGATCATACCAAATTAATTAATTAATTATTTTTTAAATAAAATATAATTAACCTTTTAATTTTATTTGATCACTTAATTGTTTAAGACACTTAATTTGATAAAATAGATAATACTTAAAATATATATGTCAACATAATAATTATTGAAATATTAAAATAATATTTAAAAATATTCCAACAATCTCCTAATTGTGCGATATATCTTAATAATTATATCATAGTTCTTTAGGCACGCATCCAAATATTATTTATCTTTAGATTTCATCTTTACAATCCGATACACCTCATAACTATTACAAAATATATTTTTTTGTAACACTTTATTACTACGGTCATTTTGTCAACCGTAATAATATCTCATTTTTAACGCGTGTGATTTTTTTATTTTATTAAAATACATTCATCACGATTCATAATAACAATCGTGATCATAAATTGAGGGTTACAAGCTTCGAATCTCCACATCAACATTTTTTCATTGTTTTTTATAAAAAAAAATACGTGTCCCTTAACTTATATTGTTAAATAAAAATTGAAAAACTTTTAACTACGTATGTTTTCATCAACCGTGGTTATATGTGTCATATTTCACTACGGTTGGTATTCTCAACCGTGGTGAAATTCTTTCCTACAAAATTAAAACATAACAGGTTATTTATTTCCTTTCACTATGACAAATAACATTTTTTATGACAAAATTTTCACCCCAAACATGCCAAAAACCGAGCGTATATGTCCTGGGAGAGACATGTTTGATTTTTTTATAAAAAAAACAACATTTCCCCTCAGTTTTATAAAAAACCGAGAAAATATAGCTATAAGTATGCGTCATTTTTTCTCCATAGAAAATAATAAACATATTACCTTACTCCGATGTTTTTGAAAACCGAGAGAATATAACTATAAGGGAACACACTTCGAATCCCATTAACTATATTTAAGGTTTTTTTCAATGATTTCTCACTTGGCGCCTTCCAATCTTCCCTTTTTTTCTTAGTTAATCTTTTTTCTTTGTTATCAATAAAAATGAATAGTCAATAGTATGAAAGGAAATATTTCATTAATTAAAAACATGACAACAAATAACTATTCCACATATTCAAAATTCTGACTTCATTCAACTTCAATAGTATCACAATTAACTATCTATAACCGAGAGAAAAGTTCATAAAGAACTCTTCCATATGGTATGAGGAAAGTCATTTCCTCCCTAGAGATGATTATCATTTCCTTTAAGAAGTTAAAAGTGGTAAGAGGAAGATTAACTCTGATGTTCTTGATAAGGAATAACAAGAGATGCTTGTCATTCCAAGTAAGTGTTTCAAGTTGTTTCTCTCTTGGACGAAGATTTTACACTAGAAGTTGATAAAAAAACTTTTCCAATTGATAGTAGAGTAGCAGGATTCCTGAGATTATCATAGTGGACATAAATTAGGCGAAAGTGATATGAGTAGACTTTGTTTAATCTATAATGTTCAACACAACAACCTTCCTCTTCACAGTTTATTGTGTGAGCAATAAATGACTGAGTAATTGTGATAGGACAGTCATTGACATATGACTGGATTGACTTAGCATCATGACTAGATGACCCAACAGAGGTATTTAACTAGAACTCTTTAACGAGATTAATGTAGATGAGTTCATGAAGAATATCAAAGTAATCATTCAACTTTTATTTTGCGAATTGTTTTCCTTAGATCAAAACATTTGTCTTTCAAATCATCGAAATCAACAAACTTTTCATTGATAACGAACAAAAGATTTTCATCTAAGGTTGTTGAAGACATTTTTGAAGAAAAGAAAAGACTTTGAAACTAGATTTGAAGATACAAAGAGTTGTAAATAAGACGTTGAAACTAGAAATAGTGTTTAAATAAAGTGAATAACAGGAAGTAAAACAATAAAAGAAGCTCAAACGCCTCCTTAAAAATCCAAAAGATACGCTACGTTTTGTAATATGGATGATCATTGTTATTCTAGTGATATGATGATCCAAGGCGCACCATAATTTTTTTTATAGAAATAGAAACCACACATTACCTTGGTTTTTAATAAAACTGATGGGACAATCACTTATTATCTCGGTTATTAAAAAAAAACGAGGGGAAAAACAATTTAGGAAACTTTTTTTTATTATTAATTTTTTTTTGTAAATTAAATAATATATCTCGTCGGTTTTATTAATAACCGAGGGATAAGATAATCCGATTTTACTATAAAAGCACTCGTTAAACAAATTTGGCCCTAATCCTAACTTATATGTACCCGCTCCAAACTCGAACACATCATTCTTATGTGGTCCATTTCACAAAATGATGTTGATGTTGTTGTTGTTGTATTTAGAAGCTTGAAAAAGTTTTCTATGATGGATTACAAGTGCAATTTTTTTTTCAATGTTGGAACATATAATTCCTTTAGAAGTTGGATGCATTCAATGGTTGGAACAGATAACTCCTAGAAATTGGATGCGTGCAATATTTGGAACACATAACTTCTTACACCAAAATTCTCCTTTTGTTGTATTTTTTCCCAATATTTTGTGTAAATAATATAATTTAAAAAAATTCATGTTCACCTCGGTTTTTAACAAAACCGGAGGATAACTTAGCGTGATAAATTTAGATATTGATCATCGTCCTTAAACAATTTTTTGTCGTCCATTTCATGAGTATCAATGCTCAAGACGCTATCATTAGTGATCCGCGTGAAACCTAATTTTTGTCATTATAAAGGCCTTCTGATATCTATAATTGATAAAGAAATGACATGAAGAGCTTGAAACTATCTAAATCATCCACTTTAACTTTTGCCATTAAGAGTTCTATATGATGGATTATAAATGCGGAAAATTATATGGGTCCAAGGTTTGTGTTTTCAAATATTCATTTGAGCAGAAAATCATTTATTTTTCTAACCTTTTTTTCTAACTTTTTTTGTTGTTTTATATCAGAAACAAATAACTGCAAGGTGAAGCATTTGATCTTGCCCAAATATCAAGGAGTCGAAGATCCAACATATGATCTTCAGAGATAAATAAAAATAAAAATTGATTGTAAATAATAAAAATGCAGATGTTGGGGTTCGAACCCATGTCCAAATTAATTTACCCCTCGGTGTTTAAAAACCGAGGTGATAAGTCGTTACTTTTCATGACACCCTTTATTACCTCGGTATTATAATCAAGGTAAAATACATTTTGCGTCCGACGTTAAAAGCATCATTTGTAATATTGTTCCTAATACGTACCCAAGCGAACTAGACGACCGCGATAGTGAAATCTTCATCTTTACCATCTTCATTCATTTCTTGAAATGTTCAATCTTCATCATCTTCATTCATTTCTTGGAACGAAAAATTATTTCTCGGTCCCTTCCTCCTATTCGAAGTACGATACGTCCATTCTTCACCATATTCATTTATTTCTTGGTCTCTCTATCGTGCTATGGTGAGGTTTTCCTTTATGCGGTGTGAATTTTTATTTTATTGCAATTGGATTACTTTTTGTTTTGGTTTATTCAGATTTTGTGATGTTTTCGTTGTTATAAGGCTATGTGATGTTTTCATGTATCATGTTCTCGCACTGTGATGTTTTTGTTGTTATAAGGTTATGTTTTTGTTTTTATTTTGTTGTTATAACTCTATTGCAAATGAAGAAAAAACCGTGGTTATGAATATGCTTTAGGTTTGGGTGTTCCAAATGAAATTGTTGGCTTGTTGATTGATGTCATGAATTGTAGAGGCTGGTTATGAATATGTTTTAGGTCTAGGTACTTTATTATTTTGATGGATATATTAGTATGAATATAACCATATTAGTATGTGTGTGTGTGTAGTATTAGTGTGTCATTAACATTAGTCTTTTGATATAAATTTCAGAATTTGTTATAGATCGTAGTTGGATAAAAAGTTGATACATTAGGTCTGGTGTATGAGAAAAGAGTTCTTGAATTCCTTGAATCCGTGGAACAAAATCTTCTCGACAATAATGGTCTATTTTATTGTCCTTGTGTTAATTGCAGGAATATCAAAAAATGTTCAAAGGAAAAAATATTACATCATCTATGTTGTGGTGAAATATGTCAAAATTATACAACATGAATGTGGCATGGAGAAGTGGATAAAAATCGAAATGTGACGTTACAAATGCATGAAGTTGATGAAGATATGAATGATCGACTAGAATACATGATCCATGATATTGGAGAATCGTCTTTTATGAAAGTCCATATTTATGATAATTTATGTAGTGATAAAGATGCACCTTTATATAAGGGATGCACATGTTTTACACAATTATATGCGTTGTTAAAATTGTTTAATATGAAGGCAAAAATTGGGTGGTCGGATAAAAGTTTCACGAAATTACTTGATTTGTTGAAATAAATGCTACTAGAAGATAACAATTTGCTAGTCGTTGTTATGAAGCCAAGAAGATATTATGTCCAATGGGTTAGAAGTATATCAAAATACATGCATGCCATAATGATTGCATATTATACAGGAAAGAGTTTGAAAATTTGGATCAATGTCCAGAATGTGGTGAGTCGCGCTACAAGGTGAAGGACAACAATAGTGACGACAATGTTATCAATAAGTGTCCTCCTAATAAAGTATTATGGTATTTTCCAATAATTTCACCTTGTTTTACATCGAGGGACTCATGTTGACAAAAAAATATTTCCTTCCAGTCATGTGTGATGAGCAACCCGAGTTCAAGTACCATTGGTCCTTGAGTCTTTCTTCATCTTTCGTTGTGACCATCAACAACATCTCTCCTTCTTTGTGTTTTTCAAGTCTTGCGTCACTTTCTTGATTTTCTTTCTTGCCTCATCGACATTGACTTGCATAATGTCCATACTTATGACAGTTGTAACGCTGAATATGGATTTTATTAGATTTTTTCATCACCTCTTCCTCTACCAGCAACACCATCTATGTGATTGCTTTGGTTTGATGAACTATCTTCTTGTTGGTTTCCCCTACCAATCGAATTGTTGTAACTTCCTATACCTTTATTACCATCCCATCTTCCCCGGTCTTTCTTTTCTTTTGCTGAATGCACCTGCAGACCTACATCACTCTTTGTCTTGCTTCTAAATCTTTCAACCATTCTTTATTCATAAGATTCAAGCGTCCCTTGAAACTCTTCTTTTGTCATGCGTGACAAATCCTTCGATTCGTCTATGGCTACTACAACATGATCGAATTTTGGAGTCAGAGACCTCAAGATCTTTGTAACTACTGATCTTGATGTTAACATTTCTCCATACATCTTGATTTGATTTACCAGTCTTGTTACCCTAGTGAATAAATCATGGATGTTTTCACTTTCTTCCATTTGAAGTAATTCATACGTTTTTTATGAGTTTGTAACCTCATCTTTTTCACCTTCTCAGCGTCTCCAAACGATTTTTACAGGATGTCTCATGCTTCCTTTGTTGAGTCTAATCACCAACTTTCTCAAAGTTGTCTGAATCAACACATTGATGAATTATAAAGAGGGCTTTATAATCTTTCTTCTTTAAAACTTTATGTGCAACCTTTTGTTCATCCGTAGCATTCTCTCCAATTGGCGTTACTTCATTCTTCACAAGATCCCAAAGATCTTGATAACAGAAAGCAACATTCATCTGCTTACACCAATTTTCATAATTCTTACCATTCAAGATTGGAAGATTCTCTGAAAAATGCTTGTTTGAATGAGAAGTCATTGCATTATGCCTCCCAAGAATCACAGCTAGAGCTCTAGATACTAGATGTTGGAATTAACCCAAATCTTGGAGATAATCTGAATCAATCTTGATTGAATAAAAATTAATCTTTCTGATTGATCATTCTTCTTGTTCCTCACTCTTCAGTCGAGTGATTCAACCACTCCTTGGTTGTAAGATAATTCCGCCGCACAATGATTTGAGAAGAAAAGAAGTTTGTGAAAGTGAATTGAGGAAGAAAAAGAGAAATTAGAGTTTTGGAAGAAAAAGGAAGAAGATAGATCAAATTTTACAGAGTTTTTCTCTATGTTTATTCACTCTGAATTTCTCTTATTCAACTGTTTTACAATAGTATGACACATCCTTATTTATAGATGAGATTACTTGCACACCAAGTAATCTCTAACTAACTAACAAAACAAAATAAATGTTAAGTTTAACTTTATCGAGGTTAACTCCATTGACAACTATCTACTTCGACTACTATCGAATACATTTGACTTCAACTCTGTCAAATCTTACAGACATACTTAATACAAAGAATTACATATTTAATACTCATTTAAAAATGAATTGTGTGTGAATTAAATTGCGTCCAAAAGTGCATTTCCAAATTCTTTAAATTTTAACTTTTCCTTTTTTTGCCAAGGGCTTAAGCAAACGAGGAACTTGTTTAAGAACAAAAACAAAAATAGATAATAATGGCTCCAAAATGGTAGGTATTTTTTATTTTTGGATAGAGGTATAAATACACTGTACCGTTCACAGAAAATGTCATATGTTAAGAAACAATGTGCCAATTCAAATCGACATGGATTTATTGTTTGTTATTTTGCTTTGATAATCATCGAATCCCAACTCCTCCTAAGTCTCTTCAGCATTTCCCTAGCAAAGTATCAATCAATCTGCAGCTAGCTAAACAGACACAGGTCTATCATATTCTCCCTCTTGCATTGTGTCCATTCCAATGTTCTTTTTGGCTTGTTTGTGGAACCCACTTGAACCTTAGGAATTAGGACTGACAAATTTGCTGCTTTACTCCTACTCTTGTTTTGATTTCATATATATCCTTGGAACACAACAGAATGCATATACATTCTTTTCTTCGCTTCAAAGTTAGAGTTAAACTTGATCTCAACTTGCACACTACTCTTCTCTTTTTGATCACAAATATATATAATCATAATGTGGTCCAATACATGCATACACACTCTGCCCGGGTAACATATGGAAGCACTCAACGGATTTCGATTATGTGTTATTTCCTTTCTCATTTTTCTCACTACTCTTACTCAAACCTTAAGCTCAACTGCATTTCATGACAGTGAATATGAAGATTGGGAAAGCTATGTTAATATACCAAACACCATCTTAACTTATGGGTATGTACTGTTATTAGAAAGTTCTCCCTCTCTCAGGTTCTTAATTCTAATTAACTTAAGGCACTTAATTAAATATATATATGATTTTTGGTTTAAGGAGTGAAATGGAGGAAGCGGAATGGCAGATGGTGCAAAAGAAAGGAAACCAGTTTGTAGTGAACGGGCAACCTTTTTACGTAAACGGATTCAACACTTACTGGATGATGGTATTTGCCGCGGATGAGTCTACAAGAGGAAAGGTCACTGATGTGTTCAAACATGCATCCTCAGTTGGTATGTCAGTTTGTAGGACTTGGGCCTTCAATGATGGGCAGTGGAGAGCCCTTCAGAAATCTCCATCAATTTATGATGAAGAGGTGTTCAAGGCTCTGGATTTTGTAGTGAGTGAAGCAAAGAAATACAGAATCAGGCTCATATTATCAATGGTTAACAATTGGGAGTCATATGGTGGAAAAGCACAATATGTCAAGTGGGGTAATGCTGCTGGCCTTAACTTGACCTCTGATGATGACTTTTTTTCACATCCAACTCTCATAGGCTACTACAAAGACCATGTTAAGGTATGTTCCTCATAGTGATGTGCTGCAAATTCTCAGGTATCTAAAAATTGGTGCTTCCTGTTTTTCCTTTTGACTCCTTTATACTAATTTGGCTTCTATACTATTTCTCGATCGCTGTGTAGACGGTGCTCAATAGAGTTAACACATTCACAAATATCACTTATAAGGAAGATCCAACAATTTTTGCTTGGGAGTTAATGAATGAACCTCGATGCACCTCTGATTCCTCGGGCGATAAGTTACAGGTATATGCTTTCCGTAAAAACAGATCGATAGTTGTGTTTTTTTAACAGCAATTTATAACATAATATTCATATGTGTGTTTGGATTTCAGTTTGAAGATTTGAAACATAACTAAGAGAGTTAGATTGAACTCTTTTAAACTGAAATTGAAAATCAGTTTTTTTCGTGATATTGAATTATATATTTTCTAGGAATGGATAAAAGAGATGGCATTCTATGTGAAGAGTGTTGATCCAAAACATCTAGTAGAGATTGGCCTAGAAGGATTCTATGGCCCCTCAACACCTCAGAGATTTCAGTTCAACCCAAATTCATTTGCTCAACAGGTTGGAACTGATTTTATCAGAAACCACCAAGTTCTAGGTGTGGACTTTGCTTCTGTTCACATATATCCAGACTCTTGGTAAGTTTTCATATAACAGAACTTCTTTCAACCAGCATTTTTCTAACTAACTAAGAATGATTGAATGAATGGCCGGATTGAAGGATTTCACAATCAGTTGGGGATAGCCATATCCCATTTGTGAAGTCATGGATGGAATCTCACATAGACGATGCTGAAAAGTATCTTGGAATGCCAGTTGTTTTTGGTGAGTTTGGTGTATCTGCAAAAGATCCAGGGTATAATTCAACATATAGAGATACACTTATAAATACAGTTTACAAGACAATTCTAAACTCAACAAAGAAAGGAGGTAGTGGTGCTGGAAGCCTTTTGTGGCAGTTCTTTCCAGAGGGAACGGATTACATGGACGACGGTTACGCAATTGTTCTCTCAAAAGCTCCTTCAACTTCAAGCATGATATCTCTTCAATCCACCAGGCTTGCTCTATTCAACTCCCTATGCTCTGAGAGATGTCATTGGAGTTGTAACAAGAAAAAAGTGTTGCAAAAAGTACTCTATCAGGAGGATGAGCTTTAACAACAGTTTGAAAATGATGCAACAACACCTTATAAAATATACATACGAGGTTTCATCATGATATTCTGTTTTGTAAGTAAATGATGCCAATAGTGTCTTTAATTTATATGTTGTGACATAAAGTACAGTTACATCCATATTTATAAATGGTGTAGGTCATAAGTATCTCAGGACATTGAGAAATATTATTGTTTATATTGAAGGAAGAAAATTTAATATGATTAGAAGATTGACAATATTTTTATATATATATATTTTTTGAAATCTTGATATCCGACCTTGCGACCGACTAATCCAAGAGGATCAATTTCACCATTCACAAGCGGGCAGCCATAAACTATGATGCTTTCTATCTTGTTCATGTTGATTTCATGATAATCCAAAACCAATACACATAAAACATAAATAAAAAAAAAAAGATAGTTTAACTTGCAGAAAGACACCATGAGGGAAGGTTGATTAAGCCCTATAACCACAAGTGCTCTTGCCATTGTTTGAGTTAGTTGCGCCAGTGAAAATATAAATCTATTAGGCAGCAAAAAACTTCCTCTATGAGATATAAACTTCCTCAGGCATAATAATCTGAGAAAATGGAATCACATGTGTTGGTGTTAAACACCAGACACGCTCTCAATCAAAAGTGTCAATGATATCGAGTGCACAAGCCAATGGTTTTAAACTATAAATCTGCATGCCGGTCACTTTCTACTTAGGCTTAATTTTGAAAGAACTGCGGCTGCCTGATCACCTCCTAGAAGAAAATAAGGATGTCTCAAAGCTGAAGCAGCAGATAAACGTCCTCTTCTTAAGAGACCTCTCTCAGAGATAAGCTTTGTTGCTAAGTCCCAACCTCTACCAGATTCACTATCAAGAATTTCGAAGTCGGGCCTCAGGCGAGTATACTCCCTCCATTTTTTCAAATCATAACCACAGTTTTTTATTTCCAAGTTGAAATTCTTCAAACCAGCGGGAGACCTTAAAGTTGGTATTGCCATTTGCAGGAGTACAATCCCAGCAGAATACATATCAAACAGATCAGGGCTGTTTAACTGCAACAATAATAATCACATAACTCAACTTTATATATATACGTGCGACCGACAAGAGAATGGTTAATTCAGTCAGTATATACAAGATAAGTAATCCAACCTGCCACAGGATTGGTGAAAAGAAAGCGGCAATTGGCGCTGGTGGAGGACTTGGTGTTTCTTCTGGGAGTACATATAGTTCTGGCGGACAATAATCAGGATCCAAAAGGGTGCGGTCGGGAACATAATTCTTTCCGATCCGAAGGTCTGTGGCTGCACCAAAATCAATAAGTTTAATCCGCCCCCGTTTAGTGACGACTAAGTTGGCTGGCTTTATATCTCTATGAACAATGCCCGTATCGTGAATTTTCTTAAGAGAAGTAATTATCTGGCGCATGATTTGCTTGATGATCAATGCATTTCGTCGAAAAGAGTCTACACCTTGCAAGACACGTCCAAACATGACAGGTTCTAAGTTTGAAGGGAAGCTACGCCCCTTCATGTAATCGGCAAGCGTAAGATCTCCCTGTGATTCGGAAAACACCTCTCCAATTAATGTATGTTAAGGAATGAAGAAACGGGACTAAGATGATTAATCAAGATAACATTTAAAAACCACCTAATTGTAACAATATTATTGTTAATGCAATAGAAATAGGAAGCGGGGCACCTCAAATTTCCAAACAAGCCATTTTCCACCTTTTGTAAACTTAGAGTTTGTTTTATCAGCTACAAAACTTCCAAGGAACTCAGCACATGTTTCTGGTGCTGCTCTAGATAGCCTGTAATTAAACCATTCCTCAAATTCACCGAATTCTTCAGCCCCTCGTATTTCAACCTTAACCTGTATATTCCATTAGTCAGCAGCAAGTAGTCTTTCTTATCTTTTTTTCCTTAATGACAAAAATGAGAATTTTATAATAGTGAAGAACACAAAACAGGTAAAGGCTCATGGATGGTTTTATATCTAAGCTATAGAGCATTGACACATTACATGTATCATGTATCATGTATCAGTGTTCTTTCAAAAGTATCGGTGGTACAAAGTAAACAGTACCTTTTTAAGAATGACTTTATCTTTGGCTTTGGGATCCAACAGTGCAGCCTTGGATCTTCCCTTGTTATTGACCTCTCCATCGAGCACATTCTTTGGCACCAAAACACCAGAATAAACAACACCAAAAGACCCTTCACCAATTTTATCTCCAACAAGAAAATCACGTGTCTTCAAGTTTCTCTTTCCAGATAGATTGTCCAAACCAAGTTGAAGAGGAGCAAGAAGGTAAGCATCAATGGCACCAATAAGAACACCAGGTCTTGAAGTTAAGTAAATCCATATGAGACCACCAAACACAAGAAACTCCCATCTTTGCATATCTGGTAACTCTTGAAACTGCAGTATTCCTGATTGGATGATAGAAGGAAAGTGGTCCACGTCAACAACATTGGCGACATTGTCAAAAAATGCATTACACTTTGTGTTGAAACGATTAGTGTTAGTTAATAAAGAAAAATTGTGTGATGGAAGGGTGGGTTTTAAGGGATAGAAGAAACAGATTGCAGTTGGAGTTGGATGGAGCAAAGAAGCCATGAAATGATATGATATTGATTCCAAGTGCCTTCCAACTACAACTAACATAGTAACATCAGCATAGGCAACGCTTTTGCCACGTTTTCTTCTTTCAACACCTCTTTCTTTTGCTTGGTCCAAATTTAACGCCTTAACCTTAGCCTCAAACATTCATAAAACAAATTTGCATATTCCATTCTAAAGTAAAATAAAAATAATTGTTACAAAATATAAAATAAAAGTAACAAATACTATCACTATTTTTGAATTAGGAATTTGTTGATTATATTATAATATTTAAGAATTATTTAAATAAAATGGTAACAACCTCGTGGGCAGCAGCAAAAAGGAAAGGACACATTTGCTAGTAAAACTGATAAGGTCAAAATCTAGAATTACAACCCAAAGGCCCATCCTAAGCTCTATCAAAATCTAAGTCCATACCATATACCCCCAATGTCTCTTACTATATGATCATATAACACGCAAGATTGGTAAGGACTCTTGTAAAACCTAGCACGAACCACGTAAAGTGTATGAGATAACCTCTACTACTGAGTACCAACCCAACCCCCTAGCTTTAATGGGTAAAGAAGTCACCATCAATTGAAGGTCCCCAAAGAAAAGACTTACACCAACCACGATGTTTTCAACCGCCTTTCGCAATTCTTTATCAAACCAAATAATTGCTTCCTCCATACGATTAGGTTGACATGTTCTTAGGTCAAAAAATAATTTGGCAATATCCATGCAAGATCGAAGTAGAAGAAGCTAACTTTGAGGATCCCTTAGTCGTGGTAGAAGATGCATTATCTCAATAGCCCTAGAAGCTCTTTTCATGAACAACCTTTTGATAAAGTCGTCATGTCGACTAATAGACCCTCCAAGCAACTTCATCCCTAACATCAGTCTCATGATGTTCGACGGGAACAAATCCTCACGAAGTTTACTATCATCAAGGCCAAAAGATCTTAGTGATCGAAAAAATAACAAGTGTACTATTTTGCCTTTTATAGTAATCATGAGGAAATTCCCCGAATGTCGATCTCAAGGACTGCACGTTAGTATTGAGTTTAAATTATCATTCAATTAAACAAAAAGTATTAATTTGGGTTTTTGAGAGTAAAAAGAAAATAATAAAGAAATATAAAAATAGGAGTTTATAGAGAAAAAGGAACAATGCCAGGGAAGGTGTATGATTTATCCCTGTAATAACTCTGAGTTACTATTGCATCAACAAATATCAATTACTACCAGTTCTCAAGGGTATTTTCTCCCAAGTCCTTGGTGAGAAAACCTTTAATCAATATACCCTCATTCCTATGTCCATAGCCAATGAGGGTGAAGTTAAGTTGTATAATATCAAGAATGCTCTGGTTCATACAGGGTATCTCTAGTCCTAGGTGATATCTACTGCAGAGTAACTTGATGAAAACCTTATCACTGGCGGTCCAGCCTAAGTGATAACCAATAGATCAATCTCAATTGGTCCGAAAGAGAAAGCAATAAACACATCAAAAGGTTACCGTAAATAAAATATTATAAATGCAAATGTAAACTCAAATTCATTACAATTCTAAATCAGGGACACCCCCTAGCATTGAGGGGTTTAGCTACTCATATTGTTTAAAGCAAATTCAAGATAAAAATTACACATTACAAGTAATTGGATGACTTTGATCTTCAATCGCTCCCGCTCATGAATCTCTTCAGCTCTCAAAATGCCTTGATCTCTGTAATACTTGATTGCTTCACAATACTGTGGTTTGCTGTATTCCAAGATGAATTTTCCTTTGGCAGAAGACCTCTTTTTATAGTGAAAGTTCCCAGCAGCAGTTGGACAGGTCCAAAGATGTCTCCACAAAGCCCGAAGAATGAAAAGTCCGGAAAAAATAAATATTGGGCTTGGGCTGACACGGCCCGTGTCAGCCTACTGGCTCTCCTGACACGCCCATGGCATGCCCAACACGGGGTGAAGTTCTGCCTGACACGGCCCGTGTCAGCTGACACGGGTGGCCGTGTCAGGCTACTATTTTCTTCTTTTGTTTCCCTTTCCCTGCCGTGTCAGGCCTCATGTACTGGGATTTTCTGCTCTTTTTCGTACCGGACTCTCGCACTGTCGTGTTCTGAGTTCTCCGGTTCTTCTACCTGGATCTGTCTGACAAAAAGACAGTTATCCCACACATAAAATCAAGATAAACAAAGTAAAACATAATAAAGATTAAAAATGCGTAAATAACATAACGGAAGTAAAACTACTCGAATTGTACCTTAAATGCTTGCACAATGTATCAAATGTCTCTATTTTGCGTCGGATTAGTAATGAAAACTTACTATAAATGGTGACTAATCACAACCCCAAACTTAGCTCATTGCTTGTCCCAAGTAATGTTTCACTATCACTCTCCAGAATTCTTTATGCTTTCTGTAGCACCTCAAATTTGCACCTACCATTGTACATACCATTTCATATTAGGTCATAGCATATCATAATCCATTGCATAGCATTTGCATTGTCCCCAGTTGCCTCAAGAGCAAGCAAGCAAGAAATTAGGTCAAACTGATCAGGAGATCAGTCAACCAAACAAGCAAGGGTGTTTCTCAAGGAATCAAAGCCCTAGGGTTTGTCCATCAAGTTCATATGACTAGAGGGTCCATTTGAAGTGTTTAAATCAAGGGTTGGATGTTCAGAAGCCATCAGTCAATGCATAGCCAGGCAGAAACCCTATACAGTCAACAATCAGTCAAAGCAATGGATGGTGGCCATTCTTGCAGAATTTGGGCACCATGATCAATAATCAAGAGATCATACATCTTGAGACATCATTGGAAGTCAAGTTCTCAAGGAATTAGGGTTTGGAATTCATCAGAAGAGGTTCAGTCAGTGCAAAACCCTAGAAAAGTCAAACTTGGTCAACTGTTGATTTAATCAATGATTTGATGGATAGAATTGATCTGAAGGAGCTCATTCATGCTTATATAAGTCTCATCTATCATGTCAAACCTCATCATGGAAGAAAATCAAGCCAATCAGAAATTTTCCAGAAATAGAAAGTGGACCTGTAATTTCAACTGCCAAAAATGGAAACTTCTTGATCCTCAACTTACATCATGATACAAGCTTCAAATGAATTTTTGCCCAACATGAAAGTTGAAGATCTTGTCTTCCCATTTTCAAAAAGTCCAAGAACTCTCAAATCCCATGTGTGGTTGTCAAGATATGATCAATTCATTTTCACCAATTTTTGAACTTCAAGGGGCATATCTCTCAAACCATAAGGCCAAATTTGGTGGGGTTTTTTCCTACAAACCACATTTTTCATCCTCTTTCCAAAAATATAAATTTCATCTTCCAAAACCTTGCCAATCAAAATGGCATTTTTTGACCTTTTCCATTAAAAATCAAAGTTTGACCAAACTTTGACTTTTTGATTCATTGACTTTTTGCACAATTGGCCAATTGGGACTCACTTTATATGGTATTTGAAACTTGCTCCAAGCATAATTCCATGTTCATTTCATCATCATGTCACCATTTTTGACCAAGGTGCATAATTTAAAAATTTGGCAAATGTCTTCACAAGTGAGAATTCAAGCTAGCAATTCATGAAGTAATCAAAAACAGCATTTATGTTTGTTATGAGCAGCTGGTTTAAGGCCCAAAAATCGTGCAAGCTTACACCTCCACTCTCACTTATGCAAAGTTAGTAATTTTGGCAAAAAGCTTCATTTGAACCAAACAAAGTAAGTAAGACATGTACAACCAAAAACAGCAAATTGTTTGGTCCTTAGCAGTCTGATTCAAGGCCCAATCGTGCAAGAACATACACCTCTCTTTCCACTCATGCCAAAATTAGTAATTTGCAATTTGTTTTCTTTAAGCTAAGCAAGCTTAACATTTGATTAGAGGACCCTAAACAGACAATATAAATGAAGTTTTCTGCCATTTGCCAACCCTAGTAGCAGCTGCAACACAGAGAAATTCCTCATTTCTTCCTTCTTGCATTTTGGCTCGGGCACCATTTTCACTCAAAATTCCCAAAGCACCACGAGTTTCCTTGTTTATTTCATGATCTGGACAACATACTGAGTCCATTTCCACCATCAATTACCAACTGTAAAGCCCCTTTCATACTCTGCTTTCTCCATGGACCAGCAATGGCACTTGTAGATTTGAGCACTTGCAAGCATTTTTGAGCCAAGGTTCCTCAAGTATACATCACTACCAACCATCTTTGGCTTCTGTTTCAGCTTAAAACCTTCAAATAAGCACTGTTCCATTGATTCCTTCAAACAAGTAAGTTTTTCGAGTGTTTTGTTTTATCAAATGATGCTATGCTTTAGGTAGGCCCTGCTTCACTGATTCTAAGGAACTATAGTTTGCTTGAAATGATTGAGTATTGCTTGAGATATTTGGAAATGAAGTTTTGTGTTCAATGACAACTTGCTCGATGCTTGCTGTTCAGCATGTTTCAATGGATTTTACTTATGGATTTGTGATGTTTATGCTTTGCTGAGTGTATTGCCATGCTTAATTTGGACTTCTGGGTGGTTTGATTTTGTTCATGTTGGAGTGATGATGATGAATACCCTGTTCGTTCATGTTTTTTATCTGCCCAGAATTCATGATTATGTTGGTTTATGTTTGTTTAAATCCTGCATGAATCATTCCCATGCCATGCCTTTAAGTGATGCTTGCTTCGAATTTTGTCTGTTGATTTTGGATAAGTGGATGCATGCTGATGTTTAGCCAAAACCCTAGGGCATAAACCCTGAATTTTAAAACCCAGAACTTGAATATCGATTGGCTGTTGTTGTTGTGTGTACTGTTACATTGGAAGCTAGCCAATTAGAACATTTCGCTTGGCCATTCAAAACGCTGCAGTTTAGTTAAGTGGCACACTTATTTACAACTTTGCCACTGTGTTGACCATGTTTGACTCGTTTGCCATATATTGTGATCATGTTACATCCAATTATTTCCTCATCTTCAAAAATTAATTTCTCACTCAATTTTCATCCAAAAATCATGAGAATTTTTCCATCATGTTCATGAATGTGTCTAGTATTTGATTTTGATTTTTAATCATTTTTTCATTGGCTGGATTTTAATTGGCAATTGTTTCCCCAACATGTATGCATAAATGATATCTCTTGCCATTTCAATTGTGAAATACTCATGATGCATCCTTTGCCTTTGAAATTTTTTGTGGAGAAACTAGACACATTGACCTTCATTTTGATATAAAGTTTGTGGATTTCCCATTTGTGGTTTGCTGGATATGATTTTTTGAAGTTGAAGTGTACATTTGGTGTCACAACATGAACATGCATTTTCCCTAATTTTGTTGACATGCTTCCTTGCATCCAATTGACCCCATTTTTTGCATGAATCATCTATCACATGTCTAGTTTGTGTATGAATTTTCCTGGAATTAATTGTTCTGTTTCCAATTTATTTGAGAATTTTCTTCCATGCTTAGTCATTTGTTGACTTTTTGTGCTATACATTGCCAAATCTTTTGTGAAATTCTCATACCATATTGTATGATCATGAAATTTCATATGTGATAACTAGACATCTTGAGCTTTGCATTGGTGTTAATCTCATCCATTTCTCATCTGTTTTCAATTTGATATGATTTTTTGAAGTTGACCCATGTTTGTTGACTTTCATTGTGCTTACTTGAAATTATGTTGACTTCTTGATTTTAATTGACTGCCTTCCTCTCATCCAAATGCCATGAAATTTTACATGTCTACCATGTTAGATGTTAGGATTGAGTGTGATTTATTTGATGATTTTTGAGATTGTTTGAGTTGACTTTTGAATGAGGTCTTGCTGTTGACCTTTTGTATGCTTCCTTTGCCATGCTTTGCTTTCTTTTGTATATGAAATGACAATGATGCATGATTTGATTGTGGGCCCAATTGTGATAGCTTCTCAAATGTTTGACTTTGGTTTTGGTTGACTTTTCTTTGCTGCCTTGACTTTTTCTTTCATCTTTGACCCTAGGCTAGTCCTAGTGGTCTTCTGTGCTTACTATTGAGTTCCTGTTTCAGGTTAAGCACCATTGCCATTGAGATCATACAAATGTAATTGGATTTGTTTACATATGAACTAACCTTTGTTTTGCAGATGGTTTGACTCATGTGTTTGAGTCTTGCTTTGCACAGTTGATCATTTGTTTTGTCTGTTTATCCATTCCTCTTGCTTTTAACTGTTGAACTGTTTACTAATTGGTTTGACTTTTTCAGGTACACTTTAGTTGCTTTTTGCTTGCTTTGCTATTTAGCAATTGCTTTTGAGGTATAATCTCTTTTACTTCATGTAGTCTGGAGACCCGGCTTGTTACTTGGCCGGGCAAACTGTCTGAAGTCCTCCTTAAGAGGCAATGTTTGTGTATGTTTAAATCTTGTCCCTGTACATATTGAAAGTCCTTCAAAAAGGCAATTGGTGGAAGGTAGGGATATGCAATCTATCCCCCACTACTCTTGTTGTGTCATCCCTCTGCTCACACTGCTGTGTGTTGATGCATTGGGATACAAACCCAAGATCTTGTACAAAGTGTACAGTGTCAGAGTCTTCGAGTATAGAAGGGTTCCCACTTTCTGGACCCATGCTCATTTGTCTATTAGCTCTCCCTGGCCAGGGATAAGAGCTGTGAGGTCTCATCCTCACTTCATCCTTTCATCCGCTTCACCTTAGCCTCTCAATGGCAAGGTTAAGAGCACACTTCACCCCATTCCAGAGGTTTGTTTGTTGAGGTTGATATGACCCCTCAACTAAAACCTAACCCTTGTGTGAGCCTCTTGTGTGTATATAGTGTGTGCTTTTGTGATTGCCTGTTTGCTTTGCCTCTTTAGGTTTAGCTTAGACTTGCCCTTGTGCAAGGTAGGTTGTGCTTGACTTGCTTCCTGTGCAAGTCAAGTCTGTGTGGCTTGCTTCCTGTGTGAGCCATGCTTAGAGTTGTTCGGCCGAACTACGGCAACTCTGATTCTCAGATCCAGATGAGATACGTAGGCACGAGACGCGACGTCTTGCCGAGTTTGACTAACGACTAACAGCTAATCTTTGTTTGCTTTCGCCCTCGTTGCGATCCTTTCTCTCGCCCTCGTTGCGATCGAGCCTTTTCCTTTCTCTCGCCCTCGTTGCGATCGAGCCTTTCCCTTTCTCTTGCCCTAGCTGCAATCGAGTCCTTTTTCCCAGCCAGCCGAACTACGGCAACTCTGATTCTCAGATCCAGATGAGATATGTAGGCACGAGACGCAACGTCTTGCCGAGTTTGACTAACGACTAACAGCTAATCTTTGTTTGCTTTCGCCCTCGTTGCGATCCTTTCTCTCGCCCTCGTTGCGATCGAGCCTTTTCCTTTCTCTCGCCCTCGTTGCGATCGAGCCTTTCCCTTTCTCTTGCCCTAGCTGCAATCGAGTCCTTTTTCCCAGCCGGCCGAACTACGGCAACTCTGATTCTCATGTTCAGATGAGATACGTAGGCACGAGACGCGATGTCTTGCCGAGTTTGACTAACCACTAACACTAATTCTTTTCTCTCGCCCTCGTTGCGATTGAGACCTCCCCTTTCTCTTGCCCTAGTTGCAATCGAGACCCTTGCTTCCTGTGCAAGCCTTGTCTAGGATAGGTTGGCCCTTGTGCCATTTAGCTAGAAACCTTAACTTAGGGTTGATTTTGCATGACAACATCTAGGCTCGAGTCGTAGTCTCCCTAGAGTTGTGTCTCCCTCTGTTATCTGGTTAGGCTAGATCCTTGTCCCTGCGTAGGGGAACTACATCGCCCTGATCTTCATACCAGATGAAGTATGTAGGCAGGAGATTGAGCTGATCTCTCCGGGCGCCTTTTCTTTCTTTTGTGTGTGTTGTCTGACCTTTGCTAGGCTTGAGTCTCTGACTCCTTAGCATTTGCTGTCTGTCTGTTTGTTTGTGTTTGACAGTTGTAGGCTGAGTCCCCGACTCCCTACTCATCTGTTGTGTTTGTTTAGGTTCGGATGTCAATGTAAGTCCAGTGATTGGCATTTGGGCTCCACGTTTGCCAGTGTGAGTTTGTTTGGTTCGGATGCTGACATAAGTCCAGTGATTGGCAGTCGGGCTCCATGATTGCTTGTGTTTTGTTTGTTTGTGTGCGTGTCAGCCGAGCTACGAATGCTCTGATTCTTCTCTCTCGTCCGAGAAGATACGTATGCATAGGATGCGACATCCTAGCGAGCATGTGTCGTTTCCCCAGTCCGAACTACTTCGACTCTGATGTCTATGCCTGATAGACTAAGTAGGCCCAGGATACGATATCCTGCCGAGTCAGTCTCAGTCAGTTTCTTTCGTCTCTTTCAGCCAGTGTGTGTGAGTTTGAGCAGTGTTTAGCAACCAATTTTCCTTCCTAGTGTGCGTGGATCCCGTAGAGTACTACGGATGCGTAGGGTGCCTAACACCTTCCCTTCGCATAACCGACTCCCGAACCCATCCTCTTTGGTCGCGAGACCATGTTCTTTCCTAGGTTTACTTCGAGCGTTTCCTTTCCCTCTTTTGGGATAAATAACGCACGGTGGCGGCTCTGTTGTTTCTTTCTTTTCCCGCCGGTTTTTCGCGCGATGCGACAGCTGGCGACTCTGCTGGGGATGTAGAGAAGTTGACCTATGCTGGTCCATCTTCCCTGAGCGAGTCTCTCCTAGCGCTCTCTAGGATTAGGGTTTTGGTTGCTTTCTGCTTGTTGTATTTTATTGCATTCATTGTATATATGTACATTTATTGTTTGCATTGATTGTGTGCATTGATGTTTGCATTCATATTCATCATTTGCTGTTGCCTGGCTGGTTGTCTGTTTTCTCTGTGTGGGGGGGAGTCACTTGAGGTAAAAGGTCCAATACCCAGACCATGAGTGAAATCTAGGATACCTAGGAATAGAGTGATTCATGGGAAGCGGGTGGTATGGCGCCACTTAGCGGAACATTGATATCACGAGCAGTTCAGACCCTGGTGGGGTATCGTCGTTACATACTTCGGGTGTGTATATGATGGTATTCTGCGAAAGGTTATTTATGCTGCGTTTCTCTCTCAGCCTTTACCCTGGCCTAGACTACACCCGTGAGTGGGGGGGATTGATCATTTTAACAGGTACAGTTGGTGACTCTCGGTACTGACAGTGACTGTGAATTATGGACATTTATTTCTGGGACGCCGGAGTTCTGTCCGTGGTTTATCAGCGGGTTCCGTTTATTTCGGATCCCCGGGTTGAATTTGAGAGTACCTGTTCAGAGGAGCTGGCTGTCATCTGTTCAGTGGATGATCCTGTGATGATAGTAATGCAATCTCCAGTTCCGTTTATTTCGGAACTCTACAAGTCGGATTTATGGTGACTCGGTTCTCCAGATTTGGGTTCAGACGCCAGTTGATCAGTTTGACTTTGGGTTTCAGATGATTTTGGTCAGAATTCAAGCCAGACCTTTGACCATGTGTTCAGAAATGCACCGCCTGCCAGTTGTGGCTCTGTCATTTGCATCATAGCATGTTTATTTTCCAAAAAGATAGTAATGCATGAAAAAAGAAAAAAGTTAACTTGCATACGCATATCCTTTTCAGGATCATTCATGATAAAATAGCATCCGCATCATGCATATCATGCACATATCATCCTTGCATTGCAGACATGTTTGGGGACAAGACTTCTCACTTCGGTTCTTGACTGAGACAGGATTGCTGACCGCTGACCGCATCGCCACTCAACCAGACTCAATCATCAGAAGATTATGGATCAGGTTCAAGCAGAGTTGGCTGAGATGAGGGCAAACATGGCCCAGTTCATGACAACGATGCAAGGAGTTGTTCAGGGGCAAGAGGAGCTGCGTGCCTTAGCCCAGAGGCTGGAAGCCGTGATTACACCAGTCCACCGTGCTCCGCCAGTGGGCATACCCGTTCATGAGAATGCTGCGGTCACTATTCTCGTTGATGATTGTGCCGTGAGTGACGAATTAAAGGGGATCAGAATCAGTGAACAGCCTCTTGCTGCAGAGACTGTTAATGTCAGAGCAACCCCCGCTCCGGTTCGCCATCCTGGCTCTTTAAATTCTTCTGGTTCTAAGAAGCCATCCTCTGGGGCACCCAAAAGGGGAGAGATTGAAACAAATGTTGTGCACCGTCGGAGGAGTGTGAACAGAGGACAGTATCGTCAGGCTGTTGCTGTGACTATCCCAGCAACTCAAACTCCACAACAACAGAGAAGACCAGCTCAGCAGCATCAGCGTCAACAACATCGTCCTCAACAGCAGGCTTACCAACCTCAGAATGATAATCAAGCTGGTACAAGTAACGAGAGGAAGAAGATCATTTTTGATCCAATCCCCACGTCCTACGCCGAACGGTATCCCTCTCTGTTAGAGCGGAACTTGATCACTCCCAGAGACCCGCCGCCCATACCCGTCAACCCTCGGTGGTGGTATAGGCCTGAACAGCATTGTGTATATCACTCGGGTGCTCCTGGTCATGATGTGGATAGCTGCTTTCAGCTGAAGATGAAGGTTCAAGACCTTGTGAGGTCAGGTATTCTGATTTTGGAAGACTTGGGTCCCCGTGATAATCAAGCTTGAAGATAACAAGTCCTGGGCTGGCGCCGACTTTTTTCTTCAGAAGGGTTGTTCGGAAAGCAGAAGCTGCTGATGCAAGAAATACTGACAGTTGTCGTCCCCGATGGGATCTATCACAATTGGGTCACTGTGGGCTTTCCTACAGTTGTTCATAAGTCGTTGCAATAATCACTTTGTTTAAAAACCCTTCTCCCATGCCAAAAGGAGAAGTGATGACATTGTTGGCAACATTTTGTGCAATGATATTTTCATTCAAATAAATTCATGTTAAAACATTTGTTTTTCCAATTGTTTTCCCTTTTCGCTTTTTGCATGAAATTGGTGATCACAAAAAACCTTTAAAAACAAGAATAAAAGCAATCTTTTCATCTGCATAACGATTGTCTTGTTTGTTTTTCAAAGAGCTTTTCATATCAAAATTTTTATGCAGGTTGTTTCTCAAACCCATTGAACATAATGATCGGACGTCATCTCCCAATTTTGAATTCCCTGTATTCGAAGCGGACGAAGATGATGTTGAAGGGATTCCTGACGAGATTTCCCGACTTCTTGAGCAAGAAAAGAAGATCACTCAGCTGCATCTCGAGAATCAGCAGAACAGCCAACTGGGGCATTATCAAAAAAAAAAGAGAAGAAGAAAAAAAAAGAAAAAAGAAAGAGGAGGGTGCAAAATCAAAAGAAATCAAAAGAAATCAACAGAAAGAAAAAAAAACAACAAAACAAAAACAAAAGAAAGATAGCACCCTCAAGGTCCCAAGTTGGCTGATGCTGAATTCGATCGAAAAGAAGAGATCAACTGCCATGTGTCATGGTCAGTCATATCAGCAAAGAGTGAAAAGGCATTCAACAAGAAGGTCAAGCCTCGTGTGTTCCGAGGGACCTTGTGTTCAAGAAAGTCTTGTCTTTCACACCCGATTCCAGGGGCAAGTGGACTCCAAGCTAGGAACGTCCATATGTTTTCAAGAGAGCCTCTTCAGGCAATGCTTTAACACTTACAACAATGGATGAAGAAGTTCACTCGTCCTGTGAATTCCAGATGCAGTCAAGAAATACTTCGCCTAAAAGAAAAAAAAAGAACAAAAAGCTCGCTAAGTCGAACACCCCAAAGGGCGACTTAGGCAAAAAGGAGCGTCTCGGTGGATTGAAAACCCGAAAGGGCGATCCAGGCAAAAGTTAGAGACATTGAAAAAATTTGCATCCCGCTAGATTGAACACCTCACACTGGGGCAATCTAGGCAAAAATTAGGGATTTGGCAAGTAACTGCATCTTGACAAGACTGTGCTGTACATCTGTCATCCGTCAGGGATTCTCGATTCATCGTCGACTGAAGCTTTGAATACATCGAAAATTCAGAATGGTAGAGGAAAGGTCATTATGTTCAATGTAGCCCTCTCCAATATATATCACCGATTTCAAATTTGTACAGATCTATGGAGTCTCGCCCTTTGCAGACTACCATTCCATTACATCAATTTGAGCTTTTATCTAATTATTTGCACTCTTATTTGTTTTTATTCAACAAATGTTTTGCATGTTTTAATTGATAAAGTATCATTGTTTTCAAAATAAACAAATTTTTCAAAAAAAACTGTTCTTAAACAAAGTGAACGTTCACAATGATGGAAGGATACTTAGGAGACCCACAGTGCTCTCCCGAGGGTGGTATGATTACCAACAGGTAAGACAATTGTTCGTATCTCGAGCATGACTGTATCTTTGTCCTGCAGAACCTTGTATGGTTTCTCCTCAGCAAGGTTGCTCATTGCAGTGTTGGTTGAAGTTGTTCATCTTCATGTTCCCGGCAGTACAGATTCTTCCTCCAAATCCCTGTTAGCTCTATTGTGGGGCATCCCCAGTAGAGTGCTGTTTGAGCCCTATCGTGGGGCATCCCCAGCAAGTTTGCTGTTTTGGACATTATTGTGGGGCAGCTCCCCTAGCAGAGCGTTTACTGAAGACTTCAACTTTCGCCTCTCCAGCAGGCCAGTCTTCCTCTCCACCAGCACGGGTGTTTTTCTTTGAAGATTCAGTATCCGGTGGATTGACGTCCCAGTAATCCGACATTCTCTCAGATAGATCCCCGAGTGGAGCGGGTTTCAGTGAAATACATCTCCAGCAGTAATTCTCCTACATATGGATTGGTTGGGTCGTCCCTAGTAGAGTAGAATTATTTCACTCCAGCAGAGTTCATCCTACCAGTGGAGTGGACGAGTTCCTATAGTAGACTGATATTTGCATCCCCGACTGAGTTGATTCTACTTATAGTCGGCATGGGTCACCCCCAGCGGAATAACGGATATTCTCCAAGCAGAGTTTACCCTATCCGAGGATTGGTTGGGTCTTCTTCCCAGTGAAGTCGCTTTGCTATTCCCCCAAGCAGAGTTCCCCGCAGAGTTTCCTCAGTCAGAGTGTCCCCACAGAGTTGGAATGTCTGATCTTTTTGGCTCCCTAGCCAGGGTTCATTTGCATTTTGCATGTAGTGATCATTGCATCTTCAAAAATCGCGTAGCATTTCCATTCCTAAATGGAGCATTACGCTATAGAAAAATTCAAACATATGCATTCATGTGTTCGAAACCCCATCAGACCGTATCCCCTGCAGAGACGGATTTTTTGTTCAACCTGTACAACGCATTTGCTACAGTTGCTCCAGTCAGCATTTGGTGTCCCCACAGAGGTTTATTTCCTCACCTGTTGGTGACAGAAAGTTTGTTTCTCCCCAGTGAGACCCCCTGCAAGTGTTCAGCCTAGCCCTGTCATCTTGAGGATATCAATACCCCGTCAGCACCCGCGTGTGTTTTCTTCTTTGGTGTCGGTAAACACCATCCTTCGGTGATTTCCAGTCATGCGTAAGTGTCTGGTCTTCTTTGGTGTCGGTAAACACCATCTTTCGGTGATTTCCAGTCATGCGTAAGTGTCTGGTCTTCTTTGGTGTCGATAAACACCATCTTTCGGTGATTTCCAGTCATGCGTAAGTGTCTGGTTTTCTTTTGATGTCTGTAAACATCATCTTTCGATGTTCGTAACATCGTTATCCCTTCCCTAGTGAAGATTTCTCCTCTCCGTTGGTGTCGATAAACGTCGAGTTTTTCCTATTCATCCGATGATGTCTAGTTGTACCATTCCCCATGTGGATTCTCCTCTCCGTTGGTGTCGATAAACGTCGAGTTTTTCCTATTCGTCCTATGACGTCTAGTTGTACCCTCCCCATGTGGATTTACCTCTCCGTTGGTCTTGGTAAACGTTGAGTTTTTCCCATGTCGTCCGTTGACGTATGGTTGTATCCCTTCCAGTCATTCATTAATGTCTGGTTACCTCTCCGTTGGTTTCGATAAACGTCGAGTTTTTCCTGGTCGTCCCCAGTTGTTTACCTCTCCGTTGGTCTTGGTAAACGTTGAGTTTTTCCCATGTCGTCCGTTGACGTATGGTTGTATCCCTTCCAGTCATTCATTAATGTCTGGTTACCTCTCCGTTGGTTCCGATAAACGTTGAGTTTTTCCTAGTTGTCCGTCGGCAGCTAGTTGTGATTTTCTTTTCCCATTCATCGTCGTTGCGATGTCTGGATGTGGCCGTACTCTTTGAAAACAAAAACCCAAAAAACAAAATACCCAGTAATAAGAATCAAATCCCAGTGGACGTTTCCATTGGTGGATTCCAGTCGGTGCAAATTTCTACGGTTCTTAGTATTCAATCCCTGTTTACCCTGAAAGTCTGACAGCCGTTGCTATCATCCGTTCGGGTTCCCAGCTGATTGAATAGGGGAAGCTGTAGCACCTCAAATTTGCACCTACCATTGTACATACCATTTCATATTAGGTCATAGCATATCATAATCCATTGCATAGCATTTGCATTGTCCCCAGTTGCCTCAAGAGCAAGCAAGCAAGAAATTAGGTCAAACTGATCAGGAGATCAGTCAACCAAACAAGCAAGGGTGTTTCTCAAGGAATCAAAGCCCTAGGGTTTGTCCATCAAGTTCATATGACTAGAGGGTCCATTTGAAGTGTTTAAATCAAGGGTTGGATGTTCAGAAGCCATCAGTCAATGCATAGCCAGGCAGAAACCCTATACAGTCAACAATCAGTCAAAGCAATGGATGGTGGCCATTCTTGCAGAATTTGGGCACCATGATCAATAATCAAGAGATCATACATCTTGAGACATCATTGGAAGTCAAGTTCTCAAGGAATTAGGGTTTGGAATTCATCAGAAGAGGTTCAGTCAGTGCAAAACCCTAGAAAAGTCAAACTTGGTCAACTGTTGATTTAATCAATGATTTGATGGATAGAATTGATCTGAAGGAGCTCATTCATGCTTATATAAGTCTCATCTATCATGTCAAACCTCATCATGGAAGAAAATCAAGCCAATCAGAAATTTTCCAGAAATAGAAAGTGGACCTGTAATTTCAACTGCCAAAAATGGAAACTTCTTGATCCTCAACTTACATCATGATACAAGCTTCAAATGAATTTTTGCCCAACATGAAAGTTGAAGATCTTGTCTTCCCATTTTCAAAAAGTCCAAGAACTCTCAAATCCCATGTGTGGTTGTCAAGATATGATCAATTCATTTTCACCAATTTTTGAACTTCAAGGGGCATATCTCTCAAACCATAAGGCCAAATTTGGTGGGGTTTTTTCCTACAAACCACATTTTTCATCCTCTTTCCAAAAATATAAATTTCATCTTCCAAAACCTTGCCAATCAAAATGGCATTTTTTGACCTTTTCCATTAAAAATCAAAGTTTGACCAAACTTTGACTTTTTGATTCATTGACTTTTTGCACAATTGGCCAATTGGGACTCACTTTATATGGTATTTGAAACTTGCTCCAAGCATAATTCCATGTTCATTTCATCATCATGTCACCATTTTTGACCAAGGTGCATAATTTAAAAATTTGGCAAATGTCTTCACAAGTGAGAATTCAAGCTAGCAATTCATGAAGTAATCAAAAACAGCATTTATGTTTGTTATGAGCAGCTGGTTTAAGGCCCAAAAATCGTGCAAGCTTACACCTCCACTCTCACTTATGCAAAGTTAGTAATTTTGGCAAAAAGCTTCATTTGAACCAAACAAAGTAAGTAAGACATGTACAACCAAAAACAGCAAATTGTTTGGTCCTTAGCAGTCTGATTCAAGGCCCAATCGTGCAAGAACATACACCTCTCTTTCCACTCATGCCAAAATTAGTAATTTGCAATTTGTTTTCTTTAAGCTAAGCAAGCTTAACATTTGATTAGAGGACCCTAAACAGACAATATAAATGAAGTTTTCTGCCATTTGCCAACCCTAGTAGCAGCTGCAACACAGAGAAATTCCTCATTTCTTCCTTCTTGCATTTTGGCTCGGGCACCATTTTCACTCAAAATTCCCAAAGCACCACGAGTTTCCTTGTTTATTTCATGATCTGGACAACATACTGAGTCCATTTCCACCATCAATTACCAACTGTAAAGCCCCTTTCATACTCTGCTTTCTCCATGGACCAGCAATGGCACTTGTAGATTTGAGCACTTGCAAGCATTTTTGAGCCAAGGTTCCTCAAGTATACATCACTACCAACCATCTTTGGCTTCTGTTTCAGCTTAAAACCTTCAAATAAGCACTGTTCCATTGATTCCTTCAAACAAGTAAGTTTTTCGAGTGTTTTGTTTTATCAAATGATGCTATGCTTTAGGTAGGCCCTGCTTCACTGATTCTAAGGAACTATAGTTTGCTTGAAATGATTGAGTATTGCTTGAGATATTTGGAAATGAAGTTTTGTGTTCAATGACAACTTGCTCGATGCTTGCTGTTCAGCATGTTTCAATGGATTTTACTTATGGATTTGTGATGTTTATGCTTTGCTGAGTGTATTGCCATGCTTAATTTGGACTTCTGGGTGGTTTGATTTTGTTCATGTTGGAGTGATGATGATGAATACCCTGTTCGTTCATGTTTTTTATCTGCCCAGAATTCATGATTATGTTGGTTTATGTTTGTTTAAATCCTGCATGAATCATTCCCATGCCATGCCTTTAAGTGATGCTTGCTTCGAATTTTGTCTGTTGATTTTGGATAAGTGGATGCATGCTGATGTTTAGCCAAAACCCTAGGGCATAAACCCTGAATTTTAAAACCCAGAACTTGAATATCGATTGGCTGTTGTTGTTGTGTGTACTGTTACATTGGAAGCTAGCCAATTAGAACATTTCGCTTGGCCATTCAAAACGCTGCAGTTTAGTTAAGTGGCACACTTATTTACAACTTTGCCACTGTGTTGACCATGTTTGACTCGTTTGCCATATATTGTGATCATGTTACATCCAATTATTTCCTCATCTTCAAAAATTAATTTCTCACTCAATTTTCATCCAAAAATCATGAGAATTTTTCCATCATGTTCATGAATGTGTCTAGTATTTGATTTTGATTTTTAATCATTTTTTCATTGGCTGGATTTTAATTGGCAATTGTTTCCCCAACATGTATGCATAAATGATATCTCTTGCCATTTCAATTGTGAAATACTCATGATGCATCCTTTGCCTTTGAAATTTTTTGTGGAGAAACTAGACACATTGACCTTCATTTTGATATAAAGTTTGTGGATTTCCCATTTGTGGTTTGCTGGATATGATTTTTTGAAGTTGAAGTGTACATTTGGTGTCACAACATGAACATGCATTTTCCCTAATTTTGTTGACATGCTTCCTTGCATCCAATTGACCCCATTTTTTGCATGAATCATCTATCACATGTCTAGTTTGTGTATGAATTTTCCTGGAATTAATTGTTCTGTTTCCAATTTATTTGAGAATTTTCTTCCATGCTTAGTCATTTGTTGACTTTTTGTGCTATACATTGCCAAATCTTTTGTGAAATTCTCATACCATATTGTATGATCATGAAATTTCATATGTGATAACTAGACATCTTGAGCTTTGCATTGGTGTTAATCTCATCCATTTCTCATCTGTTTTCAATTTGATATGATTTTTTGAAGTTGACCCATGTTTGTTGACTTTCATTGTGCTTACTTGAAATTATGTTGACTTCTTGATTTTAATTGACTGCCTTCCTCTCATCCAAATGCCATGAAATTTTACATGTCTACCATGTTAGATGTTAGGATTGAGTGTGATTTATTTGATGATTTTTGAGATTGTTTGAGTTGACTTTTGAATGAGGTCTTGCTGTTGACCTTTTGTATGCTTCCTTTGCCATGCTTTGCTTTCTTTTGTATATGAAATGACAATGATGCATGATTTGATTGTGGGCCCAATTGTGATAGCTTCTCAAATGTTTGACTTTGGTTTTGGTTGACTTTTCTTTGCTGCCTTGACTTTTTCTTTCATCTTTGACCCTAGGCTAGTCCTAGTGGTCTTCTGTGCTTACTATTGAGTTCCTGTTTCAGGTTAAGCACCATTGCCATTGAGATCATACAAATGTAATTGGATTTGTTTACATATGAACTAACCTTTGTTTTGCAGATGGTTTGACTCATGTGTTTGAGTCTTGCTTTGCACAGTTGATCATTTGTTTTGTCTGTTTATCCATTCCTCTTGCTTTTAACTGTTGAACTGTTTACTAATTGGTTTGACTTTTTCAGGTACACTTTAGTTGCTTTTTGCTTGCTTTGCTATTTAGCAATTGCTTTTGAGGTATAATCTCTTTTACTTCATGTAGTCTGGAGACCCGGCTTGTTACTTGGCCGGGCAAACTGTCTGAAGTCCTCCTTAAGAGGCAATGTTTGTGTATGTTTAAATCTTGTCCCTGTACATATTGAAAGTCCTTCAAAAAGGCAATTGGTGGAAGGTAGGGATATGCAATCTATCCCCCACTACTCTTGTTGTGTCATCCCTCTGCTCACACTGCTGTGTGTTGATGCATTGGGATACAAACCCAAGATCTTGTACAAAGTGTACAGTGTCAGAGTCTTCGAGTATAGAAGGGTTCCCACTTTCTGGACCCATGCTCATTTGTCTATTAGCTCTCCCTGGCCAGGGATAAGAGCTGTGAGGTCTCATCCTCACTTCATCCTTTCATCCGCTTCACCTTAGCCTCTCAATGGCAAGGTTAAGAGCACACTTCACCCCATTCCAGAGGTTTGTTTGTTGAGGTTGATATGACCCCTCAACTAAAACCTAACCCTTGTGTGAGCCTCTTGTGTGTATATAGTGTGTGCTTTTGTGATTGCCTGTTTGCTTTGCCTCTTTAGGTTTAGCTTAGACTTGCCCTTGTGCAAGGTAGGTTGTGCTTGACTTGCTTCCTGTGCAAGTCAAGTCTGTGTGGCTTGCTTCCTGTGTGAGCCATGCTTAGAGTTGTTCGGCCGAACTACGGCAACTCTGATTCTCAGATCCAGATGAGATACGTAGGCACGAGACGCGACGTCTTGCCGAGTTTGACTAACGACTAACAGCTAATCTTTGTTTGCTTTCGCCCTCGTTGCGATCCTTTCTCTCGCCCTCGTTGCGATCGAGCCTTTTCCTTTCTCTCGCCCTCGTTGCGATCGAGCCTTTCCCTTTCTCTTGCCCTAGCTGCAATCGAGTCCTTTTTCCCAGCCAGCCGAACTACGGCAACTCTGATTCTCAGATCCAGATGAGATACGTAGGCACGAGACGCAACGTCTTGCCGAGTTTGACTAACGACTAACAGCTAATCTTTGTTTGCTTTCGCCCTCGTTGCGATCCTTTCTCTCGTCCTCGTTGCGATCGAGCCTTTTCCTTTCTCTCGCCCTCGTTGCGATCGAGCCTTTCCCTTTCTCTTGCCCTAGCTGCAATCGAGTCCTTTTTCCCAGCCGGCCGAACTACGGCAACTCTGATTCTCATGTTCAGATGAGATACGTAGGCACGAGACGCGATGTCTTGCCGAGTTTGACTAACCACTAACACTAATTCTTTTCTCTCGCCCTCGTTGCGATTGAGACCTCCCCTTTCTCTTGCCCTAGTTGCAATCGAGACCCTTGCTTCCTGTGCAAGCCTTGTCTAGGATAGGTTGGCCCTTGTGCCATTTAGCTAGAAACCTTAACTTAGGGTTGATTTTGCATGACAACATCTAGGCTCGAGTCGTAGTCTCCCTAGAGTTGTGTCTCCCTCTGTTATCTGGTTAGGCTAGATCCTTGTCCCTGCGTAGGGGAACTACATCGCCCTGATCTTCATACCAGATGAAGTATGTAGGCAGGAGATTGAGCTGATCTCTCCGGGCGCCTTTTCTTTCTTTTGTGTGTGTTGTCTGACCTTTGCTAGGCTTGAGTCTCTGACTCCTTAGCATTTGCCTGTCTGTCCGTCGGCAGCTAGTTGTGATTTTCCGTTTCCCACTCATCGTCGTTGTGTTTGTTTAGGTTCGGATGTCAATGTAAGTCCAGTGATTGGCATTTGGGCAAAAAACAAAATACCCAGTAATAAGAATCAAATCCCAGTGGACGTTTCCATTGGTGGATTCCAGTCGGTGCAAATTTCTACGGTTCTTAGTATTCAATCCCTGTTTACCCTGAAAGTCTGACAGCCGTTGCTATCATCCGTTCGGGTTCCCAGCTGATTGAATAGGGGAAGCTGTAGCACCTCAAATTTGCACCTACCATTGTACATACCATTTCATATTAGGTCATAGCATATCATAATCCATTGCATAGCATTTGCATTGTCCCCAGTTGCCTCAAGAGCAAGCAAGCAAGAAATTAGGTCAAACTGATCAGGAGATCAGTCAACCAAACAAGCAAGGGTGTTTCTCAAGGAATCAAAGCCCTAGGGTTTGTCCATCAAGTTCATATGACTAGAGGGTCTATTTGAAGTGTTTAAATCAAGGGTTGGATGTTCAGAAGCCATCAGTCAATGCATAGCCAGGCAGAAACCCTATACAGTCAACAATCAGTCAAAGCAATGGATGGTGGCCATTCTTGCAGAATTTGGGCACCATGATCAATAATCAAGAGATCATACATCTTGAGACATCATTGGAAGTCAAGTTCTCAAGGAATTAGGGTTTGGAATTCATCAGAAGAGGTTCAGTCAGTGCAAAACCCTAGAAAAGTCAAACTTGGTCAACTGTTGATTTAATCAATGATTTGATGGATAGAATTGATCTGAAGGAGCTCATTCATGCTTATATAAGTCTCATCTATCATGTCAAACCTCATCATGGAAGAAAATCAAGCCAATCAGAAATTTTCCAGAAATAGAAAGTGGACCTGTAATTTCAACTGCCAAAAATGGAAACTTCTTGATCCTCAACTTACATCATGATACAAGCTTCAAATGAATTTTTGCCCAACATGAAAGTTGAAGATCTTGTCTTCCCATTTTCAAAAAGTCCAAGAACTCTCAAATCCCATGTGTGGTTGTCAAGATATGATCAATTCATTTTCACCAATTTTTGAACTTCAAGGGGCATATCTCTCAAACCATAAGGCCAAATTTGGTGGGGTTTTTTCCTACAAACCACATTTTTCATCCTCTTTCCAAAAATATAAATTTCATCTTCCAAAACCTTGCCAATCAAAATGGCATTTTTTGACCTTTTCCATTAAAAATCAAAGTTTGACCAAACTTTGACTTTTTGATTCATTGACTTTTTGCACAATTGGCCAATTGGGACTCACTTTATATGGTATTTGAAACTTGCTCCAAGCATAATTCCATGTTCATTTCATCATCATGTCACCATTTTTGACCAAGGTGCATAATTTAAAAATTTGGCAAATGTCTTCACAAGTGAGAATTCAAGCTAGCAATTCATGAAGTAATCAAAAACAGCATTTATGTTTGTTATGAGCAGCTGGTTTAAGGCCCAAAATCGTGCAAGCTTACACCTCCACTCTCACTTATGCAAAGTTAGTAATTTTGGCAAAAAGCTTCATTTGAACCAAACAAAGTAAGTAAGACATGTACAACCAAAAACAGCAAATTGTTTGGTCCTTAGCAGTCTGATTCAAGGCCCAATCGTGCAAGAACATACACCTCTCTTTCCACTCATGCCAAAATTAGTAATTTGCAATTTGTTTTCTTTAAGCTAAGCAAGCTTAACATTTGATTAGAGGACCCTAAACAGACAATATAAATGAAGTTTTCTGCCATTTGCCAACCCTAGTAGCAGCTGCAACACAGAGAAATTCCTCATTTCTTCCTTCTTGCATTTTGGCTCGGGCACCATTTTCACTCAAAATTCCCAAAGCACCACGAGTTTCCTTGTTTATTTCATGATCTGGACAACATACTGAGTCCATTTCCACCATCAATTACCAACTGTAAAGCCCCTTTCATACTCTGCTTTCTCCATGGACCAGCAATGGCACTTGTAGATTTGAGCACTTGCAAGCATTTTTGAGCCAAGGTTCCTCAAGTATACATCACTACCAACCATCTTTGGCTTCTGTTTCAGCTTAAAACCTTCAAATAAGCACTGTTCCATTGATTCCTTCAAACAAGTAAGTTTTTCGAGTGTTTTGTTTTATCAAATGATGCTATGCTTTAGGTAGGCCCTGCTTCACTGATTCTAAGGAACTATAGTTTGCTTGAAATGATTGAGTATTGCTTGAGATATTTGGAAATGAAGTTTTGTGTTCAATGACAACTTGCTCGATGCTTGCTGTTCAGCATGTTTCAATGGATTTTACTTATGGATTTGTGATGTTTATGCTTTGCTGAGTGTATTGCCATGCTTAATTTGGACTTCTGGGTGGTTTGATTTTGTTCATGTTGGAGTGATGATGATGAATACCCTGTTCGTTCATGTTTTTTATCTGCCCAGAATTCATGATTATGTTGGTTTATGTTTGTTTAAATCCTGCATGAATCATTCCCATGCCATGCCTTTAAGTGATGCTTGCTTCGAATTTTGTCTGTTGATTTTGGATAAGTGGATGCATGCTGATGTTTAGCCAAAACCCTAGGGCATAAACCCTGAATTTTAAAACCCAGAACTTGAATATCGATTGGCTGTTGTTGTTGTGTGTACTGTTACATTGGAAGCTAGCCAATTAGAACATTTCGCTTGGCCATTCAAAACGCTGCAGTTTAGTTAAGTGGCACACTTATTTACAACTTTGCCACTGTGTTGACCATGTTTGACTCGTTTGCCATATATTGTGATCATGTTACATCCAATTATTTCCTCATCTTCAAAAATTAATTTCTCACTCAATTTTCATCCAAAAATCATGAGAATTTTTCCATCATGTTCATGAATGTGTCTAGTATTTGATTTTGATTTTTAATCATTTTTTCATTGGCTGGATTTTAATTGGCAATTGTTTCCCCAACATGTATGCATAAATGATATCTCTTGCCATTTCAATTGTGAAATACTCATGATGCATCCTTTGCCTTTGAAATTTTTTGTGGAGAAACTAGACACATTGACCTTCATTTTGATATAAAGTTTGTGGATTTCCCATTTGTGGTTTGCTGGATATGATTTTTTGAAGTTGAAGTGTACATTTGGTGTCACAACATGAACATGCATTTTCCCTAATTTTGTTGACATGCTTCCTTGCATCCAATTGACCCCATTTTTTGCATGAATCATCTATCACATGTCTAGTTTGTGTATGAATTTTCCTGGAATTAATTGTTCTGTTTCCAATTTATTTGAGAATTTTCTTCCATGCTTAGTCATTTGTTGACTTTTTGTGCTATACATTGCCAAATCTTTTGTGAAATTCTCATACCATATTGTATGATCATGAAATTTCATATGTGATAACTAGACATCTTGAGCTTTGCATTGGTGTTAATCTCATCCATTTCTCATCTGTTTTCAATTTGATATGATTTTTGAAGTTGACCCATGTTTGTTGACTTTCATTGTGCTTACTTGAAATTATGTTGACTTCTTGATTTTAATTGACTGCCTTCCTCTCATCCAAATGCCATGAAATTTTACATGTCTACCATGTTAGATGTTAGGATTGAGTGTGATTTATTTGATGATTTTTGAGATTGTTTGAGTTGACTTTTGAATGAGGTCTTGCTGTTGACCTTTTGTATGCTTCCTTTGCCATGCTTTGCTTTCTTTTGTATATGAAATGACAATGATGCATGATTTGATTGTGGGCCCAATTGTGATAGCTTCTCAAATGTTTGACTTTGGTTTTGGTTGACTTTTCTTTGCTGCCTTGACTTTTTCTTTCATCTTTGACCCTAGGCTAGTCCTAGTGGTCTTCTGTGCTTACTATTGAGTTCCTGTTTCAGGTTAAGCACCATTGCCATTGAGATCATACAAATGTAATTGGATTTGTTTACATATGAACTAACCTTTGTTTTGCAGATGGTTTGACTCATGTGTTTGAGTCTTGCTTTGCACAGTTGATCATTTGTTTTGTCTGTTTATCCATTCCTCTTGCTTTTAACTGTTGAACTGTTTACTAATTGGTTTGACTTTTTCAGGTACACTTTAGTTGCTTTTTGCTTGCTTTGCTATTTAGCAATTGCTTTTGAGGTATAATCTCTTTTACTTCATGTAGTCTGGAGACCCGGCTTGTTACTTGGCCGGGCAAACTGTCTGAAGTCCTCCTTAAGAGGCAATGTTTGTGTATGTTTAAATCTTGTCCCTGTACATATTGAAAGTCCTTCAAAAAGGCAATTGGTGGAAGGTAGGGATATGCAATCTATCCCCCACTACTCTTGTTGTGTCATCCCTCTGCTCACACTGCTGTGTGTTGATGCATTGGGATACAAACCCAAGATCTTGTACAAAGTGTACAGTGTCAGAGTCTTCGAGTATAGAAGGGTTCCCACTTTCTGGACCCATGCTCATTTGTCTATTAGCTCTCCCTGGCCAGGGATAAGAGCTGTGAGGTCTCATCCTCACTTCATCCTTTCATCCGCTTCACCTTAGCCTCTCAATGGCAAGGTTAAGAGCACACTTCACCCCATTCCAGAGGTTTGTTTGTTGAGGTTGATATGACCCCTCAACTAAAACCTAACCCTTGTGTGAGCCTCTTGTGTGTATATAGTGTGTGCTTTTGTGATTGCCTGTTTGCTTTGCCTCTTTAGGTTTAGCTTAGACTTGCCCTTGTGCAAGGTAGGTTGTGCTTGACTTGCTTCCTGTGCAAGTCAAGTCTGTGTGGCTTGCTTCCTGTGTGAGCCATGCTTAGAGTTGTTCGGCCGAACTACGGCAACTCTGATTCTCAGATCCAGATGAGATACGTAGGCACGAGACGCGACGTCTTGCCGAGTTTGACTAACGACTAACAGCTAATCTTTGTTTGCTTTCGCCCTCGTTGCGATCCTTTCTCTCGCCCTCGTTGCGATCGAGCCTTTTCCTTTCTCTCGCCCTCGTTGCGATCGAGCCTTTCCCTTTCTCTTGCCCTAGCTGCAATCGAGTCCTTTTTCCCAGCCAGCCGAACTACGGCAACTCTGATTCTCAGATCCAGATGAGATACGTAGGCACGAGACGCAACGTCTTGCCGAGTTTGACTAACGACTAACAGCTAATCTTTGTTTGCTTTCGCCCTCGTTGCGATCCTTTCTCTCGTCCTCGTTGCGATCGAGCCTTTTCCTTTCTCTCGCCCTCGTTGCGATCGAGCCTTTCCCTTTCTCTTGCCCTAGCTGCAATCGAGTCCTTTTTCCCAGCCGGCCGAACTACGGCAACTCTGATTCTCATGTTCAGATGAGATACGTAGGCACGAGACGCGATGTCTTGCCGAGTTTGACTAACCACTAACACTAATTCTTTTCTCTCGCCCTCGTTGCGATTGAGACCTCCCCTTTCTCTTGCCCTAGTTGCAATCGAGACCCTTGCTTCCTGTGCAAGCCTTGTCTAGGATAGGTTGGCCCTTGTGCCATTTAGCTAGAAACCTTAACTTAGGGTTGATTTTGCATGACAACATCTAGGCTCGAGTCGTAGTCTCCCTAGAGTTGTGTCTCCCTCTGTTATCTGGTTAGGCTAGATCCTTGTCCCTGCGTAGGGGAACTACATCGCCCTGATCTTCATACCAGATGAAGTATGTAGGCAGGAGATTGAGCTGATCTCTCCGGGCGCCTTTTCTTTCTTTTGTGTGTGTTGTCTGACCTTTGCTAGGCTTGAGTCTCTGACTCCTTAGCATTTGCTGTCTGTCTGTTTGTTTGTGTTTGACAGTTGTAGGCTGAGTCCCCGACTCCCTACTCATCTGTTGTGTTTGTTTAGGTTCAGATGTCAATGTAAGTCCAGTGATTGGCATTTGGGCTCCACGTTTGCCAGTGTGAGTTTGTTTGGTTCGGATGCTGACATAAGTCCAGTGATTGGCAGTCGGGCTCCATGATTGCTTGTGTTTTGTTTGTTTGTGTGCGTGTCAGCCGAGCTACGAATGCTCTGATTCTTCTCTCTCGTCCGAGAAGATACGTATGCATAGGATGCGACATCCTAGCGAGCATGTGTCGTTTCCCCAGTCCGAACTACTTCGACTCTGATGTCTATGCCTGATAGAGTAGGCCCAGGATACGATATCCTGCCGAGTCAGTCTCAGTCAGTTTCTTTCGTCTCTTTCAGCCAGTGTGTGTGAGTTTGAGCAGTGTTTAGCAACCAATTTTCCTTCCTAGTGTGCGTGGATCCCGTAGAGTACTACGGATGCGTAGGGTGCCTAACACCTTCCCTTCGCATAACCGACTCCCGAACCCATCCTCTTTGGTCGCGAGACCATGTTCTTTCCTAGGTTTACTTCGAGCGTTTCCTTTCCCTCTTTTGGGATAAATAACGCACGGTGGCGGCTCTGTTGTTTCTTTCTTTTCCCGCCGGTTTTTCGCGCGATGCGACACTTTCCACCACTGCTGAGATAATTCGCAAACGTCTTCCCTTTTCCTTCCACAAGTCCTACCCATCCTCGTAAGTCATCATTCACACTTCCACTTTAAAGCACTGTTTCACCTATCAGCTTATTTCACATTCTCACTAATTCTCTCGGGGTTAACTGTTTACACTCATAATTCGAAGTATGCAATATCACTCACAAGTTTGAATAGTCTCTCTTTTCTCATCACATATACATAACACACACACTTTTGAGGTCTTTAGGGTTGTATCTTGGCTTGGGTTAGGGTATGGATTCACAAAAAAAGGAAAACAAGGGGCTTTTGGCTCATAGTCGATGTTATATCCTGTGTTGTTTCTTTTATTTCCTCGGTTTTCTTTTCTTATTTCTTGAATTTTTTTTACCGACTACCCTTTTCCGTGCTTCTTTCTTTTGAATCATCGAGTATTTGATTTTTATTTTTCTTCCTTTTTCTCGATTCATCACTTTTTTTCTCTTGTTTTTGCACTTTCTAGGGCTTTGAGAGCTTTTGGGGTTTTTACCCCAAACTTAGCTTTTCAACACAGTTGGAATATATTCTCATGACTCTGAACAGGGTGAGTGTCGCAACCTGCGAAAAAACAACTGGCAAAAAAGAAATGACAGAAGAGTCGCCACCGTGCGTTATTTATCCCAAAGGAGGGAAAGGAAACACTCGAAGTAAACCTGGAAAAAGGAAAGGAAAATACAAGGTCTCGCAACCAAATCTTGGGTTCGGGAGTCGATTATGCGAAGGGAAGGTATTAGCACCCCTACGCATCCGTAGTACTCTACGGGATCCACTCTTGTTGTTCTTGTCCAAAGGGTGTGGGTTTATCTAATGTACTATTTACTAAAAGAGGGGTTAAAAGAAAATGACTCGCACGGATGTCGCATCCACTGCATATGTATCTCATCTGAACATGAGAATCAGAGTCTTCGTAGCTCGGCTGTCTAGGGGTTAAAGAGGAGTGTGCTCGCTAAGACATTGCGTCTTATACCTACGTATCTCATCTGGAATGAGAATCAAAGCAAGCCGTAGTTCGGCTAACTACGGGTTAAGGGTTGGATGAACGACGTTACTACGCAATCTACCGGATGCTCGACCTTTGGAGACTTACTCGCCTGTGTTTTAGGAATGCTCATGCAAAAAGGAATGCTCGACCGTTAAACGTGTTCTTAGGAGAAGAAAAATCAATGAGTTTGCTTGTGTTTTAGGAATGCTCATGCAAAAAGGAAGTCCTAGACGAAGGAACAGTGCTACCTTAATTGACATGCAAACGAGAGACTATATGAAGCCTAGCAATCCTATGGGGAGACGATCACACCATACAAAACGAACATGCATAAAGTAAACGCGCCAACTAGGGGGCTCAAACATACATGGGTAGGGCTTTAGTCAAGAGGGGTCATATCAACCTCGACAAACAAGCCATGGAAAGGTAATCAAAGGGACTTTTAACCACTGACATTGAACGTCAGGGTGAGCAGATCAAGCGGGTAATGAGGATAAGACCTCATAGCTCTTAACCCTGGACAGGGTGAGCTCATGACAAAAAGTGGGGATTCAGAAAGGTGGAACCCTCTCCACTGACTGACCGGACAAAAGATCTTGGGCTTTTGTTCTGAAGCATCGACACGTAGTGCGAGCATAAAGAACGACACACTGAATAACGGGGGATCGATTACTAATCCCTTTTATCTGTCAATTGCCTCTTCATGGAGGTCTTTAGCACCGGTGCCTCTTCTTGGAGGTCTTTGGGCACAAAAGTAAACATACAAAAACATTACCTCCTATCGAGGTCTTCCAGCTAAGAAAGCGGTAAAATGCGGGAAAGATAAAGGGATCAAGAGATCCACCACACGAATAAAGATCCGAAGCAACAACAATTAAAGAAATAAGAAACCCGGAGATCTCTCAAGCTAGCACCATCAAAGAAAGCAAGTCAGCACAGGTAATCGGAATAGATCTCCAAATGGTACCAAGCAAGCTATCCTTTCAGAGTCATCTGAGCCCTCACAAAAACTCAACAAACAGGTTAGAGAAACAAGATGGAGTGCAATCAAGAGTTGCACCAAACAAAAGAAATATGACAACAAAGCGTCAGGTAAACAGTGCACGGATGCAAGAGAAAGCATGTCATAAAAACACATAACAGATTAGAGAGCAAAAGGCAGCTACTGTCGCAATCGCTACTGCATCGCTTAGCGAAGGCTTAACGAAGTCTCGCTACAGGCTCGCCTAGCGATGATGCTAGCGAACGCCTGCGGGTTTTGGATTTTCCATGGTAACAACACGATTTCAGGGACTCCAAACCCTATGGTATCCTTCCAGAAATTAAGTGATAAAACATTCAAGGCATTGTTTTACACATTCATGTACGTCTAAAACCACATGTGAAACCTCACGATAATACCTCATACATTCAGAGTATTCAAATTAAAAGCATAAAGTAATGGGAATAAGGCAAACCTGACTGGAGAGATCGAATGAAATTGAATTGCACCGTTGGGGTTCGTAGAACAATCTTAGGGTTTATATGAGAGGGAATTGGTTTTTTTGCAGATGAGTTCCCTTCAGTCTCTGGAGGTTGCTCTAAATTTTGTCAGCTCTTCTCTTCTGCCAGGGTAATAGGAATAAAATAGGGTTTGGCTCAATGGAAATCTGTATTTATAACCTGATTTTCGTGGCTTTGTGGGCTCAAATGAGAGAGGTCCAAGTCCAAGATTTTTCAGTTATATTCTAAAACGTGTGCGCTTCGTCTAGCGAAGAATTTGCTCGCCTAGCGAGCATGACAACTCAGCTTCGCTAAGCGAACCACGCTGCTCGCCTAGCGAGCATGACAGCTCAGGCTCTGCTTTTTGTTCCTTCAAGATTAGCGTTTTGACTGATGAATAGACCCCATTTGAACATGTTGGAAGTAACTCAAGTCATTCCCCTGTGTTGACTGGTCACACAGATAGAACCCACAAAGTGTCTTGGATGACATTCAAGCTTCCTGGATCTGATTCTGATTGACATGATGAAATGCAATATGAAATGCAATATGAAATGTTAAATGACCTAAAAATGAATGCATGAATGAGGGGGAGGGGCAAATTTTGGGGTGTTACAGCTGCCCCTATTCAATCAACTGGAGACCCGAAAAGAAGATAGCGGCGACTTTCGCACTTTCGAGGTATCAAGGGATTGAATACAATAAACCTGAAAATTTGCACTGAAGTGAAGTGAAGTAACAATGCCTGTCAGAATCGGCAAAAAGGTGGTCTTGAAAGAAGAATTCGTCTGGTACGGTGAGAGTTGGTCTGAATACCGAAAAAGAATGTCAACTTGGATACCAAAATAAATGGTAACACAGAAATAACCATGGCCTGGATGCCGCTCATCAGTCTGAATACTGGAAATGACTTCGGTCTGAGCATCGGAAGATATGAGATTATTAATATCGGTCTGAACACCGAAAAACTGGCCTGAATGCCACTTCGTTCTGAATACCGGAAAAACTGGCTTGAATGCCACTTCGGTCTGAATACCGGAAAAACTGGCCTGAATGCCACAAGTTGCGTCGACCTGACTGTCGGAAACTTCTTCGATCTGAACATCGGAAAATTGGCCTGAATGCCGCTTCGGTCTGAATACCGGAAACCTGGCCGGAATGCCACAAGTTGCGTCGACCTGAACGTTGAAAACTTCTTCGATCTGAACATCGGAAAATTGGCCTGAATGCCGCTTCGGTCTGAATACCGGAAAAACTGGCCTGAATGCCACAAGTTGCATCGACCTGAGCGTCGAAAACTTCTTCGATCTGAACATCGGAAAATTGGCCTGAATGCCGCTTCGGTCTGAATACCGGAAAAATTGGCCTGAATGCCACAAGTTGCGTCGACCTGAACGTCGGAAACTTCTTCGATCTGAACATCGGAAAATTGGCCTGAATGCCGCTTCGGTCTGAATACCGGAAAAACTGGCCTGAATGCCACAAGTTGCATCGACCTGAACGTCGGAAACTTCTTCGATCTGAACATCGGAAAATTGGCCTGAATGCCGCTTCGGTCTGAATACCGGAAAAATTGGCCTGAATGCCACAAGTTGCGTCGACCTGAACGTCGGAAACTTCTTCGATCTGAACATCGGAAAATTGGCCTGAACGCCACTTCGGTCTGAATACCGGAAACTTTCATGCCTGTCAGCATCGACAGAAATAGGGAAAATGATAATTGAGGCGGCGCGTGGGCCAACACCCTATGCTGGGGATAGTAGAGATAAGTCATGAATAATCTTCAGTCTGAGTACTGGAAACAGGCTTCTGGTTTATCACTTGGGATACCGAGAATGTTTTATGCTTTATGTGCGTATGCTTGAATTTTTTTAATGGCGTAATGCTCCATGAAAATAGAAATGCTACGCAATATGGGAGGATGCAATGCAATATGATTCTACATGCAGGGATGCAAAATGCTAGGTTAGAGAGAACGCCAAGTTGAGACAAGGAATTCTGCTGGGGAAATGATCACAATCTTCTGGACCCTGGAAAGACTGCTGGAGATGCATAACACAAAGAACTCTGTGGGGAAATGACCCGCCACACGGTGTTCTGGCAAATAACAAGATACCAAGACTCTGCCTGGGGAGAGAATGACACTGAAACTGGCTGTTGAGGAAAGCGACAGTGGTTCTGGAAACCATAAGCTGCGAGAGAGACGACTCAACAGGGGAAGCAAACACCGATATGGTACTGAGATTCTGCTTCCAGGAAAGAGATCATGAATCTAGCGTCGAGATCATCGATCTGGCATCGAACTCTAAGGAGCAGCTGCTTCTGCTGGGAAGATACAGTTTGTCACTGTCAACTCCGCTGGGGATATACAGTCAGGCGCTGTCGACTCTACCGGGGAGTGCGTAGTCTGGAACAATTGCTTGGGGAAGTACAATAGTGAGAGTCTGTCGGGGATTGAAGAATCCAATGCTCGGACCAGCTCTGCAGGGATAAGATACCAAATACCATCTGTTGAAGAAAAACACATGCGATCATCTGCTGGGTACCTTAAGGAAATGCCCTGAGTGTATCTATTCTGAATAGACGATCCAAGACACTTAAAATTTACAGCAATTTTAAATGTTTATTAAGCATGTACCTGTAAAGCTCTTATGTGTGTTTATCAAAAATTCGGACGTCGTTTTTTGCAAACAAAACAGTAAAAATGAAAATGAACACAGTGATGTACTGAATAACATGATTTTATTGACTGGATGGCCTTTGAATAGGCATTTACATCAGGAAGCGATCCCTAGAAAGAGGTAATCGCACAACAGATAAAAACAAAAATTAATCTAATGGCAATGTGAAATGGATTTCTATCGGGTTCCGATTCTGCTATGACTCGCTCGTCTTCAAGATCCTCCAGATGATCAACTTTCTGAAAAGAGTGATTGGGTTGTTTCCTATCCTTCGGAAGTTTCCAGTTATCGACACGAGATGAGATTCAGAACTACTCAGAACACAATCATTCGCTTAATCCCTAACTTTTGCCTGGATCGCCCTTTTCGGGTTTTCAATCCACCGGGATACCCATTTTTGCCTAAGTTGCCCTTTCAGGTTTTCAAATTACCGGGTGTACAATCTTTTCATTTTTAATCCCTAATTTTTGTCCGAACCTTTTCATTTTCTTGGTTCGTCGGGATGCCCATTTTTTGCCTGGACTATTCTTTTTATTGTCCAGCAGGTCTATTTTATGCGAAGTATTTTTTTACTGCGTCCGAGTTCACAGGGGAAGTGAAGTTTTCACCATCCATAGTTGCAAGCATTAAGGCTCCACCGTCAAAAACCTTGGTGACAATATACGGTCCATCATAGTTAGGCGTCCACTTGCCCGTGTGATCTGTCTGAGGAGGAAGGATCCTTTTCAACATTAAATCTCCAACTTGGAAACATCGAGGACGCACTCTCCGATCAAAGGCTCTCTTCATCCGACTCTAATACAACTGCCCATAACAAATGGCTGCCATTAGTTTCTCTTCGATAAGATTTAACTCATTGAACCTTGTCTGAATCCATTCGGCTTCGTCTAACTTGACATCCAACAGGACTCTTAGAGAAGGAATCTCCACTTCAACAGGTAGGACTGCTTCCATACCATACACAAGGGAATAAGGGGTTGCCCCGGTCGATGTACGTACTGAAGTACGGTACCCATGCAAGGTGAAGGGTAGCATCTCATGCCAATCTCTGTACGTGACGACCATCTTCTGCACAATCTTCTTTATGTTCTTATTTGCTGCCTCAACAACACCGTTCATCTTAGGGCGATAAGGGGAAGAGTTGTGATGTTGAATATTGAAGTTCTGGCACAACTCCTTCATCATTTTGTTATTGAGATTAGAACCATTATCAATAATGATTCTTTCGGGAATCCCATAACGACAAATGATTTCTTTCTTAATGAATCAGGCAACTACATGTCTGGTGACCTTCGCAAATGACGCTGCTTCAACCCACTTGGTGAAATAGTCGATGGCAACAAGGATGAAGCGATGCCCATTGGAGGCGGTCGGCTTAATCCTTCCAATCATATCAATGCCCCACATAGCAAAAGGCCACGGCGAAGACATCACATTCAGAGGATTTGGCGGCACATGCACCTTATCAGCATAAATCTGGCATTTATGACACTTCCGAGCATATTTGAAACAATCAGATTCCATGGTCATCCAGTAATAACCCGCTCTCAACAATTTCTTAGCCATTGCATGTCCGCCGGCATGAGTATCGAAGGAGCCTTCATGAACTTCCTGTATTAACATGTCTGCTTCGTGTCTATCCACGCATCTGAGCAAAACCATGTCGAAGTTCCTCTTATACAACACGTCGTCTTTGTTCAAGAAGAAACTGCCTGCCAATCTTCTCAAAGTCTTTTTATCATTGTTGGATGCCCCTGCAGGGTACTCTTGATTCTTCAGAAAGCATTTGATGTCGTGATACCAGGGCTTGTCATCAACTACCAGTTCAGCAGCAAACACATACGCGGCCCTATCAAGGCGCATAACATCAATCCTGGGAACATAGTTCCACCTAGTCACCTTAATCATGGAGGATAGAGTGGCAAGTGCATCTGCCATCTGGTTCTCATCACGAGGTATATGATATAGCTTTACTATTGTGAAGAAAGTCAGCAGTCTTCTCGTGTAATCTCTGTAAGGGACCAGGTTAGGCTGAAGGGTGTTCCAATCACCATTCACTTGATTGATTACTAGAGCTGAATCTCCGAAGATGTCCAGAGTCTTGACTCTCAAATCAATGGCTTGCTCAATACCCAAGATACAGGCTTCATACTCAGCTTCATTATTGGTGCACTCAAAAGTCAGACGAGCGGTGAAAGGCATGTGGGCACCTTTCGGAGTAGTAATGACAGCACCAATTCCACTTCCTCTGGCATTGACAGCCCCATCAAACAACAAGATCCACTTTTCGTCTGGATCAGGTCCCTCCTCAACAACTGGCTCTTCACAGTCTTTCATCTTGAGGAACATGATGTCTTCATCTGGAAAATCAAACTTCATCGGTTCATAATCTTCAACCGGCTGTTGAGCAAGATAGTCTGACAAAATACTCCCCTTGATGGCTTTCTGGGATGTATACTGGATGTCGTACTCTGTCAGTACCATCTGCCAACGAGCAACCTTTCCGGTGAGAGCTGGCTTCTCGAATATATACTTGACTGGATCCATCTTGGAGATCAGTAAGGTCGTGTGAGTCAGCATGTATTGTCTCAATCGCTTAGCAGCCCATGCAAGTGCACAACATGTCTTTTCAAGCATTGAGTATCTCGACTCGCAATCTGTGAATTTCTTACTCAGGTAGTAGATGGCATGCTCTTTCCTACCGGTCTCGTCGTGTTGACCGAGAACACAACCCATAGAATTGTCAAGTACTGTCAAGTACATAATCAGCGGTCTTCCTGGGACTGGAGGCATAAGGATTGGAGGATTCTGCAAATACTTTTTTATCTTCTCGAAAGCCCTTTGGCAATCATCATTCCACATGATAGCCTGGTCTTTTCTCAACAATTTGAATATTGGCTCACACGTGGTTGTTAGGTGAGAGATGAACCTTGCAATGTAGTTTAACCTCCCTAAGAAACCACAGACTTGTTTCTCTGTTCTTGGCTCAGGCATTTGCTGTATCGCTTTCACTTTGGCTGGATCCACCTCAATCCCTTTTTGACTAGCAATAAAACCCAGTAGTTTTCCAGATCTCACCCCGAAAGTACACTTGTTCGGATTAAGCCTCAGCTTGAATTTCCTCAAACGCTCAAACAGTTTCTGCAAATTCACCAAATGTTCTTCTTCTGTCTGAGATTTGGCAATCATATCGTCAACATAAATCTCGATTTCATGATGAATCATATCATGGAAAAGAGTTACCATAGCTCGTTGATATGTTGCCCCAGCATTTTTCAGACCAAACGGCATCACCTTGTAGCAGAAGGTGCCCCATGGGGTTATGAAAGTTGTCTTCTCCATGTCTTCTGGCGCCATCTTGATTTGATTATAGCCAGAAAAGCCATCCATGAAGGAGAATACCGAGAACTGAGTTGTGTTATCCACCAAAACGTCAATGTGAGGTAATGGGAAATCATCCTTAGGGCTAGCTCTGTTCAGATCCCCGTAGCCGACGCACATCCGTACCTTTCCATCCTTCTTAGGTACCAGAACGATATTTGCAACCCATGGCGGATAATTGGCGACTGCTAGAAACCCTGCATCCAACTATTTTTGCACTTCTTCCTTTATCTTGACAACCATCTCTAGTCTTGTTCTTCTGAGCTTCTGCTTGACTGGAGGACAACCTTCTTTGAGAGGCAAGCGGTGTACCACGATGTCTGTGTCAAGCCCTGGCATGTCCTGATAAGACCAGGCGAAGATGTCAACATACTCTTGCAGCAATTCAATCAACCCCTTCTTCACATCTTCTTCCAAAACAGCCCCTATCTTCATTTCTCTCTTGGCGTCCTCGGTGCCGAGATTAATCACTTCAGTAGACTCTTGATGCGGTTGAATGACCCTTTCCTCCTGTTTAATAACCTGGCAAGTTCTTCAGGGAGTTCACAGTCTTCATCACCCTCTTCTTCAGCTTGAAAGATTGGATTTTCAAAGTCGAAGCGAGCCATAGCAGAACCGTTATCAATAGGATCCGGTGATGTGCATCTGCATGAGTGATGGTATGTGCTTATGAGTGTGAACAAGAAGTGAAAACTAAACAAAACATTGCCAAAATATTTTTTTTTGATGATTTTTTTTGAAAACTGCAAAAATAGAAAGACAGTGAACAAAATATTTGAATGCAAAAAAGACGTCCTTTATTTATGATAAAAAATGCAGGTATCACATAGATGATCCCTACAATGAGTCATTACACCCTGGGCGGAACGTAAGACTTGGATATGCATGAATAAACAAAGAAAATTACTCCTCCAGAAAAGTGACTTGGACAATCTCCTCAGCAGACCAGTTGTTGATGACTTCACCCGGGATCCTCGGACGCACCCAGTTATCGATGTCGCAATCACTATCCCTATCTTCATCATTGTCTGTTGCACAGACATCCCCGTGATTCATCAATCCAGCACTAGTGAGAGTACACAACCCTTTCTGATTCTGGACACCCTGCTCTGATGATTGAAAAGGCTTATAACCCTCTTCAAGAACACCTGTGATGATGCGAGAATGATATGTGTATGATGCGTATGCTATGTTTTATCATGGAAAATGATATGCGTATGCGAGAAATTTTCTTTTCAAAAATTTTTTTATGCATTATTTTTTGAAAATAAACATGCTATGATGCAAAATGATGAAACAATGGTTGGTTGGCTGTATATCGCGAGACATAGGATCAGAACTTCAGCATGAATTCGGAACCGGGAACCATAGAACACAGTCATCAACTTAGAACCCATACTTCAGACCCAACGGTCACCAACAGGAACCAAACAACAGTCACCAACAGGATGCGGTCACCAACAGAACAAGTCACCATCAGTACCTGTAAATGGTTCATTCCCGCCCCACTCACGGGTGTAATCTAAGCCAGGGTAAGGTCAAGAGAAACGCAGGATAAACAATCCTTTCAAGAATATCATCATATGCACACTAGGTGTATGCAACGATAATACCCCATCAGAATTTGAACTGCTCGTGATACCATGTTCCGCTAAGTGGCGCCATACCACCCGCTTCCCATAAATCACTCTATTCCTAGGTGTCCTAAAGTTCACTCATAGCCTGTGTATTGGGCCTTTTACCTCTTGTGATTCCCACCCAACAGCGAAACAGATACACAGCCAGCACAGTATGCATGAAACAGTAAAGCGCACATAGGATGCAATGCAAGCAGATAAGTATGCAAAGCAATAAATAAACAACTGTACAAAAGAATGAACACCCAACAAACAAGAAAACTACAAAAGCTAGGAAGGACTCGCTTAGGGAAACCGGGTCCCCAGCAGAGTCGCCAGCTGTCGCAACCTGCGAAAAAACAACCGGCAAAAAAGAAATGACAGAAGAGTCGCCACCGTGCGTTATTTATCCCAAAGGAGGGAAAGGAAACGCTTGAAGTAAACCTGGAAAAAGGAAAGGAAAAGACAAGGTCTCGCAACCAAATCTTGGGTTCGGGAGTCGATTATGCGAAGGGAAGGTATTAGCACCCCTACGCATCCGTAGTACTCTACGGGATCCACTCTTGTTGTTCTTGTCCAAAGGGTGTGGGTTTATCTAATGTACTATTTACTAAAAGAGGGGTTAAAAGAAAATGACTCGCACGGATGTCGCATCCACTGCATACGTATCTCATCTGAACATGAGAATTAGAGTCTTTGTAGCTCGGCTGCCTAGGGGTTAAAGAGGAGTGTGCTCGCTAAGACATCGCGTCTTATGCCTACGTATCTCATATGGAATGAGAATCATAGCAAGCCGTAGTTCGGCTAACTACGGGTTAAGGGTTGGATGAACGACGTTACTACGCAATCTACCGGATGCTCGACCTTTGGAGACTTACTCGCCTGTAGTAGAAGGAGTAAACATGTTCTTAGGAGAAGAAAAATCAATGAGTTTGCTTGTGTTTTAGGAATGCTCATGCAAAAAGGAAGTCCTAGACGAAGGAACAGTGCTACCTTAATTGACATGCAAACGAGAGACTATATGAAGCCTAGCAATCCTATGGGGAGACGATCACACCATACAAAACGAACATGCATAAAGTAAACGCGCCAACTAGGGGGCTCAAATATACATGGGTAGGGCTTTAGTCAAGAGGGGTCATATCAACCTCGACAAACAAGCCATGGAAAGGTAATCAAAGGGGCTCCTAACCACTGACATTGAACGTCAGGGTGAGCAGATCAAGCGGGTAATGAGGATAAGACCTCATAGCTCTTAACCCTGGACAGGGTGAGCTCATGACAAAAAGTGGGGATTCAGAAAGGTGGAACCCTCTCCACTGACTGACCGGACAAAAGATCTTGGGCTTTTGTTCTGAAGCATCGACACGTAGTGCGAGCATAAAGAACGACACACTGAATAATGGGGGATCGATTACTAATCCCTTTTATCCGTCAATTGCCTCTCCATGGAGGTCTTTAGCACTGGTGCCTCTTCTTGGAGGTCTTTGGGCACAAAAGTAAACATACAAAAACATTGCCTCCTATCGAGGTCTTCCAGCTAAGAAAACGGTAAAATACGGGAAAGATAAAGGGATCAAGAGATCTACCACACGAATAAAGATCCAAAGCAACAACAATTAAAGAAATAAGAAACCCGGAGATCTCTCAAGCTAGCACCATCAAAGAAAGCAAGTCAGCACAGGTAATCGGAATAGATCTCCAAATGGTATCCCACAAATAAAGTGGAATGCCAAGCAAGCTATCCTTTCAGAGTCATGTGAGCCCTCACAAAAACTCAACAAACAGGTTAGAGAAACAAGATGGGGTGCAATCAAGAGTTGCACCAAACAAAAGAAATATGACAACAAAGCGTCAGGTAAACAGTGCACGGATGCAAGAGAAAGCATGTCATAATAACACAAAACAGATTAGAGAGCAAAAGGCAGCTACTGTCGCGATCGCTACTGCATCGCTTAGCGAAGGCTCGCTGCAGGCTCGCCTGGCGATGATGCTAGCGAACGCCTGTGGGTTTTGGATTTTCCATGGTAACAACACGACTTCAGGGACTCCAAACCCTATGGTATCCTTCCAGAAATTAAGTGATCAAACATTCAAGGCATTGTTTTACACATTCATGTACGTCTAAAACCACATGTGAAACCTCACGATAATACCTCATACATTCAGAGTATTCAAATTAAAAGCATAAAGTAATGGGAATAAGGAAAACCTGACTGGAGAGATCGAATGAAATTGAATTGCACCGTTGGGGTTCGCAGAACAATCTTAGGGTTTATATGAGAGGGAATTGGTTTTTTTGCAGATGAGTTCCCTTCAGTCTTTGGAGGTTGCTCTGAATTCTGTCAGCTCTTCTCTTCTGCCAGGGTAATAGGAATAGAATAGGGTTTGGCTCAATGGAAATATGTATTTATAACCTAATTTTCGTGGCTTTGTGGGCTCAAATGAGAGAGGTCCAAGTCCAAGATTTTTCAGTTATATTCTAAAACGCGTGCGCTTCGTCTAGCGAAGAATTTGCTCGCCTAGCGAGCATGACAACTCAGCTTCGCTAAGCGAACCACGCTGCTCGCCTAGCGAGCATGACAGTCCAGCTTCGCTAAGCGAACCACGCTGCTCGCCTAGCGAGCATGACAGTTCAGCTTCGCTAAGCGAACCACGCTGCTCGCCTAGCGAGCATGACAACTCAGGCTCTGCTTTTTGTTCCTTCAAGATTAGCGTTTTGACTGATGAATAGACCCCATTTGAACATGTTGGAAGTAACTCAAGTCATTCCCCTGTGTTGACAGGTCACACAGATAGAACCCACAAAGTATCTTGGATGACATTCAAGCTTCTTGGATCTGATTCTGATTGACATGATGAAATGCAATATGAAATGTTAAATGACCTAAAAATGAATGCATGAATGAGGGGGGAAAATTTTGGGGTGTTACAGTGAGGAAGTGTTTTTGGCCAATGGTTACATTCATGGTGTTTTAAACAAAAAAATGGATATATGCTCAAAGGGGGTTAACGAAGGATATAATAATGCGGGATGGCTAGAAAGGCTCGGGGTTAATTACAAACAACGTGCCTCAGTGTGTGTATCATGCAGTGACAGTCCCAGAGAGTCTACGCAAATTTAGAGTGATAAAGACAAACATGAATGGCGCCCATGATGATTAATGTGTTTGGCCTTTTTTGACTCACTTGGTTTGGTTCAGCTTTGACAGGATCCACAGTGCTTCTTAATTTGGTGCAATTGCTTTCTTACTTCAGAGTGTGCATGATACTTGTGTCGGTTAAGCTATATACGTTGCGTCCGATCTTTACTTTCAGCATTGTCACTTTCTGGGGAGATCTTTCACAACAAGCTATGGTGAGAGGTGTGATCTTTCATCCATTCTTACTTGTGATCCATTCTCACTTGTGATCATTACTTTTCCAACCTGTCAACACAGACTTGACACACACACTTGCAGCATAATATACATTCAACAGACAAATTCAATACAAAATTAAAAAGTAAAAATAAAACAAATAAATTGCAAATAAAAGACATAAAATCTCCCCCACACTTGAACTCAACATTGTCCACAATGTTTGTGACCAAGCGCGTAGGAGGGAACTTACAGGGTCCTACTGAGGAGGTGGTTGCGGAAAATGCAACATCAACTGCCGCATCATGCTGCTCATCTCATCCAACATCGCCCCCTGACGGGCTTGCTCGATGCCTTGCCTTTGCTGTTCAGTCCTCAAGTAACCTATTTCGGTATGTATCCAGCCCCATTGGTCAGTTGACCAAGATGAGGAACCCGCCGCCTGCTGGGTGGGTTCCTGATGCTATGGAACAAATTGCTCAGCAGGTGCTTGAGGATATTCTTCTTCCTGTCCTTCTTCCTGGTCATCTACAAATTGGTCACCTGCATAAAAATGGTCAGTGTCGTGGCCCTCATCCGCATCGGGATCGGCGCTCACATACAGCCAATTCGCACAATCAGTGATAGCCACTCTGTCCGGATCCAGCAGAGCGATGATAAACCGTTTATGAATGAGGACAGAATAATAGGTAGGGGCAACCACAATCATACCTTGGGCAATTAGAGCAGACATGTCAATTTTAGTATTACTTGCGATTGGTGTGTCCTCGAGTAAAACAGCCTGATACCCAAAATGCAATGCAATCTGGGTGATCATACCTCCCACGGAAATGCCTCCGGAGTTTGCTCGGCCGACTCTCCCCAGGTAGTCTGCTGCAAAGGCAGCGACATTGATGGTCTTGTTCTGAGCCATCGAGTACATGAAGAATAGCTCTCTCTGAGTAGCTACTCTAGTGTTGTCGCCTCTACCAAATAATGTGTAGGCTAAACCTTTTTGGGCGTACCTGAAATAGGGATTCTGGATGCCCGATGCTTTTGCACCTTTGGAGGAGTAATTCATCCTCCCAGTTATGGAGATCCAGAAATCCTTAGGAGAAAACTCGTCTGGGACCGATCCAGGTCAGTTCAGCGGGAGTCGGAGTATTGCAGCTAACTCCTCCACAGACAATTCATGGTAATTGTTAAACAACCGGAAGCGTAGAGTACCGAAATAATACCTGGTTGTGTTAACCCACCGTTTTTCGAGCTGAAACTCCAAGGTGCTGAGGAACTCGAGAGTAATACGCTCGTAGGTCGGCGCCTCCAAACTCATAAACTCGGGCATGCCCAAAACATGGAACATTCGGTCGACCTCAATTTTCAGCCCAAGATCGGTCAGAGTCTTCTTACACATATACCGGGTCGGCGTGAGCTTGCTTTTTCGGTGAATTTGGTAACGTCGCTCTTGCTCCGGGTTGTCAAACACAATATTATGCGGATTAGGATTCCGGATCGGACGCTTCCGGGACTTTGCCATCTCTGCACGTTGTTGCTTTCCGGTTAGGATTCTGTTTGAGGACATTTCGGACCTGCAAAAATAGTAAAATTCTGAACTTTCGAGTTAGAAAAATCTAAAACCGTGGTTGCGACCGGGACGGCGAGGTGAGAAATATTTGTGAAGGGTGTTTAGGCTATAGGTGAGTGGAACTTGGTTGCATGTGGGGTTTTGTGTGGTGAGGTGAGTGTATTTTAATGGAGTTTGAGAGAGAGGGAGAAGAAGATGAAAAAGTATGAGAGAGAATGATGATAAAATCTGATAATGATGAGTGTTAAGGGAAAAAAGAGTGGTTAAGAGTGGTTTAAATGGGTGGGCCCCATGAAAATTTCAAAATTTCAAAAAATTCGCACGCCTGACACGGCCATGTCAGCTGACACGGGTGGCCATGTCAGGCTACTGTTTTTACCCTTTTTTCAGCTTCTTTTACAGTGGTCCTAACACGGGCCGTGTCAGGCCACTGTTTTTCATAATCAAAATCGTTTTTCTTACAGTGCTCTTGACACGGCTCGTGTCAGCTGACACGGGGGGCCGTGTCAGGCCACTGTTTTTTCAACCATCCTTTCCAAATTTTCCTCTTCTGACACGGCCCGTGTCATCTGACACGGGTGTGTCATACCCTAAAATTTACCCTGAGTTTTCACTTGCATCCTTATAGTAAAATTGATCCATTTTGTCGTGCATTTCATAAGTTAAAATCATTTATCAGAGTTTAGATAAAAAGTTATGAATTCTGGCATTTTATCTGGTCTTGATGACACTCATTCAGTCATCTGTTGATTAAGAAATAAAAAAAAACTTGATTTCTCAAATCTCCATGCATCATTCATTATGTTGCATCTTGTTTCAGAGGTTCAAAAGATGATAATCAAGAGTGTTGTCATCGTCTGAATCTTTATAAGTTTTGTTTGTGTTTGAAAATCAGTAACAAATGGTCCAAGAGCGATTCATTTGCATCTGATTGTCTGTTTACGTTTATTCAGTTAACATTTCGGTGCATTTACAAGATGTTTGCATTTGTATACTCATCACAACATGAATTTTTGTTTTGCATAACACTTAAAATATCGCTCGGAATAATTTTTCGAATCTACAGAAAGACCGGTCGAATCGTTTCTCAATTGTATGTCGAATTAGCGGATGAAAATTTTAAATATTGGCTTTCAGACGTCAGTTTTATTTATCTACAGTTCACATAGTTCAACCTGAGGTGCTCATTTTATTTTTTCGACTACTTTTTCAACCGCGTTCTGATCAGTTTGAGTGTTTTGACCGGTCAATTTTTATTTCAAAATTTGACCAAAATCTATATGTTTTCGAGAAGTTTGTTTCACACTGATAATTTAGACGCATTCAGTTTATTTTTTGAGACACTTTTGGATCTGAGTTTTATTTACTTTCTATCCAATTATTTTTATTTTATTTTTAGCCATTTTAATTAGTCTAATTAATTAGAATCAATTATATTCATAAATGTAATTTTATTTTGTTTTATTAATTTTTATTTATTTTAGACTTTGATTTTATTTTATTTTAGAAATTAAGTTTTTTTAAAATAAAAAAATTAAGAAAAGAAAATATCTCCTCCTCATTAGTAATGATCAGATGAGCTGGCAAAGGAAAATTAATTTTGTCTTTTTGGTTGATAAGATAACACAACTTTGCTGACATGAAATTTCCTTCATATATTCGATTCCCATCAGCAAGCAAAGGACACTGTTTTTTTCTCTCTTAAATCTAATCACATAGACCTCTCTCTTCAAACTGATACCTTCAACTCATCATAAAAAAAAATCTAAAATCTCACTACATCTTTGTTCTTTCACATAAACAACTGTGCCACACTCCATCTTCCTCTTCTCCTTTGCTCTGCCACGCCGCCTTCATCATCATGACATCCTTTTCTGCCTTCTCAACAACCCACCCATAACCTCTCCATTCTTCAACCACAGTGAAATCCACCCTGATCCGTCATACATGAACCAACACCATGTCCGACCGACCTTAGACACGCATAACACAACGACCATGCTTCATATGACCGCACATGTTGAAGCAACGCGATTTCACTTCCATGGTTAGTAACATAAATGCATTAAGTATCATTTGAATCAACTCAGTCAGGTTTTATCAGGAAGAGATTCAGGCTTAACAATAAAGGAGATTTCCAAACAACAACAATAACTTGCAGCTTCCATTGACGGTTTCACTCGCATAGTGTTCGGTATATTTCTATCCGAATTTCATTCTGTTTGAGTTGTGTATCATTTCAATCTGGTTATGTTCTTGTTTGTTTGCTAGCTTGATTTAGTTTCCAATTATGTTATGATTCAATTCCGAGTTTTAGATCCATCGGTGGTCAGTTTTTACATTCTGGATTGTGCTTTCTGTGTTGATGTTAGAATCTAAGTTTGTTTGTCGCATTTAGTTTTCGATTTGATTTCGGATTGTTTCATTTTTGTCATTTAATTTTTGATATTGTTTGTGCATATTAAGTTGTGAGTTGCTGTTGTATTGAGATCTTGAAATTACAACTCATATGCTTTTTATTATCAACTGATATTATTAGGATTAATTACTTTGTGGTATGTGTTCTACTATTATAGAGACTTATTTAGTTTTAGTAAGATAGTTGCTACTGTATTGAGATCTTGAAATTACAACTCATATGCTTTTTATTATCAACTGATATTGTTAGGATTAATTACTTAGTGGTATGTGTTTTACTATTATAGAGACTTGTTTTGTTTTAGTAAGATAGTTGCTACTGTATTGAAATATTGAAATTACAACTCATTTACTTTTTATTATCAACTTATATTGTTAGGATTGATTAGTTAGTAGTATGTGTTCTATTATTTATTTAGATTTGTTTTTCTTATAATAATATAATTGCTGCTGTATTGAGATCTTAAAATTACAATTTATTATCCACTAATATTGTTAGCATTGATTAGTTTATAGAATATTTTCTATTATTATTTAGATTTTTTGTTTTGTTATAGTAATGTAATTGTTGGTTGAGTTTAGTGGTTAAATATTATATATATATATATATATATATATATATATATATATATATATATATATATATATATATATATATATATATATATATATATTTATTTATTTATTTTTAAAATACAGGTTTGAAGTATTGATCAAATAGAACTTAAGTTTTTTTTAGCATTGATTCATATTTTGGTGCAATCTACTGTAGCAATTAATCTTATTTTTTCCAGTTTCATTGAACTTTTGGGTGGAGACTCGTAAGATAGCGTAATTGGTGATATAATATACAATAATATGGTTCTATTATGTTATTTCATTGCGATAAGTCAAGTTTGTCATATGTGGATTCGAAAATTTTATGTCGTTTAAATTAAGTAATCAATTTTAATTAACTTAATTATTTGACTTAATCAAATAATTTTGATAATTAATCTTAATTAACTTAATTAATCTATTTAACCGAATTTTAGTCAATTAATGTTGTTAACAAAAAATTGATCGACTAATTTCACTATCATTTCACAATCTTTTTCAAACCAAGCCAATTCCATCTCATTCCTATTCAAAACCACTTTCATAATTCATGTCTTTCGTTTCAAACGCAAATGATATGAACCTCGATCAAACATTGAGTGCATTTTCCCTAATCAAATCCAAAATACATAATCATATTTAAAAACTGTTTTAAAATGGATGAAAGAGGAGATGGTCTTGAGCCTTCGATTCCTCTCCTCAATTACTTGGATACGAGTAGCCTTACTCGGCCATTCGAGTAATTGTCATATGTTAAAAAAACTTTTAACCCCCGCCACATCCAAATTATTTTTCATAAGTCAACTTCTGACACTTGATCCAACGTCAAGTCGTCCCCCTGTTTTTAAAATCTTTTCACAATAAAAATGGAAGAAATTGATTAAGTTTAGACTTTCTTTTTTTCGAATGTTAGGATACTGCTGTAGAGCTCAATGTTTAAACATTCGTCTTCCATATTAACATACAATAATTACCAGAATTTGGTCATTTCTCTTATAGAAGAAAAAGATTGATTGGGTATCGACCTTCTCTTTCCTGATTATTTGGACACTGCTGTAGAGCGCTTTGTCTGACTAATCGTCTTCCGTTAATGAACTTTGGCCTAATTTGCCATACATTTTCATAATAAACTTTTGGATGAAAAGAGAGTGATTGGGCTTAGGCCTCTTCCTTTTCGAGCATCTGAGTACTGCAGTAGAGCTCCCTGCTTAGATGCTTGTCTCCGCTTAAAATCAACTCAAACTCATCAAACTTGTTTTCCGCCCTTGTGCGACTCCGAAAACATTTTGAGAAACGAGTATGCAACATCCATTTTGATGCGAAACAAACAAAGACTTCAGCCTCCAAGAGTGAGCAGCAAGTAAAGGTTTAATCGCTCAAATGTGATCCAAGCATCACTCTCTTTAAAAGCAATCCATCTAGTAATTCTCTTTGGGTAGAACTACGTTTGCCTTGAGTTCTTCATAGCACCTGGAGATACGTAGGAGCAGGATTGTGAAATCTTGTCAGGCACATTAATATTAAAACACCCCTAAGTCTTTCCTTTCTTTATTTCTATTTTCTCACCCGATAAGTAGAAGATCACAAACGATATCACGCTAACACTCTAACACGAAACTAGCTAAATGGGTTCCATCGAGTACGATGAATGTGAGGGGTGCTAATACCTTCCCCTTGCATAACCGACTCCCGAACCCGATTTGGTTGTGACGACCATTTCTTTTTTTATTTTTGTGGGTTTTATCGATATTTCCCCTTTCCCTCTTTGGGAATAAATAAAGTTCGGTGGCGACTCTGTTTTGTTTATATTTTGAGCGTTCCTTACGCTCGGGTATTTTTCGCGCCGCGACAGTTGGCGACTCTGCTAGGGACACCAACTTCTCCTAAGCGAGTCAACCCTAATTTAGTTTATTTTGTGTTTGAGTTTTTGCTTTTATCTGTTTATTTAATTCTTATTTGTTTTATCTATATATGCCTTTATTATCTGTATTTCCAATTACTGTATTATTGATATATGGTATCATTGGAACTTTCTGGACTATTGCCATTTGTGTGAGGAAAAGCTTTATACCCGAGCTATGAGAAAAGCTTAAGTTAGGATGGTGGTTGGGTAGTATTGACATGCGAGACATCAGACTCGTTAGGTTGATGCGAGAACCCCACTCAGATGAGATCCCTTGAAAGTATTACTGTCTTACAATTAGTCGTTTTGGCGGTGATACTTTCAACCTCGATCTATGATTCTGAGGACCTTTTGTAGAACCCTGAACCTATGGCTTTTAGGACCGATGGTTGTGTTGTGTTAACCTATGAGACTTAGGACTCGTTGGGTTAATACGAAGACCTCACTCAGAATAGATCATTTTTTTAGGATATTGTTGTCTTACGAGTAGTCGTTTTGACGATAATATTGTCAGGTGTGATCCATGACTCTGGGAACCGTGTCTAGAACCGTGGACTCGATGGTTTTGTAGTATTGACCTACGAGACTTAGGACTCGTTGGGTTAATACAAAGACCTAACCTAGAATAGATCCTTTTTAAGATATTATTGTCTTACGATTAGTTGTTCTGACGATAATATTATTGAATTGGGTCCATGACTCTAGAAACCTTTTAAACCCTAGAGCCTACCTGTTTGGTTTTCCTATTCCTGGAACCTTTCCTCCATGACATAATTAATCAGAATGTTCCAATGATCACCTACCCAACTGTACATACATAAACATAAAACATTTCATAATCATAACACATATGACATGTGCATATTTTCAAGGGACCTAAAGACTCGTTTGATTGCAGGCATTCAGAAGACATGGGTAGCAATCAAAAAAGTACTTATTCATTCAAGTTCAGGAATCCAAAGCTAGGATTGATTAAGGGGTTGATCTCAGATGTGAAAAAAATCAGAAGGAACAACTTTTGTGTTGAGTATGGTGACCTGTTGACTATCATGAACACTGAGGTGGATGCTTGGGCCATTTTCACTTTGGCACAATTCTATGATCCTCCCTTGCGGTGTTTCACATTCCAGGACTTCCAGTTGGCGCCAACGCTGAAAGAGTTCTCACATATAGCAAACATTAGTATCAAGGATGAAGTACCTTATACCGGTCTAGGGGAATTTCCTACACATCAACAAATAGGTTCATCTATACATCTAGATAAAGCGGAAGTGAAAGCTAATCTTGGACCAAAAGGAGACACTTTGGGCTTCACTTTGAAGTTCTTAGTGGGAAAAGCTTCAGATTTCAAAAGTAAAGAAGATTGGGTCGCTTTCAATGCTGTGTTAGCGTTGATACTCTATGGGATTATCTTGTTCCCAAACATTGATTACTTCGTGGACATGACTGCTATACGCATTTTCTTGCTCAAGAATCCCATTCCCACCTTGCTTGCAGATGTTTATCACTCTATCCATTGGAGAAATGAGAAGAAGGGGGGGATGATCCAGTGTTGCGCTCCTTTACTGTATAAATGGTTCTTATCTCACTTACCAAGCGAAGGGCCTTTTGTTCAGAACAAGGATAACCTCAAGTGGTCTCAAAAAATCATCTCTCTATCTGCCAATAACATCACCTGGTACTCTCGTGTTTATGATGATGTGGACATAATCGTCAAATGTGGCAACTTCCATAATGTGCCACTCATAGGAACTCGAGGTTGCATCAATTACAATCCTGAGCTTGCTATGCGACAACTTGGGTTTCCTATGAATGACAAACCAGAAGACAAGTTGTTAGAAGGTTTCTTGTTGGGAGAAGGAGTGAAGGACTTTGATCTGGTGAAGAGGATAGGTCGTGCCTGGACTAAAGTTCATAGAGAAGGAAAAAGGGAGCGTGGAAAGAAGAATTATATAGCTAGAGAGCCATATACAAGTTGGGTCCAAGCCAGAACTTCTCAAGACAAACTACCATACCCTTATGAGCCTCCAATGCATATAAATCCTCCAGAACCTACTCACGTCACTATGGAGGAAGCTAAAGAGCTCAAAGTTGTCATCCAAAGTTTGGAAAAAGAGAATGAAGAGCTACGGTTGAACCTTCTCCGAATTAATGAAGAAAGGGATAATCATAAGTGGGAGCTTGGGCGGAAGAAAACACAACTTCAAGCAAATGTGGAAAGGACTGATAAGGAGGAATATAAGAGAAAAAGAGTCAAACAGGGGTTAGATCAAGCTGACAGCTGCTTGAATACCATCAAAAGCCAACTGAAAGAGGCTGAGAGGGATTGTCGTGAGAAAGAGAAATGGTGGAAGCTCGCCACAAAACAAAAGAAGGAGATAAGAGAGACGCTTGAGGCTGAGATAGCCAACCTCAGTGTTTCACTCTGTGAATCAAAAGAAAGGGAAGAACGAGAATGACACAGTAAAGAGAGTGCTCTGGCTGCTACTCAGGTTACACCTGAAATGTGGAAAGGAAAGTGCCAGGAGGCTGAAAATGCTAATGAGTGGGAACGATACTGGAGAGGCCGACATGACTCTTTGCTATAAGAAGGTGAAGATTGGATGAACGTAAGGGAAAATGTGAATGCTAGTTTGGCAGCCTGCGAGGAAACCATCTAGTTTTTACATGAACAAAGAAATGAGTATCGAGACAAGTTTGCCAGTTTGATAGACTTCTATAATGGCATGGCTACGAATGTGCCTTTGATGCTAAGATGTGCTTTGGAAGACATAGACAATGACAACATCCCTCATTCAGTGACTGAATTTATTTATCTTTGTGAAGACATGATGAAAAGGTTCAAAGGAGAGTTGGAAGATCTCAACAAACAGAAGCCTGCAGTTTGACCTTTTTTTTATGTTATACCTTCCTTTATGTTTGAAAGAATTTTGTACTCAATCCTTGTACTCTATTTTGAATTGATGAATGAAGGATTTTGAGTTTCTTTTGTACAAAAAAGTTTGGTTCCATTCTTGTTTTATTCCCCGTAATCTCTTTGAATGCTTGCTAAGTTACAAGGAATCTAACACGGTTCCCTGAAAATAAAATTGAACATAAGCATAAAAGACATTTTTATAGCCACGTGCATCAAAGTATGCATCATGCATTTCATTTCTCAAAATAAAAATTCATTTCATTTTTTCCTCGTCTCTAGTAGTTCAAGCTGATTCCTCAACGTGCATACGCTACCCGCTCCAACACAAGAAGAATCATGGATGTAGTTCGAGAAGAACAAGCTACCTTCAGAGAGGAGATGGACTCTGTCAAAAGCAAGATCGAGCAGATCTTTGAGGCTATACAAGCTCTGGCTAGAAGGGAAGAAGAGGCTCGTGTTGCCGCTGCTGCAAGGAACGATGCTTTAGTTCAAGGGGTTGCTCTTCAGTAAGGACCTTCAGTTCCTATTCCAAATCCCGTTATCTACGGTCTTCCTCCAGGCTTTGTTCCACCGCCTGAAAGAAATCATGTGCCTCCACCTGCGCATACTTCTGGAGTAGCTGATGGAGTCGTTGTACAAGGACATCCGATAGTCAATCAAGTAGTCATGCCCCACACTGATGAAGAGCTCCAGGATGAGTTTGAAATGCAGAATTACAATGGAGCTACTCCAGTGGTCATCCTGACCCGCTGTCGCGCGCGGATCAAAAACGAGTGGTTTTTCAAAAATGTAGTTTAACGACAAATTGACTCGGATTATCGTTCTCACAAGGATTCTTGAATGAATTAACCAATGATAGTAATGATTAATGGGGTTTTGGTTGGTTTAGGATTCAATTAAAAAAATTAAATTAAAATAAGTGATTATTGAAATAAGCTGTAACAACAATTTACTGATTCGGTCTTTGCCTATCATCGACTATCGTAATTCCAACCGCAGATTAACTATTCCTATTCGATTATAATATCAACTGACAAGCGTAATTGATCGTATAAGTTGTATGTTCCTATTATCCGAATTAAGCAAACGGGATTAAGTTTCATGAATTAAGCAAACATGAATTAAACGGACTCGATAACGAATTAAGCAAACGAAATCGTGACTATAGTTAGGATCACACAATCAATCGGATTAAATCAATATAACATATGTAAATCGGATTAAGCAAACAAAATACATATATTAATATTGAAAGGAATAAAAAACCTAAATAAGAATTACTAAAATCTCAAGGTATCGGAACCCGAATACAGCAAATTGTTTGGATTGATTAGTTCTTCATGAGAATTCTTGCCAAAGCTTTCAAGTATTTCGTGAATAGTGATTATGTTATGCAGCTACTAGGTATATGGAAAATAAGGAATTTGGTTTACAACCCAACTGGATCGAAAACATAACTCAAGCCCAAAACTAATGACCCAAAACTTAAATAAAACTAATGCTGCAACTTGAAACGAAATTCTGGAATTTTGAGCTCCGAATCTGACTTTGACTCCAACACGAAAGTCGTAGCTCTCTCTCTTAGCTTTCCGGCGATTTTTAGAACGCCTCAAACGGATTCCCGGAACTCCAGTTATGATCGTTTCCGCGCAGACTGCTAAAGCTGAAAAATAAGTGCGAAAATTAAATTAAACTAAAAATAAAATAAAATATGAAAACATAATAAAATATAAAAATAAACAAAGTAAAATAAAGAAATGCCTAAGTAAAAAGTAGGAGAATTGTGCATAAATATGCACTTATCACATCCCTACTGCTGCCCAAGATTCTGAGGCTATCTTGATGTGTCGTGCTCTGGCCGAAAAGCTAAGAATCTTGGAAGGACATAACTCAACCCGTTTAAGTGCCTTGGAGATGTGTCTAGTCCCAGACGTGGTGATTCCTCTAAAATTCAAAGCGCCTGAATTTGAAAAATACAAAGGACTCACATGTCCTAACATACATTTGAAAATGTATTGCAGAAAAATGGCTGCCTATGCCAGAGATGATAAGCTCATGATCCATTGCTTTCAGGACAGTCTAACTGGGGCATCTTTGGACTGGTACATGCAGTTGGAATATAGCAACATCCACACTTGGGATGAGTTGGCTAAAGCATTCACAAAGCAATACAAATATAATACTGACATGGCACCAAACCGTACTCAACTTCAGAGTATGGCCCAGAAAGACAATGAAGCTTTTAAAGAATACGCACAATGCTGGAGAGAATTGGCTGCAAGGGTGCACCCGCCGCTGGTTGATCGTGAATTGATTGACATTTTCATGGGAACCTTGCAGGGCCAATATTATGAAAGATTGATTAGTAGTGTGTCTACAGGATTTTATGACATGGTGATCGTGGGAGAAAGAGTAGAAGAAGGACTGAAGAGTGGTAAAATCCAGGGAGGTTCCAGCAGTCAACCAATCTTGAAGAAGCCTTTCAACGGATTCAAGAGGAAGGAGGGTGAGACTAGTGCCATTTCTTCTCAGAGGGGGAGACCACCATACAAAGCTCCTGCTTCTGTGCCTTATTATCAGTACCCTTACGTAGCGGCTGCTCAATATCCAACCATGCCTTACCGTCCAATTGCTCCTATTCCTATTCCAGCTCCGGTACCTCACTATCAAGTTCCAGTTCCTCAATATCAAGCTCCACAACCTCAATTCCAGGCTCCTCCACCTCAACATCAACAGAGAAATCAACAGAATAATCAACCACGTCCAGTTCAGCAGCAACGACCAAATCAACAGTATAATAATGTGAATACCACTCATATCCCAATGAGTTACACTCAATTGCTACCGTATCTGATTCAGAATGGGACTGTCATGCCAAGGGCATTACCTCCAATGCCGAAGCCGCATAAGCCTTGGTATGATGAGAATGCTAGATGTTCCTTTCATGCTAATTCAGAGGGTCATACAACACAAAATTGCAAGGTGTTCAGGCTTCGGGTCCAAGAGTTGATAGATTAGAAAATTTTGTATTTTGCTGATGTTCCAAATGTGGGGAACAATCCTTTGCCTAAACATGATAGTTCAAGTGTCAATGCTATAGAAAGTTCAACTGATGATGGATTGATAAAGGATGTGTTCAAGTTGAAGACTCTTTTAACAGTGGTCCATGCTAGATTGATGGAAGCAGAATTGATGAATGAAGTACATGATAGTTGTGTGGTGTGTTCGTCAAACCCTGATCAGTGTGGTGAATTCAAAATTTATCTTCAACGTTTGATGGATTAGCGGGTTATTCAGTTCACTAGAGGAAAGATTGATGAGGATGTTGCTATGATTGTGCCTGTGTTTGATCAAGAGAGGCTTCCCAAGCCTTTTGTGGTCCCTTATCAGAGAAATGTTGACCTAGAGCCAGTGAAGAAGATTAAGCCCATGGTTATCCATGTTCCCGCTCCATTCTCATTTGACAGTACCAAAGTCGTGCCTTGGAACTATGAGCCTGTAGTTTATGTGGGTAACAAACTAGTAATCTTGAAAGAGCCAGATATGACTAACATCGCTGGAGCTAGTGGTGTGACTCGAAGTGGAAGGGTTTTCTCTCCTGAAGTGATCCCAAACAAAGAAAGTGCACTAACAGTTGAACCAACAAATGGGAAAGAGGTGAATCCTCCAGAAGCAGGAGAAGGCTCATCTAAGAAAGCAGTGATTGTTGAAGAGGATAGAGAATTCTTGAAGATCATCAAGAAGAGTGATTACAAGGTCGTAGATCAGCTCAACCAAACTCCTTCAAAAATATCCATTCTTTCTCTACTTATGAGTTCTGAGGCTCATAGGACTGCTCTATTGAAGTTCTTGAACGAAGCTTATGTGGCAAAAGATATCAGTGTTATTCAGTTTGATAATGTGGTTGCTAATCTCAATGCTAGTAGTTGTTTGATGTTCATTGATAATGATTTACCCCCTAATGGGCGAGAACATAATATGGCGCTTAATATCTCCATTTAGTGTACAGATGTCACTTTGGCTCGAGTAATGGTAGATACAGGTTCATCCTTGAACGTGTTACCTAATACTACCCTGGCACAATTGAATATTGAAGGGGTGCAGATGAGACCCATTGCTTTGATAGTGAAAGCTTTTGATGGGTCTAAGCGAACAGTTATTGGGGAGATTGACCTCCCAATCCTGATTGGCCCTCAAACTTTCCGTATTACCTTCCAGGTAATGGATATTAGGCCTGCCTATAGCTGTCTGTTAGGTAGACCTTGGATCCATGTTGCTGGAGTTGTCACCTTGACACTTCACCAGAAGCTGAAGTTTGTTACTTCTGGTAAGCTGGTATCAGTATCCGGAGAGGAAGATATTTTCGTCAGCCATTTGACTTCTTTCAGATGCATTGAAGTAGGTGAAGACATTGTTGAAACTCCTCTCCAAGCCCTTGAAGTGGTCAATGTGGTCCAGACTAAGCCGAAACTTGTTGAAGAACCCAAGGGGGTCATGACCTCGTGGAAGAGTGTGAAAGCTGCAATTGAAGCTGGTTGCCCTGGAAGTTGGGGCACAATGATTGAACTACCAGAGAAGAAAGACAAGTGCGGGTTAGGATATCATTCGTCTATTGAACTTTTCAAAGATCAGAAGATACATCAGGGGAAGGTTCCTAGCATCCAGGAAGTATTCTCCAAAGCTGGTTTCCGAAGTGATGATCAAGTGAATGCTCTTGAAGATGAAGATCTAGATTTGTCCAAGATGGTGTTTTGTGGACCTCCGGAGGCTGCTCTCACTAACTGGAAGGCAACAGATGTTCCGGATATAGTTTCTTGTTCAAAGTAATTTACTGTTTTCTAAAACATCCAATGTCATGCCCAAGGCATATGGATAGCTGTTTAGGGCCCATTTTGTGTTAATATTTAAGCCTTATCATCAATACAAAGCACAATTTTTTGAGATCCCTGTCTTTCATCTTTTTAATTTATTTATTTTTTTTACAAACAAATAAACAACAAAAAATGGCAATTTTTATTTCACATCACTTTCATTTTTTAAAATCTTCCTCTAAAAAGAAAAATCATTTCCATGCAGATCATTAATAACTGGATCCATTGAACACGACAATGATATAATTCCCTATGACTTCGACCTCCCGATTAACCAAGCGGAAGAGGATGGTAAGGAAGACTGCGAACTTCCAGAAGAGTTGACCAGACTTTTGAAACAAGAGGAAAAGATGATTCAGCCTCATCAGGAACCAGTGGATGTGATCAATCTGGGGACTGAGGAGGATAGAAAGGAAGTCAAGGTCGGAACTGCTTTGAAAAAAAATGTGAAGGAGGAACTAGTCAAGCTACTACATGAATATGTGGATGTGTTTGCTTGGTCATATCAGGATATGCCAGGACTCGACACCGACATAGTTGTGCACAAGCTGCCGTTGAAGCTGGAATGCCCTCCCATCAAGCAGAAGTTGAGAAGAACTCGACCAGACATGGTTGTCAAGATCAGAGGAGAGGTCAAGAAGCAGTTTGATGCAGGTTTTCTAGCTGTTGCAACTTATCCACAGTGGATTGCTAATATTGTGCCAGTTCCGAAGAAAGATGGGAAAGATCGAATGTGTGTAGACTACAGAGACCTGAATAGAGCTAGTCCCAAAGATGATTTTCCTTTACCTCACATTGATGTATTGGTAGATAACACATCTCAGTTCTCTGTATTCTCCTTCATGGACGGATTCTCAGGATATAATCAGATTAAAATGTCTCCCGAAGATATGGAGAAAACAACTTTCGTTACACCATGGGGCACTTTCTGTTATAAGGTAATGCCTTTCGGCCTGAAAAATGCTGGGGCAACCTATCAAAGGGCCATGGTGACTCTTTTCCATGATATGATACACAAGGAGATTGAAGTATATGTGGATGACATGATTTCCAAGTCTCAGACAGAAGAGGAGCATGTTATTCATCTGAAGAAGTTGTTTGTAAGATTGAGGAAATACAAACTGCGCTTAAACCCTGCTAAATGCACTTTTGGAGTCAGATCTAGAAAGCTTCTAGGATTCATTGTGAGCCAGAGAGGCATAGAAGTTGATCCTGACAAAGTCAAAGCTATTCAAGAGATGCCAGCACCTCGGACAGAGAAGCAAGTCCGTGGTTTCTTAGGCAGATTGAACTATATTTCCAGATTTATCTCGCATCTGACAGCCATTTGCGAGCCAATATTCAAGTTGTTAAGAAAAGATCAAGTTGTTAGGTGGAACGATGATTGCCAGAGTGCATTCGATAAAATCAAACAGTATCTGCAAGAACCACCAATCTTAGTGCCACCAGTTCCAGGAAGGCCTCTCATTATGTATTTGACAGTACTCGATGAATCCATGGGATGTGTACTGGGGCAACACGATGAGACGGGTAGAAAAGAGCATGATATCTACTACCTGAGCAAGAAGTTTACAAAATGTGAAATCAGGTACTCCATGCTAGAAAAGACTTGTTGTGCATTAGCATGGGCTGCTCGTCGTCTGAGACAGTATATGATTTTCATCTTCCCTTCACGGCAAGGTTATGTTTCCAATGCACCAATAACATGGCGGAGTATGAAGCATGTATCTTGGGAATTGAAGCAGCTATTGACCTACGAATAAAGATTCTTGAAGTGTATGGGGACTCAGCACTTGTCATCTATCAAATCAAAGGAGATTGGGAGACCCGCCATCCCAATTTGATCCCATACCGAGAGTATGTCATGAAGCTAATCCCTTACTTTGATGAGATTAATTTCCATCATATTCCTAGGGAGGAGAATCAGCTAGCCGATGCCTTGACTACTCTGTCATCTATGTTCAAGGTCAAGTGGGCTAACGAATCACCTGCTATTACAATTCAACGTCTAGACGAGCCAGCACATTGCTTGGCAGTTGAAGCAGAAACAGATGGCAAGCCTTGGTTTTATGACATCAAACGATATCTTGAGAAGCACGAGTATCCAAATGATGTATCCATCACAGACAAAAAGACCTTAAGAAAGTTATCAGCCAATTTCTTCCTAAGTGGTGGTGTTTTATACAAAAGAAACTTTGATTTAGTTCTGCTCAGATGCGTGGATAGACACGAAGCCGACCTACTCATCAAAAAAATCCACGAAGGTTCTTTCGGCATTCATGCAAACGGACATGCAATGGCAAAGAAAATCCTTAGAGTTGGTTACTATTGGTTGACAATGGAAACAGATTGTTACCACTATGCTAGGAAATGCCACAAGTGCCAAATTTATGCTGACAAGGTGCACGTGCCACCTACTCCTCTGAATGTTTTATCATCTCCATGGCCATTTGTTGGAATAGGGTTGGTATGTCGGGTTTTTTATTATCGTCTCCACATGGATTATGAGATATCGCCGCCGTTCGACAGTTGTTTTAATTCTTAACTCGTACTAACAAGGGGGGTTTTGGTTTTAGTCACGGTAGCTTGCATAAAAGTGTGAGAAAAGGCGGTAAAAGTTTTGGTTTTTCTATTTGAGAAAGATTGTCAAAGTTAGGGTTCGACGATCACTTTGCATGCATATGTTCGATCAACAAAACTTATAAACTCCTTTAGATGATAAACTATTTCACAAAGTCCTCCCAATGTGTTTATCTCTAAAACACATTGTGGGTTTTCCCATTTTGATCCATTGTTGATCTCTCACACAATCTATCAAAATGACAACTTTTTGGTTCAACTTTATGGTGAACAAAATCATTCATTACTATCTCTAGCTAACAAACAAGATTGGATGAAAACCTAGGTAAAGAGTTGGTAAACATCTCTCGATCATAAACCAACACAAAGAGTTATCGATAAAACAAATTTTTCACCATATATTCATCATTAAAGAGTTTACAAATGAAAATCATCCCATATAAACACAAAGCTTATGATCATCTACATCTAACCTTGACAAAATGAAGGACTTAGCTACTCATTTTCATGGTAGCTTGTACAACAAGTTTCGGTTGAAGGTTGATCAACATCCAAGTCGAAGAATCGAGATTGGATGGGAATCCACCTTCTTTTTGTAGAATAATGTTAAGAGATGAAGAAAAATGAAGAAAAAGTGTTTCTAGGTTACAACGTATGATCCCAAGAAAATCTGAAAAATATCTAAGTTCTAAAAAGTATATTCCAAAAAGTAGCCCCTGCTACTTATAGTACTGCTGTCTGAGCTGTCATGCTCGCTAGGCGAGCAGATTGGTTCGCCTAGCGACCCCCAAAATAGGCCACCTGAGGCACCTGCGCCAGAAGAATCTTCCAAGCCCTACTTGCATGTTCTCTAGGCGAAGAAACCTTCGCTAGGCGAAGCCCACGCTTCCTCCTTCGCGCCAACGAATTTAGATGGTTTTGCTACTGGAATTGCTCGCTGGGAGCTCGTTAGGTGCTCGCCTAGCGAGTAAGTGCTAGCTGTGAATTTGCCCAAGTCTGGGAGTGTTCGCTACCTCCTTCGTTGGGTGCTTGCCTAGCGAGTTTGCTGACTTTGCTACTGTAAAATTCTGGGGATGTTCGCTGGAAGCTCGCCTAGCGAGCACTTCGCTACAGCACTCGCCTAGCGAGCATGCTGATGAATGCTTACTTTCTTGGTCCCTTTGCCATCATTCACGTGCCTTTGTTTTCTATTCTTTCATGCCTAATTTCTGCACAATAACACACAAATTAAGGGTACCAAGATCATTTAACATTGTATTGCAAATCATCAAAGGCAAAGGCGGTTTCGAACACTTTAACGACAAAAAGGAGTGAAAGATGCCCACATTTGATAGCTCAAATAAGCACTTTTGGGCATCTAACAACTCTCCCCAACTAGATTCTTACTTGTCCTCAAGCAAAGTATGCCTCTTGAAGGACAAGAGGATTTGCTTTAAGAAAAAGGTTTCTCTGAAATCGGATAAAACGGCTCAAACACAAGAAAATCAACCAGGCACAAGTTCCCAATGGTTAGAATAACATAATACACAAGAACTAAAACTTTATAACAATGTAAAACATGTAACAACCCACAAAATATTGTCTTGAATGAATCACCCTATCTCTCCTCTTCGAAGAAGGATTGAAGAAATTACGCGTTTGCAACCGCGGGGACAATCTCTCTCTCCAACAAACAATGCAAAAGACAATTCAATTCATACAATGTCTAACAATTATAAATGAAAATGCGGAAGCACGAAGATCACTAAGGACTTTTCCGGTTGTAGCTTGGTTAGGTTAACAAACAAGGATCATTTCTAAGGCCATTGAAAATGAAATTGTCGATGCAAAAAAGACATTCACTGTACACTATTCACACATCTCAACTTCGTTCCCTTTGTTTCTCATTTGAAACCTTCACAACTCTTATTTGACAACTCAATTTTTGTTTTTCACTATTTTTCTTCCAAGCAAGCATTCATTTTCATTTTCTCTATTTTTTTCTTTTCTTTTCACATCGTATTCACAAAACAGATGTTTCTCTTTTCTATTTTTTTTATTTTTTTCAATGCTTGCTCGGTTTTTAAGAGTTGTGGCACTTACCGATTCTCTTTTTCGTTCTCCCCAACTTATTTCTTACTCACCCTAAGTGAATGCTCTTGACTTTTTACGGCAAAAGAACAATTATCAAAATTTTCTAGGTTTCAAGAAAAAATATTTTTGACATCTCGCTTTATTTCAAGTTGAGATTCAACTGTTTAAGCTCAAAGGGGTTAACGAATACTCTCTCTGCTCACGGGTAAGTTGTATTTGGAACTGGTTGTGCTCATAAGAAAATAAGCGCCTTGATCATTTCTAATTGCTTCCACAAATTCACAATAATAAAAGACAAAGCATGAATCAAATGAATCAACAAAGTTTATTAGAATCCAGCATTTAAGTGTACAATGGAGGTTTCCTCACAATTTATGGTTTTAAGTCCTAGATGAAACATTCATTCAATTATGTTGCAAAAAGAACAATATTCAATTACAAAAAAGAGTAAAGTTCTTAATGCATTCTAAAATTCTAACCGGAGGTAACTATGTACCTTAGCATTATTCGCTTGTTTATTTTTATCATTGCCATCCAAGCTCGGATGCACCTTCATTGGATACTTCTTTGAGGAGCAACCAATCTAGAAGGTTTGACACTCAGCAACCAAAAATTTATTAAACAAAAGAAATTTAAACCAAACACACAAATTAAAAACATAAACAATAACTATTACTTAAAAATTTTAAAATGTGCGTGGGGGACAAAACACCCCCAAAAGTACATAACCAAAACCAAAATACAACAAATCTGAAAATACAATAAAATAAAACAAACTTAGCCCTCAAAGGACTCAGAACCCTCATCACTACCGGCTTCAGAACCGGTAGCATCATCACTATCATCATCATCGTCATCACCATCCTCAGCACCACCAGAAGTATCAGCACCAGAAGCATCGGCACCCGCCCTCTCTCCGAACACAGGTCTGTCCACAGGCCAGCTAGCATGCTGCAGAAACTGCTCACGTGTCATCATCGAATGCTCACCGGAGGGGTCACACACCTGCAACTGTAACAACTACATAGAATCGTGAATATCAAGCATGGCGCGCTGAGTTACCGCCATCCAATCCCAATTATAGTTGCAGACAGCCTGCTGGAAAGGATCGGATCCCTGAGCAAAAGTACCAGGACCATCAGAAGCCCCGGTAACATCAGCAGCTGAACTACTCCTGAAGTTCTTCGGTTTGCAGTACTTGGCCACATATCTGTCGTCGATAGCTGGCGGGATCCTCACTTGACTCCGGGAGGGTAGCTTCACCCTCGAATGTTGGCACAAAGCCATGATGAGACACGGGAAAGCAAGGGGACAGTTAACTCGTGCCTCCGACTTTAGCCCGCTCTCAATCACGGACTTCAACTCTAAAGCAATTATCCTCGCCACATCAATCTGAATATTCGTGAGAATGCAGTGAACCAAGTGTGCCACTGGGATCGGCACGGTTGAAGTGTGGGACTTGGGTTTAATATTTGTTAGAACCAACATTAGTATCAGCTGAGCCATGGGAATCATGTCCTCCCTATGGTATCTCATCGGAACCCCAGATGGGTTCAACTCAACTGATTTCCCCTCAAATAATAGGGCAGCAGAAATAGAATCGGTATCCCGGTGAAGCCTCAAATCCCTATGGTATGTGCCCCTCTCATTTTTCCCCAGATGGAGCGGTTCACCCAGTATACGGTTAATTGCATCCCGATCGAAAGCAACCAGACGGCCAGACACTCTAGTCGTCCATGTGAATGGCTCGTCGTCGTTAGGTAGTGCGTTCGTGTAGAACTCACGCACTATTTCGATGTCATAGTGCTCAAGCGGAGCAATCAACCGGTCCCACTTCTTGCTATGAATCAACCCAGCAAATGTACGGTATTTGCCTTCGGGGTTGATTATAAACCTTTTCTCTGGAATTTTTTTTCTCTTTTCCAAAGCCACATAGCAAGCGGCTTGCTTTGCACCTACGAATTTGTCGGTGTCGAACTGTATGGGCACGGTACGGGAAGTGCTCCCGACCTTTCTCTTTTTAGAAGCGCTCGACCTGGATGCCATCTGCAAAATTATAAAAAAGAAATACACAAAACCACAGAACAGATTAGAAAGCAAAACAGAAAATCCAACTACTGTCATGCTCGCTGCTGCTTCGCCTAGCAAGGACCTAGCGAAGCTTCGCTACAGGTTCGCCTAGCGAAGTGGCAGCGAATGCTCGCCACTGATTCTCCTAGCGAGGTGCTAGCGAATGTTACGGGTTCTGGGTTCTGCATTCTTTAACAACCAAATTCCTGAAAACCCTAAGTCTCATGGTATCCATTTCAGAAACTAAGTGATATATCATGCAAGGCATAGTTCTAAGATACATGCAAATCTAGACCCACATGTAAAACCTAATGATACCCACTCTCCCAAATTCACCCTAAATGTCTCATACTTCAGAAATTTCAACATGACAGCATAAAGTAATGGAGAAAGGGCAAACCTGATTTGAGAGATCGATTGAAATTGAAATGCACGGTTGGGTTTGCAAAGCAATGTTAGGGTTTGCAATGTAACAGTTGGGAACACCAAGAGTTGTTAGATGGAAAGTGAGAGCGTGATTGTGAGTGTGTGAGGTTCTGACTACAACACTTAAAAATGGGTTTTGGGCTCAATTGAGTGGCCTGCTGAGAATTTAATGAGTTTCTGCCACGCAGCGCTCGCCACTGCTTCGCCTAGCGAGCAGCTAGCGAATCAGCTCGCTACTGCCTTCGCCTAGCGAGCAGCTAGCGAGCATGACAGTATTTTGCTTTTCAAAACAGAATGCAAAGCACATTTCATCAAGGTTCTTCAAATTGAACACCAACACCACATAACAAAAAACTGTAAATACTTACAATGTTGGGGTGCCTCCCAACGAGCGCTTGTTTAACGTCGGATAAGCTCGACGGTTCGATGCTCACAGAGGAGCATCCAAGGAAATTGCGCAGCTCCCGCGATCCACATGACCGCCGAGATAAACCTTCAAATGTTGGCCATTAACCGTCCAACTCTCTTTCTTTTCCATGTCCTCAATGACAATAGCTCCATATTCCTTGACTTCTTTGACCCGAAATGGCCCGGACCATTTAGATTTGAATTTTCCGGGAAATAGCTTCAACCTGGAATTGAACAATAGGACCAACTGTCCGGGCACAAATTCCTTCTTTCGAAGCTTTTTGTCATGATACTTTTTTACCTTCTCTTTGTACAACCAACTCGAGTGATATGCGGCATTGCGCATCTCTTCCAACTCAAGCAATTGCACTTTCCTTTTCTCACCGGCCAAATCCTTATCAAAGTTTAATAATTTCAGAGCCCATAAAGCTTTGTGCTCCAATTCAACCGGCAAATGGCAAGTTTTACCAAACACCAATTGAAAAGGAGTTAGCCCAATTGGAGCATTAAAAGCGGTACGGTATGCCCATAACGCCTCATCCAATTTTTGTGACCACTCTTTTTTCGAATTTGACACGGTTTTTTCAAGAATTCTCTTAATCTCACGATTAGAGACTTCGGCTTGACCATTAGCTTGTGGGTGATACGGAGTCGCCACTCTATGTGATACACCGTAGTGTTTTAAAACGTTTTCTAACGGTGCATTACAAAAGTGTGACCCTCCGTCACTAATCAACACTCGGGGGGTTCCGAAACGGGAGAAGATGTTTTTCTTTAAGAATTTTATTACCGTTTTAGCATCCGCTCGAGGTGAGGCAATCGCCTCAACCCACTTAGAAACGTAATCAACCGCCACAAGCATATACTCGTTACCATAAGAGAGTGGGAATGGTCCTACAAAATCGATACCCCAACAATCAAATACTTCAACCTCTTGGATGTTTTGGAGAGGTATCTCGTCTCTCTTACCAATCCCATCGCTTCTCTGGCAACTATCACAACTTTGCGCATGAGCATGTGCGTCTTTGAAAATAGTGGGCCAATAAAATCCTGACTGAAGGACTTTAGTGGCCGTTCTTACCCCATTATAGTGTCCGCCGTAAGGCGAGTTGTGACAATGCCAGAGAATGCTTTGCACCTCATCGCCGGTAACACACCTTCTCAAAAGGTTGTCACCACCCAACTTAAACAAATATGGCTCATCCCATACGTAGTACTTGGCATCCGAGAGAAATTTCCTCTTTTGGTTCGAAGTTAGGTCGGGAGGCACCAAACCACTAGCCTTGTGGTTCGCAAAGTCTGCAAACCACGACCTAACTTGAATTTTGAAAAGTTTTTCATCAGGAAACTCTTCCTGGATTTCCTTCTCTGAAGCGGTAACCTCCACATTAACTAAGCGAGATAAATGATCTGCCACCAAATTTTTCGATCCTTTCTTGTCTTTGATTTCAACATCAAATTCTTGCAACAAGAGGATCCAACGGATGAGCCTTTGCTCCGAGTCCGGTTTGGTGAGCAAATATTTAATCGCCGAGTGGTCGGTATACACTACGACTTTGGACCCTATAAGATAAGACCTAAACTTTTCAAGCGCATACACTATCGCAAGTAATTCTTTTTCAGTGGTGGCATAGTTAATTTGAGCCTCATTAAGAACTTTACTTGCGTAATGTATCACATGAAATTTTTTCTCTTTTCTTTGGCCTAATACCGCTCCGATTGCATAGTCGCTCGCATCACACATGAGCTCAAAATTTAAATTCCAATATGGAGCGACTATAATTGAAGCGGTAACCAATTTTTCCTTTAAAATCTCAAAAGCTTGTAAACACTCATCAGTTAAAAGAAATACCTGGTCCTTAGCTAGCAAATTACTCAAAGGCTTAGCTACCTTTGAGAAGTCTTTGATAAAGCGCCGATAGAAACCGGCATGCCCCAGAAAGCTTCGGATTCCCTTCACATTCACCGGAGGAGGTAACTTTTCAATCACTTCAACTTTAGCACGATCAACTTCAAGCCCTCTTGAAGAGACTTTATGGACAAGCACAATCCCCTCGGTCACCATGAAGTGGCACTTCTCCCAATTAAGCACAAGATTGGTCTTCACACATCTTTCAAGAACCGTTTCCAAGTTTGCCAAGCATAGACTAAAGGAACCACCAAATACTGAGAAGTCATCCATAAAGACTTCCATTGTTTTCTTGATAAGGTTGGCAAAAATAGCTTGCACACATCTTTGGAAAGTCGCCGGTGCATTGCATAACCCAAAAGGCATTTTACGGTATGCGAAAATTCCAAAGGGGCATGTGAAATCCGTCTTTTCATGATCGGCCGGGTCAACCGCAATTTGGTTATACCCGGAATAGCCATCTAAGAAACAATAGTATTGTTGCCCCGAGAGTCTTTCTAACATTTGATCCATGAACGGGAGTGGAAAATGATCTTTTCGAGTTGCGGTATTCAACCGCCTATAATCAATACACATACGCCACCCCGTTGCAACTTTTGTCGGGATCAACTCATCCTTTTCATTTCGAATCACGGTAATGTCACCTTTCTTCGGAACCACATGCACAGGACTAACCCATGGGCTATCCGAAATCGGGTAAATCATTCCCGCATCCAACAACTTAACAACCTCCTTTCTAACAACTTCCTTCATAGTAGGATTTAAGCGGCGTTGTGGTTGAGCTACCGGCTTAAAATCCTCTTCCATTAAGATCTTGTGCATGCAATAGGAAGGACTAATTCCTTTGAGATCGGAAAGAGTCCAACCCATGGCTTCTTGATTTTTTTTCAAAACATTGATCAAATGGGCTTCTTCATTCTTTGTCAAAAGGTTGCTTATGATAACCGACTTTGCTTCGGTCTCGTCGAGGAAGGCATACTTCAAAGTGGAAGGTAACATTTTCAATTCAATCGGCGATTTTTCTTCATTAACCTCCTTCTTCAAGTCTTCCTCCTCAACTTCCCATGGATGCAACTCTTCTAGACTATCAAGTTCCCTTAGACATTCATCAAGAGCTTGCTCTTCTTCAACTGTGAAAACTTCAAATGAGTCATAAAGAGCTAACTCCATAGGAGATATCTCATGAATATGCTTAGAAACCTCAAAAGTTGCCTCTTCGATCACATCAATGCGAAAGCTATCACTTCTATCCTTTGAATGCTTCATGGCTTCGAATAGATCGAAAGTAACTTCTTCACTTTGGATCCTTACCTTCATCAAACCGTCGTCAACGTCTATCATCATGCGTGCGATTTTCATGAACGGTCGGCCAAGAATGAGCGGAGCATCATCATCCTCTTCCATATCAATAACAATGAAATCAACCGGGAAGAAAAATTAGTCAACTTTGACCAAAATATCTTGGGCTACGCCATGAGGATGGGTAGTCGACTTATCAGCCAATTGCAAAGTCATCCGGATGGCCTTCATTTCAATGTTGCCAAGCCTATTCACAATAGACAATGGTATTAGATTAATGCTTGACCCCAAATCAATTAGCCCTTTTCCGACATAGACATCACCAATTTTAACCGGCAAAGTAACTCGTCCCGGGTCAACCTCTTTTTTCGGAAGCGTCCGTTGAATGATTGCACTACAACTCGCATCTAGGACAATGGTCTCCGGTTCCGTATACCTCCTCTTTTTAGTAAGTATGTCTTTCATGAATTTTGCATACTTAGGCATTTGCTCCAATGCTTCGGCAAACAGAATGTTCACTTGCAGTTGTTTGAAAATATCCATGAACCAGGCGTAATGTCGTTCATTCTCCCTCTTAGATGGAGCATTTGGATACGGAAGGTTTTGGATTGGAGTAGCGCTCACTACCTCCTTTCCTTTAGAAACTCTAGACTTCCTCGCTCTTTTCTTTTTCACTCCCTCCACCATCACTTCATCACTCTTATTTTTTTCTACTTCCACACTTTCTTTATTTTCAACTTCACCATTTTTTTCATTCTTTTCAACTTCTTCCTCACTCCACTCCCCAACTTCACCATCAATGCTCTCCTCTATTATTTTCTCCTCATCATTTTTTTCTTCCTCTCTTTTTTCACTCTCATCTCTTTTTTTATTCTCACTAATCAACTCCCTTCCACTTCTCGTCGTTATCGCTTTACAATGCTCTTTAGGATTCGTTTGCGTGTTCGCCGAAAAAGATGGACCGGGTTGTTGTTCCGCTAGTTGTTTAGCAAGTTGTCCGACTTGAGTCTCGAGATTTTTGATTGCCGCATCGTTGCTCTTTTGATTAGCCATCGACATTTGCATAAATTGTGTCAATGTCTCTTCCAACTTTGAAGTCACGACCGGCGGTTGTTGAGGTTGGTAAGGATTTTGGGGAGGGTTTTGACGGCTAGAAGAACCACCCCCATAACCTTGGTTATGGTAATAGTTAGCCCTTGGTTGGAACCCTTGATTCCCTTGAAAGTTTTGTTGTTGATTTTAAAGATGTGGTTGATACGGTTGTTGTTGTTGTTGCCTCGGTTGGTAGTCTCGTTGGTTCGCCATGTAATTCACTTCTTCGAACCCGGGAGGTGGACAAAATCCGGTGTCATGCTCACCTTTGTAAATCTCACAACAAGCTATTTGTTTAGCTTTTGAAGGTTCTCTCAACTCTTTTATTTGTTGAGTTAAGAATTTAACTTGTTGAGAAATGAGTTTGTTTTGGGCAAGAATAACATCGTTCGTCCCAAGTTCAAGCACTCCCAGTTTCTTTAAAGTGTTGCCTCTACTTTGACTTTGGAGATCATTTAGAGCCATTCGGTTAATGATGTCAGTAGCTTCTTCGGCGCTTTTAGACAACAAAGAACCACCTGAAGTAGCATCCAACAAAGTCTTGCAATTTGGTTGAAGGCCATTCTTGAAAATGTGGATTTGCGTCAATTCATCAAAACCGTGCCCTTTGCACTTCCGAAGCATGGATTTGAATATTTCCCACGCCTCATTCAATGATTCGTTGGTTCCTTGCGAAAACACGGAGATTGCCGTTTTGGATTCCATGAAACGGTTGTTGGAGAAAAATCTTTCAATGAACTTCTCTTCCAACACGTTCCAATCCGTCATGACTGCAGGTGTTTGATCCAAGTACCAATCTTTGGCTTTGCCGAGCAAAGCATGGGGAAAAAGTCTTTTGAACAACGGTAGCTCTTGAGCTTGATCAACTCCGGCCGCCAATGCTATCTCATAAAATTTGGTGAGAAAAGCAAAGGGGTCTTCATGGTCCATTCCGGTGAATGGACTTCCATATAGCAAATTAAGAGTTCCCATCTTCATCTCGGCTTGCCTTCCCGTGTGGTTGGCAAACTGAGCAGTATTCCTTGGACTGTTGACACATGGTGTGGAAATGGGCGGTGGTTGTGGTGGTTGATCCATGATAGGTGTGAAAGGTGGTGGATGTGTTGTAGAAGAACTTTCTCCTTGTTCTTGTCGTTGTCTAGCTTGCTGCCTCCTTCGTCTCGTTCTGCTATTCAGTCTCCTTGCGGTTCTTTCTATCTCGGGATCAAAAAGAAGTTGGTCCTCAGGAACCTGCCCTCGCATAAAACGATAGCTGCACACTAAACCAAACAGATTAACAAGCACAAGTCAAAAATTCGAAAGCTAAAAATTAAGCAACTATTGCGATGCTCGCAATATCAATTCACAATCCCCGGCAACGACGCCATTTTGTTGGAATAGGGTTGGTATGTCGGGTTTTTGTTATCGTCTCCACAGGGATTGTGAGATATCGCTGCCGTTCGACAGTTGTTTTAATTCTTAACTCGTAGTAACAAGGGGGGTTTTGGTTTTAGTCACGGTAGCTTGCATAAAAGTGTGAGAAAAGGCGGTAAAAGTTTTGGTTTTTCTATTTGAGAAAGATTGTCAAAGTTAGGGTTCGATGATCACTTTGCATGCATATGTTCGATCAACAAAACTTATAAACTCCTTTAGATGATAAACTATTTCACAAAGTCCTCCCAATGTGTTTATCTCTAACACACATTGTGGGTTTTCCCATTTTGATCCATTGTTGATCTCTCACACAATCTATCAAAATGACAAAATTTTGGTTCAACTTTATGGTGAACAAAATCATTCATTACTATCTCTAGCTAACAAACAAGATTAGATGAAAACCTAGGTAAAGAGTTGGTAAACATCTCTCGATCATAAACCAACACAAAGAGTTATCGATAAAACAAAGTTTTCACCATATATTCATCATTAAATAGTTTACAAATGAAAATCATCCCATATACACACAAAGCTTATGATCATCTACATCTAACCTTGACAAAATGAAGGACTTAGCTACTCATTTTCATGGTAGCTTGTACAACAAGTTTCGGTTGAAGGTTGATCAACATCCAAGTCGAAGAATCGAGATTGGATGGGAATCCACCTTCTTTTTGTAGAATAATGTTAAGAGATGAAGAAAAATGAAGAAAAAATGTTTCTAGGTTACAAAATATGATCCCAAGAAAATCTGAAAAATATCTAAGTTCTAAAAAGTATATTCCAAAAAGTAGCCCCTGCTACTTATAGTATTGCTGTCTGAGCTGTCATGCTCGCTAGGCGAGCAGATTGGTTCGCCTAGCGAGCCCCAAAATAGGCCACCTGAGGCACCTGTGCCAGAAGAATCTTCCAAGCCCTGCTTGCATGTTCGCTAGGCGAAGCCCACGCTTCCTCCTTCGCTCCAGCGAGTTTAGATGGTTTTGCTACTGGAATTGCTCGCTGGGAGCTCGCTAGGTGCTCGCCTAGCGAGTAAGTGCTAGCTGTGAATTTGCCCAAGTCTGGGAGTGTTCGCTACCTCCTTCGCTGGGTGCTCGGCTAGCGAGTTTGCTGACTTTGCTACTGTAAAATTCTGTGGATGTTCGCTGGAAGCTCGCTGGGTGCTCGCCTAGCGAGCACTTTGCTACACCACTCGCCTAGCGAGCATGCTGATGAATGCTTCCTTTCTTGGTCCCTTTGCCATCATTCATGTGCCTTTATTTTCTATTCTTTCATGCCTAATTTCTGCACAATAACACACAAATTAAGGGTACCAAGATCATTTAACATTGTATTGCAAATCATCAAAGGGAAAGGCGGTTTCGAACACTTTAACGACAAAAAGGAGTGAAAGATGCTCACATTTGATAGCTCAGTTTGCCAACCACACGGCAACGGTGCCATTTTGTTGGAATAGGGTTGGTATGTCGGGTTTTTGTTATCGTCTCCACAGGGATTGTGAGATATCGCCGTCGTTCGACAGTTGTTTTAATTCTTAACTCGTAGTAACAAGGGGGGTTTTGGTTTTTGTAACACCCCGATAAAAAAATAAGATAATTATTTAATTTAAGTTAATATTATATTTATTAATTTAATTAAATAATTGGAATTATTGGATTATTATTATTATAATTATTGGAATAATAATAATTGGAAAATATATATAAGTTGGAAATAAGAAAAAGAGTCCCATTTGGTAAAAAGAAAGGGTTTCACGTGAAAAGCAGAGAAGCGGCTGAAAAGAGGAAAGGGGCAAAGAGACAGAGCAAGAGGAAGAAGGTTGGAGAAGAGAAAAGCTTGAAGCTAAAAGATTCGCCGGATTAACTCAGGTAAGGGGGTTTATCGTCGTTTAATGGGTATTATGGGTTAACATGTAATGGGTAGTGATAAGCCATTGATTTGACCCTAATTGGGATGTTGAATGCTGAAAAATGGTGTTGGATAAGTTGTGTTAAAGCTGTAATTGACTCTGTAATTGGATGAGTCTTGATTTCCCGAAAGTGTAGCTTTTTACGGAATTGAAATCGGAGGTCCGGAAGTCCTCCAACGGCGGAAAATGCGGAGAATTCTGCATTCTGCTTCGTGTTAGCGCAGGAACAGCTTTCTGTCTTGCGTTAACCGGTTAACCCAGGGTGTTAACCGGTTAACACTGTTAGGAATTGTGAAGTATTGCTGTTTTGCTTGTGTTAACCGGTTAACCCAGGGCGTTAACCGGTTAACACTGTTGAGTTTTGCCAGAAAGCGTGTTCTGTGTTGCGTTAACCGGTTAACCCAGGGCGTTAACCGGTTAACACTGTTGGAAATTGGAAAAATTGATATTTTAATGTTGTGAACATAATTGGTGATTGGCCTATATCGGTGTGTGATATAGTAGGGATTATTTCCCGTTGTTTTGAGTAGGATAGGTATTAGTAGAGTGTGCTAATACTGTGATTGAATTATTTGGCATGACATGATATGATTATGTGATAAATATGCTGATGATGTGTGAAAATATGCATAATGTTGTGAATGTATATATTATGTATGTAATTGTAGATGGACTGTTTTATGGCTTAGAGTGTGAGCATATGTCCATTGTGGATTGTTGTTGATGTTGCATGCTAGGTGATTTGGCATAGCATAATGTGGCCTTTATGGTGGTAGCTAATTCCCATGGTGAGGAATTAGTGATGTTAGTCATTTTGGACTGTTGTTGATGTTTGCATGCTAGGTGATTAGCGTGCATAGCATGGCCCTTGGGGTGGTAGCTAATTCCCATGGTGAGGAATTAGTGATGTGAGTCACTAGGTCTCAAATGAGTGGGACTAGTGAGCTTGGTAGCCGTACCTGGATTTGGTCGGTGAAGTTGAACTATATGTTCACGAATAGTCGGTACCGCATGCATGGAGTCTCATTGTATAATGTATGTATGACGTATAATATGAATGGATGTATTCCAATATTATACGTGTGTTTTGTGTTGGTGTTGAGTATGAATTGAGATTATACGTGTGCTTTATGTTGGTGTTGAGTATGATGTTTGAGTTGATGTGTCGTTACTGAATGTGTGTTATGATTAGGGTGATGAAATGTGTTAAATTACTTAACATTGCATGATACTTTATAATGCTTATTATATCGATTGAGGAACTCACCCTTACAACTATTTTTCAGGTAACGAGCAGTAATTGAGTAGGAGCTAGTGCTTGGAGTCTAGTGTAGTTCCTTAGTGGGTCATGCTCTGGTAGATGTAACATCGGGATGGGATGTTTTAAATGTTTATTGTTGGTTGTGAACCAGTTTACATGTAATATGCTACATGTTTTGCATGATTGATTTAATCTCTATCCGCTGCGTATTGTGCAAATGCTTTATGTTTTGAATTAATAAAAGAGCATGACAGTTATCATGGTGAATGGTGTGAAGTAATTGTGTGACACCCTTAATTGCATATCTACTCTGATTGATATATGTTGTTATTTTAATTAAACTTTTGGGGTATTTTAGAAGGGTGTTACATAAGTGGTATCAGAGCATAGTCGGTCGAGTCGAGTCGTAATTATTCTGTTTCCCCTGTACGGGATAGGTGTTGTATAACCCTATCAGTACTTATTGTTTTATCTTGTTGGGTTCTCAGAATAGAGATGGCTGGAAGAAGTAGAGACGATGCTGCGATTGCTGAGGCTCTAGGTATGCTAGCTGGAGTACTTGGGGGAAATCCGAATGTTGTGGGAATGGGAGCTGCTCGTCAACTGAGTGAGTTCCAGAAGAACAATCCTCCAATGTTCAAGGGAGCATACGATCCAGATGGTGCTCAGAAGTGGTTGAAGGAGATCGAGAGGATCTTCCGAGTGACTGAGTGTGCCGATAACCAGAAGGTCAGGTTCGGTACGCATATGCTGTCAGAGGAAGCAGATGATTGGTGGGTTGCTACCCGCACTGAGTTGGAAGCTGCCGGGAGTGCTGAGGTCACTTGGGCGGTGTTCAGAGAGAGATTTCTGAGGAAGTACCTTCCAGAGGATGTCAGAGGAAGGAGAGAGATAGAGTTCTTAGAATTGAAGCAAGGCAACCGGTCTGTTACTGAGTATGCTGCTAAGTTCACAGAGCTGTCGAAGTATTACACTCCCTATGATGAGGCTACTGGAGAATTTTCAAAAGGCGTGAGGTTTGAGAACGGGTTACGTCCCGAGATCAAGCAGGCTATTGGGTATCAGCGGATTAGAGTGTTTTCTAATTTGGTCGACTGTTGCAGAATGTTTGAACAGGATACCAAGGCCAGAGCGGAAAGCTATCAGCAGAGGGTTGATAGGAAAGGCAAGAATCAGAATGACCATGGAAAACCGTATGCAGTTGGCAAAGGTTTTCAGAGACAGAGTGGGATGAAGAGGCCTAGTGGGGGAGACTCTAGTGCCCCTGCTAAGTGTTACAGATGTGGTCAGGCTGGACATCATGTCCATGAGTGTACCAGTGCTGCGAGGAAGTGTTTCAAATGTGGCAAAGGTGGTCACTTGGCTGCAGAGTGCCGGTTGAAGACTGTGACTTGTTTCAACTGTGGAGAGGTGGGTCATATCAGTCCACAGTGTCCTAAGCCGAAGAAAGAGAATCAGTCGGGAGGCAAGGTCTTTGCTTTACCGGGTTCTGAGACTTATGCAGATGATCGTTTGATCCGAGGTACGTGTTATATTAATGGCTTTCCTCTTGTAGCTATTATTGACACAAGTGCGACTCATTCCTTTATATCTTTGGATTGTGCTGTGAAACTTAAATTAGAGATATCTGAGATGCATGGAAGTATGGTGATTGATACTCCTGCGAAGGGTTCAGTGACTACTACTTCAGTTTGTTTAAATTGTCCTTTGAGTATTTTTGGTAGAGACTTTGGGATGGACCTAGTGTGTCTTCCACTTGTGCAGATTGATGTTATTCTGGGTATGAACTGGTTGGTGTTTAACCGAGTCTATATCAATTGTTTTGATAAAACTGTGATCTTTCCTGAGATTGAGGAAGGAAAGAGTTTGTTTCTGTCAGCAAGGCAGGTGAATGAGGCAGTAGCAGATGGGGCAGAGTTGTTTATGCTGTTAGCGACTTTGGAGGCTAAAGATAAACTAGTGATTTGCGATCTAGCCGTGGTGTGCGATTTTCCTGATGTGTTTCCGGAAGAAGTGAACGAATTACCGCCAGAGCGTGAAGTTGAGTTCTCGATTGATTTGGTACCTGGTACTAGGCCGGTGTCAATGGCTCCGTACCGTATGTCTGCTGTTGAGTTAACTGAATTGAAGAGTCAGTTGGAAGATCTGTTGGATAAGAAATTTATTCGTCCGAGTGTGTCACCGTGGGGTGCACCGGTGTTGTTGGTTAGAAGAAGTTAGTTTTCTTGGTCATGTGATTTCAAGAGGTGGTATTGCTGTTGATCCTTCTAAGATAGAAGCGGTATCTCAGTGGGAAGCTCCGAAGTCTGTTGCTGAGATTCGAAGTTTCCTTGGTTTGGCTGGTTATTATAGGAAGTTCATTGAGGGATTTTCTAAGTTGGCGTTACCGTTAACGATGTTGACTAGAAAGGGGCAAGCGTTTGTTTGGGACTCAAAATGTGAAGAAGGTTTCCAAGAGTTAAAAAGAAGGTTAACTATTGCTCCTGTTCTGATATTACCAAGTCCGTCAGAACCATTTGAGGTTTACTGTGATGCTTCATTGTTGGGTTTGGGTGGTGTGTTGATGCAGAATAAGCAGGTTGTAGCTTATGCTTCGAGACAACTGAAGGTTCATGAGAGGAACTATCCGACACACGATTTAGAGTTGGCAGCTGTGGTATTTGTTCTGAAGTTATGGAGGCATTACTTGTACGGGTCAAGATTTGAAGTTTTCAGTGACCATAAAAGTTTGAAGTATTTGTTTGATCAGAAAGAGCTGAATATGAGACAGAGGAGATGGTTAGAGTTTCTGAAGGATTATGACTTTGGTTTGAATTACCATCCGGGTAAAGTAAACGTAGTGGCTGATGCATTGAGTCGGAAATCATTGCATATGTCTATGTTAATGGTTAAGGAATTGGATTTAATTGAGCAGTTTAGAGACTTGAGTTTGGTGTGTGAGAGTACTCACAATAGTGTTAAATTGGGAATGTTGAAGTTAACGAGTGGTATTCTGGATGAGATTAGAGAGGGTCAGAAATCCGATGTGCTTTTGGTTGATAAGTTGACTTTAGTAAATCAAGGTCAAGGTGGTGAATTCAGAGTTGATGAGAATGGTGTTTTGAAATTTGGTAATCGGGTGTGTATTCCGGATGTTACCGAACTTAAGAAGAGTATTCTTGAGGAAGGACATCGTAGTGGCCTGAGTATTCATCCTGGAGCTACGAAGATGTATCATGATTTGAAAAAGTTATTTTGGTGGCCGGGAATGAAAAGAGAAATTGCGAGTTTTGTTTATTCTTGTTTGACTTGTCAGAAGTCAAAGATTGAGCATCAGGAGCCGTCTGGGCTAATGCAACCGTTGGCTATTCCATAGTGGAAGTGGGATAATATCAGTATGGATTTTGTTTCTGGTTTACCGAGGACAATTAAGAATTTTGAAGCTATTTGGATGATTGTCGACAGATTGACAAAATCGGCTCATTTCATTCCGATCAGAATGGATTATCCGTTAGAGAGATTAGCCGAGTTGTATATTGAGAAGATTGTAAGTTTGCATGGTATTCCCTCGAGTATTGTTTCGGACAGAGATCCTAGATTTACATCGAAGTTCTGGGAAGGTTTGCAGAGGGCTTTGGGAACTAAGCTGAGATTGAGTTCTGCATATCATCCGCAGACTGATGGTCAGACTGAGAGGACGATTCAGACACTGGAGGATCTTTTGAGGGCTTGTGTTTTGGAAAAGGGAGGTACTTGGGATTGTTATTTACCTTTGATTGAGTTTACCTACAACAATAGTTTTCATTCGAGCATTGGTATGGCACCGTTTGAAGCTTTGTATGGTAGGAGATGTCGGACACCTTTATGTTGGTATGAGTCCGGTGAGAGCGCTGTGGTTGGACCGGAGATTGTTCAACAGACTACGGAAAAGATTAAGATGATTCAGGAGAAGATGAGAATTGCTCAGAGTCGTCAGAAGAGTTATCACGACAAGAGAAGGAAGTCACCTGAGTTTCAAGAGGGGGATCATGTGTTTCTCCGTGTTACTCCGATAACTGGAGTTGGTCGAGCTTTGAAGTCGAAGAAGTTGACACCTCGATTTATTGGTCCTTATCAGATTTTGGAGAGGATAGGGGAGGTAGCCTATCGTATCGCTTTACCGCCGTCACTTGCGAATTTGCATGAGGTTTTTCATGTGTCTCAGTTGAGGAGGTACATTCCTGATCCGTCGCATGTAGTCCAAATAGATGATGTACAGGTGAGAGATAACCTGACTGTTGAAACATCAGCTATGAGGATCGAGGATCGAGAGTTGAAGCAGTTGCGGGGTAAAGAGATTGCTTTGGTAAAGGTAGCTTGGGGAGGACCAGCAGGTGGCAATGTGACTTGGGAACTTGAGAGTCAGATGAAGGAGTCTTATCCGGAGTTATTCGCTTGAGGTATGTTTTCGAGGACGAAAACTCTTTTAGTGGGGGAGAGTTGTAACACCCCGATAAAAAAATAAGATAATTATTTAATTTAAGTTAATATTATATTTATTAATTTAATTAAATAATTGGAATTATTGGATTATTATTATTATAATTATTGGAATAATAATTATTGGAAAATATATATAAGTTGGAAATAAGAAAAAGAGTCCCATTTGGTAAAAAGAAAGGGTTTCACGTGAAAAGCAGAGAAGCGGCTGAAAAGAGGAAAAGGGCAAAGAGACAGAGCAAGAGGAAGAAGGTTGGAGAAGAGAAAAGCTTGAAGCTAAAAGATTCGCCGGATTAACTCAGGTAAGGGGGTTTATCGTCGTTTAATGGGTATTATGGGTTAACATGTAATGGGTAGTGATAAGCCATTGATTTGACCCTAATTGGGATGTTGAATGCTGAAAAATGGTGTTGGATAAGTTGTGTTAAAGCTGTAATTGACTCTGTAATTGGATGAGTCTTGATTTCCCGAAAGTGTAGCTTTTTACGGAATTGAAATCGGAGGTCCGGAAGTCCTCCAACGGCGGAAAATGCGGAGAATTCTGCATTCTGCTTCGTGTTAGCGCAGGAACAGCTTTCTGTCTTGCGTTAACCGGTTAACCCAGGGTGTTAATCGGTTAACACTGTTAGGAATTGTGAAGTATTGTTGTTTTGCTTGCGTTAACCGGTTAACCCAGGGCGTTAACCGGTTAACACTGTTGAGTTTTGCCAGAAAGCGTGTTCTGTGTTGCGTTAACCGGTTAACCCAGGGCGTTAACCGGTTAACACTGTTGGAAATTGGAAAAATTGATATTTTAATGTTGTGAACATAATTGGTGATTGGCCTATATCGGTGTGTGATATAGTAAGGATTATTTCCCGTTGTTTTGAGTAGGATAGGTATTAGTAGAGTGTGCTAATACTGTGATTGAATTATTTGGCATGACATGATATGATTATGTGATAAATATGCTGATGATGTGTGAAAATATGCATAATGTTGTGAATGTATATATTATGTATGTAATTGTGGATGGACTGTTTTATGGCTTAAAGTGTGAGCATATATCCATTGTGGATTGTTGTTGATGTTGCATGCTAGGTGATTTGGCATAGCATAATGTGGCCTTTATGGTGGTAGCTAATTCCCATGGTGAGGAATTAGTGATGTTAGTCATTTTGGACTGTTGTTGATGTTTGCATGCTAGGTGATTAGCGTGCATAGCATGGCCCTTGGGGTGGTAGCTAATTCCCATGGTGAGGAATTAGTGATGTGAGTCACTAGGTCTCAAATGAGTGGGACTAGTGAGCTTGGTAGCCGTACCTGGATTTGGTCGATAAAGTTGAACTATATGTTCACGAATAGTCGGTACCGCATGCATGGAGTCTCATTGCATAATGTATGTATGACGTATAATATGAATGGATGTATTCCAATATTATACGTGTGTTTTGTGTTGGTGTTGAGTATGAATTGAGATTATACGTGTGCTTTATGTTGGTGTTGAGTATGATGCTTGAGTTGATGTGCCGTTACTGAATGTGTGTTATGATTAGGGTGATGAAATGTGTTAAATTACTTAACATTGCATGATACTTTATAATGCTTATTATATCGATTGAGGAACTCACCCTTACAACTATTTTTCAGGTAACGAGCAGTAATTGAGTAGGAGCTAGTGCTTGGAGTCTAGTGTAGCTCCTTAGTGGGTCATGCTCTGGTAGATGTAACATCGGGATGGGATGTTTTAAATGTTTATTGTTGGTTGTGAACCAGTTTACATGTAATATGCTACATGTTTTGCATGATTGATTTAATCTCTATCCGCTGCGTATTGTGCAAATGCTTTATGTTTTGAATTAATAAAAGAGCATGACAGTTATCATGGTGAATGGTGTGAAGTAATTGTGTGACACCCTTAATTGCATATCTACTCTGATTGATATATGTTGTTATTTTAATTAAACTTTTGGGGTATTTTAGAAGGGTGTTACAGTTTTAGTCACGGTAGCTTGCATAAAAGTGCGAGAAAAGGCGGTAAAAGTTTTGGTTTTTCTATTTGAGAAAGATTGTCAAAGTTAGGGTTCGACGATCCCTATGCATGCATATGTTCGATCAACAAAACTTATAAACTCCTTTAGATGATAAACTATTTCATAAAGTCCTCCCAATGTGTTTATCTCTAACACACATTGTGGGTTTTCCCATTTTGATCCATTGTTGATCTCTCACACAATCTATCAAAGTGATAACTTTTTGATTCAACTTTATGGTGAACAAAATCATTCATTACTATCTCTAGCTAACAAACAAGATTGGATGAAAACCTAGGTAAATAGTTGGTAAACATCTCTCGATCATAAACCAACACAAAGAGTTATCGATAAAACAAAGTTTTCACCATATATTCATCATTAAAGAGTTTACAAATGAAAATCATCCCATATAAACACAAAGCTTATGATCATCTACATCTAACCTTGACAAAATGAAGGACTTAGCTACTCATTTTCATGGTAGCTTGTACAACAAGTTTCGGTTGAAGGTTGATCAACATCCAAGTCGACGAATCGAGATTGGATGGGAATCCACCTTCTTTTTATAGAATAATGTTAAGAGATGAAGACAAATAAAGAAAAAGTGTTTCTAGGTTACAAAGTATGATCCCAAGAAAATCTGTAAAATATCTAAGTTCTAAAAAGTATATTCCAAAAAGTAGCCCCTGCTACTTATAGCACTGCTGTCTGAGCTGTCATGCTCGCTAGGCGAGCAGATTGGTTCGCCTAGCGAGCCCCAAAATAGGCCACCTGAGGCACCTGCGCCAGAAGAATCTTCCAAGCCCTGCTTGCATGTTTGCTAGGCGAAGAAACCTTCGCTAGGCGAAGCCCACGCTTCCTCCTTCGCTCCAACGAGTTTAGATGGTTTTGCTCGCTGGGAGCTCGCTAGGTGCTCGCCTAGCGAGTCAGTGCTAGCGGTGAATTTGCCCAAGTCTAGGAGTGTTCGCTACCTCCTTCGTTGGGTACTCGCCTAGCGAGTTTGCTAACTTTGCTACTGTAAAATTCTGGGGATGTTCGCTGGAAGCTCGCTGGGTGCTCGCCTAGCGAGCACTTCGCTACAGCACTCGCCTAACGAGCATGCTGATGAATGCTTCCTTTCTTGGTCCCTTTGCCATCATTCATGTGCCTTTGTTTTCTATTCTTTCATGCCTAATTTCTGCACAATAACACACAAATTAAGGGTACCAAGATCATTTAACATTGTATTGCAAATCATCAAAGGCAAAGTCGGTTTCGAACACTTTAACGACAAAAAGGAGTGAAAGATGCCCACATTTCATAGCTCAGTTTGCCAACCACACGGCAACGGCGCCATTTTGTTGGAATAGGGTTGGTATGTCGGGTTTTTGTTATCGTCTCCACAGGGATTGTGAGATATCGCCGCCGTTCGACAGTTGTTTTAATTCTTAACTCGTAGTAACAAGGGGGGTTTTGGTTTTAGTCACGGTAGCTTGCATAAAAGTGTGAGAAAAGGCGATAAAAGTTTTGGTTTTTCTATTTGAGAAAGATTGTCAAAGTTAGGGTTCGACGATCACTTTGCATGCATATGTTCGATCAACAAAACTTATAATCTCCTTTAGATGATAAACTATTTCACAAAGTCCTCCCAATGTGTTTATCTCTAAAACACATTGTGGGTTTTCCCATTTTGATCCATTGTTGATCTCTCACATAATCTATCAAAATGACAACTTTTTGGTTCAACTTTATGGTGAACAAAATCATTCATTACTATCTCTAGCTAACAAACAAGATTCGATGAAAACCTAGGTAAAGAGTTGGTAAACATCTCTCGATCATAAACCAACACAAAGAGTTATCGTAAAACAAAGTTTTCACCATATATTCATCATTAAAGAGTTTACAAATGAAAATCATCCCATATACACACAAAGCTTATGATCATCTACATCTAACCTTGACAAAATGAAGGACTTAGCTACTCATTTTCATGGTAGCTTGTACAACAAGTTTCGGTTGAAGGTTGATCAACATCCAAGTCGAAGAATTGAGATTGGATGGGAATCCACCTTCTTTTTGTAGAATAATGTTAAGAGATGAAGACAAATGAAGAAAAAGTGTTTCTAGGTTACAACGTATGATCCCAAGAAAATCTGAAAAATATCTAAGTTCTAAAAAGTATATTCCAAAAATTAGCCCCTGCTACTTATAGTACTGCTGTCTGAGCTGTCATGCTCGCTAGGCGAGCAGATTGGTTCGCCTAGCGAGCCCCAAAATAGGCCACCTGAGGCACCTGTGCCAGAAGAATCTTCCAAGCCCTGCTTGCATCTTCTCTAGGCGAAGAAACCTTCGCTAGGCGAAGCCCACGCTTCCTCCTTCGCTCCAGCGAATTTAGATGGTTTTGCTACTAGAATTGCTCGCTGGGAGCTCGTTAGGTGCTCGCCTAGCGAGTAAGTGCTAGCTGTGAATTTGCCCAAGTCTGGGAGTGTTCGCTACCTCCTTCGCTGGGTGCTCGTCTAGCGAGTTTGCTGACTTTGCTACTGTAAAATTCTGGGGATGTTCGCTGGAAGCTCGCTGGGCGCTCGCCTAGCGAGCACTTCGCTACAGCACTCGCCTAGCGAGCATGCTGATGAATGCTTCCTTTCTTGGTCCCTTTGCCATCATTCATGTGCCTTTGTTTTCTATTCTTTCATGCCTAATTTCTGCACAATAACACACAAATTAAGGGTACCAAGATCATTTAACATTGTATTGCAAATCATCAAAGGCAAAGTCGGTTTCGAACACTTTAACGACAAAAAGGAGTGAAAGATGCCCACATTTGATAGCTAAAATAAGCACTTTTGGGCATCTAACACCATTCTCAATGTGGGGCATAGACATGATTGGTATGATTGAGCCTAAAGCTGCAAATGGACATCGGTTCATTCTGGTTGCCATTGACTACTTCACTAAGTGGGTAGAAGCAGCTTCTTATGCCAATTTGACAAAGCAAGTCGTCACTCGGTTTATCAAGAAAGAGATAATTTGTCGCTACGGAACTCCTAGAAAGATTATCACTGATAATGGATCAAATCTGAATAATAAGATGATGAAGGAGTTGTGCGAGAATTTCAAGATTGAACATCATAACTCGTCACCTTATAGGCCAAAGATGAACGGAGCTGTAGAGGCAACTAACAAGAATATCAAGAAGATCATTCAGAAGATGGTGAAAACTTATAAAGATTGGCACGAGATGCTACCCTTTGCTTTGCACGGATATCGAACAGCTGTTCGCACTTCAACAGGGGCAACCCCTTTCTCGCTAGTCTATGGAATGAAGGCTGTGCTACCGATAGAGGTTGAGATCCCATTGTTGAGAGTCTTGATGGAGACGGAATTAGAAGAAGCAGAATGGATTCAAACCAGGTTTGACCAGCTCAATCTAATCGAAGAAAAGAGGATGACGACATTGTGTCATGGTCAGTTATATCAGAGGAGACTCAAGCGGGCATTTGACAAGAAGGTCCGACCTCGAGAGTTTAATGTAGGTGAACTAGTTTTGAAAAAGATAATCTCCCTCCAAAAGGATTCACGTGGCAAGTGGATTCCAAACTATGAAGGACCATTTGTGGTAAAGAAAGCTTTCTCTGGTGGAGCTTTAGTTCTCACGAACATGGACGGAGAAGAGTTGACACACCCCGTCAATTCTGACGCAGTCAGAAAGTATTATGCCTAAGAAAAAGAGATGGATAATAAAAGCTCGCTAAGTTGAAAACCCGAAAGGGCAACTTAGGCAAAAAATGAGCATCCCGGTGAGTTGAAAACCCGAAAGGGCGGCTCAGGCAAAAATTAGGGATAAAAAAAAAGTTAAGCCCGGTAAGTCGAAAACCCGAAAGGGCGACTTAAGCAAAAAAGGGTAAAATCTCCCGGTGAATTGAAACTCTTAAGGAGCAGTTAGCGCAAAAGTTAGGGAATATCCAAAGGCATAATACTGCTGCGACACAAGTCAACACCGCAACAAAGCTCAGATGGAAGAAAACAGTCCAATTACCATCTCCAAAAGCAAAGTAATGAGGACTAGAGGACATAGGGGAAAGTAGCAAAGTTGTATTTCGTTGGAAAATCAGTTAAATTTTTGTTGCCATTTACTTGCTTTCTTTCTCTGTAATCTTCTCTTAGAGGGGTTTACATCTTCATGAATACCATGTATGAGTTATTCTTCTCATCAAATAAAATTGTTCAGTTAAACATTGCTTTACCAATTATTTCTATTTTTCTGCTTAATGTCGCTTTTTATTTTTGATAAGATAAAAACATTAAAATAGTGGAAACGACAAAGCTTTTGAAAACTTTAATTTGTTTTGATTTTGAAAGTATAAAAGGAACGTTTGTTGGTTTACAACAATGCATCTGGTTCACAAGACGTGGGACATTTCCTAGATCATTGTAATCTAAAGCAAGTTTGAAGTGGATTTTCTTCCGGAAGCAAGAAGTCCTCATTGAAGCCGCTTGGCGGAAAAGCAGAAATCAGAATTTTTTGCAACAAAAAAATCATCTTCATGGTGACAAAACTATCCAAGACAAGGCGTTGGGGAATCCGAGCTTGATACCCACAAAATGCATAAACTAATATATTCATGCACTCACATTCATTTTGCATATCATGTACAAAAACAGATCATGCATAAACCTCAGCCGAATTCAGCAACTTCTCAAGGAAGTTCAATATAATCCTCAACAAACCAAGATTCAAGGGGTGTGTGTTCTCAGAAGTAGAACAATTATTCTCTTCAGTAAGTACTTTCAGAATTTGATCCTTGTTGGCATTGATTCTTAAGATGAGTTTCTTCCCTAGCAAGGTGATTGATGTTCTCCCATTGGAACTCTGGTGTCAACGGAATTTCTGCTTGGTTTCCCCAGTAGATATCTCCCCACAGAGTTTCTCCAACATTGTATTTTCTCCAACAAAACTTCATGAACTTCCCAAGCGAGTTTCATAGCAGTATGCTTCCTTGAGAAAGGTATCCCCAATAGTTTTATCTTCAGCAAGTCTCGTTGGAGTAGAGGTCTAAGATGGACATCTCTTTGCAAGTAAGCAATCTCCCCAATGAGTCTAATGGACAAGAGTTCCATGAACAAATAAGCTTTACTGAATGTTCCTCAGTATATCTCTAGCGAGCCTCATGTGTGTTTATTTCCCATAGAGTCTCTTGTATTCCCCAACAGGTTTCTTCAATCAATCCAGGGAAGAGTTAGTGTTCCATGTTGATCTACTATGCGATGGAGCATTAGGTTGGACCTGTCAGTTCGATAATTGGGAGTAAGGTTAATCCTTTTGAATATCATTAACTTTTCATCCCCAACAAGTCTTTGGGATCTTCTCATTCCCCAAAAGAGTCTTTTGTCGGCCAAGAGCAGCTGAATATACGGTTATTTACCAAAGAAAGCATTTTGTTTATTCCTCAGCAATTTGCATCAACCAAGAGCAGTTGAATGCATTAGTTTCAACCGAGAGGAGCTGAATACTATTTTATTTCCCAGCAGTTTACTTCAACCAAGAGCAGTTGAATGCTTTAGTTTCAGCCAAGAGCAGTTGGACACCATTTTATTTTATGCAATAGTTTCAGCCAAGAGCAGCTGAACATTATTTTTATCTCCCAGTTTTGCTTCAACCATGAGCAGTTGAATGCAGTGGTTTCAGTAAAAAAACAGCTGAACACTATTTTGTTTTACAATCATTGAATGCATCAGTTTCAGCCAAGAGTTTCTGAATATGACATCTTTAGCCAAAAGCAGTTGAATATGATCGTTTATTCCCCCAGGAGTGTCTGCCTTCAACGAAGAACGTCTGAAGACCAGTCGTGCATGTTACCTTATAACAGATCCATCCCAGAGTCTTTTGTCAGTCAAGAGCAACTGAACGTGATTCTCTCATCCCCAATCATTTGCATGTCATCTGAGAAATCAAGAGCATTTCTCAATTCATTTACATTCATGATTAAGGAATCAAGATTATTTCTTAATTCATTTGCATTTCATCTGAGAAATCGAGAGCATTTCTCAATTCATTTACATTCATGATTAAGAAATCAAGATTATTTCTTAATTCATTTGCATTTCATCTGAGAAATCAAGAGCATTTCTCAATTTATTTACATTCATGATTAAGAAATCAAGAGTATTTCTTAACTCATACATATTTCATTTACACTCATGATTAAGAAATCAGGAGTATTTTTTAACTCATCTGCATGTCATCTGAGAAATCAAGAGTATTTCTCAATTCATTTACATTCATGATTAAGGAATCAAGAGTATTTCTTAACTCATCTTCATATCATCTGAGAAATCAAGAGTATTTCTCAATTCATTTACATTCATGATTAAGGAATCAAGAGTATTCCTTAATTCATTTGCATATCATCTGAGAAATCAAGAGCATTTCTCAATTCATTTACATTCATGATTAAGGAATCAAGAGTATTTCTTAATTCATTTGCATAGCATCTAAGAAGTCAAGAGCATTTCTCAACATATTTACATTCATGATTAAGGAATCAAGAGTATTTCTTAATTCATCTACATTCTCATGACTAAGAAATCAAGAGTATTTCTTAACTCATACATAGTTCATTTACATTCATGATTAAGAAACCAAGAGTACATCAAAACATCCATCAACACAACACAACCACAACTATAACATAATTAAATTATGAAAAATAATTTAAATAAAATTGGGACATTATAGAGAACAAGTCAATCATCAATCTTGCAAATAATTCAGTTCTGCATGAAAGGATAAGTACATTGAAGCTAAATTTCACTTCCTAAGGGAGAAGGTAAATCAAGGTGAACTTGAAGTGGGATATTGCTTGAGTGAAGCATAATTGACCGACATTTTCACCAAAGGATTGAAGATCGACAGATTCTTGACTTTGAGAAAGAAATTAAGAATAGTTCAAATCGATTATGATTAATTTGTGTTCTACAACTTGAATTATAAAGGGGTGTGTTGTGATATAATCTAAGTTAGTTAGTTACTTTGTTAACAAGTTAGTTTATTATGGTAGTTACTTGAGAATCAATCAATCAATATAATTACTTTTCATTCTCTCTCAATGTCTATCTCAATCCGCTTAACTAACTAACTAACTTGGATTATATCATAGTACTTCTTGAATTGAATTCTAATCTAGAACTTATGATTATGATAGAATGAGTAAAAAAAAAATTAATATAAAAGCCAAATATACATTTTATCTTGTCTATATATTTTTTAAATGAAAAAATAACATATTTATTTTATATGATTGTATTATGTTTATATATAGATCAAAAACAAAAGGTTACAGCGAAATGGAAAAATAATTTAAATTTGTTAATATAATCACATTATTTATTTACGGATAAAGAAAAATTGAAAAAAGATTATAAAAAGTCATTTAAATATAAAAATAATTAAAAATAAATTTCAATTAATTAAAATTTTCTTTACTTGGCGGAAATAAAGACATTCAAAGCTTTTTTTTTAACAGCTAAGAAAATCTGATTTAATTGACACGATAATTTTTCAAAGATATCTATTTTAATAATTTGTGACGTGAGAATTCAAAATGTAGTGTAATATTAGAAAAAAAATCTTTGGATTAAAAGTAAGATATTTAAGATTCTAAAAACATTTTATGTTCATAAAGCTATAGCATGTAATGAATTTGAAATCTTTGAATTTGAAGTTAGATATATATATTTTGGATCTTGTTACATAATTATACGATTTGGGAGTGGATTTTATATTTGTGGTTTTAAATAATTAATAATCACAAATATTTCTTTAACTCAAAATTGTTATATATTAGGCAATAAATTATTTTTTAATATTTTTCAAAAATATATAAAGAGTTTAACAACTATATGTCTAAAAAAAATATAGATTTTACTAAATATACCTCCCAATATACGTAAGTATTTATTTATTTTCCTAGATTTTAAATATTTGTTTATTTATTAAATCATATTTAACAGATTTAGGATACAACTGTCAATAAAAATTAGGATAGCATAAATAGCTATTATAACTATTTTATAATATTTAGTTTTAGTATTATCTCATGAAATCAAAAATACTTATTAAAATTTTCTTTTTAACCAAATTAAACAGAATTTTATTTATATTATAAAACAGATTTGACCTCTTTAATTGGTAATTTTATATTAAAGATAAGATTTTACATAAATTACTATTATAAAATATAATTTTGTCTTTTTTCTACGTGTATATAATAATTTGGGTTAGAGCTAACAATTCATCATTTCAAAATTACAAACAATGTCTAAGCATAATATTTTTCTATTCTTTTTCTGTGTGTCTATAATTTTTTTGGTTTGTGATGCCACTCAAAATGGTAATGAATACATTGTATACATGGGCTCACTTCCTAAAGAAAAATCATATTCTCCAACCTCTCATCATTTGAACATGTTGCAACAAGTCTTTGATGGTGGCAACATACAAAATTTCTTAATTAGAAGTTATAAGAGAAGTTTCAATGGTTTTGTTGCGATACTCAATGATCAACAAAGAGAAAAAATTGTTAGCATGAAAGGTGTTGTCTCAGTTTTTCCAAATCAAAACTTTCACATACAAACGACGAGATCCTGGAATTTTATTGGATTACCTCAAACAATCAAAAGAGATCCGATTATTGAGAGTGATTTGATAGTTGGAGTCATAGATAGCGGAATATGGCCAGAGTCTCAAAGTTTCAATGACAAAGGTATATATTTTATCAGTCAAATTAAAACATATTAGTATAATTATCTTTATATGTTAATTATTATATTTAATTAGTTCCTATTGTATGCAAATTTGTTTATCAATGTATATTTTTTTTAGATGTTAGCAATTATAAGTGGTATATATCTATTGAATGAAGATTAACCATTAACTTCCTTATCACTCTTCCAGATTCCAGAACATTGCTCAGTTTCAATTATTAAGCCAACTTTACATTTTCATATTTATAAATTGTTTTTGTAACTTAGAACATTGAGCAAAATTATTGTTTATATGGTAGGAAGAAATAATAAATGATAAGAGGAGTAACAATATTTATATATTTGAGTGTATTTATTTATTAAAGCCGTTGAGTTTTATGATTGATCAGGTCTTGGTCCCATTCCCAAAAAGTGGAAGGGAGTTTGTAAAGGTGGTGCTAACTTCACTTGCAACAACAAACTCATTGGAGCACGATTTTATGGTAACACAGATAGTGCAAGAGATGAGGCTGGTCATGGAACTCACACATCATCAACTGCAGGTGGAAGAGAGGTGCAAGGTGTGAGCTTTTTTGATCTTGCAAAAGGCACCGCAAGAGGTGGAGTCCCATCTTCAAGGATTGCTATGTATAAAATATGTGGTTCAGATGGTGCATGCAGTAGTGCTAGTATATTAGGTGCATTTGATGATGCCATTGCAGATGGTGTTGACATCATTTCACTCTCTGTTGGGGGTCAAGTTGCACTAGATTTTTTGAAAGATCCTATTGCCATTGCTTCTTTTCATGCCATGGAGAAGGGAATACTCACATCACATTCTGCAGGAAACTCTGGTCCTGACGTGAGTACTACTTCAAGTGTAGCACCTTGGTTATTTAGTGTTGCAGCAACTACCATAGATCGCAAATTCATTAGTAAGCTCATTCTTGGAAATGGAAAAACTTTCCTTGGTAGTTCAGTTAATCCTTTCCCCTCAAATGGCACAAAAATTCCAATAGCTAAGACCACTTGCTCTAAAGGCTTAGATACAATATTGGTCGAAGGTAAGATTGTTTTGTGCGAATTATCGGGGTTCGAAGCTCCAGCTTCTCAAAATGGTGCATATGGTTTAGTATCAAATGTTGAAGAGTCTCTGAATGACGTGGCTTTTGTCTCTAGTATGCCTTCAACTAACTTGAACTCAAAAGACTTTAAACTTGCTCAATCTTACATAAATTCCACTAGATCCCCTGAAGGTGAAATTTTGAAGAGTGAGATCTTACATGACACAACTGCGCCTAGAGTTGCTTCTTTCTCTTCTCGTGGTCCAAATCTAGTGGTTCCAGATATAATGAAACCAGATATAAGTGCCCCAGGAGTGGATATCTTGGCTGCATTTTCACCTCTATCCCCACCTTCTTCTAGTGTTTATGACACCAGAAAGGTTAGTTATAATATAGAATCTGGAACCTCCATGTCGTGTCCTCACATTGCCGGAATCGCTGCATATGTGAAATCATTTCATCCAAATTGGTCACCCGCTGCTATCAAATCTGCTATCATGACCACAGCAAAACCTGTGAATGGTACTTATAATAATTTGGCCGGGGAGTTTTCTTATGGATCAGGGAATGCCAATCCGCCACTAGCAGTTAACCCGGGACTTATTTATAACATCACAAAGGATGATTATGTGCAAATGCTTTGCAATTATGGTTACAATGATGAAAAAATTAAACAAATTAGTGGCGAAAACTCAAGATGTCGTGGAACTTCTAACCCATCATTAGTAAAAGATCTAAATTATCCTGCACTAGTGATTCCTGTTGTACCGAAAAAACAATTCAATATCAAGTTTCCTAGAACTGTTACCAATGTTGGCTCTCCTACTGCAACCTATAAGGCTATTGTCACTCCAATTCCAAATGTCAAGATTATCGTGGCGCCAAATCTCCTCTCATTCAAATCATTAAATGAGAAACAATCATTTGTCGTCACAGTTGTTGGAAGTGTAGGATCAAGTCAAACTGAGTTCACTTCGTCACTTGTTTGGTCAGATGGCACCCACAATGTCAGGAGTCCAATCATCGTACAATTAACGTCTTAAACCATGTTATTATTATGAAAAATAAACATGTGATTATTTTGTAATTAAACCATATAACCACCAATGGCTCTTTCTTGTGTTTGAGTTTAGTGCATTCATGAAAAATAAAAATTTATATGGCTGCAAAAGATTCCTTCTTTAAGAAATAAAAAAAATTTCGCATTCAAATTGTTCATTTCTTCATGGAAATTCTAGTCTCACTTCAAAATTCCATATTTTGTTGATGTAATTGGTATTAGTATTTGAATGTGATGAATGTAACCCGATGTGAAATTGTGATTAATGTCGATAGAATCTCTTAACTGATCATGAATAGAATGTGTGTGTTAATAAAGTTCTAACTCTGACAAAGTTCTTGTTTTTTTTATTATCGGGGTGTGGGTTACTTGAAGCAGTAATCATTCTAAAGATATTTAATCTTTAGTTTACTTTATTTCTTGTTTTTTCTTCTTTGAAATATTAAATGAACAATTATTTCAATACAATCATGAATTATTAATATTGTTTAACCAATGTTCTCCGATTTAAAGAGACATAAGATTCATGTTTTGAGAAAGATAATTGATAAATAAAAATGTTGACGACGTAAATTAGAAATGTTCATGTACAGTTTTGTAAAAAAAAAACAAATCCAACCTAACCGAGCTATAACAAAAGTTTGCTCAATATTTTTTCAATAAATACTTGTATTAATAAAACACAAGGGGTGTTAACCCAATACAAAAGGGAACAAAACTGAATCAAACTATTGGTTCGATGCACCAGTTTTAAATTTTAAACCGTATCAACCGTTACTAAATTTTTTTATTAAAAAAACCATGAATTAAACCATTATATTTTTTTAATAAAAAATCCTTTATGACTTCTCATTTCAATATTTTTCTATAAGCATTTTTTATATAATAAAATGATAATTTAATATTAATCAAAACAACTATTCTATTTTTAAAATAAAAATTATTTTCAAAAGTATTTTACACACAATTATAGTAAAATATAAAAAAAATGAAACAAATTATACTTAAATCAAAATAAGTAATTTATACTCTATTATTTAAATATAGTTTACATAATGCAAATTTTAGAATTTAAATTTACTTATTAATCGTTCAATGAAATTTGATTTTTGTATGATAGTAATTTTTATTGTTTAAAATAAACTTCAAATTAAATTTATGTTTAAAGCAGTGAAGCAGGTAAGTTATATTAAACTGTACCAAAAAATATGCATAATGTAGTGCAGTAATACCAAATGAGTGACACTAATATCATATCTTCTTAATGGTTAATAATCGCGGTCCGATTTAAATCGATTTTAGTATTGCAAACACTCCTAAATTATATTAGAGTTTGTACACGTGAATAATTAGGATAATTCAACTTATACCCAAGTTTGTATAAGACCGATAAAAACTCGAATGTAGGAAAGATGAAATTTGGAATTTTGTGTGAAAAGGATAGGTTTTTCTGAATGTATTTTTCTGAATCCAGAATGCTCAATTTATAGTTCAAACTAATGTTGTTTCATAAGGTTGCGACCATTGATGAAACACACACTTTCAGCAATACTTTTGCTAAATTTTGCACGGTTTCGCCTACAACAATATTTTTCAAATGTTATACAGTTTCACCTAAAGCAACACTTTTACCAAATATTGCACTGTTTCACCTACAACAAAAGTTTAAAAGGTTATACTATTTTGGATTCTGCAATACTTCAAGAAGTGTTCCTATTTCTTAATTCAAAATACAAACTACATAATGCAACACTTCACAAGTGTTGCCTCCTATTCATGAATTAAAAATACAAATTGCATACTACAACACTTCATAAGTGTTGGTTATATCTGAATAAAAAAAATCAACCTTCACTTGCATAATTTCTTGTCATTTTGAAACACACTCAAGATTATTAATTGTTAATAATTTACAACAATCCCCAACTTGTTCTAAAAATGGCAAGACCAATTCTAATAAAAGAGAAACAAAAAATGTTAATACAATTAAGTATCTTTTGATTTGAACTTAATCTTAGTAAGGATAACGTAAAGTTTAATCGGAATGTTAGTTCGCTATGCTGTGAACCGTTATCCCTTATGATTATACCGACGTTACCTTACACACATTGTTTAATAGTTCTTCACCTACATCTCTCTCCTAGCACTATTATAGCCATGTGTTTTTCCTGTTTTCGTGAATTTTTAATGAGAGAAACTTCAAGTCTCACTTTGAGACGACATGATCTCGAAATTCATATTGGTGAAGTTCATTTTGTATTTGTTTCTTGAGATACATATCATCGATATAGAACTTCATTAAGATTTTAAAAAAACTCAACCCTCAATATGTAATAGTCAACATTTTCATAGAATGTTGCGCAAACATCCAAATCAACAATTTGTTATTACCCATTGAAGCTATGGTTAAGGTTTGTTAAGTTCATATTGGGTTGCTACCATTGTCGGAATCTTTATTCAAGGAGTTTAAATCTCATACCTCTTGAGGTAGTCTTTTCTAAGTCTCCGCCCAATGTCTTAGTATTTGAATCAGCCTAATTATAGATCGATCTTATGTATGTGAGTGAAATGATTAAATCTTTAATCAATTTTCCCATAAAAGAATGTCTAAGTACTATTTGCCTAGACTTTTTGTTATACACTTTTTGTACGCTCTAGGTAAATTGATTTGACTACCACCATGTATCAACACCTTTGAAACATTATCTTTAGCCAATGGAACTTCCAACAGAATGTCCCTCAACCATTCAACTTTTTCACAAGCAGAAGCAAGAGTCTCAAACTCTAATTATATGGCTGAGAGTGTGATCCATATTTGATTCTCTTCCAAGAAATTGCACCCCCTGCTAGTGTAAATATCCACCCAAATGCAGATTTGTGATATTCAACACTCGATATCCAACTCACATCAGTATATCCTTCTAATATGGCAGGAAATCTACTATAATGGAGGCCGAGATTTTTAGTTTTCATAAGATATCCGAAAATCCTAATGATGGCCTTCCAGTGCTTACCATTTGGACTACTAGTAAAATTTACTCATTTTACTAATTGCAAATGCTATGTAGGGTCTAGTACATTGCATGCACTTGCATATTCCAATAGAGGCTTAAATCTTCCATCATTCTTTTGAAGTTTGAAACTAGGATCAAATGAAGTACTCACTTTCTTGAAATGTAAGTGATTGAACTTATCAAGTACTTTCTCAACATAATGTGTTTGACTAAGTTCATAACCCCCATTATTTTGCTTTACTTTGATCCCCAAGAGTGTGTCAACTAGTCCAAGATCATTCATCTTGAATGTGGAATATAGAAACCACTTTGTCTCTAAAATTCCATTCATCTAATTGCTAATGAGCAATCATATAATCAATATGGAGACAAATGAAGATCACAATATTCTCACACAACTTTGTGTAAAAACACTTGTACCAAGAATTATATGAAGACGATTTTTTTAGCTAATCAGGCATGATGATGCAAGAAGGTTTTTAGATGAAGTAGGAGATGAAATTATGAGAAATTTAAAGCATGTGGCTCAGATGGTGCATGCAGTAGTGTTAGTATATTAGGTGCATTTTATGATGCTATTGTGGATGATGTTGACATTATTTCACTCCCAGTTTGGGGTCGATATGCACTAGATTTTTTGAATGATCCTATTTGCATTTCTTATATTCATGCCATGGAGATGGGAATACTCACGTCACATTTAGCAGGAAACTATGGTCGTGATGTGAGTACTACTTTGAGCGTAACACCTTGGTTATTTAGTGTTGTAGCAGGTACCATAGTTTGGAAATTCATAAGTAAACTCGTTCTAGGAAATGGAAAAACTTTAATTGATAGTCTAGTTAATACTTTCCCCTTAAATGGCACAAAAATTCCAATAGATGAGGGTACTTGCTCAGACAGCTTAGATAAAATATTGTTGGAAGGTAAGATTGTTTTGTGTCAATCACGGGCGTTCGAAGATTCGGTTTCTCAAAGTGGTGCATATGGTATAGTCTCAAATGTTGAAGAGTCTCTAAATGACGTGGCCTTTGTTTACGGTATGCCTTAAACTAAATTGAACTCAAAAGACTTTAAACTTATTCAATTTTACATGGATTCCACTAGATCGTTATGAATTTTAAATAGTGAGATCTTAAATGACACAATTGTGCCTAGAGTTGCTTCTTTGTCTTCTCGGGGTCCAAATCTAGTGGTTCTAGAATTAATGAAACAAGATATAAGTGCCCTAGGATTGGATATCTTAGCTGCATTTTCACCTGTAGCCTAACATTTTTCTAGTGTTGGTGACACTAGAAAGGTTAGTTATAGCATAGAATCTGAAACCTCTATGTCGTGTCCCGACATTGCCGAAATCACTGAATATGTGAAATCATTTCATCCAGATTGGTTACCCGCTGCTATCAAATCTAATATCACGGCCATAATAAAACCTATGAATGGTACTTATAATGATTTGGCCGAGTAGTTTTCTTATGCATCAGGGAATGTCAATCCACCACTAGTAGTTAACCCATGACTTACTTATAACATCACAAAGGATGATTATGTGGAAATGCTTTGCAATTATGGTTACGATGATGAAAAAATTAAAAAAATTAGTGGCGAAAACTCAAGATGTCGTGGAACTTCTAATCTATCATTAGTAAAAAGATCTAAATTATCATGCACTAGTGATTTTTGTTGAATCTACAAAACAATTCAATATTAAATTTCCTAGAACTGTTACCAATATTAGCTCTCCTTCTGCAACCTACAAGGCTATTTTTACAGCAAAACCAAATGCCAAGATTACCATGGTGCCGAATCTCCTCTCATTCAAATCATTGAATGAGAAACAATCATCTTGCTTCACAGTTGTTGGGAGTGTACAATTAATGACATAAACCATGTTATTGTTATGGAAAAATAAACACGTGATTCTTTTATAATTAAACCATATAACCAAGAAGGACTTTTTCTTGTGTTTGAGTTTGGTATCTTCGTAAATATATAAATTTATATGCCAGCCAAAAATTCCTTCTTTAAGAAATAAAAAAAGTTTTGTATTGAAATTGTTCATTTCTTCATGGAAATTCTAGTCCCACTTTAATATTTCCATATTTTGTTGATGTAATTGGTATTAGTATTTGAATGTGATGAATGTAAATTAATTTCAAATTGTGATTAATGTTAGTAAAATCTCTTAACTGGTCATGAATAGAATCTGTGTGATGGTAAGATTCTAACTCTGACAAGGTTCTTGTTTTTTTTATCGGAATGGGGTTACTTGAAGCAGTTATCATTATATATATATATATATATATATATATATATATATATATATATATATATATATATATATATATATATATATATATATATATATATATATATATATATATATATATATATATAAAAGATATGTAATCTTTAGTTTACTTTATCTCTTATTTTTTCTAATTTTAAATATTAAATGAACATATCTTTCAATATAATCATGAATTATTAATATTGTTTAACCAATGTTCTCATATTCATAGAGACACAAGACCAAATCCAACCTAACCGAGCTATATCAAAAGTTCACTCGATATTTTTTTCAATAAATACCTTTCTTAATAAAACACAAGCGGTGCTAACCCAATACAAAAGGGAACCAAGCTGAACCAAATTATTGGTTTGATGCACGAGTTTTAAATTTTAAACCGTATTGAATCGTAACTAAATTTTTTAATTAAAAAAACCGTGAATTTCGACCATTATACTTTTATAATTTTTTTAATAAAAAATCTTTTTTGACTTTTCATTTCAATATTTTTCTATAAGCATATTTTTCTATAATTGAATCTAGAATTATATAATAAAATGATAATTTAATATTAATAAAAACAACTATTCTATTTTATAAATAAAAAATATTTTTTAAAGTATTTTACACACAGTTATAATAAAATATAAAAAAAATAAAAATATAAAAATATAAAAAATTATACTTAAATAAAAATAAGTTATTTATACTCTATTATTTAAAAAATAGTTTACGAAATGCAAAATTTAGAATTTAAATTTACTTATTAATGGTTAAATGAAATTTGATTTTTGAATGATAGTAATTTTTTTGTTTAAAATAAACTTCAAGTTAAAGTTATGTTTAAAACATTGAAGCAAGTAAGTTATATTAAACTGTACCAACATATATGCATACTATAGTGCACTAATACCAACTGAGTGACACTAATACCATATCTTATTAATGGTTAATAATTGCGGTTCGATTTAATTCTATTTTAATATTTCAAACACTCCTAAATTATCTTAGAATTTGTAGGCATGAATAATTAGGATAATTCAACCTATACTTGAGTTTGTATAAGATCGATGAAAACTCGATCGTAGGAAAGATGAAATCTGGAATTTTGTGTGAAAAGAATACACTTTTCTGAATGTATTTTTCTGAATCCGGAATGCTCAATTTATAGGTCAAACTAATATTGTTTCATAAGGTTGCGACCCTTGATAAAATACACATTGTCAGCAACATTTTTGCTAAATTTTGCATTGTTTCGCCTACAACAATATTTTTCAAACGTTGTACTATTTTACCTAAAGTGACAATTTTACCAAATATTGCAGTGTTTCGTCTACAACAAAAGTTTTAAAAGGTTGTACTATTTTGCATTCTGCAATACTTCAAGAAGTGTTCCTATTTCTTAATTCAAAATACAAACTACATAATGCAACACTTCACAAGTATTGCCTATTCATGAATTAAAAATACAAATTGCATACTACAACACTTCATAAGTGTTGGCTATATCTGAATAAAAAAAATTAACCTTCACTTGCATAATTTCTTGTCATTTTGAAACACACTCAAGATTATTAATTGTTAATAATTTACAACAATCCCCAACTTGTTCTAATAATGGCAAGACCAATTCTAATAAAAGAGAAACAAAAAATGTTAATATAATTAAGTATCTTTCGATTTGAACTTAATCTTAGTAAGGATAACGTAAAGTTTAATTGGAATGTTAGTTCGCTATGCTTTGAACCGTTATCCCTTATGATTATATTGGTGTTACCTTAAACACATTTTTTAATGGTTCTTCACCTACATCTCTCGCCTATCACTATTTATAGCCATGTGATTTTCCTGTTTTCTTGAATTTTTAATGAGAGAAACATCAACTCTCACTTTGAGACGACATCATCTCAAAATTCATATAGGTGAAGTTCATTTTGTATTTGTTTCTTAAGATACATATCCTCGATATAAAACTTCATTTATATTTTAAAAAAACTCAACCCTTAATATGTAATAGCCATATTTTCACATAATGTTGCGCAAACATCCAAATCAATGATTTGTTATTACTCATTGAAGTTATGGTTAAGGTTTGTGAAGTTCAGATTGGGTTGCTACCATTGTCGGAATCCTTATTCAAGGAGTTTGAATCTCATACCTCTTGAGGTAGTCTTTTCTACGTCTCCGCCCAATGGCTTAGTATTTGAATCAACCTAATTATAGATCGATCGTATGTATGTGAGTGAAATGATTAAATCTTTAATCAATTTTCTCACAAAAGAATGTCTAAGTACTATTTGCCTAGACTTTTTGTTATACACCCATTGTATACTATAGGTAAATATACTTGACTACCACAATGTATCAATACCTTTGAAATTTTGTCTTTAGCCAATGGAACTTCCAACAGAAGGTCCCTCAACCATTCAGTTTTTTCACAAGCGGAAGCAAGTGTCTCAAACTCTACTTATATGGTTGAGAGTGTGATCCATATTTGATTTTTGATCTTCCAAGAAATTGCTACCCCTGCTAGTGTAAATATCCACCCAAATGCAGATTGTGATATTAAACACTCGATATCCAACTCACATCAATATATCCTTCTAATATGGCAGGAAAACTACTATAATGGACCGAGATTTTTCAGTTTTCATAAGATAGCCAAAAATCCTAATAATGGCCTTCCAGTGCCCCCCATTTCAATTGTTAGTAAAATTTACTCATTTTACTAATTGCAAATGCTATGTAGGGTCTAGTACATTGCATGCACTTGCATATTACAATAGAGCTTCAACTCTTCCATCATTCTTTTGAAGTTTGATACTAGGATCAAATGGAGTACTCACTTTCTTGAATTGTAAGTGTTTAACTTATCAAGTACTTTCTCAATATAATGTATTTGACTAAGTTCATAATCCCCACTATTTCGCTTTACTTTGTACCCCAAGAGTGTGTTAACTAGTCCAAAATCATTCATCTTGAATGTGGAAGTTAGAAACGTCTTTATTTCTAAAATTCCATTCATCTAATTGCTAATGAGCAATCATATAATCAATATGAAGACAAATGAATATCACAATGTTATCACACAACTTTGTGTACAAACACTTGTACCAAGAATTATATGAAGATTTTTTAGCTAATCATGTATGATGATGCAAGAAGGTTTTTAGATGAAGTGAGAGGTGAAATTATGAGAAATTTAAAGTATGTGGTTCAGATGGTGCATGCAGTGGTGCTAGTATATTAGGTGCATTTGATGATGCCATTGTGGATGGTGTTGACTTCACTTCACTCTCAGTTTGAGGACGATATGCACTAGATTTTTTTAATGATCCTATTTGCATTCCTTCTTTTCATGCCATGGATATGGGAATACTAACGTCACATTCAGCAGGAAACTCTGGTCCTGACGTGAGTACAACTTCGAGTGTAGCGCCTTGGTTATTTAGTGTTGCAGCATCTACCATAGTTTGGAAATTCATTAGTAAGCTCGTTCTAGGAAATGGAAAAGCTTTCATTGGTAGTTTAGTTAATAATTTCCCCTCAAATGGGACAAAAGTTCCAATGGTTGAGGGTACTTGCTGAGCCAACTTAGATAAAACATTGGTGGAAGGTAAGATTGTTTTGTATGAATCACAGAGGTTTGAATATTCGGCTTCTCAAAGTGATGCATATGGTATAGTCTCAAATGTTGAAGATTTTATAAATGATGTGGCCTTTGTTTCTGGCATGCCTTCAACTAAATTGAACTCAAAAGACTTTAAACTTATTCTATCTTACGTGGATTCCACTAGATCCTTATGAACTTTAAACAGTGAGATCTTAAATGACACAATTGCGCCTAGAGTTGCTTCTTTGTCTTCTCGGGGCCCAAATCCAGATGTTCTAGATATAATGAAACAAGATATAAGTGCCCTAGGATTGGATATCTTGGCTGCATTACCACCTTTAGCCTAATGTTCTTCTAGTGTTGGTGGTACCAGAAAGGTTAGTTATAGAATAGAATCTGGAACCTTTATAGAGTGTCCCCATATTACCAAAATCACTGCATATATGAAATCATTTCATCCAGATTGGTTACCCGCTGCTATCAAATCTACTATCATGGCCACAACTAAACATGTGAATGGTACTTATAATGATTTAGTCGGGGAGTTTTCTTATGCATCAGGGAATGCTAATCCACCTATGACTTATATATAACATCACAAAGGATGATTATGTGGAAATACTTTGCAATTATGGTTACGATGATGAAAAAGTTAAAAAATTAGTGGTGAAAACTAAAGATGTCGTGGAACTTCTAACCCATCATTAGTAAAAGATCTAAATTATCCTGCATTAGTGATTCTTATTGCACCTAAAAAACAATTCAATATTAAGTTTCCTAGAACTGTTACCAATGTTGGCTCTCCTACTGCAACCTACAAGGCTATTGTCACTCCAATACCAAATGTCAAGATTACCATGGCGCCAAATCTCCTATCATTCAAATCATTAAATGAGAAACAATCATTTGTCTTCACAGTTGTTGGGAGTGTAGGATCAAGTTAAACTGAGTTTTCTTCGTCACTTGTTTGGTCATGTGGCACCCACAATGTCAAGAGTCCAATCATCATACAATTAACGACTTAAACCATGCTATTGTTATGGAAAAATAAACATGTGATTCTTTTGTAATTAAACCATATATCCAAGAAGGGCTCTTTCTTGTGTTTGAGTTTGGTGCCTTCATGAAAAATAAAAATTTATATGCCTGCAAAAAATTCCTTCTTTAAGAAATAAAAAAAGTTTTGTATTGAAATTGTTCATTTCTTCATGGAAATTCTAGTCCCACTTCAATATTTCAATATTTTTTGGATGTAATTGGTATTAGTATTTATATGTGATGAATGTATACTGATGTGAAATTATGATTAATATCGGTAGAATCTCTTAACTCATCATGAATAGAATTTGTGTGATGGTAAGGTTCTAACTCTGACAAGGTTCTAGTTTTTTTTATCGGGGTGGGGGTTACTTGAAGCAGTTATCATTCTAAACATATATACATAAAGATATTTAATCTTTAGTTTACTTTATTTCTTGTTTTTTCTGATTTTAAATATTAAATGAACATATCTTTCAATATAATCATGAATTATTAATATTGTTTAATTAATGTTTTCAGATTCACGGAGACACAAGATTCATGTTTTGGGAAAGATAATTGATAAATAAAAATGTTAGACTATGTAAATTAGAAATGTTCGTGTACAGTTTTTTCAAAAACAAAACCAAATCGAACCTAACCAAGTTATGACAAAAGTTCACTCGATATTGGTTTGATGCACCAGTTTTAAATTTTAAACCATATCGAATCGTTACTAAATTTTTTAATTTAAAAAACCGTGAATTTCGACCATTATACTTTTTCAAATTTTTTTAATAAAAAATCATTTTTGACTTTTCATTTCAATATTTTTCTATAAGCATTTTTATATAATTGAATCTAAAATTATATAATAAAATGATAATTTAATATTAATAAAAACAACTATTCTATTTTTAAAATAAAAATTAGTTTTTAAAGTATTTTACACACAGTTATACTAAAATATAAAATAAAAAAAATATGAAAAAAATTATACTTAAATAAAAATAAGTAATTTATACTCTATTATTTAAATATAGTTTACGTAATGCAAAATTTAGAATTTAAATTTACTTATTAATCGTTAAATGAAATTTGATTTTTGTATGATAGTAATTTTTTTTTGTTTAAAACAAACTTCAAGTTAAAGTTATGTTTAAAACATTGAAGCAAGTAAGTTATATTAAACTGTACCAACATATATGCATACTATAGTGCAGTAATACCAACTGAGTCACACTAATATCATATCTTATTAATGATTAATAATCGCGGTTCAATTTAATTCGATTTTAATATTTCAAACACTTCTAAATAGTCTTAGAGTTTGTACGTATGAATAATTAGGATAATTCAACCTATACTTGAGTTTGTATAAGACCGATGAAAACTCGAATGTAGGAAAGATGAAATCTGGAATTTTGTGTGAAAAGGATTGACTTTTCTGAATGTATTTTTCTGAATCCGTAATGCTCAATTTATAGGTCAAACTAATATTGTTTCATAAGGTTGCGACCCTTGATAAAATACACACTATCAACAACATTTTTGCAAAATTTAGCATTGTTTCGCCTACAACAATATTTTTCAAACGTTGTACTGTTTTACCTAAAGTGACAATTTTACCAAATATTGCAGTGTTTCGCCTACAACAAAAGTTTAAAAAGGTTGTACTATTTTGCATTCTGCAACACTTCAAGAAGTGTTCCTATTTCTTAATTCAAAATACAAACTACATAATGCAACACTTCACAAGTGTTGTCTATTTCTGAATTCAAAATACAAATTGCATACTGCAACACTTCACTAGTGTTACCTATTTCTGAAGAAAAAAATTAACCTTCACTCACATAATTTCTTGTCATTTTGAAACACACTCAAAATTATTAATTGTTAATAATTTACAACAATCTCCCACTTGTTCTAATAATGGCAAGACCAATTTTAATAAAAGAGAAACAAAAAAGGTTGATACAATTAAGTATCTTTCGATTTGAACTTAATCTTAGTAAGGATAACGTAAAGTTTAATCGAAATGTTAGTTCGCTATGCTTGAACCATTATATCTTATGATTATTCTGGCGTTACCTTACACATATTCTTTAATGGTTCTTCGCCTACATCTCTCGCCTAACACTATTTGTAGCCATGTGCTTTTCCTGTTTTTCAGAATTTTAATGAGAGAAACTTCAACTCTGACTTTGAGACGACATCATCTCAAAATTCATATAGGTAAAGTTCATTTTGTATTTGTTTCTTAAGATGCATATCCTCGATATAGAACTTCATTAAGATTTTGAAAAAACTAAACCCTCAATATGTAATAGTCAACATTTTCACATAATGTTGCACAAACAACCAAATCAACGATTTGTTATTACCCATTGAATCAAAGGTTAAAGTTTGTTAACTTCATATTGGGTTACTACTATTGTCGGAATCCTTATTCAAGGAGTTTAAATTTCATAGCTTTTAAGGTAATGTTTTCTAAGTCTCCGCGCAGTGGCTTAGTATTTGAATCATCCATTATAGATCGATTATTTGTATGTGAGTGAAATGATTACATATTTAATCAATTTTCTCACAAAAGATTGTCTAAGTCCTATTTACCTAGACTTTCTGCAATTCACTTTTTGTATGCTCTAGGTAAATTGACTTGACTACCGCAATGTATCAACACATTTGAAACATTGTCTTTAGCCAATGGAACTTCTAACAGAAAGTCCCTCAATCATTCATCTTTTTCACAAGTGGAAGCAAGAGTCTCAAACTCTAATTATATGGTTGAGAGTGTGATCCATATTCGATTCTTGCTCTTCCAAGAAATTTCACCCCTGCTAGTGTAAATATCCATCCAAATGCAAATTTATGATATTCAATACTCGATATCCAACTCACATCAGTATATCCTTCTAATATGGAAGGAAATATACTATGATGGAGACCAAGATTTTAAGTTTTCATAAGATAGCCGAAAATTCTAATGATGACCTTCCAGTGCCCCCCATTTCACACAACTTTGTGTACAAACACTTGTACCAAGATTTATATGAAGAAGATTTTTTAGCTAATCATGTATGATGATGCAAGAAGGTATTCAGGTGAAGTGAGAGATGAAATTATGAGAAATTTAAAGTATGTGGTTCAGATGGTGCATGCAGTAGTGCTAGTATATTAGATGCATTTAATGATGCCATTGTGGATGGTGTTGACATCATTTCATTCTCAGTTAGGGGTAGAGATGCACTAGATTTTTTGAATGATCCTATTTTCATTCCTTCTTTTCATGCCATGAAGATGGGAATACTCATGTCACATTCAGCAGGAAACTCTGGTCCTGACGTGTGTAACACCCACATATAATATATGTCTAGAATACATGTTGTACATAGTGTAAAACTGGTACTAAAATACATAAGTGCCTAGCAGCACAGTGTACAAATACAAATACATGCCCAAAATAACATAATATGGCATAAATGTACATAAGAGTGCCCAAAATAAAACTACTGATCTAGATCATTAGACAATGATCTCAAAAATATCTACACAATGGAAGAAAAGCCATAAGTCCTCACGTAAGCAAGACATCACTCTATCTTGCCCTTACTCTTATCCTGCTCAGAACCACCTGAAAAATAATCAACAACATGGGGTGAGATAATAATCTCAGTGGGTTGCCTATCTTATGGGTCCACTCGGCTCTACAAGGTTTCCTAATCAGTAATCAACTCATATCCAACTCAAGTCAACAAGGGAACGAAGACTTGAGCGATGGGGAAACTATCTCACAATTGTATGGAAACATGCATCTGAGTTCTCGCAACTCAAACCAGATCATTATTAAGGTCAAGACACATCAATTCTCGAATGGACTTATGTCTAAGCCAGACCCGATTCATGCATGCTCGTATGATTCGACTTTCACGGTGGATATCCGGTTCCCCTATAGGACCTAAACCCACTATTGAGAACCATCACTCGTATGGGACTCTACCCACTTTGAGTCTCTTTCACCGTATGGGCCTTATCCCACTTTGGTGTCCACCTTTCCCCCATGTCCGCCATGGTTGGGGCTTAAACCCAATTGAGGCTCGAATCATTGGTCCCACATCCCAATGCTTACACGTCTAAGCGTACTAATAGAGATGTGTACCACCACAGAAAACATACATTCTGAATACATGATCGGTTCTACAATCATCGATTCCATGAACCATAACATAATTCATCAATCATAGGTGACTTTATTCACCACAATACACAACAATAACATGGCATGTTCCATACAATGCGTCTCGTTCTCAATCAAGGCAACAATTCATCCACGACCTCCACATAAGCGTCGTACGAATTAATATCGTATTCTCACATTATCTAGATTATAAACCTCACTCATGACCTAACTTTAATCCTATGTTAACTCACTAGATTCATCATGTAATTTTCACCATTAACATGTATTCGACATAAACATAGCATCACAATTGATTAATGGATGGAAGAATGCATTTAGAAACACTTAGGAAATGGATTTTGAAGTTTTTAACTTGAGTCAATCGATTGGTTGGGGAAGCCCAACCGACTGGTTCCACTCACATTTCTGTTTTTCAAAATTTGTTGAGTGTCAATCGATTGATCCTGAGTGTCAATCGATTGATCTTGCTGAAAATTCCCACTCTTCATATATAGCAAGTTTGTGCAATCGATTGACATGCAGTGTCAATCGATTGGTCTTGTAAAAATTTCATTTTTCTGCTAAACCAAAGGCTGTCAATCGATTGATAACAGGGGCCAATTGATTGGCTCACTCATATTTTCATTTTTCCACTTCTCAGAACACCATTTTCCTCTGTAACTCCATTTCCAATCAAACCCACACTCCTTCTTCCAACACATCCATCTCACTACATGCTCATATACACATGTACAACAAGAATTCCAAGTTCATAACTACAAGGATTTCAACATCATAACATAACCATAACAAATCATATTATCATACCAATCATAAAAACACATCAAGGCACATGTTCATGAAAATCAACAAGAGCAAGAACATATTCATCTTATAGAATGGATATTCATGATTTGTGTAACATTATACAACCCTGACTTTTCTAGAAACCTAAAGTTTCTAACTAGAACCCACCTCAAGAAATTGAAGAGGAGAAGTTGTGGAAGATGAAATGAGGATGAAGATGATGGTGTTGGTTCCAAGTTTTTTCCTTCTTCTTCTTCTCCACTAGCCTTGCTTTTCCTTCTTCTCTTAAGCTTCCTCTTTCTTTCTATGCTTTCCTTTCTCTCTACTTATCCTTTCTGATACATAGAAAACAAATGGCAAGTGGTAGGTGGTATAATACACAAACATGTGGTGGTGAGTGGGTCAAAGGTCATATTTGTTCTACCGGAGTGGTGGAGTGGTTAGAAAGTGGTGGAGTGGTAGCAAAAACTATCTCAAGTGGCACTAACTTGTAATATTTGTTCTACTGGAGTTATTGACCCATTATTAGTGTTACCAAAATGTCCCAATTAATAAAAGGCCAGTTCCGAATAATATTAATTAAGTCAACCTGAACTCACTATTTGCTCTATTTATCCCAATTGGCAACTTTTAGAGCACATAGGAACTCAGTTGATCTCAATTAATAAGAATTTAGGCATTTAAGGAAATACGGGGTATTACATCCTCCCCCCTTAAATAAAATCCGTCCTCGAATTTAAATATTACCTGGAAGAGATGAGGGTAAGCTTCTCGCATTTCTGACTCTAGTTCTGAGGTGGCGTCACCTGGGTGTGATTCATCCCACTGAACCTTAACAAGAGAAATCTCCTTATTCCTTAATACCTTAACTTCTCGTCTTGTAATGCGACTTGGTAGAGGTTCGAAAGTCAGATCTGCTTCTACTTCTACTGAATCTGGAAGAATAGGCCGAAGAGAATCTGGAATGAACTTCCGGAGTTGAGATACGTGAAAAACATCATGCATTTCTGATAGAGAATGTGGTAAGGCTAATCTGTAGGTTACTTCTCCAATTCTCTCTATAATGTTGTATGGCCCTATGTATCTCGGACTTAGCTTCCGTGACTTAAACGGTCCTTTTAGTCTCAACCTCGAAGTCACCTTCAAAAATACATGGTCCCCTTCATTAAATTCCAATGGTCTTCTCCTGTGATCCGCATAGCTCTTTTGGCGATCTTGTGCTTTCTTTATCTTATCATGAACCATCCTTATCTTTTTAGTTGTCTCTTGAATAATCTTCGGTCCTAAGATCCTTTCTTCGCCAACTTCTGTCCAACATAAAGGTGTTCTACATTTCCGTCCATACAAGGCTTCATAAGGTGCCATCCCAATACTTGCATGATAACTATTGTTATATGCGAATTCAATCAATGGTAAAAGCTCATTCCAATTCCCTCCACTTTTAAGTACACAAGCTCTTAACATATCTTCCAGTGTCTGTATTGTCCGTTCAATCTGACCATCCGTCTGAGGATGATTAGAGGTACTCAAACACAATCTCGATCCCATAGCTTATTGGAATGCTCTCCAAAACCTTGAAGTAAACTTTGGGTCTCTATCGGACACAATGCTAGTAGGAACACCGTGCAACCTAACAATTTCTGAAATGAACAACCGTGCAAGATGACTTGCCTTGTAAGTAGTCTTCACAGCCAAGAAGTGCACAGAATTAGTCAACCGATCCACAATCACCCAAACTGAATCATAACCACCTTGGGTCCGAGGTAACCCTACTGCAAAATCCATTGAAATACTATCCCATTTCCAAACTGGAATCTCTAAAGGCTACAATAACCCACATGGCTTCTGATGTTCAATCTTTACCTGTTGGCATACAATGCATTCTGACACATACTCTGCGATATCCCTTTTCATCCCAGGCCACCAATAGTCCTTCTTCAAGTCTTGATACATCTTTGATGAACCTGGATGTATAGTAAACACTCCTTTGTGAGCTTCCTCCAAAACTTTCCTTTTCAGCTCGACATCATCCGGAACACAAATCCTTTGATTAAACAGAATGACTCTATCTGGTGACTGAGTGAAACCTGGTTGAGTCGACATCTCTTGCAATTTCTCATCTATCATTTGTCTTTGTCGGATCGCTTCCCTTAGGTTAGAAGTAACATTCAAATTTCCCATTATCACACCATCCCGCGTCCAACTAAACTGAAGATTGAGATCTCGAAACTTTTCCAACAATGCGTACTCTAACATCATCAACTCCGCTTTATGAATCTCTTTCCGACTTAAGGCATTCGCTTTATGAATCTCTTTCGGAAGCATTCTTCGGTCTTTCCCAATTAATAACTGCTTCAACTTTAGATGGATCCACCGATACTCCTCCTTATGATATTACATGACCAAGAAACCTCACTTCGTTCATCCAAAATTCACACTTACTTAACTTAGCAAAGAGTTTTTTCTCTTGCAGTACTGATGTAAGACCCTAATTTTGACCCTAAGATCGCTCATGGCATCATATCATTGCTTAATACATTGCCTCAAGGATCATAGCATGTGTGGCTCATTAACCCTAGGTTTAGGGACTTGTGTGAGTGGTTGAGACCACCAAGCATGCTTGTATTATATATTATTGATTTTCTTATTTTGTTTACTAACCAAAAGCACAAAAATATGTCACTAACTCCTTTTGTTTTGAAGCTCAAGTAATCATGAGATCCCCTGCTCCTAGGAGGCTCCTATGCTCAATGAAGTGGCTAGATGAAGATGAGAACAAACATGACAATGGTCCAAAAGGTTCCTAATCATCATATATGCCTCCCAAGTATCTCAATTTTCCAATTTGATCAAGATAACCCAAAGGGCTTGAAGATTGTTTCTCAAGGAAACCCTAATTCAACTGTGCTTTGATTGTGCCTTGCTCATGAAGCAACCTCAACGTATGATCAAATCCAATCAAGGGAAGTTCTTTCATTCATTATTTTATGCATATATGAGCCTATTTAGGCATCCTCAATCATTCATTCATCAAGATTTGAAGTTGGCCTTGAGAAGTTGACCAGTTAAGTCATCTGACTAAATTGAGGATCACTGAGACACAACTTATGATATTTTTGTCAAATGAAGATGACCCCGAGATAAAAAATGTTCTTAAGAACCATATGAACAACTTTAATGTTCATCAAAAATCCATTTGAAACTTGTAAGGTCATCATTCATTTCAAAACATTATAGGTCATTTTGACTGAAACCCTAATTTTGGGTCAACTTCCCAAAGACCTAACTTCCTTATTTTTTATGATTTTGAGGTGATACCAAGTTAATTGGAAAGCTTAAGATGTCTGTTTCACATGTTATGTTGGACAAAATTTCATAATCCTAAAATAAACACATGTGATCATACAAAACATTATAGGTCACTTTGGACCAAAACCATTGAACTTGAAAAATGTCCAACTTCAAGTGCCCATTACTTTCTCAATAAAAATCCAAATGATGCAAAATTTAAGTGAAAATTGATCATCTTGAAAAGATATACAACTTTGATGTTGGAAGTGTTTCCATTTGAGGCTTGCATCATTGAAACAGAAGGGCTTGAAGTTGATCATTTTTGGCAAAAAAAATCAAAGGAAACCTAGACATAGATTTTCCAAACTCCAAAAGTGAATGGAATTGCAAGCTGAGATCTTTTTGGAGTGAATTCGACGTGCACAAGGTCTGGCATTAGCTTGCATTTCAAGTTTCAATGTGAATTGCATAATTGATCATAAACATTCATCTCTTCGAAAGTCCCACGTGGAAAATCCAAACATGGTCATGTGAGCAACGGTTGGAAAGATCTTGTCATAAGGAACAAAATCTATGTTGGGCAAAAATCCATTTGGAGTTTGGAAAATTATGAAAACCGGCTTTGAAGTTTGAGTTATCATAGTGGTTGATGTAAACCTCACATTGTCCTTAGTGATTGGACTATAAGTCTTCCATACTTATTATAGGGTTAACCCCCTCATTAGTATGTTGAAGCTCTCCTCACATGGTGGATTGTTGGTTTAGGTTGAGTTTTCTCCCTTTGATAACAAAAGACCTTAAGGCTTTTGGTCAAATCAATTCACCAATCTTTTTGAGATTTCTACCACGAACTACGAGGTTTTGTTCCTACCTTTTGTGATGGTACGTAGGAAATGGGTTCATCCATTCAAACAACAAAATTGTAAATATAATGTATATTCTCTTCTCATCCCCCCAATCTTGTTTGCAAAAATATACTCACAAATACCAACCTACAACACACATTTGCAAAAAGGGCTCCCTTAGAGTACTAAGGATGTTTTGGGTGCTTAAAACCTTCCCATTTCATAACCAACCCCCTTACCTAGATCTCTGACAATTTTATTAGTTTTTGATTTGATAAAACTTCTTACTTGGTTTTTGTTCGCTTTTTAACCTTTCCTTTGGATAAATAAAAGTGTGGTGGCGACTCGAATTGTATGTTTACTTTTGATTTAATCAATAAATCTAAAGGTAACGAATACCCCACTATAGAAAAGTGGCGACTCTGCTGGGGAGATAACATCCAGTAGGTTTAGCCTACTTTTTGCTTATGTGTGTTGAATGTTTATCTTTATTTGTGACATATTTTTTATGCAAATTTGGGATGACTGTATTGTTTGTAATGTATGAATTGCTTGATATATTAATTACTTGTATGCTTGGTGGTTTCTTGTGAGATGAGTTCTATACCCGAACTCGAGTGCACTTATGATATGAGAATGGCATAGTCTTATTGACTTGTGTGAAGTTATTCCTTAGCAAGTTGACTTGCAAGCCCATTCACTTGGTGGAGGTCTTGTTGGGATCAATAATGTCACACGAGTAGTCGTGCTTAGGCATTACTCTTTCCAATATAAACCTTAGAAGCCAAGGACCTTAGATTACCTAGCCCATCTTGGCCTATTTTAGGACGTAGTGCGAAGGTCGTTCAAGTGTAAGATTTGATACGATTGTTACGCAATACTACACTCATAAGAGTCTCTCTTGAGAATATTTTTGGAATACGAGTAGTCGTTTTATCCGATAATATCCGAAAGATGAGATGATGACTATGGGGACCTCTTTTAGAACATGATCGTCAGGTTTAACCTTAGTACACTCCCTTTGGGTGGTTCTTAACCGAGACTTCATGCTCGTGACTTGCAACAAACCCTTGATTCGCGGTTGATCCGTTCTCGTATATCCTCAATATCAATGGAACTTGGGTGTTGATAAGGTGTAAACCATAATCCACCAAAATGGATGATTGATATTGAGGATGACTTGAGCCATCCTGTGACCTTTGTATGGTGTGACCGTCTTGATCCTTGAGTGTGATTGTTGCATCCATGCATTCATGCATTCATATGCATCCATATCATCAACAATGAAAATTGTCAAGGAACTTAAGAGGTCTTGTAGCGGGGTATTCGTTACCATTAGAGATATTGACTAAATCCAAGGTAAATCATACAAGTCGAGTCGCCACCGCACTTCTATTTATCCAAAGGAATGGTTAGAAAGCGAACAAAAACCTAAAATTTTTATCGAATCAAAAACTAGTAAAAATGTCAGAGATCTGGGTAAGGGGGTTGGTTATGCAATGGGAAGGTATTAGGCACCCAAAACATCCTAGGTACTCCTAGGGAGCCCTTTTCACATTTGTTGCAAAGATTGTTGTTTTTTTTAAAAATTTATTTGTGCAAACATGATTGAAGGGATGAGAAAAGCGTGTATGTTTATCTAATGTACTACTTACTAAAAGAGGGGTCAAAAGAAAATGACTCGCACGGACGTCACATCCACTGCATACGTATCTCATCTGAATCTGAGAATCAGAATCTTCGTAGCTCGGCTACCTATGGGTTAAGGGGAGTGTGCTCGCTAAGACATCGCGTCTTATGCCTACGTATCTCATCTAGGATGAAAATCAGAGCAAAACATAGTTCGACCAACTACGGGTTAAGGGTTGTGTTTTGGGGTGAACGACGTTACTACACAATCTACCGGATGCTCGACCTTTGGAGACTTACTCACCTGTAGTAGAAGGAGATAATGTGTTCTTAGGAGAAGAAAAATCAATGAGTTTGGGGTGTTTAGGGATGCTCATGCAAAAAGGCAGTCCTAGATGAAGGAACCACACTACCTTAAATGACATGCCATGAGAGGCTATACGAAACCTAAGAAATCGGTAACATGCAGGAAAAGTAAAGGGATCGAGAGATCTACCGTACGGATAAAGATCCGAAGTAACAATAATTAAAGAGATAAGAAACCCAGAGATCTCTCAAGCTAACACCATCAAAGAAAGTGAGTCAGTACAGGTAATCGGAATAAACCTCCAGGTGGTATCCCACAAATAAAGTGGAACACCAGGCAAGCCATCTCTGCAAGAGTCATATGAGCCCTCACAAAACAAATTTCAACAAACAGGTTAGAGAAACAAGATAGGGTAATCAAGATTTGCCCCCAAATCAAAATGTAACCACATGAATCATGCCATTAAAATTCACAAAAAGCTCACAAAAAGCAACCAAGGGTAGGAGGCCTAAACCTCTTGTCAAACACATGCATCAAAAGGGTATCAAATTCACCCATAATACCTCATACATTCAGAGCATTCAAATTAAAAGCATAAAGTAATGGGAATAAGGGCAAACCTGATTGGAGAGACCGATGAAATTGAATGGCACGGTTGGGTTTACAAAGCACTCTTAGGGTTTATATGAGAGGGAATTGGTTCTTTGCCGATGAGTTCCCTTCAGTCTCTGGAGGTTGCTCTGAACTCTGTTAGCTCTTCTCTCACTATCTTTTTCCCTTCCAGGGTAATAGGAATATAATAGAATTTTGTTTCACTGAAACTCTAAATTTATAACCTGATTTTTATGGATCTGCGGGCTCAAATGAGAGAGGCCCAAGTCCAAAAAAAATTCTGTTATATTTTATTTATTTATTTATTTGTTTTTTTATTTTATTTTTTTTCGTTCTTTTTTTTAAGCACATGGGCTTCGCCTAGCGAGCATGACAGTTCAAGAAATTCCTCTGAGCGTAGGTGATTCTGGTGGCTTTTCTTGGGACTCGCTAGGCGACCCATTCTGCTCGCCTAGCGAGCATGACAGCTCATGAACAAACTTTTGCTCCTTCAAGATTAACGTTTTGACTGACGAATAGACCCCATTTGAACCTATTGGAAGTATCTCAAGCCATTCCCTTGTGTTGACTGATCATCTAAATAGAACCTGTAGCGGTGTATTCGTCACTTTATGATTTATTGGCTAAATCAAAAGCAAAGCATACAAAGATAGAGTCGCCACCGCACTTCTATTTATCCAAAGGAATGGCTAGAAAGCGAACAAAAGCCTAAGAAGTTTTACAAAGAAAACTAATAAAAGGGTACAAAGATCTGGGTAATGGGGTAATTATGCAAAGGGAAGGTGTTAGGCACCCAATGCATCCTAGGTACTCCTAGGGAACCCTTTTCACAACTTGTTGTATCAGATGATTATTTATGAAAATATTTATTGTGCAAACATGATTGGGAGGATGAGAGAAGAATATACATTTTTTATTATTTTTGTGTTTGGATGGATGAATCCATTGCCTACGGACCCTTACAGGATCAAAACCTCGTAGTTCGGCTAAAAGATTTCCAAAAAAAAAGTGGATTGATTTTAAACAAAAGCCCTGAGGTCTTTCATTATCCACGGGAGAAAACTCAACCTATACAACCACAAGTCCACCATGTGAGAACAGCTTCAACTTGCTAGTGAGGGATTATGCCCTATAATAAGCAAGGAAGTCTTATAATTCAATCACTAAGGACAAAAGGTGAGATTCACATCAACCACTAAGATAATTGAGATCTATGGCTAATGTATGAAAACTTATCAAGAAGTGGACAAGGGCCACAAAAAAAAATTGAGTGAGTGAAATTAACCAATTATGAGTATTCACAAAAATGGTCAAAGTTGACATTATATTCAATTCAGAAGAAGTATTGTGAAAATGAAGTTTGAAAATCAGAGGCTTAAGGCCTAAGTTTCTAATTTGAAAACAGGTGAAAATGTTTGCACAAATTTTCTGGTTTGGGTTATAAATGCAAGTGGAGGTTGTAAGGAAACAAAAGGTGGGGATAAGGAGTAAAACTTCATTAGGAGTTCCTCTCTTGAGATCATATGGAGATGATCCAAGTGATTCCTTCCTTTGGAATAGGCAACAAGGCAAAGCAAACAAGCAAGGTTCAAAAAGAAATAAAGATGGAAACGGATGGCCAATAAATGGTCTTATATCCAACTCCGAAAACGAAACGGGAAACGGAGTGCCAATAAATGGTCTTACGTCCAACTCCACAAAGCAACATGATATAGGAAACAGGTAGCCAATCAATGGTCTTACACCGGACTCCACACAAAGAAACAAAATAGGAAACAGGTAGCCAATCCATGGTCTTACACCTGACTCCACAAAAACAAAATAGGAAACAGATGGCCAATCAATGGTCTTACATCTGACTCCTCAAGCAAAGCAAAGAACAAATGCAAAAGCAATATGCAACAACATGCAAAAGCAGTATGCAAGAACAATATGCAAAGTAAGCACAAACAATCACAATCAATCAATTAGCACACACTATACACAATCAAAAGGCTCAATCAGGGTTAGGCTTTAGTCAAGGGGTCATATCAACCTCAACAAACAAGCCAATATTATTATGGGTGTTTTGAGCTCTTAACCCTAACATTGAGAGTTAGGGTGAAGCAGATGAAAGGGAATGAGGGTTATGCCTCATAGCTCTTAACCCTGGCCGGGGTGAGCTTGAATCAAAGAAGGTGTGGGAGTCCAGAATGAGGAACTCTACTCCACAATGACTGACTCTATATACAATGATCTTGGGTGTTTATTCAAATGCATCAGCACGTAGTGCTAGCAATGTGAAAGACTCAACTGAATAGCAGGGGATGGATTGCACATCCCTTCTATCTGCCAATTGCCTCTTAAGAGGACTTAACCTGCTTGGCACAAATATAAACAATCAAATACATGGCCTCTTAAGGAGGGCTTCAGACAGGTGCCTGCCAAAAGAACATGATAGGTCTTCCAGACTACATGGAGAATAGGAATTTACCTAAGTGGTATGCCAACCACAAGCAAAGCAAAGCAACTCAAGTAATGAGTTAAAGCTACTAAAGTACCTGTAAGAAAATCAAACAAGTCAATATTCACATTCAGACAAACTATACAGACAATCAACAGTCAGACAACCAATATACACAATGAGTAAGCCATAGAACTCAAATGAGTTAGCCACCCAAAGACCTACAACACAATCAACATTAGTTAAACAAAGCAAATTGTATCTCAAGCAAGGAGATTACATCATCCATTAAGACTTATTGCTTGAACCTGAAATGCAAAGCTCAAATTGTGAGTTCAAACTCCTAAGGCAAAGCCTAGGGTCAAAGGTGAGGTAAAAAGCCAAAACAGAAGCTAAAACTCAACATAAATCACATTTAAACAATCATGAACATGTCCTAAAAAGGACCAAGTCAAAAGCATTAAGAAAAGTCATGTAGTAAGCAAGAGAAGTCAAAGGCAAATTCAAAGCACACATTTGGGCATTAAGAATCAAAATTCCATATCAAAACAGAAATGACTCAAACAATTCTGGAAATTTTTATGTGCATACAACATGTCCAATACAATCGTCATGCCAAAAATAATAAACAGAGAAGCTCATTTGACATGGAAATGAAAATGCACAAGTTGAACATTAAATTGTGTGACACACATTGTCACACCATGCAATCATGTGTATAAAACAGAAATGAAAAATGAGAAAAATGCACAATCAAGTCTCAAACATCTATCAACATGTTGGGAATCATCATGCAAAATTTCATGGCAATTGGATCATTATTAAGCATTTCATGATAAAAAGAATGGAGCAATGTCACAAAAGCACACATGTTCAATTAGTCCAACACAATTAAAATTCCAGCCAGGCACAATTCCAGAAATTTACATAAAAAAATAGAAGACATTCATATTATCATGTAGAAAAAAATCTGGAATTAATTGGATCATTTTACTATTTTATATGAATTTTGAATGTGATGAAAAAATATTGAAATGAAAATGATCATGCACATGTAATTATGGAGGGAAAGGTAAAAAGGTTGATTAATTTGAAATATGGCGCCAGCCAGAATCGAACCTGGTTTTAATTAAAATGAAGCGCATAAAGTAAATAAAATCCAGAAACTACATCGCCAGGAATCGAAGCGTGGAATGGTGAAACGCTGTAGTTTCACTTAAACACGTTGGCGTCCAACTCAACAGGTCTATGCACATGTGGATGCGGTCAAGAGAGCACTGGCCAATGGAATAGACAACGAGGCATGCATATGTGGCGTACAACTAGGACAAAACCCTAGCAAGCAAACAAAAGTTGCAGACGGCGGTCTTAGGGCGGAAACCACCGTCTTCTTCATGAAGACGGTGGAGGAACAGTACATGCTTGCAATTTTTTTTCTAGAATCACGAAAAAATTACATCAAATCAAAGCTCATGCAACGTACATCATAGATCAATCAATAACTAAACCTAATTCATCACCAATCATGAGAATCGAGCAAAAATAGTTTGGCATTCAAAACTTTAATCAAGCATATCTCAGTCATTTCTCATCCATTTCACACGAATTTTATATCAGATTGATCAGCAAGAATAGATCTACAACTTTATGGCAATTATTTGAAGAATTGAGAGGCTCGAGTTCTTACCTCTTGAAGAGCAGAACAATGAAATCTGGTGATTCAAGGCTTGGCACGTGTGCAAATCCACTCCTGATCACTTGTTATGAAGCTTGATGAATGTATTGGAGCTTGTAGTGGTTTAGATCCTGCTCAAATAACAGCTTCCATGTTCACCTTCATGAACTTGCCATGCTTGATTTCTGCTCGAATTCACTGATCCAAGGCTTGATCTACACCAAATCAATATCACAGAACAAGAATATGGAAGAAAAACTCAGTGCTATGTGGAAGAATTTTGAATTTCAATGGAGAGAAGAATTTGGAGGGAAAAAGAATTTAGATCTAGAAATGGTGAATCCTCTACAATTCTGTTATGCTTTGGTATTTATATGATCTCCTAATCATGCTAAAAAACTTAATTAAGCTTGGTTAATTGTGATTAGCAAAAACAAGGTGTGTGACCAAAAAATGAAAATGGAGGGTGCATGGCAAATCCAAACGTGAACAGTACCATGTGCATGGTCAAATTCACTCTGTAACACGGTGGGAGAACTGACTTTAGTTAAATGTTGCGGATAGCAAGAGTCGCCACCGACTTTTATTTTATCCAAAAGGAAAGGACATAAAAGAACAGGAAAGACCTTAAAAAGATTTTGAGTTCGGGGGGTAGGTTATACAAAGGGAAGGTATTAGCACCCTTTATATCCATGGTTATCCATGGGCTCTTAGTTACTTAGCTCACTTTGTTTGTTTGCAAGAGTGTAGTGTGTGATTAGAAAAATTTCTTTAAGTACTTTGTAATGACCCTCGTATGGGTGTATACAAAGCCTAGTTTAGAAATTGTGAGGTGTAAAAGTAATTTTGAAAAGTGTGAGCAAGTAACTATGAGATACCTACCCTAGATTAAGTCTTTCGTGTTCTCGTATATTCTTTCAATGGTAAGACTGTCCCTATTATTAAGGAATAGGTAGTCATTACCTTGGATGTGTTTAAGGGACGGGCGTAGGGTCATCGTATGGTCAATGAAGGCAACATAAGGGGTGTCTTTAGCAACTCGTAGGGACTATCATCATATTTACCGAAGGGACAAGATCATTATATCGTAGGCAATCTCGTAGGGACTTGATCTTTTAAGTTTATAGGGACTTGATGATTTTTCTGTTTGAAGGGACTTTGCTTAAGACACCCCTTTTTTTGAGGGACTTGACCATTTAAAGAAGGCAACCAAGAGGAATACCCTAGGAAGTACAGATGGCGATCAAAGATCGACTTACGTGTGTGAGTGTTATTTTTCAGATATTTGTCTTGAATTTAATTTTCTAAGTTCAATTATTTACAGCTAGTTTTTTGCACTCCCTAAATTACTAACCACGCAATAAATATTTACAAAAATAAAAGCAAGAAAAATAAATTCTTAAACTATTACATGGCTATGGGACAGATACATAATAATCAGGCGAGAAAGAATAAATTTACAACCTATACATTTGTTCCTAATATTATAAATAAAACAAAATTAAAATAAGGAAAATAATGAAGCAAAAATAGAATAGATAAAAGCAAATAATAATAAAATAATAAATAAACAATGGTAATAAAGCAATAATAAAATAACAATAATAATAAAGTGATAATAAAAAGGTTAGAATTTTAAAAGAAATTATTTTAGGTTAAACAAGTTAGATTTTTTTTAGAAGTTATTAGAAAAATATGAGTTTAAAATAAATTAGTAATAATAAAAGAATTTAAAATATATTAATGTACAAATTATAAAATAAAAGAGTTATATGAAAAATATTAAGTTTGTTATTTACAAAATAAATAAAGATTATAGAAAATATCAAATTATTAGATTAATAGGCTTATTATTATTATTCAATTAGAAAAATGGTCAATTAGATTTTATTTACAAAATATATAAGGATTTATTATTATAAGTAAGTAATAAAAAAAAAGTTATTAAAATAGTTAGTATTTATTATTTATTTACAAAAAATATAAAGGTTATAGAAAAATATTGAATAATTAATTTAGTAGGTTTTCACGCCCTACATTACTAAACCACGCAGTTAATATAGGATCAATGGCAGGAATTTAAATGGCAGAAAAATGAATGGCAGAAAAATAAAATGGCAGAAAATAAATGGCAGAAAATAAAATCCTAATTATTACAACGCTTTGGTGCAGTTACATAATAAAGATGGCGAAAAGTAAAACTGAAAATATTACAAGTTAAAACTTAAAATATTACAAGGGCGAAGCAGTTACAGTGTATGAATAACATAAATAAGAGTGAAAATAGGAAATAATAATAAGGTTTGTTAAGGTTTAAGAAAAGGTTTATGGTTTAAAGGAAATAACACGGTTAAAGTTTTAGGTTTGAAATTTAGAGTTTGTGGCGAAATTGTCAGGGTTTAGGAAAAATCAGGGTAGTTAGTTATGAAAAAAAATGTGCAGATCTAAATATATGTATATAAAAAAATATGAATTAAAAAAAAACAACGGCGTTGCTAGCGCAAAATTGCGATCATCGCAACTGGATCGGATAACACAAATGTCACGCCTCATACACGTATATGTGAAAACGGCGTATTGACACGATCCGATCCGAAAACATAATCAAATTATAACATAAAATAGAAATATATATATATATTTAACACACTAGTTACATATATGAACATGTATTTGAAACACAGTAACAAATATATCAACAAAATAGATAAAGTATATATCATATATAAACTATTACCAAACTGTGTGTACGATAGTATAGATCAGCCACTCTCAGTTTCTCTTTTTTGTTCTGTCTTTTAGCCTCCTTCTATCAGTCATGCTAGTAAATATATATAGGAACAAATTAGGTTAATGATAATGGGCCTAAGTTTATTTTGAAACCCAATATTAAATTAAAAACTGAATAAAGTTAAATAATTAAAATAGTTAAAATTAAAATAAAAACTAATTAACCTATTTATTTATTCTAGACCCAATATTAAATTAAAAACTGAATAAAGTTAAATAATTAAAATAGTTAAAATAAAAATAAAAACTAATTAACCTATTTATTTATTCTAGACCCAATATAAAAATAAATAGACTCAAAAAAAAAAAAAGTCGGGCACCAAAATGCTCGAAAAAAAAAATGAACACGTCAAAATAATCAGCGCGAAATAAATGACTCGGAAAAATACAGCGTTTGGTCGGATTTTGAAATAAAAATTATGACCGTTTAAACCGCTCAGACTGATCAACATATGACCAAAAATAGTCGTAAAAATATTTTTAGCATGTCAAATTAAACCACGTGAACCGCAGATTAATGTTACCGACATTTGCAAACTTAAACTTGACATTTTTTCGTTGACTAATTTTAGGCACAGTTAAAAAGTTAATTTGACCAGTCTGTTTGTAAATTCCGAGAAATTATTCCGGCTAATATTAAGACAGAAAAAAATGTTATGCTATGAAGATGATGCAAATGAATGTGAAACAAAAAATTGGTTAGAGTTAAAAATAGAGGGCAAATTTTGGGGTGCAACAGCTGCCCCTGTTCAATTTTCTGAAACCTGAGGAGTTAGATTGGCCTGTGTGCCATTCGTGACTTGGAAGGTTGAAGGGGATTAAACACAAAAGCCCAAAAATTTGCACTCGTCGGTGCGTAAAGTAACACTAATGACTAGTTGTATATGCTTAAGTGGGCTTGAAGATGCCACTTGGAAGAACTGGAGATGGGCTTATAGATGCCATCCATAATATCAGGAGGTGATAATATCTTGATGTTGATACTGGATATCAGTACTAGGTCTTCATATAGGCCGTCTCTGAATCGTATCTAAGAACATACTTTTAATTTAAGTGTCAGAACCAAATCTTCGTGGCGATTTCTTTCTGAATTAAGTATCAGCACTAGACCTTCGTATAGATCGTCTCTGAACTGTTTTGAATTGTTGAATAGACCAGTAGAAATAAATCTTCGTGATGATTATCTCTTCTGGAAATATCCTGGATTAGGGAATAGATCTTCGTATAGACCGTTTGCCTAATATCCAAGAACAAAAGAGTGTCAGGATGAAATCTCCTGAAAATATCCTGGACTAGGGAATAGATCTTCGTATAGACCGTTTGCCTACTATCCAAGAACAAAAGAGTATCAGGATTAACTCTCCTGAAAACATCCTGGACTAGGGAATAGATCTTCGTATAGACCGTTTGCCTACTATCCAAGGACACCTTGAGTAATGATTAAGTATCAGCACTAGATCTTCGTATAGATCGTTTCTGACCTGTTGTGAATTGTTGATAGTATTTTATCTGTATATAACCATCCTGCAAGGAAAAGGTTAGTTTATGCAATATGTATGCATGCATGGCATGGTGCATCTAAGTAAATGTATTATGCACTTATGGATATGCCATGGTATGATGTAAATGATGTATGTATGAATCATGCGGCCTGAAGCGTCCGGATATCTTTGTATAATAACTGCTGGCTAGGGAAAATAAATCCCGATTCGTTGCTGAAGAATATGAGGAACTCGTTCCCGTCTTGTTTGATAGTATAGTATTTGTCACTTCTCGTATTCGTTCGTCGTACTTCTATTGAAGGAATAAGTTCCTGAGTGTCCCGATTGAGGATAAAAGAGATGGACATAAATTCAAGGGGAGACGTAATTCGAAGCATCTATAAAGATAGATTTGCTCTACTGGGGATTTGTAGTGGGGATGAACCGGCGAAGCTTCGTTGAACTACTACCCTCGTTCGTCCTTAGTAAATACTATTACTGCATTTTATGCATTTCTGGTAAACATCAATCGTATTCAAACGCATACATACATTCAAAAACAACCAATGGACGTTTTCGCTTATGTAAATAGAGTAAAAGTAAATCTGGATTCAAAGATGAAATTTTATTTATATCACAAAGTGACCTATACATAGGCAAGTTTGTACAAGGAGACAGAAATCCTAGTAAGAGGAATTCGTCGTAAATTTTTTATAAAACAAAGAAAACAGCTATGTGAAAAATGATCCTATTGAGTTTCAATTCTACTATTGCCATTATCTTCAAATATCTCATCTTCTGCTGTTGAGACAGAAACGATTGGATTGATCTTTATCTGTTTGAACTTGATTTAGGTAGCACCATCAGTTGAAGTTACATGAGTGATCCAAACGAGACATAGTCATACGCTTTAATCCCTAACTTTTGCCTGGATTGCCCTTTCAGGTTTTCAATCCACCGGGATACCCTTTTTTGCCCAAGCCACCTTTTCAGGTTTTCGACTTGCCGGGTGTACATTTTTTCTATATATATCCCTAATTTTTGCCCGAACCCTTTTGGTTTGCCGGGATGCCCTTATTTTTTCCTAGGCCAGTCAACCTAGCGGGTCTCTTTTTATGCGTAGTATTTTTTAACTATGTTTGCGTTTACAGGCTGTGGAAAGTCTTCACCATCCATAGTAGTAAGCATTATGGCACCTCCTGAGAATACTCTTTTGACCACAAATGGTCCTTCATATGTAGGAGTCCACTTGCCCCTAGGATCACCCTGTGGTAGTATGATACGCTTGATTACCAAGTCACCAGCCTGATATACCTTTGGCTTAACCTTCTTATTGAAAGCTTTGATCATCCGTTTCTGGTACATTTGACCATGACAAACAGCTGCCAACCTCTTCTCATCAATCAAATTTATCTGGTCGAGTCGAGTCTGAATCCACTCATCTTCATCCAAGCCTGCATCCTTCATGATTCTTAAGGAAGGGATCTGAACTTCAATGGGCAGAACTGCTTCCATACCATAGACTAAGGAGAATGGGGTTGCCCCTGTTGAAGTACGTATTGTAGTACGATAACCATGAGGAGCAAATGGTAACATCTCGTGCCAATCCTTGTAAGTAACAGTCATCTTCTGTAGAATCTTCTTAATATTCTTATTAGCAGCCTCCACGGCGCCATTCATCTTTGGCCGGTAAGGAGAAGAGTTATGGTGTTTTATTTTGAACTGCGTGCAGAGTTCAGCAATCATCTTGTTGTTCTTCCGGAGAGAGTAGGTTTCTCAGATGTATATTTGATAAGATCCATCTTAGAAATCAATAAAGTGGTATGATTCAACATATACTGTCTTAGTCGGCGAGCAGCCAAAGCCAAAGCATAACAAGCTTTCTCGAGCTGGGAGTATCTTGTTTCACAGTCGGTACCTTTTGCTAAGGTAGTATATTGCATGCTCTTTTCGACCAGACTCGTCATGTTGCCCCAATACACACCCTATTGAATTTTCTAACACGGTCAAATACATGATTAGAGGTCTTCCTTCAACTGGTGGCATCAGATTTATAGGTTCTTGGAGATACTTCTTGATTTTGTCAAAAGCTTCTTGACATTCATCATTCCATATCATCTCTTGATTTTTCCAGCGAAAACCTCTACATAGTTACGTAACATCCGACTCAATCTTTCTTTGACACTGTTTTCCAAGCCTGCTCCTATTTTGACTTCTTTCTTGTCTACTTCAGTACCCAGATTTACAACCTCAATTGATTCCTCATGCGGCTGTGTAACTTTCTCTTCTTGTTGTAATAACCTAGCAAGCTCTACAGGTACTTCACAATCTTCATCCTTTCCATCTTCAGCTTGATAGATTGGATTCTCGAAATTATAATTGGCAATAGTAGAACTATTATCAACAGGATCCAGAGTGGATGAGGATCTGCATTTTAGTGATGTGGGTGTGTGTAGGAACACATAGCTGATGAAAATAAAATAAAAGAAAAACAAAGAGCCCAATATTTACGAAAACGAAACGTCCATTGATTTTTATTGAATGAAGTATGCAAATGAAATGACATCCCGAAACAAGCATACCATTGTGCCCCGGGTAAGGCACAAGGCTTAAAAGTTTAATTGTTCAAACTTAAAAATAACGACACAGTAATAGTATTTACTCCTGACTAAAGGAGATAATAATAACGTCTTCAGTCTTCCAATTGTTGAGCCCATCACCCACAGTAGGAAAAATCCAGTTATCCAGATTGTAGTCTTCATTATAGTCACCCACAACATTGATTTGATCTTTCATGTTCCCTGGATTGGTGATACGAATAGCACGAGCACGACGAACAGCCTTCTGGGACTCTGCAGTGAAACCCAGACCAAACTTGTCAGACTTGTAAGGAATGTCGGGAAGCTGACCCCAAATAGTACAACCACCTTCTTCAACCACAGCTCTAGCATCTTTGAGGGAAGCCATTGTAGGAGGTACTCTAGTAACCACGGGAACTCTTTTAACCACAGGAGGAGCTTCAGTAGCGGGAACGACCCAAGGAACTACTTCAAATGTCTGGCAAGGAGTCTCAACATATTCACCTTCCACTTCAACATACTTAAATGTATTCACATGACTGACCATATATTCTTCCTCTCCATAAACAGTTACGATCTTTCCCTTCACTGGATATCTCAACTTCTGATGTAGAGTGGAGGTCACACACCTGCCCCGTGGATCCAGGGGCGCCCAAGCAAACAAGAGTACGCAGGACGAATATCCATTACATAGAAGGTAGAATCGAAGACTTGAGAGCCTACTTTGATCGGGAGATCTATTTCTCCATGCACCACTCTTCTTGCACCATCAAAGGCTCTCACCACTATATTACTTGATCTTAACACAACGTCTTCAGGACTGAGCTTGTTCAGAACCTCTTTGGGAAGTACATTCAATGAAGAGCCATTGTCTATCAACACATGAGACAAGGTAGTGCCCCTACATTCAATGGAGATATGTAAAGCTCTGTTATGGTTTCTTTTGGCAGGAGTCAAGTCAGCATCAGAAAAACCTAACCCATTATCATAAGTCAGATGTGCAACACAATTTTCAAATTGATCCACAGAAATTTCATTTGGTACATGAGCAGTCCTTAAGAATTTGATCAAGGCTTTAGCATGAGCCTCAGAACACAGCAACAAAGACAACATGGAAATTTTGGAGGGGGTATGCCCCAACTGGTCAACAATATCATAACCACTCTTACGAATGATCTTCAACACTTCTTCCATCTGTTTAGAGAGATTTTCAGCAGTCGGTGCTTCAGCTTGCACAGGTTCAACCACAGGACCTTTGCCTCGAGCATCAGTACTTGGCTCAGAAGTGGAGGTAGTAGTTGGAAGAACTGTATTTTTTGAGGTAGCTGGAGGAGAGAAAATTCTTCCACTTCTGGTGATCTTACTAGATCCAACAATATTATCAGCATCAAGGTTATCATCAGTAACAGGTGTATCAGTCAAAGGTTCCTGCTTAACACCATGGATATAAACATCAGAACCGTAATTCCAGGGTATAGCTTTATCAGAAGTATAAGGAATAGGGCCAGGAGTGGTAATAATCATGGGAGGCACTCTAACTTCAGCAACAGTCTTCACCAGGCCTTCAGCAGTAATTTTGATAGGACCCTTGGAAGTGATCTTGACAGTCTGTTCAAGAGCCATTTCTGCTGAAATAAACAGCGAGAAGATAAGATACCTGTTCATAAGAAACCTGTGATGCAATAATATGGTATGTAGATGCTTATGCAATGTTTTCAAGGACCGTAGGATTTAAATTTGTTTAAACCACCAAAAAGTAAACTTTTATTAATAATAAACTTGTTTGCCCCTTGGGCTTACAATAAAAATGAAATGAATACAAAAAATGGGGTTTTAAGTCTCCCATGGACGTTTCCTCTTTGTGTTGAGGTATGTGTTGAGATTCCGCTCCTCGTGAAGTTGTTTTGTTAGCTCCAGGATTCTTTCCTGACTTGCCTTGTAATGAATCTCAAAAGTATCTCTTTGCTCCTTCAACTGGATCCAGGACCTCTGTAACTCTTCCATGTCAGTGGGCATGTCTGGATGAAGAGTGATGTAAGAAGTATCTCCTTTAGCAACAGGCTCCATGGTAACTGGCAGGATAGCAGGATATGGCATCATAAGAGTCTGAGCACGAGATCGTACCCATCTGAGATATGGTTCCATAGGAATAGTGTACTTGGGTTCCAGAGTCTTGCTGTCAACCTTGTTCACTTTACCCCATGCTCGTATGAACCTTTGACGGTAACCTTGAAAATCGTTGTCGTAGTCGAACACAATACCCTGAATAAGCATGTCATGAGGACCATCAGTCCGAGCGTAACCAAACTGACGTAGAGCTAAAGAAGGGTTGTAGGTAATGCCCCCTCTTATGCCAAGGAGTGGCACATTAGGGAACTCCCCACAACGGTCAATGATGGTAACATTCTCCATAGATCTAGAGCACCAACGAATATCTGAATGAGAAAGTAACATAATCCTCTTGGACCACCTGAACCCTTGTTCATTCTTCATCACTGATCGAGGAAGGTGAGAAATAAACCACCTAGATAATAGAGGCATGCAACACATCAGAGTTCCTCGTGCCTTCGTAGTACGGGTATGAAGAGAGTGTAAGATGTCTCCAAGTAATGTAGGCACTGGATTGCGAGTCAGAAATATGTTGATGGCGTGTACGTCTATGAACTGGTCTGGATTGGGGAACAGTACTGGGCTAAGATCTCCTCAAAAGCATCATAACTCATAGCCTTCAGGAATACTTGAGCTTTCTCCATCAATACCTTAGCAAGAATACCCTTAACTCCACTCCTTGTTTCTAGGACAATGTCTGATTTCTTTAAATGTAAGGCTGCAGCAATGACTTCAGGTTTAGGCTCTTTTTCCAAGCCTGTGAAGGGTTTCTGATCAAGAATAGGTATACCCAGAAGCTTGGAGAACTCTTCCATTGTAGGAACCAGATGATAGTCGGGAAATGTGAAGCAATGATGTTTAGGGTCAAAGAACTGAAACAGGACACTCATCATGTCTTCATTGAACCCTGAAGTGACTAGATCCAGTAGGTGACCGTGCCTCTTGATGAACTGGGAGTTTTCAGAAACTTGAGAGACCAATTCCTTAAGCTTAGGAGGTATTCCTACAAAGTTGATCCGGATAGTATTCCTACGAGCAGAAGCCATGACCTGCAACAAAGAACAAAGATAAATCCTTTGGTCCTTGAAATGGTTAGTGAAAATGCTATGCTTATGATGCATGATGATGCTATGATGTTATGCTCAATCACAAACATGTGGCACACACAAACAAGTCACACAATAGCCCTAGGTTTGAAGGCTTGCATGAGGTTTAAAGGTAAGTACCCTCCCCTGAAGTTTAGTTGATTCATCCTGTCCTACAAAAGTAACCAGGTTCTAAGGGATCTTAAAATCATTGATCCTTCACAAGGGCGGTTGTTCAGTAGGCAACTTACTTGCCAACCAAAACCCTCCAAGTTTAGGATCTCAATGAGTGTAGTATCGAGTATCAACCAGCTTCAGTCTTCACCAAAGCTGGTTATCTCACTACTTTCTAAAGGCCAAGATGGGATGACTAGGGTTCTAAAAGTCAGTTAGTGTATTGACAACATATGGCAGCCTCATATTATCCTCAACTTGCTTAAGGAACATAAGCACCAACCAAGAAGTCACACTAACTATGGCCACCAGATCAACCATATCGATATACGCCGTACAGTTTCCTTGGTCTATTGCCATTTACCTAAGGTACACTAGATCCGAGTTAGGGTCTTTCACACATAAGAGCACCCAACAGATAAGTATAAAGCAAACAAGGCAAACAATTTTAAAGTGATCTAATTCCTAAGGGTACCCCTCTTTTATTAAATCCCCAGCAGAGTCGCCAGTTCTGTAACACGGTGGGAGAACTGACTTTAGTTAAATGTTGCGGATAGCAAGAGTCGCCACCGACTTTTATTTTATCCAAAAGGAAAGGACATAAAAGAACAGGAAAGACCTTAAAAAGATTTTGAGTTCGGGGGGTAGGTTATACAAAGGGAAGGTATTAGCACCCTTTATATCCATGGTTATCCATGGGCTCTTAGTTACTTAGCTCACTTTGTTTGTTTGCAAGAGTGTAGTGTGTGATTAGAAAAATTTCTTTAAGTACTTTGTAATGACCCTCGTATGGGTGTATACAAAGCCTAGTTTAGAAATTGTGAGGTGTAAAAGTAATTTTGAAAAGTGTGAGCAAGTAACTATGAGATACCTACCCTAGATTAAGTCTTTCGTGCTCGTATATTCTTTCAATGGTAAGACTGCCCCTATTATTAAGGAATAGGTAGTCATTACCTTGGATGTGTTTAAGGGACGGGCGTAGGGTCATCGTATGGTCAATGAAGGCAACATAAGGGGTGTCTTTAGCAACTCGTAGGGACTATCATCATATTTACCGAAGGGACAAGATCATTATAGCGTAGGCAACCTCGTAGGGACTTGATCTTTTAAGTTTATAGGGACTTGATGATTTTTCTGTTTGAAGGGACTTTGCTTAAGACACCCCTTTTTTCGAGGGACTTGACCATTTAAAGAAGGCAACCAAGAGGAATACCCTAGGAAGTACAGATGGCGATCAAAGATCGACTTACGTGTGTGAGTGTTATTTTTCAGATATTTGTCTTGAATTTAATTTTCTAAGTTCAATTATTTACAGCTAGTTTTTTGCACTCCCTAAATTACTAACCACGCAATAAATATTTACAAAAATAAAAGCAAGAAAAATAAATTCTTAAACTATTACATGGCTATGGGACAGATACATAATAATCAGGCGAGAAAGAATAAATTTACAACCTATACATTTGTTCCTAATATTATAAATAAAACAAAATTAAAATAAGGAAAATAATGAAGCAAAAATAGAATAGATAAAAGCAAATAATAATAAAATAATAAATAAACAATGGTAATAAAGCAATAATAAAATAACAATAATAATAAAGTGATAATAAAAAGGTTAGAATTTTAAAAGAAATTATTTTAGGTTAAACAAGTTAGATTTTTTTAGAAGTTATTAGAAAAATATGAGTTTAAAATAAATTAGTAATAATAAAAGAATTTAAAATATATTAATGTACAAATTATAAAATAAAAGAGTTATATGAAAAATATTAAGTTTGTTATTTACAAAATAAATAAAGATTATAGAAAATATCAAATTATTAGATTAATAGGCTTATTATTATTATTCAATTAGAAAAATGGTCAATTAGATTTTATTTACAAAATATATAAGGATTTATTATTATAAGTAAGTAATAAAAAAAAAGTTATTAAAATAGTTAGTATTTATTATTTATTTACAAAAAATATAAAGGTTATAGAAAAATATTGAATAATTAATTTAGTAGGTTTTCACGCCCTACATTACTAAACCACGCAGTTAATATAGGATCAATGGCAGGAATTTAAATGGCAGAAAAATGAATGGCAGAAAAATAAAATGGCAGAAAATAAATGGCAGAAAATAAAATCCTAATTATTACAACGCTTTGGTGCAGTTACATAATAAAGATGGCGAAAAGTAAAACTGAAAATATTACAAGTTAAAACTTAAAATATTACAAGGGCGAAACAGTTACAGTGTATGAATAACATAAATAAGAGTGAAAATAGGAAATAATAATAAGGTTTGTTAAGGTTTAAGAAAAGGTTTATGGTTTAAAGGAAATAACACGGTTAAAGTTTTAGGTTTGAAATTTAGAGTTTGTGGCGAAATTGTCAGGGTTTAGGAAAAATCAGGGTAGTTAGTTATGAAAAAAAATGTGCAGATCTAAATATATGTATATAAAAAAATATGAATTAAAAAAAAAAAACAACGGCGTTGCTAGCGCAAAATTGCGATCATCGCAACTGGATCGGATAACACAAATGTCACGCCTCATACACGTATATGTGAAAACGGCGTATTGACACGATCCGATCCGAAAACATAATCAAATTATAACATAAAATAGAAATATATATATATATATATATATATATATATATATATATATATATATATATATATATATATATATATATTAACACACTAGTTACATATATGAACATGTATTTGAAACACAGTAACAAATATATCAACAAAATAGATAAAGTATATATCATATATAAACTATTACCAAACTGTGTGTACGATAGTATAGATCAGCCACTCTCAGTTTCTCTTTTTTGTTCTGTCTTTTAGCCTCCTTCTATCAGTCATGCTAGTAAATATATATAGGAACAAATTAGGTTAATGATAATGGGCCTAAGTTTATTTTGAAACCCAACATTAAATTAAAAACTGAATAAAGTTAAATAATTAAAATAGTTAAAATTAAAATAAAAACTAATTAACCTATTTATTTATTCTAGACCCAATATTAAATTAAAAACAGAATAAAGTTAAATAATTAAAATAGTTAAAATTAAAATAAAAACTAATTAACCTATTTATTTATTCTAGACCCAATATAAAAATAAATAGACTCAAAAAAAAAGTCGGGCACCAAAATGCTCGAAAAAATAAAATGAACACGTCAAAATAATCAGCGCGAAATAAATGACTCGGAAAAATACAGCGTTTGGTCGGATTTTGAAATAAAAATTATGACCGTTTAAACCGCTCAGACTGATCAACATATGACCAAAAATAATCGTAAAAATATTTTTAGCATGTCAAATTAAACCACGTGAACCGCAGATTAATGTTACCGACATTTGCAAACTTAAACTTGACATTTTTTCGTTGACTAATTTTAGGCACAGTTAAAAAGTTAATTTGACCAGTCTGTTTGTAAATTCCGAGAAATTATTCCGGCTAATATTAAGACAGAAAAAAATGTTATGCTATGAAGATGATGCAAATGAATGTGAAACAAAAAATTGGTTAGAGTTAAAAATAGAGGGCAAATTTTGGGGTGCAACACAATCAAAATCATTTTATCAACACAATGGTAATGGTATTTTGTCCATACAATGCACCAATTTTGAATTTGCCATTTTCCCTCCAAAATTGACATGAAAGAACAAATGATCATATTATGAGATTTCATGCAATGTGATGAATGATTTGGAAAGTTCATTTCATGAGAAGAATCATGCAAAAAGGAGCACTCAATTTGGAATTATGAGTCAAAAGTTATGGCCTTTTGAAGTTCCATGTACACTTGGCAATGATTTGATCATATCTCCTCAACCATTCATCAGATGATCATGATCTTGGACTTTTTGGAAATGGGAGAGAGAGAGATCTTCAACTTTCATGTTGGAAAAAATTCATTTGAAGCTTCTTTGATGTTGGAAAGTTGAGTTGAAGTTGGACCAAAAACTTGCCATTTTTGGAAAGTTGAAATTATAGGTCACTTTCCATTTTGGGAAACTTTTGCACTGGCTTCAAATTCTTCAAGATAAAGGTTTGACATGATGAATACGCCTTGTTTCCATATGAATGGGATGAAGAAACTAAATTCTCACACTCAAAACCCACAATTGACTTTTCAGTTGACTACATTGGTCCTTAGATGACCTGCAAATATTCTGATGAACTTGGGCCTCAACCACTTGGGGAATTGGTTCCAAAATGAACCTATAGCTCACATAAGCTCAAAATAATGATCACATGATCCATATCTCAAAGGAAACCTCATCTCTTGCACAAAGGATTCTCTTGAATTGCCTTGACCTGTTGACTGCTTAAGCTGCAAGTAACAAAGGTTAATGACATATTTTTGTACATTTTTGGTTAGTGATTAAAAGAAAAGCAATGATACACAAATGCAAGCAATGCTTGGTGATCAAGAACCACTCTCAAAAAAGATCCCACCCACAGGGAAGGAAGCAAGGTGTCCAATGATCCTTGAGGCTTATGCAATGCTATGATATGATGCCATGAGAGATCTTAGGGACAAAATTGGGGTCTTACAGATGCCCCTATTTAAGGTCATTCTAGCCGGAGAAGTGAAGGTTAAAATCTTCATCTCAACACGGTAGAATGGGCTTAAATAACGATAATGAGACAAATTTTGGTCCCTAAGAGACCTCATGATGCAAATGTATGAATGCAAAAGAAACAAACTCTGTGGGGAATACGTCCACAAGAAAGAAAAGACAATCCATCGGAGTAATACACTCACCAGGAACAGAGACTCTAACAGGACTCTTATGGGGATAAGAAAAAAGAATGCGCGAGCAGGACACGACTCTGAATTAGGGGAAAGAAGAACTTGACACTGCGTGAGCAGGACACGACTCGACTGGAGACCTTACTGGGGAGTAAAGGACTCAAACTGGAAAAAAGAGTTCCAAAGGGAAACACATCCATTAGAAAGACTCAAGCTGACTCAAAGATGCGTGTATTGGGGAAAACGCCAACACAGCAAAACTATCCACAAAGGATACTTCGGATAAAAATCCGGACTCAGACTGGGGAAAGATTCACACAGAACCTCCCTGCCGGGGAAAATGCATATATTGGGGAGTTATGCCAATACAGCAAAAGGGTAAATCACAACAGAAACTCCGCTGGGGAATATCTAACAAAGACTCTCCAGAGGAAGCAAAAGGATGAGGTGTTACCGGTTACTGGGTAACAAACTCAAAGAGACATGTGATCTAAACACCGGTTACTGGGTGAAAGAACAACAAGCTCAGGAAGAATGAACATCTAAGACCGGTATAAGGGTGAGAGATATCAATCAACCAAAACATCTGAGGAAGACCTGAAAAAGGTATATCAACTCAGGAAAATCTGACTCCGCAGGGGACCAAGGTCATAATAGGGAGCAAAAAGGAAGGAACACCAGGGATACCGGTTACTGGGTATATAATAGGTGACCAACCAAAGCGTGAATTGGTTTTTACTGCCAAAACACTCATCATCCGAAAGGAGGGCTTGAAAAAGCAAATCGACTTATAGGATGGACATTCGACTCCGCAACGGGAAAACGAATCTTACTCAAATGGGGAAAGACAAAAGACTTCAACCAAAGAGTGCATGAGATATATTATCCATTCCCGTCAGAACGTGGATAGTATACTCGCATGGAAGGAACACCAGGGATACCGGTTACTGGGCATATAATAGGTGACCGACCGAAGACGTGAATTGGTTTTTACTGCCAAAACACTCATCATCCTGGAAGAGAGCAAAACGCAAACTTATTAAAGGATGGATATTCGATTCCACAAGGAATACGAATCTTACTCCACTGGAGAAACAATCAAAAGATTTTGACCAAGGAGTGCATGAGATATATTATCTATTACCGTCAGAACGTAGATAATATACTCGCATGGAAGGAACACCAAGGATACCGGTTACTGGGTATATAATAGGTGACCGACCGAAAAGAAAAACAATCATTACCAACAATAATAGGGTAAACGAAAGATAACTCGCTGGGGATAAATTGCAAGCATACGGCAATTATCCATGAGACATATCACCGGTTACTGGGAGATACGCTGCAAAAGGAGAGAAATGAATATTCGATTCCGCAAAAGGAACACGAATCTTACTCAAATGGGGAAACACAACAGGCTTCGACTAAAGAGTGCATGAGATATATTATCCATTACCGTCAGAACATGGATAATACACTCGCGTGGAAGATTATCCACAACCGGTTACTGGGTTAACAAAGGATAAATCGACCGAAAAGAAAGGACATCGGGATACCAAAACTAGGTATATAAAGATGACCGATCAAAGGGAGCAACAATCATTACCAACAAAAGGGTAGATGAAAGAGAACTCATCGGGGATGCATTGATAAAAATCAATGATCCGGGGAACATATCACTGGCAAACGGTGAAAGGATCCGCTGAGGATAAAATTGCTAGCATACGGCAATTATCCACAAGAAAGAGGGAATATCTGCTGGGAATACAATTACTTACTCAGAGCAATTACCCAGAAGAGGGTGGGGAAAGATCAACATCGAATACTGGATATTGATAACCACCAAGAGTAACCGTCATCAACTAGGATGAACCACAAAAGGTTAACTCTGCAAAGGGGAGAGATTAGGATTTACAACCATCGAATACTGGGTAGAAGACCATCGACTCTGATGAGGATAAAATATAGGGTTTACCACTACCGAATACTGGGTAGAAGACCAAACCTCTGCGTGGGGAGTGAAAGAATCACAATTCCGCACGGAGAACAAATAGGGTTTATAACTACCAGTTACTGGGTAGAAAACCACAAACTCTGCTGAAGAGCAAGAAAATAGGATTTACAACTACCGAATACTGGGTAGAAGACCAAAAAATCAACTGAGGATAAAGTGAATGATTGCCGGTTACTGAGCAAACATCCAACTATTCCACAAGGAAGCACAGACTCCGATAGGGAGAAAACAACAACATAGGATTTACAACTACTGAATACTGGGTAGAAAACCACAAAATCCGCCATCAACCAGGATAAACCACAAAGGTTACCTCTGCTAGGGGATAAAAGTAGGATTTATAACTACCTGTTACTGGGTAGAAGACCACAAAGATAGGACTTATAACTACCGAATACTGGGTAGAAGCCAACGACTCTTGCTGAGGAACAACAAGTATAAAAATACCAATCTCTAGGTAAACAACCACAGATTCCACAAAGAGGGAAAAAGGTATATAGGATTTACAACTACCGAACGCTGGGTAGAAAACCGCAAAGATAGGACTTACAACTATCGGTTACTGGGTAGAAGCCACAAATTCCGCTGAGGATAAAGTGAATGATTGCCGGTTACTGAGCAATTATTCATTTATTCCACAGGGAAGCACAAGAGACAGTTGAAAAAAGGCCAATTCAGGATTAAACCAAAAAGGAAAACGGAATCAAGACTCGTCCTAATGAGGAAAAAACTCAAAAGGGACAACCCATCCCAATATATATGTTGGGAGGAAACAGAAACAACCGTCATCCACGAGGATATAACTCAGTGGGGAAATGCAGAAGGAATGACAAACACTTTCTGCTTAAAGGGCTGACTCTATATTGAGAGATTAGACACCCGACATCTGCTTGGGGAGATCTACTGGAGAGATCTATATCACCATCATCAGGAGACAACAAACAAAAGATATATGGAAAAAATGCAACATGAATATCTGAATGTTAAAAGTATGCATGAACATGCGTGATTTATGTTTGATGAATGCTGACAAAACAGACATTTCTAACACAAACAGGTCCAGGAACCAAAGGCCCGGTACTACACCACAGGAGAGAAAGCCAGGATCACCGGAGAACAAGCAATCTGCCGAGATCAGGAAACAACAAGATCTCTGCAAGGATGGATCATCAGTCTCAGTTGGGAAACAGGAGCTCACCGCGCAGGTAAGAACTTCTACGAAAATAGACCACACAAGTAGAATCTGGCCGCACAAGCAACTCTACTGGGGATACTGTCAGCAAATCCACTGGGGACGAATACACTGAGAGAAAAAAGATCACGCAAGTAGATTCTGCCACACAAGCAACTCTAAACAACTCCACTGGGGGAAAACCCACTTAGGGAGAAAAGATCACACAAATAGATTCTGCCACACAAGCAACTCTACTGGGGATCGGAGATATTACCAAATCTCTGCAGGGGAGGGATCATCACAGATAGAATCCACCATGCCATAAAACTACGGGGGATTTATCTGAGGCAGAGAAGGAGAACTGGGGATCAACCACCAAAAACTGAACCTTCAAAAGGAACCACAACTGCTGAGGAGGAAAGAAACACTGCTCTGTTGAAGGGAGGAGAGGTGAAAACCTCAACAAGCACTTTGATGGGGAGAAGTCCAACAAAGGCTCTACTCAATAAAAATCTGCTAGGGAGAAATCCCAACAAATACCCTGCTTAGGGGGAACAATCTCAACAGAAGCTCTGCTTGGGGAGCAACCCCAACAACAATCTGGAGAAAGAGGATACCGCCATGCCAGGAATATGAACAAGAGTCCTACCCTGTTGGAAATCATGCCACCCTTGGGAAAGCACTGAGAAATTCTTAAGTATCCTTTCATCATTGTGAATGTTCACTTTGTTTAAAAACAATTTTGAAAAATTTGTTTGTTTAAAATAATGACATTTTATCAATTAAAACATGCAAAACATTTGTTGAATTGAAACAAATAAGAGTGCAAATAATTGGATAAAAGCTCAAGTTTATTTGATGGAATGGTAGTCTGCAAATGGCAAGACTCCATAGATCTGTACAAATTTTGAAATCGGTGATATATATTGGAAGAGGGCTACATTGAACATAATGACCATTTCTCTACCAATTTGAATCCGATGTATTCGAAGCTTCAGTTGGCGACGAATCGAGAATCTCTGACGAAAAGACAGTTGTAGAACAGAAAGTCTTGTCAGGATGCAGTTACTTGCCAAATCCCTAATTTTTGCCTATATTGCCCCAGAGTGAGGTACTCAATCTAGCGGGATGCAAATACTCTTTTTCCATGTCTCTAATTTTTGCCTGGATCGCCCTTTCGGGTTTTCAATCCACCGAGACGCTCATTGTTGCCTAAGCCGCCCTTTCGGGTTTTCAACTTAGCGAGCTATTCTGTTTTTATTTACTTTTTTTTTAGGCAAAGTATTTCTTGACTGCATCTGAATTCACAGGACGAGTGAAATCCTCCCCATCCATTGTTGTAAGCATCAAAGCACCGCCTGAAAAGGCTCTCTTGACAACATATGGACCTTCATAGTTTGGAGTCCACTTGCCCCTGGAATCGGGCGCGAAAGACAAGACTTTCTTGAGTACGAGGTCACCTTCTTGGAACACACGAGGCTTGACCTTCTTATCGAATGCTTTCTTCATTCTCTGCTGATATAACTGACCATGGCACATGGTAGTCAATCTCTTTTCTCCGATCAAATTCAGCTGGTCATAACGACTCTGAATCCATTCAGCAATCAGTCAACTAAGGATTTGAGGGTATACTTTTTTTTTTATTTTTTTTATTTTGATTTTGATTTTGATTTTGATTTTTTCACCCTCCTTTTTTTTTATTACATTTGTAATGCCCCAGTTTGACTGTTGCTGGGTTCTTGAGATACAACTGAATGATCTTCTCTTCGTGCTCAAGAAGACGGGTAATCTCGCCAGGAATCCCCTTCAACATCATCTTCCTCTGCTTCGAATACAGGGAATTCAAGATTGGGAGATGGCATTGGATCATTATGTTCAATGGGTTTTGAATCAACCTGCATAATGATTTTGATATGAAAAGCTTTTTGAAAACAAACAAGGCAATCATTATGCAGATGAAAAGATTGCTTTTATTCTTGTTTTTAGGGTTTTTTGTGATCACCAATTTCATGCAAAAAAAGCAAAAAGTGAAAACAATTGGAAAAACAAATGTTTAACATGCATTTATTGAATGAAATATCATTGTATATATGATGCCAACAATGTCATCACTTCTCCTTTTGGCATGGGAGAAGGGTTTTTAAACAAAGCAAACACATTACGCTGACTTATGAATGACCATAGGAACATCTACAGCGACCCAATTGTGGCAGATCCCACCAGGGATGACAAAATTGTCAGTGTCCTCTGCATCCTCTTCCAGAATAGCAGCAGCTTCGTCAGCTTGACCGGCATGGATGAAACCTCCACTCTTGAACAGACCTTTATCGTTGAAGACCCCAGAAGAATAGCCAACGCCAGCCCGGGATTTATTGTCTTCAAGCTCGATCATTTTTCCTAGACCAGCAACTGCACCACATTCGATGGCCAGTTTCGCATCATGATAGGAAGCAAATGAAGGAGTTTTCTCCTCAACAGGCTCGGCTATAGACAAAGCTTGGAAAGGAGTTCCGACTTCATCCTCAGCATCGAGGTATGAGAAGGAAGACAGGTGGCTAACCAGGAATAAACCCATCAAAAGCACTTAGTCTGGCAAATTCCTCTTCGAGTTCACAGTTCTCTTGCTTAACATGATCCATCAATCAGGAAGAGTTGGCTCTGGTGTAGTACCGATGAGTCAGCTTGTCTTCAAAATAAATGAAGAGCACAGAGTTAGGCCACAGACAAGAAGACCGGAACAAACACCTGCTTATGCAAATGATGCATGCAATGCTCGTGCATATGATTTGTTTTTATTTTCGAAGGAACTTTTAGGGTATTATTTGCAAATTTTGAGTATTAAGCATTTTTATCGCATATGGAAAATATTTCATCAAATATATTTGAGAAAAAAAAAGTACAGCATTGTTCATCAATTACAAGAGAAAAGGAAAATAAACATCCTATGGATCCCTAGAAGCTCGGGATGCCGGAAGATAAGCTGCACGAAGCCTTTTGATCTCTCTCTCATATGCTGCTTCCATATCCGCCTTATCTTTGGCGAGTCTGTCATACCTCCTTTTCCAGAACTTGGAAGATTGAGGAAGTAAAGAAGTCCAAGCATCATCAGGATCATCAATGACCTGATGCTCGAGGAACTCGATCAGAGCATCCTTCTCCTTAAGCTGTTGAAGCAACTCTTCTCTTTCACGGATCTAGGCACGTGAAAAAGTCTTCGTCTCTCAACTCCTCTACGCCTTGGTTAGGGAGGGTTGAAGGCCCAGCCACAACCAAAGGTGTAGGTCTCGGATAATCATATGGCATAAGATACTCAGATGCTCTCTTCCTCACCCAAGTAGTATACGGCTCCGAAGCTATGCAGTTCTTCGGACCCAACTCACTTCTACCCTTCTTGTGAAACTTGCGCCACGCGCGGACCATCCTTGCTTTCAGGACTTGGGGATCTTTACCCTCCTGAAAGAACACACCTTCTAACAGAATGTTATTAGGTTTATCCTTTAGGGGGAACCCAAGCTGACGTCGTGCTAATACAGGGTTGTAGCTAATCCCACCACATGTACCAAGAAGAGGCACATTGGAGAATTCACCACAAGAATCAATGATCTGGACACCTGTAACACCTCAAAATTTGCCCTCCTCTCTTGGGACTAGCTTAACATATTGCATTTCATATTTTAGGGCATTAGGCATATACATATTGCATATCATTTGAAATAAGCAAGTCATCCTCCTTAGTCTTTCTCAGAAGATAGAGAGGTTAAGAAATTCAAGCCTGAGGGTCTTGTTGAATTGATCATCAACTATCTGATGGTTTGAGCTTCAATTAGGGTTTCTTAATCCTTCAAAGGTTGAGCATTATCTTGTTGGCAAGGGTATATCACCATCATCATGGTTTTATCATCTTCAAGGGGTTCATTGTGCATGATCATGTTCCTTAGGATTAGGGTTTTAACCTCTGGTCAACCCTAATTAGTGACTTCTCTTCCAATCAAGGTTTATCAAGGAGATGAGGTCTTTCTTGAGATGGAGATCATCATATGATTTTGTTGAGCTTGTACAAGCTAGGGTTTCATTTTGGAGCCATTTCCTCAAGTGGTAGAGGCTCAAAGTCCACAGTGCATGTTCAAGTCATCTGTCAACCATAAAAGTCAACTGAAAGTCAACGGAGGGCTAGGAGGTGGAGAAATGGTTTGAGATCCTTCATTAATGTCCCAAAGAGGCTTATTCATCATTATAAATGCATATCTTGAAGAATTTGAGGCCAGATCAAAACTTTCCAAAAATGGAAAATGACCTGTAATTGGAAGTTTCCAAAAATGGAAAGTTTTTGGTTCAAATTCAACTTGATCTTACATCATAAAAAAAGCTTCAAATGAAATTTTGTCCAACATGAAAGTTGAAGATCTCTCTCTCCCATTTCTAAAAAGTCCAAGATCATGAATTTATGATGAATGGTTGAGGAGATATGATCAAATCATTGCCAAGTGTGCATGGAACTTCAAAAGGCCATAACTTTTGACTCATAAGTCCAAATTGAGTGCTCCTTTTTGCCAAATTCTTCTCATGACATGAACTTTCCAAATCATTCATCACATTGCATGAAATTTCATCACATAATCATTTGCTCATTCATGTGATTTTTGGAGGGAAATCATGAATTCAAAATTGGTGCATCATGTGGACTTTTTAACCATTCCAACATGTTCACGTGGGATTGCATGCATGGGGTGAAAAAACCAATTTTTGCATAACACCTCTTTTCTCACTAAATTTCATTAACCAAGCCTAAACATGATTAGCAAATGGATTAACATGTCATATATATACCTAATCATAACATAATTGCTCATTATTCATCATTTCTAGATCTAGAATTTTTTCCCTCCAAAATTTTCTCTCCATTGAAATTCAAATTTCTTCCACATAACACATTGATTTTCTTCCATATTCTTGTTCTCTGACCTTCATTTAGTGTAGATCAAGCATTGGTTTGGAAGATTCGAGCAGAAATCAAGCATAATCCAAGCAAGAACATGAAGATGGAAAGTGTTGTTTGAGCAAGATCTAAGCCTCTCCAAGCCTCAATTTCTTCACAAGGCCTCATAACAAGTGCTCAGGAGTAGATCTACACACGTGCCAAGCCTTGAATCACCAAAATTCACTACTGCCATTGGTTGAGCTTCAAGAAGGTGCAAATTTCGAATCTCCTAATTCTCTTTTTTATGCATATAGATTTGTAGATCTTTTCATGTTGGAAATTCTGATATAAATTTCATGAAATTTGGATAAAAAATGAAGAAGTTATGTTGAATTAAAGTTTGTAGATCCAAACTTATTTCGTTCGATTCGTGAAATATGTTGAGAATTAGGCTTAGTTTTTATAATATTTGGAATCTACGTGATGAGAGCTTTCCATTGATATATGCTTTGAAAAATTCTGGAATTTTTTTTTTGTTGTGAACAGTAACAACCACCGTCTTCATGAAGAAGACAGTGGTTTCCGCCACTAGCGTCCACCTAGCGTCAGCATAGCGTCCGTTCCTGCGTTTTGGCTAGGGCACTAATGAAACGACGTCGTTTCATCAGCGAGCCTTCCCTCGCTTCGATTCCGGCTGGGCGCGTTTCCACAATTTCTTCATTTCATTTTATTTTCATGTTTTTTTTAATTTTTATTTCATTTTTTCCATGATCTTCAAAAAATCATAACTAATTGTAGAACGATCCAAATAATTCCAGGTTTTTTGCTACTTGATCCTTGAAATGTCTAGAATTTTATGATGTTAATTTCTGGAATTGTGCCTGGCTGGATTTTGAATTGTGTTAGACTATGTAAAGATGTATGCTTTTGTGACATTGCCTTGTTCTTTCCATTGTGAAATGCTTGATATTTATCCAAATGCCATGAAATTTTGTATGATTGTTCGTAACATGTCGATGGATGTTTTAGGCTTGGTTTGGTATTTTTCTCATGTTCCATCCCTGTTTTATGTACATGTTAATATGGTGTGACAATGCATGTCACACAATTGGATATCCTATTTGATCATTTTCATTTCCATATCAATTGATCTCTTCTGTTTACAATTTTTGGTATGCTAATTGTGTTTGATGTGTTGAATGCTCATGAAAATTTCCAGAATTGTTTGAGCCATTTCTGATTTAATGTGCATTTTTTCATCTTGTATGTCCAATTGATGATCATGTTGTGTGCATTGCCTTCTCTTGGTTGAATGATGACCTTGCTCGATGATTTTGATTTGGCACCTTTTATGACATGTTCATGGTTGATTAAGGATGATTCATGTTGAGTTTTAGCTTCTGTTTTGAATTTTTACTTCACTTTTGACCCTAGGCTTTGTCCTAGGGGTTGTACTCACATTTGAGTTGTGAATTTCAGGTTCAAGCATGCATCTCCATGATTGATGTTGCTTCTCCATTTGAGCTTGACCATTTGTTATTGTTTGCTAACATTTGTTTGTTTTGTAGGCTTTGATGATAATTCATTTGAGTGTTTGCCTTATGGCTTACTCATTGTGCATATTGGATTTGTCTGTCTGTTGAGATCTATTGACTGTTGTCTGTTTGTCTGAATGTAAATATTGACTGTTTTAGCTTTTCTTACAGGTACTTTAGCTGCTTTAACTCATTATTTGAGTTTCTTTGCTTGGCTTGTGGTTGGCATACCACTTAGGTAACTTCCTTAACTTCATGTAGTCTGGAAGACTTGTAATGTTATTTTGGTAGGCACCTGTCTGAAGCCCTCCTTAAGAGGCAATGTTTGTGCTTGTTTATCTTTGTGCCTTGTACATATAAAGACCTCCTAAGTGAAGAGGCATTGGCAGATAAAAGGGATGTGCAATCCATCCCCTGCTATTCAGTTGTGTCATTCATCTTGCTCACACCCTGTGTTGATGCACTTTGAATAAAAACCCAAAATCTTGTTGTGTCAAGTCATGTGGAATAGAGTCCCACATTCTGGACTCCCACACAATCTTTGATTCAAGCTCACCCAGGCCCGGATTAAGAGCTATGAGGCATAACCCTCATCTCCATTTCACCTGTTCACCCTAACTCTCAATGTTAGAGGTTAAGAGCCTGACCACCCATTCCAGTATTTGGCTTGTTTGTCAAGGTCGATATGACCCCTTGACTAAAGCCCCACCTTGCTTGAGCCCCCTTGGTTATGTATAGTGTGTGCTGACTGCTTTTGATGTTTATTTGTTTTGCTTTTCATCTCCTTTCTGTAGGAGTCGTATGATCAACTTTCGAGGAAGTTGAATGTACGTAGAGATAGACTTGAGTTGACTCACTGCCTGTGTGAGTCGAACTCTTGTTAGAAACCTCAACCTAGGACTATTTTGGATTACATGATAACTATTATGCTCGAGTCAGTCTCCCTTCTAGTTTGTCATTTCCCTGTCTCTGGTTAGGATAGAAATGTCTCCCCTGTTCAGGGGAACTACGTTGCCCTGATCCTCATACCAGATGAGGTACGTAGGCAGGAGATCGTGCGAGATCTCTCCGGGAACCCTTTTCTTTTTTTGGTGTGTGTTTGCTTGTTTGGAGTCTGACGTAAGTCCAGCGATTGGCAGTTGGTTTCCTGTGGATTGTGTGTGTGGAGTCTGATGTAAGTCCAACGATTGGCATTCGTTTTCCTTGTTTGTTGGTTGTGTGCTTGGAGTCTGACGTAAGTCCAGCGATTGGCAGTTGGTTTCCTGTGGGTTGTGTGTGTGGAGTCTGATGTAAGTCCAGTGATTGGCATTCGGTTTCCTTGTTTGTGTTTGTTGTTTGGAGTCGGACGTAAGACCAGCTATTGGCAGTCTATTTCCATTTGTGTGTTTGCTTTGACGTCTCAGCGTCTGTGCGTGTGTTTTGTTTCGGCGTGCGTTAGCTGAACTACGGTAGCTCTGATTCTCATTCCAGATGAGATACGTAGGCATAGGATGCGATATCCTAGCGAGCCCGTTCCCCTCTTCTTCCATCTGTGTTTTATTCCAGTGTGTGTGCATTCTTTGAGCAGTTATTTAGCAACCTTATTCTACTCTTCGGAGCGTGGATCCCGTCGAGTACGACGGACGTGAGGGGTGTTAATACCTTCCCCTTGCGTAACCGACTCCCGATCCTTACAATCTTCGGTCGTAAGACCATTTCCTTTCCAGGTTTACTTCGAGCGTTTCCTTTCCCTCCTTTGGGATAAATAACGCACGGTGGCGGCTCTGTTTGTTTGCTTTTTTCCGCCGGTTGTTTTTCGCGGATGCGACAGCTGGCGACTCTGCTGGGGACTAGAAGTTGACCTTTTGCTGGTCCATCTTCCCTAAGCGAGTCAGTCCTAGCGCTCTCTAGGATAGTTTTGGTTGCTTGTGCTGCTTTATTTATTGCATTTATGATTATTACACTGAGACTTTATATATTTGCATATATGTTTGCATGCATCATGTTATCACTGTGTTGGATTCTGTACAGGTTTGGTTCCTCTGATTTGGGGTGGGTGTTCTGAGTGGGGCTAAAACCCATGCCCGAGTATACATCTAGGATTAGTGTGGTCTCACGTTTCCTCACATGTTGGATCAGCATGTTGTTGCGACGTGACATACCACAAGCCAGACGAGGTTCTTCTGAGTGAGCTCTTCTGGGTGGAGTATTCCACTTTGGTTGAGTTATCTCTTTAGAGCTATTGACTTCGGTGACCGTTCTTTCCCGGATCTTTGGTTTAGATGATCTTAAGAGAGCTGCAACGGCACACCCGAAAGGGCAAACCCGTTGAGTATCTTTGCCCGATTGTTGAGACCATTATCCGCCTTAGGATGACCTGATTAGAATTCACCTGTGAGGGGAGGGTTGATTCTTACAGATGCATGTTCTGATGGTGACTTTGATGGTGACTAATGGTTCAGTTCTTGATCTGGGTCCTATTTATAAGTCGGATTTATGGATTTATTTCTGAGACGCCGGAGTTCTGTCCGTGGTATTTATCAGTGGGGATCCGTTTATTTTTGGATTCCCTGGGCTGGTTCAGAGGATCTTGTGGTTATCTGTTCAGAGGACTTTCTGGTGATGATGGTGATGTATTCTCCGTTCCGTTTATCTCGGAACCTCTCAAGTTAGATTTATGGTTATTCAGTACCTCAGATGGTTGTGATCAGTTCAGAGACCGTAACTCGGTGCAGTGGATGTTCAAATGACTTGGAGGATGGCACAGTGCATTGCATTCATACATCCGCATCATTCACATTTTGCATTTATCTGCATCTAACACATGTTTATCCATATGCAGGGGACATTCTTGATCGAGATCCTGGTTGAGAGACTTCTTTGTTCCAGACATGAGGACCGGCTTGAAGGACGATGTTGTCTACAGTTTCTTCAGTCCAGAGATTGATGTGTTGAAGGATATGATAGCATTGATTACACCTGACCATGTGGGGTTGTTCCGTGAGGCATACGGTGGTATTCTGAAGTTAGTTTTCAGGCTCACAGATACAGATAGGAGCGCCATCCATACTCTTCTCCAGTTCTATGACTCGGGTTTGAGGTGCTTTGTTTTCCCGGATTACTTGTTGGGACCTTTGATGGAGGACTATGCCAGTATCCTGGGTATTCAGGTCAAAGATCAGATTCTTTTCTATGTCACTAAGGGGGAACCTGATGTTGCTGAGATCTCTCATGCTCTTTATTTGAGCCCAGAAGTGACTAAGGGGGGTTTGAAGGAGAAAGGAAAGTTACCTGGTTTTCGTCTGAGTTTCTTGGAGGCCAAAGCCAAGGAGCATGCTAGTGTGGGTAACTGAAGGGTCGTTTGTGCTTTGATTGCTGTCAGCATTTATGGGATCATCATCCTATTCCCTAATCAGAAGAATTTTGTGGATATTAATGCCATCAGGTTGTTTGCTCAGAGGAACCCTATTCCTACCTTGGTTGGGGATGTCTATTACTCGGTCTATAATCGGAACGAGAAGCGGCGTGGGATTGATCAGATGTTGTGCTCAGTTGTTATACAAGTGGTTCATGGGGTATTTGCCTTCCAGAGGTGCCTTTGCTTTTGTTCTTCAGGACTACAAGGTTAATTGGGCGACCAAGCTGATGGGTTTGCGAGCCAAGGACATAGCTTGGACTCACAATGGTGTGGCCGGACGAGATTTCATCTACAGTTGTGGGAGTTTTCCCAATGTGCCTCTCATAGGAGTTCAGGTTTGCATTAATCACAACCCGACGCTTCTTAGGAGACAGATGGGGTTCGCTATGGAGGTTCCTCCTCTCGAGCGCGAGATTCAGGAGTCTTTCTATTTCCCGGCTGATGGTAATCTGACACGGTTGAGGCAAGTGTCTGGGGCATGGCGTAACATTCAGAGAAAGGGCAAAGTTCCTTTTGGTAGGGTTAATAATAGGTCTTTTCCTCTGTTTGATGATTGGCTCAGAAAGAGGATTGAGCTCACGTATCTACCATTTCCTGGGGGTGATTCTTGGTGTCCATTGATTGAGGGACCACGTTCTTCTGTCAGCATGGAGGAGTTCCTTGAGATGAAGTAGGAGAGAGATCAGTTGCGTGCAAAGAAGGTTGAGTTGGAGATGAGTGTTGCTAGAACTCAGATGGCTAATCAGGAAATCAAAGGGAAAATAGAAGACCAGGATAAGAGACATGCTCTGGAGGTGAAGCGCTTTGAGATAGACACCGCCTATTATCGCAAGATCAACCAAGCTTTGGAGTCATCTGCGAAGGAGCATGACATCACCAAGGAGAAGTTGGCTAGAGCTTCGAAGGTCATTGAGGATGAGAAGAGGAGACAAATTCTTGTGAAGACTCAGAGGGAAGTTAGAGCCAAAATCCTTACTACAGAATGGGAAGCAGAAAAAGCGAAGATTATTGCTGAGAGAGATCATTATCTTGCTGAGAGGGATCATTACTTCCGACAGATGAAGATTCTCCAGAAGGAGACAGGAAGATTGCAGTAGGAGAACACCGAGATCAGGTTCGCCGTGAGGTTTACCAGGATGGTTGATGATGTAGGGCCTTCTATGGGACCTTCGTCAGTTTAGACCTTTCTTATTTGGGTTGGATTACCGTCAGGCCTGTTGACGGAATTCACTTGCTTGTATTTCCTTTCTGATTCTGGAGAATTGTAATTTGATTTGTATCAGACTTGATGTATGATTCTCGCACGTATAGTGCAATTTTGATATACACGGTTATTATCATTCATTGATTGATCTCAGAGCTTTATTTGCTTTGCCATGCTTCACTCACATAGCACACACATGGTTGGGTGATATCTTTGCTAAATCATAATTCTTTGCTCTGTATGGCAAAACCAAATGATTGATGTCAGAATATTGCTGTCGGATTATTATCTGTCTTTATGAAACCAGGATCGAAAGACAGAGTGTTCCTCATATGGATAGACATTGCATTCATTGCATGAATCATAATAACTTGTCTTCTATTTTGCAGGTGTTAGTTTCTAACATGTTTGATTGACTCAGGAATGATGAATCCACCCAACGCTGACATTCTCGAGCTGAAAGAGAAGATGAGTGAGCTGATCAGTGTCATGCAAGAGTTCGCCTTGGGGCAGAAAGCTATCGCTGAGAAGGTGGAGAGAATTGAAAACTGGTTGAGAATGGGGAAGGTACAGGGAAACGCTCCGTCGTCTGAAGAAAGGAAGTCCTTTGGTGACGGTCAGCGCAAGAATGAGGGTGAATCGAGTGCTATGTATGCCTAAAGGGGACACGGTAGGGATCGTTACTACCAGCACATTGTTGCGGTAACCATTCCTGCTGGTAATCAATCGGTACCACAGCAACGTCAGCCACCTCAACAGAGAGCACAGAGAGTTGGGTACCAAGTGAGAGGAAAGGGGATTGATCGTCAGTTTGATAAGCCACCCGTGATATATGCTTTTCTGTTTAAGAAGTTGATGGATCTTGGGTTGGTTCAGCCAAGGACGATGGCTCCGGTAAGACCAGCTATTGGCAGTCTATTTCCATTTGTGTGTTTGCTTTGACGTCTCAGCGTCTGTGCGTGTGTTTTGTTTCGGCGTGCGTTAGCCGAACTACGGTAGCTCTGATTCTCATTCCAAATGAGATACGTAGGCATATGATGCGATATCCTAGCGAGCCCGTTCCCCTCTTCTTCCATCTGTGTTTTATTCCAGTGTGTGTGCATTCTTTGAGCAGTTATTTAGCAACCTTATTCTACTCTTCGGAGCGTGGATCCCGTCGAGTACGACGGACGTGAGGGGTGCTAATACCTTCCCCTTGCGTAACCGACTCCCGATCCTTGCAATCTTCGGTCGTAAGACCATTTCCTTTCCAGGTTTACTTCGAGCGTTTCCTTTCCCTCCTTTGGGATAAATAACGCACGGTGGCGGCTCTGTTTGTTTGCTTTTTCCCGCCGGTTGTTTTTCGCGGATGCGACAGCTGGCGACTCTGCTGGGGACTAGAAGTTGACCTCTTGCTGGTCCATCTTCCCTAAGCGAGTCAGTCCTAGCGCTCTCTAGGATAGTTTTGGTTGCTTGTGCTGCTTTATTTATTGCATTTATGATTATTACACTGAGACTGTATATATTTGCATATATGTTTGCATGCATCATGTTATCACTGTGTTGGATTCTGTACAGGTTTGGTTCCTCTGATTTGGGGTGGGTGTTTTGAGTGGGGCTAAAACCCATGCCCGAGTATACACCTAGGATTAGTGTGGTCTCACGTTTCCTCACATGTTGGATCAGCATGTTGTTGCGACGTGACATACCACAAGCCAGACGAGGTTCTTCTGAGTGAGCTCTTCTGGGTGGAGTATTCCACTTTGGTTGAGTTATCTCTTTAGAGCTATTGACTTCGGTGACCGTTCTTTCCCGGATCTTTGGTTTAGATGATCTTAAGAGAGCTGCAACGGCACACCCGAAAGGGCAAACCTGTTGAGTATCTTTGCCCGATTGTTGAGACCATTATCCGCCTTAGGATGACCTGATTAGAATTCACCTGTGAGGGGAGGGTTGATTCTTACAGATGCATGTTCTGATGGTGACTTTGATGGTGACTAATGGTTCAGTTCTTGATCTGGGTCCTATTTATAAGTCGGATTTATGGATTTATTTCTGAGACGCCGGAGTTCTGTCCGTGGTATTTATCAGTGGGGATCCGTTTATTTTTGGATTCCCTGGGCTGGTTCAGAGGATCTTGTGGTTATCTGTTCAGAGGACTTTCTGGTGATGATGGTGATGTATTCTCCGTTCCGTTTATCTCGGAACCTCTCAAGTTAGATTTATGGTTATTCAGTACCTCAGATGGTTGTGATCAGTTCAGAGACCGTAACTCGGTGCAGTGGATGTTCAAATGACTTGGAGGATGGCACAGTGCATTGCATTCATACATCCGCATCATTCACATTTTGCATTTATCTGCATCTAACACATGTTTATCCATATGCAGGGGACATTCTTGATCGAGATCCTGGTTGAGAGACTTCTTTGTTCCAGACATGAGGACCGGCTTGAAGGACGATGTTGTCTACAGTTTCTTCAGTCCAGAGATTGATGTGTTGAAGGATATGATAGCATTGATTACACCTGACCATGTGGGGTTGTTCCGTGAGGCATACGGTGGTATTCTGAAGTTAGTTTTCAGGCTCACAGATACAGATAGGAGCGCCATCCATACTCTTCTCCAGTTCTATGACCCGGGTTTGAGGTGCTTTGTTTTCCCGGATTACTTGTTGGGACCTTTGATGGAGGACTATGCCAGTATCCTGGGTATTCAGGTCAAAGATCAGATTCCTTTCTATGTCACTAAGGGGGAACCTGATGTTGCTGAGATCTCTCATGCTCTTTATTTGAGCCCAGAAGTGACTAAGGGGGGTTTGAAGGAGAAAGGAAAGTTACCTGGTTTTCGTCTGAGTTTCTTGGAGGCCAAAGCCAAGGAGCATGCTAGTGTGGGTAACTGAAGGGTCGTTTGTGCTTTGATTGCTGTCAGCATTTATGGGATCATCATCCTATTCCCTAATCAGAAGAATTTTGTGGATATTAATGCCATCAGGTTGTTTGCTCAGAGGAACCCTATTCCTACCTTGGTTGGGGATGTCTATTACTCGGTCTATAATCGGAACGAGAAGCGGCGTGGGGGGTTGATCAGATGTTGTGCTCAGTTGTTATACAAGTGGTTCATGGGGTATTTGCCTTCCAGAGGTGCCTTTGCTTTTGTTCTTCAGGACTACAAGGTTAATTGGGCGACCAAGCTGATGGGTTTGCGAGCCAAGGACATAGCTTGGACTCACAATGGTGTGGCCGGACGAGATTTCATCTACAGTTGTGGGAGTTTTCCCAATGTGCCTCTCATAGGAGTTCAGGGTTGCATTAATCACAACCCGACGCTTCTTAGGAGACAGATGGGGTTTGCTATGGAGGTTCCTCCTCTCGAGCGCGAGATTCATGAGTCTTTCTATTTCCCGGCTGAGGGTAATCTGACACGGTTGAGGCAAGTGTCTGGGGCATGGCGTAACATTCAGAGAAAGGGCAAAGTTCCTTTTGGTAGGGTTAATAATAGGTCTTTTCCTCTGTTTGATGATTGGCTCAGAAAGAGGATTGAGCTCACGCATCTACCATTTCCTGGGGGTGATTCTTGGTGTCCATTGATTGAGGGGCCACGTTCTTCTGTCAGCATGGAGGAGTTCCTTGAGATGAAGAAGGAGAGAGATCAGTTGCGTGCAAAGAAGGTTGAGTTGGAGATGAGTGTTGCTAGAACTCAAATGGCTAATCAGGAAATCAAAGGGAAAATAGAAGACCAGGACAAGAGACATGCTCTGGAGGTGAAGCGCTTTGAGATAGACACCGCCTATTATCGCAAGATCAACCAAGCTTTGGAGTCATCTGCGAAGGAGCATGACATCACCAAGGAGAAGTTGGCTAGAGCTTCGAAGGTCATTGAGGATGAGAAGAGGAGACAAATTCTTGTGAAGACTCAGAGGGAAGTTAGAGCCAAAATCCTTACTACAGAATGGGAAGCGGAAAAAGCGAAGATTATTGCTGAGAGAGATCATTATCTTGCTGAGAGGGATCATTACTTCCGACAGATGAAGATTCGCCAGAAGGAGATAGGAAGATTGCAGTAGGAGAACACCGAGCTCAGGTTCGCCGTGAGGTTTACCAGGATGGTTGATGATGTAGGGCCTTCTATGGGACCTTCGTCAGTTTAGACCTTTCTTATTTGGGTTGGATTACCGTCAGGCCTGTTGATGGAATTCACTTGCTTGTATTTCCTTTCTGATTCTGGAGAATTGTAATTTGATTTGTATCAGACTTGATGTATGATTCTCGCACGTATAGTGCACTTTTGATATACACAGTTATTGTCATTCATTGATTGATCTCAGAGCTTTATTTGCTTTGCCATGCTTCACTCACATAGCACACACATGGTTGGGTGATATCTTTGCTAAATCATAATTCTTTGCTCTGTATGGCAAAACCAAATGATTGATGTCAGAATATTGCTGTCGGATTATTATCTGTCTTTATGAAACCAGGATCGAAAGACAGAGTGTTCCTCATATGGATAGACATTGTATTCATTGCATGAATCATAATAACTTGTCTTCTATTTTGCAGGTGTCAGTTTCTAACATGTTTGATTGACTCAGGAATGATGAATCCACCCAACGCTGACATTCTCGAGCTGAAAGAGAAGATGAGTGAGCTGATCAGTGTCATGCAAGAGTTCGCCTTGGGGAAGAAAGCTATCGCTGAGAAGGTGGAGAGAATTCAAAACTGGTTGAGAATGGGGAAGGTACAGGTGTCGCATCCGCGAAAAACAACCGGCGGGCTAAAACAAAAAAAAACAACACAGAGCCGCCACTGCGGGTTATTTATCCCAAGATAGGGAAAGGAAACGCTCAGAGAAACCTGGAAAAAGCATGGTCTCGCGACCAAAGAGAAAGGGTAAGGGAGTCGGTTACGCAAGGGGAAGGTATTAGCACCCCTCACGTCCGTCGTACTCGACGGGATCCACGTTCTAAAAGAAAGAAAAGGTTGCTAAAACATCTCACACACACAAGGAACGCAGGTGGGGTTAAGAGGAAGAGAGCTCGATAGGACGTCGCATCCTATGCCTACGTATCTCGTCTGGAACGAGAATCAGAGCTGCCGTAGTTCGGCTCACGCACGCCAAACAAGACACACACAAACACAGGCAAACTGGGAGCCTGAATGCCAATCACTGGACTTACATCAGCATCCGGACCAAAACACACACAAAAAGGCAAACATGGAGCCCGAAAGCCAATCACTGGACTTACATCGGCATCCGAACCAAACACACGCACACTGGAACCCGAATGCCACTTGATGGACTTACATCAGCTTCCAAGCACACAACAACCAACAAGTTAATAGGGAGTCGGGAACTCGAGCCTATAACTGTCAAGCACACACACAAAAAGAAAGAAAAGTGCCCGGAGAGACCTCGCACGGTCTCCTGCCTACATACCTCGTCTGGAACAAGGATCAGGGCGATGTAGTTCCCCTGAAAGGGAAAGAAATTCTAGCCAGAAACCAAGGGGAGACACACTACCAGGGAGCTGTACTCGAGCCTAGTGTTATCATGCATCATTGCCCTATGTTGTGGTTTCTATCTATTTGCACAACAGCAAGCTAATCCTAACCAGGAAGAAAGCAAGCATGCAAGCATCAATCAAAATAAAACAAACATTTCACATAGCACACACTATATCCAGTCAAGTGAGGCTCAAACAAGGGTGGACTGCCGAGGCAAGTCATCTGTACAAGGGTAGAGTTAGCTCTTAACCTTGCCATTGAGAGGCTAAGGTGAAGATGATGAAAGGTGAGTGAAGATTAGACTTCACAGCTCTTATCCCTGATCAGGGAGAGCTTCAGACAAAGGAGCGTGGGTCCAGAAAGTGGGAACCCTTCTACGCTCAAGACTCTGACACAACTGTACAATGTACAATATCTTGGGTTAATGTCCCAATGCATCAACACCAGTTGTGTGAGCAGAGGGACGACTCAAAATAATAGTGGGAGATAGATTGCGTATCTCTTTGATCCACCAATTGCCTTAATCAAGGTCTTTACCTGCTTGGGGACAAAAATAAACAATCACAATCATCGCCTCTTAAGGAGGGCTTCAGACAGGTGCCTGGCCAAGTAACAGGCCAGGTCTTCCAGACTACATGAAGTACAGAGATTCTACCTCAACTGGTTTAAAAACCAAGCAGCAGCAAGCAAGTTCTTAAAGAACTGTAAGCGACTAAATGTACCTGAAATCAATCAAGTATCATCAGTACTCAGACAAACCAACAGTAAACAGCAAAAGTCAAACAGTCAATTTGTACAGTCAACACAAGTTAATGCACACAAGTGCAAGCCATGAGCTCAAACTCAAGCATCAAACCCTACAACACAAAATCCATGTTAGTTGACAACATCAAACAAACTCAATTTACAACTTGCATTGTTCTCCTTATGCCTTTTGCATTTCAACCTGAAAATCCAAACCAAATGTGAGAAACTAGACCACTAGGCCAAGCCTAGGGTCCAAAGGAGATAAAAAATCCTAAACAGAAAGTGAAAATTATCCAAAATCACATTCAAACAAATTAGAAGCAAATGCAATTGGTCCCATGCTCATATCAATCACCATTATCATTTTATGCACAATTTAACATCAAACATGCAATTTGCAACTTCAAAAGACCAAACAGAACTATCTCAACCAAAAGCATACAAAAATAATTCAATTAATTCCACAAAAATTCACACCTAAACAGGACACATTCAATGTATAGCATGTCAATTTTCAGCTCAATTGGACAAAAGGAAGTAGGAAAATGAAAATCATAAAGTTCAGACAAGTTCAAACAAGTCAACACATGGTACCCAAACAAACATCAACTTCCAAAAATCACAAAACAGTGACAACAATTGAGAAATGAATGGGATCAAAACCACAATGTCCTATAATGTGTCTACAATCCCCATGTCAAATTTCATCTTCATCCAATACCCCATGAGAATTTCACAAATGAATTACCAATATGTGTCACACAATGTTACCAAATGAGCACACAGGGAAGAAAATATTCAATCAATTAGAAAATGCAACCAATAAATCCAGCAAAACTCACATGTAATCTTGACATATCAATGATCATCCACACAAATTTTCAGCTCAAATCAACATCCCTAAGCATTTTAAATAAAATCATGAAGTTGACCTAGCTTGGTGTGACACAAATTGTCACACCTCTAATCAAAAAATCATATCTCAACAACCATGTATCCAAAAATTACAAACTCTACATGAAAATCACCATTAAGATGTCCAGAATACGCACAAAAATTTTCATCCATTTATTTGAAGGCATCATCATTTCATGATAGATATGGCATGGTGTATACAAATGTGACATATTGAATCAATCCCTAGGCAAATTAATTTTCTACACATGCAAAAAATCCACAAAAATCATGATTAAATTCTACACATCTCAATGATCATCATGAAAAAAACCTCACCAAAATTGGATAAGTTTTGAGGTCTCTATGAATTTTCTAAGTCATGGCATCAAAATGAAATTAGAATGAGAAAAAGAAATGAAATAATAATAATTAAATGTAGCAGTGGCAATTTTGTAATTTTTAAACCGCCAGGCAAAACGACGGCGTTTCAAAAACACGCCATGGCGCCTTCTCATTGGTCCAGAGGCGCGCCAAACACAATTTCAAATCAAGGCCATGAAATTTTGGATCAAATGCACTGTTCATTGCGCTCTTCATCAAGAACTCCACAGATTTTTCCAGATTTCGTCAAGAACACTTCCTAACCAAACGCATCAAACTATATACCAAACGAACCGTCCTTCAACAAGGATTCAAGATATGCAAATAATTCCTCCTAACTCTCAACACAAGGCACGGATCGAACGAAACAAGTTATGAACATCAAACTTCCAAACGCGATTACTCTCACCTCACTCAACCAAATCAAAAACTAAGCATAGCCTGTTCATCTACATTCAAAGACCTTTAAAACGCATATCACAATTTAAGCAAAGGAGAGTTTCAAATTTTTGCACCTTGGAGATGGCAGTAAAGAATCCGCTTGCTTCCACGTGTAAAAGCTCCAAACAGATTGAGATTGATGTATAGGAAGTTGAATGGAGAAAGATCCTTAGCTTGATAATGCTTCACGTGCAAGAACTAGCCAAATGCCATTGTTATGCTCACTTTGGACAGTTGAGATTCTTCACTCTTTTGGCCACAATTCCTCAAAACAGTTCTTCAAGAAGGTTTGTGGAAGGTGAATCAAGAAGAATCACGCCAATTGATTGAGAATTCGTGGAGAAAAGTTGAAAAATGCTTGATGAAGATTTTGGAGAATTTGCAATTTTGGAGGGAAAAACAGTTATGGATTTTGAGAATTGTGATTGTGATTAACAATTCTGTTACAATTAGAAACTTATACCAATGCCTTAATCACCTTGTTAATCCAAATTATCAAAATTGGAATGGATTAGTATTAATGAATTTCTTAATGCAAGGGCAAAAGTGACCTTTCCAAATTGTGCACTATGACAACTCATGACAGTTCACACAACTTCTAAATGATATTTGGAGTGTGTTGGAATGGTTCTCATGTCCATTGGCCTTGTATTTCTCAATTTCACTATGCCATGCCAAAAATGCACTTAAATCCACTTGAAATTTGACTTTTTGCATTGACCATTTTTTATGAATTTGGATCACACACCATGAAAGTACATGTGAAATGGGGTTTGCTCATAAAAAGATCACTCAATTTGGACATTCCATGAGAAAGTTATGCCACTTTGATTATAGGCATTTTTGGAAAATGAATGGACCATAACTTGTCAACCATACATGGGAATTTCAAGTTCTTGGACTTTTTGGAAAGGTGAGAACAAGATCTACAACTTTCATGTTGGACAAATTTTCATTTGAAGATTTTTTGGACATGTAATTTTGTGGTGAAAAACTTTCCATTTTTGGAAACTTCCATTACAAGTCACTTTCTATTTTTGGAAATTTTTGTCCTGACTTTATTTTCTTCATTCTTGAGCTTTGACATGTCAAATGAAACTTGTTTCAACATGAATAAAGTGTATCCAACTCTCTCCCACCTCCAAATCCATAAAATCAAGCACAGTTGACCACAGTTGACTTTTTCAACTGACAAATGAATTTGGCAATGCACTGATCAAGCTGAGCCCCAATCTTCTGATGAAATGGCTCAAGGATGAAACCCTAGCCTCCATAAGCTCAATACAATCATGAAATGATCCCCATATCCATTATAGACCCCATCTCCTTGCCATGCCCTGATTGGCCCAATACAACTGATTAGGGTTGACCAGTGGTCAAAACCCTAATCTCAAGGTATCTGATCAATCTTCTGAATCTCTTGGGTGATATCAAAACCATGATGATGATGATGTATCATTTCAACCAAGATCAAGCTCAATCTCCTTGAGAATCATGAAACCCTAATTTGAACCACCACCCTCAAACAGTTAGTGATCCAGTCCAATGAAACCCTAGCTTGCATCATGACCTCTTCATCTTCTGATCAAGACTTATGAGGATGACTTGCACAACGTAACCACATGATATGCAATATGCAATGCCTAATGACCTAAAAATGCAATGCAATATGTTAAGCCAGTCCCAAGAGAGGAGGGCAAATTTTGAGGTGTTACAGCTGCCCCTATTCAATCCACTGTGAACCTGTCGATATGAATAGCCTCGGCTTTCAGATGATCAGGATGAAGAGTGATTGAATACCAAGAACAAACGAACAATTTGCACTCTGATGGGAAAATAATTAACAACACCTGTCAGAATCGGCGAAGAACACAATCTCGAAAAGAAAAATCCGTCTGGTACGGAGAAAGTCGGCCTGATCACCGAAACAGAACATCGACCTGGATACCAAAATAAATGGTAACACAGGGATAGCCATGGCCTGAACACCACATATCCGCTGGGGATTATTATTTTTTGCTTTTTCTTGAACCCCGAAACTTTCTTTCGCGCAAATGATCCCGGATCACTGCATTTGAACCCCGACATCTTGTTTCCTTGTGATAATTCCGCTGGCAACGTCGGAAATAACACTAATCACCACTCTGAGGGCGACATACCAGAGGGTACACCTTCAACCAGGCACTGACTGATGACTGGGAAGAAACTCGATGCTTACTGGACATCGAACGATGATGTTTACAGGCATCAAACAATGATGTTTACAAGACATCGAGCAAGGATATTTTACAGGACATCGAAGAATGATCGACCAGACACTTACTGATGACTGGGAATAAACTCGACGTTTACTGGACATCGAACGATGATGTTTACAGGCATCAAACAATGATGTTTACAGGCATCAGACAATGATGTTTTACAGGACATCGAAGAATGATCGACCAGACACTTACTGATGACTGGGAATAAACTCGACGTTTACTGGACATCGAACGATGATGTTTACTGGCATCAAACAATGATGTTTACAGGCATCAGACAATGATGTTTACAGGCATCAAACAATGATGTTTACAAGACATCGAACAATGATGTTTACAGGCATCAGACAATGATGTTTACAGGCATCAAACAATGATGTTTACAGGACATCGAACAATGATGTTGACAGGACATCGAACAATGATGTTGACAGGACATCGAACAATGATGTTGACAAGCATCAAACAATGATGTTGACAGGCATCAAACAATGATGTTGACAGGACATCGAACAATGATGTTGACAGGCATCAAACAATGATGTTGACAGGACATCGAACAATGATGTTGACAGGACATCGAACAATGATGTTGACAGGCATCAAACAATGATGTTGACAGGACATCGAACAACGATGTTGACAGGACATCGAACAATGATGTTGACAGGACATCAAACAATGATCGACCAGACATTAAACAATGACTGGGAAATAACTCGACGTTTACTGGACATCGAACGATGACGTTTACTGACACCAAAAAAAGCTCGACCAGACACTTACTGATGACTGGGAAATACTGTTGCTCCAAACCCACAATGCTGAACTCCTCGGAGTATCGTCTTCACTGTCCGGCAAAACCAAATCTCAAGCGGTAACCACGGCTCGAGTCGCGCTGATCGCGTAACATTTCTATCTCTGTCCGACGGAAAAGTTTCCTCCAGCATCGCACTACTGGGGAATATTGCTGATCTGACGTCATGATGCTAAACCCATCAGAGTAACATCTTCCAACTTCTGTCGAAACCACCTCTCAAACAATAACCACAGGTTGAGACTAGCCTATGCTTGCAATGATGCATGACTTTTTCTGCGTAATGCTCCATAATTATAGAAATGCTACGCGATTTATTATGCAATATGCTATGCTTACTCTACATGATGAATGCATAAAAAGTATCCCCCTCAAGGGACTCTTCTGGGGAGCTCAAGACACTCTGCTGAGGAACTCGCCAATACTCTGATCACCACCCTGCTGGGGAATAGCACTACTGCTGGGAAAAGGTAACCCTTGCTGGGGAAGAAACTCCTTTGCACCCAATCCGCTCGGGAAACTGCAGGGGATAAAAACCACCAACACTCCGTGGGGATACAACAGTCTTTGACTTGCTGGGGATATCAATCCCGACTCTGCTTGGAGAACCCTCACAGATACCTAGCGACTTCACTGGGGAAATGCTCACAGATAGCTCCACTGGGAAACAGCAACCTCCAGACCTGGCGACTGGGGAAACATCGATCTGACACCTGCTGGGGAATAACCATCCTAACCCTGCTAGGGAAACGAATTCTACTCCGCTGGGGACGACCCATCCAATCCATACGTAGGATACACTGCTGGAGATATATTTCATTGAAACCCGCTCCACTCGGGGATAGCAACCTTCGGGCCTGACTGCTGAGGAAACACCGTTTTCAACCTGCCGGGGATAACCATCCTGACTCGGCTAGGGGAATCATAGACCTTGGATCTGCTGGGAATTTGGTCCTCGTGACTCTGCTTGGGGATATACATCCCAACTTGTCTGGACCTTTTCTGCTCCATCATCTTGTATTACAAGCCGCTCCGTACTCGACGGAGAGCGAACTCCTGGGATTTATACAGACTTTTCAATTTTCAGACTTTGAAGAGTCTTCTTGATTAATTCCAAAGGTCGTCGGACGTCCTGCCGTCTCTTCATCGTTCTTCTTATTCATTCGTCCCTGATTGGACTCCGCGGGGAATTTCTACAGACCTTCCAATCTTCCGACTTTGAAGAGTCTTCTTGATTATCATTCAAGGATCGTCGTACGTCTCAACGTCTCTTCGTCATCCCTTCACTACCCATTCACTCGTCCCTGATCAGACTCCATGGGGATTTGTTTTGTCAACAGCTTCCTCGTCACAACCTGCAAGTGAGTGAACATATCTAACAGTTCCTGCAAAACAGATTGTTAGACAAAACCATGCCCCAGGCGTGTCAAGATTTCAACACTTGGGTCACTCAATCTTCCGAATAAGATTTCAAGATTTCAATCTTATAAACATGCATTGGAAGGAACCTGTATGTCTTAAAAATGCAAAATTCTTTATCACAATAATCTGGATGTTTTTGCAATCAAAGCGGTAGTGAAAGACAAAAAAAAAATTATTTGACTGAATATGCATTTTATTGATTGGAAAAGTGTGGCTCAAATTGAGCAATACAAAGGAAGCAATTCCTGAAAAGAGGTAATTGCGCACAAAAGGAAAAATCTATCCTAATGGCAATGTGAAACCCGTGATCTCATCGAGTTCCAACTCGGTTACACCCCATATGTCCTCTGACTCTCCATGCTTTCTGCCTTCTGAACAAGACGATTCCGACTGATCCCCACCGGGTATTATCCATGATGCTTTAACCAAAGCGCAAACGATCATGCCAGACGCAGTTGTTCGTTTCAATCCCTCTTTTGCCTGAACCGCCCTTTCGGGTTTTCAGTCCACCGGGATACCCTTTTTTGCCCAAGTCGCCTTTTCAGGTTTTCGACTTGCCGGGTGTACAATTTTTCTTTTTTTATCCCTAATTTTTGCCCGAACCTTTTTTTCTGTTTTTTGGTTCGCCGGGATGCCCATTTTTGCCTGGACTATTTTATTCTTTTCGTCCAGCGGGTCTATTTATACGAAGTATTTTTTAACTGCGTCCGCATTCACAGGGGATGGAAAATCCTCGCCATCCATGGTCGTTAGCAACAAGGCTCCGCCAGAGAAAACCTTCTTGACCACGAACGGACCTTCATAATTGGGTGTCCACTTACCCTTACGATCGTTTTGAGGAGGAAGGATCCTTTTCAGCACCATATCACCTACGTGATACACCCGAGGTCGTACCTTTCTGTCAAAAGCACGCTTCATCATCTGCTGGTATAACTGCCCATGACAGATGGCTGCCAGCCTCTTCTTTTCAATCAGGCTCAGCTCTTTGTACCGGGTCCTTACCCATTCTGCCTCTTGCAATTTCACGTCCATCAGGACTCTCAAAGACGGGATCTGGACCTCAACCGGTAGCACGACTTCCATTCCATATACCAACGAGAAAGGCGTTACCCCAGTATGCGCACCGAGGTTCAATACCCAGGATACAAGCTTCCTACTTAATCACACCGTCGGTGCCTTCAAATGTTATCCGGGCAACAAAAGCTTATTCACCTTAGCCTCCCCATCAGACATCAGAATCCGTTCGGATTCAGGGTCAGGCCCCTCCTCCGGGATCGGTTCCTCACAATCTTTCGATTTGAGCACCTCGAGATGTCCTCATCAGGGAACTCAAACTTCATCGGTTGATAATTCTCCACGGGTTGTTGGGCGAGGTAATCAGACAATACACTCCCCTTGATTGCTTTCTGAGCGGTGTACTGAATATCGCGTTCAATCAAATTCATTGGCCCTTTCGCAACCCGTCCGATCATTGCTGGCTCTTCAAAAATCTACCTGATCAGATCCATCTCGAAATCCACAAAGTGGTATGAACCAACATGTACTGTCTCGGTCGGCGAGCAGCCTATGCCAAAGTACATCAAGTTCCCCGAGCGGTGAATGTATTGTTTCACAGTCGGTAAACTTTTTGCTAAGGTAAATTGCATGCTCTTTTCGACAAGACTAGTCGTGCTGACCCAATACACCTTGTAGACCCCTCGAAGGCTGTCAAGTACAGATTAACAATCTCTCTCCATAGGGAGGCATCCGAATCGGAGGTTCCTGCAACTTATTCTTTTACTTTTCAATGCCCCTTGGCAATCATTATTTCACCTGACCGTTTGATCTCTTTTTCAATGGCTTGAATATAGGTTCGCACGTGGTTGTTAAAGGAGATGTGAACCATGACATGTAGTTCAATCTACCTAGGAGACCACGAACCTCTTTTTGTTTTCTCGGCTCAGGCATTTTTTTTTTTTAGCAGGATCGACCTCGATTCCTCTCTTCTAATGAACCCCTACATCTTACTGGAACGCACTCTGATAGTGCACTTATCTGAATTCAACCTCAGTTTGAATTGTCTCAACTGGTCTACTCAGCTTGGCCAGATCTGCCAGATGCCCCTCTTCTGTTTGGGACTTTGCTATCATGTCATCAACATAGCATTCAATTTCATGATGAATCATATCATGAAACAAAGTCACTCTGATACATGATACCGGCGTTCTGCTTCTCTAGAGGACAGTCTTCTTTCCATGGCAGCTTGTGCACAACGACATCGGTATCCGACCCTGGCATATCCTGACACGACCAGGCAAAGATATCCACATGCTCTTTCCACAGGGCTACCGTTCTGCTTTCAACTCGCCTCTGAAGCGGCCCCAATTTCCATTTCCTTCCTGACCACGGCGGTGCTTGGAATAACAATCTTAATCCGCTCCTCATGCGGCTGAATCACCTTCTCCTCTTGTTTCAACAACCTGGCTAATCTTCCAGCAGATCACAATCTTCTTCGCCTTCTTCTTCGGCATGATAGATCGGATTGTCGAAGTCATATGAGGTGTAACCAAATTGTTATCAATGAGATCCGGAGAATTACTTTTCGAAGTCGGAACGAGATAAATCAAAAAAGGAAAAATGAAAACAAACATTGCCATTTTTATTTGTTTTAAAACTGCAAAAATAAATGAAAAACAGGGAACACCGCTTTTTGACTGAAAAACATCCATTTATTAATGATGCAGAAATGTTGCAAATTATGAACATGAGGTGGCCCTTACAATGAACCATTACGTGTCGGGCAACACGTATGGCTTTCATGCAAATAAAACTGAAAACAAGAAACATTACTCCTCAAGTAGAGTGACCGTGATGATCTTTTTAGGCCTTCCAGTTCTGGACTTCCATCCCTGGTACGCACGGCTTTATCCACGACTCCAGTTCACAGTCGCTATCAGTCCTTTCACCTACCGCACAGGCGTGATCCGAATCTTCAACAATTACACTCACCATCGCCTGACCATGTGCCGGCATAGGATTAGCATTAACATTCGGTGAAGGCGCAAAATTGATAGCCTTGGAGTCTACCAGATCTTGGACAACATTCTTGAATGCTCTACAGCCCTCAATGTTATGCCCCGGTGTTCCAGAATGAAATTCGCACTGGGCGTTCTCATCATAATTAGGAGGCCTCTGATCTGATCTCATCGGAACCATCGCCCTCGGCTGCACCAACCCAAGATCCATCAGCTTTTTGAACAGAACAATGTATGTCACAGGCGGCTTGTCAAAATGGCGATCAACCCCTTTTCCCCTCACCTGGTACCCAACTCTCTGTTGAGGTGGCTGACATTGCTGTCATACTGACTGATTACCAGCAGGGGTGGTTACCGCAGCAGTGTGCTGGTAGTAACGATCCCTACCGTGTCCTCTCTGGGCATACACAGCACTCGATTCACCCTCATTCATGCGCTGACCGTTCCCGAATGGCTTCTTCGATGCTGATGACGAAGCATTACCTTGTATTTTCCCGAGCTTCAGCCAGCTCTCAATTCTCTCCCCAGCCACCACAATGTCGGCAAAATTTGTGACGGGACAACCCACCATCCTTTCAGCAAAAACCCCCTGCAGGGTACCCATGAAGAGATCAGACATCTCTCTGTCCACTAGTGGAGGTTGAACTCTGGCAGCCAGCTCCCTCCACCTCTGAGCGTATTCTTTAAACCCCTCGTTATTTTTCTGAGACATACCCTGCAGCTGGGTACGACTCGGAGCCATATCAGCGTTGAACTGATACTGTTTAAAGAAGGCATCGCCAAGATCTTGCCAGCTCTTGATATCAGAAGATTTCAGCTTGGTATACCATTCCAAGGATCCTCCAGACAGACTGTCTTGGAAGAAGTACATCCAAAGCTTTTGATCTGTAGTGTATGCAGAGATCTTGCGGACAAAGGCTTGAAGGTGAGTCTCCGGGCAGGAACTCCCATTATATTTGTCAAATGAGGGTGCTTTAAACTTATGTGGGATCACAACCCCCTCGACTAGCCCCATATTTGACATGTTGACAACCCCAGGAGTGGCATAGCTTTCAAGAGCTCTGATCTTTTCTGCCAGCAATTGTATCTCCTTGTTCTGTGGCTGGACACCGTACTGACCGAACGGTTTGTTGTGCATAGAAAACTGATCAGCCTCCCTGTCTTCCTCTCTATCATCATCAACCTCAAAGAATGGAGGAAACAGGCTATCCTTCAGATTAGGACCCATCGGACCAGGTTGACCCCCTGTAGCAGTGCCAAAACCACCAGCATTATCATTTACCATACCCACAGTTGCTCTTTTTCCACCGTCTCTAGATCCACCAAGCCCCTGGTTGGAGACACCATCCAGGTTTACACCACTATTAGTCGCTGAAGCCCGCTCGAGCTTCTCAACTTTGTCAGCCAAAGCTTTCTGACCAACTGCAAAACCCTGCATGATGTTGATCAGCTCAGTCATCTTGTCCTTCAGCTCGAGGATATCTGTGTTTGGGAGATCCATTAGTCTGGGAGTATTGCGTCTGGTGAAGTATCTATGAGGACGGGTTGAGTGCAAGGGTACAACTCTACGAGCGCGAGCAATGGTTCCTGAAACAGTCAAGCACGTTAGAACCTGACCCCTACAAAACAGCAAACAGGTTAATATGCATGAATGCAACGTCTATTCATATGAGGAACATTCCGTCCTTTGATTCTGGTTTCATCGAGACAGATAATATTTCACCAATAACATTTTGACATCCAGATGTCTCTCAACCAGATTCTCAATCCATAATACTCCCCATATGGCTAGACGTAGGTTTGGTGCAGATGAATGCAAAATGAGAATGATGCAGATGAATGAATGCAATGGGCCATCCTCCAAGTCATTTGATCATCAACTGTACATGAAGAGTAGTATTTCTGTTTTTCAATTCTGTTTGCATGAAAGCCATACATTTTGCCCGAAACGTAATGGTCCATTGTAAGGGCCACCTCATGTGTTTCATTGTGCAACATTTTGCATCATTAATAAATGGATGTTTTTCACATTAAAAGCGGTGTTCCCTGTTTTTCATTTATTTTTGCAGTTTTAAAAATAAAAAATAGCAATGTTTATTTTCATTCTCTTTCCTTTTGATTTGTCTCGTTCCGACCTCAAAAGCAATGCATGAATCCGCATTCATGTAGATGCGACTATTCTCCTGATCTCATTGATAACAATTTGGTTACACCTTTGTATGACTTCGACAATCCGATCTATCATGCCGAAGAAGAAGGCGAAGAAGATCGTGATCTGCTGGAAGATTAACCAGGTTATTGAAACAAGAGGAGAAGGTGATTCAACCGCACGAGGAGCGAGTTGAAGTTGTTAATCGGGGCACCGAGGAGGTGTGAAAGGAAATAAAGGTTGGGGCTGCCTTGGAGGCGAGTGTCAAGAGCGGAGGTGATGCCATTCGGTCTCAAGAACGCGGTGCCACGCATCAAAGGGCCTTGGTGACTTTGTTTCATGATATGATTCATCGTGAGATTGAATGCTATGTTGATGACATGATAGCAAAGTCCCAAACAGGAGAGGGGCATCCGGTAGACCAGGGCAAGTTGTTTGACTGGTTGAGACAATTCAAACTAAGGTTGAATCCGAGTAAGTGCACGTTCATAGTGTGGTCCGGTAAGTTGCTGGGGCTTATTGTGAGCGAAAGAGGAATCGAGGTCGATCCTGCTAAAAAAAAGAGAAAAGAAGTAATACAAGAAAGGCCTGAACCGAGAACAGAAAAAGAGGTTCGTGGTTTCTTAGGTAGATTGAACTGCATTTCACGGTTCACATCTCATCTAACAACCACGTGGGAACCCACTCAAGCTGTTGAAAAAAGAAAAGATCAAACGGTCAGGTGAAATAATGTTTGCCAAGGGGCATTCAGAAAAAATAAAAGAGTATTCGCAGGAGCCTCCGATTCTGATGCCTCCCGTGGAGGGACGACTGTTAATTCTGTACTGAACGGTCCTCGAGGAGTCTATGAGGTGTGTACTGGGGCAGCATGACGAGTCTGGTCGAAAAGAGCATGCAATTTATCTTAGCAAAAAGTTTATCGACTGTGAAACAATACATTCACCGCTCGAGAAAACTTGCTGTACTTTGGCATAGGCTGCTCGCCGACTGAGGCAGTATATGTTGGTTCATACCACTTTGTTGATTTCCAAGATGGATCCGATCAAGTATATTTTTGAGAAGCCAGCATTGACCGGACGGGTTGCGAGATGGCAGATGATTTTTACTGAGTATGATATCCAGTATACCTCTCAGAAGACGATCAAGGGGAGTGTATTGTCTGATTACCTCGCCCAGCAACCCATTGAGGATTATCAACCAATGAAGTTTGAGTTCCCTGATGAGGACATCATGTTTCTCAAATCGAAAGATTGTGAGGAACCAATCCCGGAGGAGGGGCCTGACCCTGAATCCGAATGGATTCTGATGTTTGATGGGGCCGTTAACGTGAATGGTAGTGGAGTTGGTGCTGTTTTGGTTACGCCAAAAGGATCCCCACATTCCTTGTGCTGCTAAGCTGACATTTGAATGCACCAATAATGGGGCTGAGTGCGAAGCTTGTGGCCTGGGTATCGAACCTCGGTGCGTCTACTGGGGCAATGCCGTTCTCACTCGTATAGGATGGAAACCGTGCTACCGGTCGAGGTCCAGATTCCGTCAGTGAGAGGATGTAAAATTGCAAGAGGCTGAATGGATAAGGACTCGGTACGAAGAGTTTAGCCTGATTGAAGAAAAGAGGCTGGCAGCCATCTGTCATGGGCAGTTGTACCAGCAGCGGATGAAGCGTGCTTTTGACCGAAAGGTACGACCTCGTGTGTATCACGTAGGCGAAGTGGTGTTGAAAAGGATCCTTCCTCTCCAAAATGATTGCAGGGGCAAGTGGACACACAGTTGTGAATGCTCATTCGTGGTCAAGAAGGTTTTTGTTATAGAGCCTTGTTGTTGACGACCATGGATGGTGAGGATTCTCCATCCCCTGTGAATGCGGACGCAGTTAAAAGATACTTCGTAAAAAGAGACCCGCTGGACGAAAAGAATAAAAGAGTCCAGGCAAAAAAGGGCATCCCGGCGAACAAAAAAAAATGAATGAAAAAGGTTTGGGCAAAAATTAGGGATAAAAAAGAGAAAAAACTGTACACCCGGCAAGTCGAAAACCCCACAAGGGCGACTTGAGCAAAAAAGGGTATCCCAGTGGACTGAAAACCCGAAAGGGCGGTCCAGGCAAAAGAGGGATTGAAACGAACAACTACGTCTAGCATGATCGTTTGTGTTTTGGATATGACATGGATAATCCCCGACAGGGATCGGTCGGAAGCGTCTTGTTCAGAAGGCAGAAAGCGCGGAGAGTCTTGAGGACATATGGGGTGTAACCGAGTTGGAACTCGATGAGATCACGGTTTCACATTGCCATTAGGATAGATTTTCCTTTTGTGCGCAATTACCTCTTTTCAGGAATTGCTTCATGTGTATTGCTCGGTTTAAGCCACACTTTTTCAATCAATAAAATGCATATTCAGTCAAATAATTTTGTTTTTGTTTTCATTACCGCTTTGATTGCAAAAACATCCAGTTATTTTTGATAAAGAATCTTTGCATTTTGAGACATGGAGATCCCTTCCAATGCATGTTTATAAGATTGAAAGCTTGAAATCTTATTCGGAAGGTTGAGTGACCCAAGTGTTGAAATTTTGGCACGCCTGGGGCACGTTTTTGTCTAACGATCTCTTTTGCAGGTGCTGTTAGATATTTTCACTCACTTGAAGGTTGTGATGTGAAGCTTTTTGACAAAAGATCCCCGTGGAGTCCAATCAGGGACAAAGGAATTGACGAATGGTGAAGACAGCGAGAAACGTGCGACGATCCTGGAGGATTAATCAAGAAGACTCTTCAAAGTTTGAGGACTGGAAAGTTTGTATGAATCCAGGGAGTTCGATCTCCGTGGAGTACGGAGAAGTCGAGAATACAAGGTGATGAATCAGAAAAGTTCAGACGAGTCTGGGAGCTCTCAAAAGTGGAAAGCTGACACTGTGGTTAGATAGTGAATACCAGGGTTTGACAAGTCAACAGGTGTTCCGTGCCAGATATTCCTTATTTCCCCTAGCAGGGTCGGGATTGTTATCTCCCCAGCAGTTTCGAGATTGGTATTTCCTCAGCAGCCAGGCCTGAAGTTTGCTATTTCCCCAATAGAGGTGTCTGTTGGTAGCTGTTTCCCCTAGCACGGCGGAGCTTGTTAGTTTCCCCCAGCAAGTCAAAGATTGATGTCTTCCCCGCAGAGTGCGTTGGTGGTTTCTCTCCCAGCGAAGTCCCCAAACGGACCGGGTTCGGTGGAGTTCATCCCTATTGAGGGTTGTCCTTTCCCTAGCAGCGGTGTTATTCCCCAACAGGGTGGAGATTGGAGTGTTGTCGAGTTCCTCAGCAAAGTGCCTCGAGCTCCCCAGAAGAGTCCCTTGAGGGGGATACTTTTTATGCATTCATCATTTAGATAAGCATAGCATATTGCATACCTAATTTCGTAGCATTTCCATAGTTATGGAGCATTACGCTGAAAAAAAATCATGCATCATCATTGCAAGCATAAGCTAGTCTTAATCCGTGGTTACCGTTTGAGAATCGGTTTATTTGGTTGGAAGATCAGCCTCAGCATTGCAAGCATCAGCTAACCTCAAGCCGTGGTTACCGTTTGAGAATCGGTTTATTTGGTTGGAAGATCAGCCTCAACATTGCAAGCATCAGTTAACCTCAAGCCGTGGTTACCGTTTGAGAGTTGGTTTCGCCGGGTGGTGGAGATGTTACTCCGAGGAGTTTAGCATCGTGACGTTGGGTTAATGGTATTCCCCAGTAGTGCGATACTGGAGGAAGAATTTCTGTCGTGCGAGATGGAAGTTGGAAGATGTTACTCTGAGGGGTTTAGCATCATGACGTTAAAGCAACAATGTCCCCCCAGTAGTGCGATATTGGAGGAAGAATTTCTGTCGTGCGAGATGGAAGTTGGAAGGTGTTACTCTGAGGAGTTCAGCATCGTGATTTTGGATCAACAACATTCCCCAGTTAGTCCCCGGCAAGCGTCTGCCGGGTTTTGACATATGTAGATGTCATCCCTGCGATACCGGTAAGTGTCGTGTCGATCCCCGTAATGTCTGTTTTCTTTGGTGTCAGTAAACATCATTGTTCGATGTCAGTAAACGTCGAGTTCCTTCCCAGTCATCAGTAAATGTCTGGTCGAATATCTTTCCTTTGGTGTCAGTAAACATCATTGTTCGATATCAGTAAACGTCGAGTTCCTTCCCAGTCATCAGTAAATGTCTGGTCGAATATCCTTTCTTTGGTGTCAGTAAACATCATTGTTCGATGTCAGTAAACGTCGAGTTCCTTCCCAATCATCAGTAAATGTCTGGTCGAGTATCCTTTCTTTGGTGTCAGTAAACATCATTGTTCGATGTCAGTAAACGTCGAGTTTTTCCCCAGTCATCAGTAAATGTCTCTTCGAATATCCTTTCTTTGGTGTCAGTAAACATCATTGTTCGATGTCAGTAAACGTCGAGTTCCCTCCCAGTCATCAGTAAATGTCTGGTCGAGTATCTTTTCTTTGGTGTCAGTAAACATCATTGTTCGATGTCAGTAAACGTCGAGTTCCCTCCCAGTCATCAGTAAATGTCTGGTCGAGTATCTTTTCTTTGGTGTCAGTAAACATCATTGTTCGATGTCAATAAACGTCGAGTTCCCTCCCAGTCATTGGTAAATGTCTGGTCGAATATCCTTTCTTTGGTGTCAGTAAACATCATTGTTCGATGTCAGTAAACGTCGAGTTCCTTCCCAGTCATTGGTAAATGTCTGGTCGAATACCCTCTGATATGTCGCCATCAGAGTGGTGGTTGGTGTTGTTTCCGGCATTGCGAACGGAATTATCACAAGAAAATGGAGAACGGGGTTCATTGTTTGGCAACAAGAGTAATATGAAGTTATCGGGGTCCAAATGCGGTGATCCGGGATCATCTGCGCAAATCAAAAAAAAAATTCTGGGGTCCAAGAAAGAGAAAAATCAATCAGAAAGTTAGGGGTTCAAGAAAAGCAAAAAAAATAAATAATAATCCCCAGTGGAGCGCAAATTGTTCATCTGTTCTTGGTATTCAACCACTCTTCACCCTGATCATCTGAAAGTCGAGGGTGTTCATATCGACAGGTTCACAGTGGATTGAATAGGGGCAGCTGTAACACCTCAAAATTTGCCCTCCTCTCTTAGGACTAGCTTAACATATTGCATTTCATATTTTAGGGCATTAGGCATATACATATTGCATATCATTTGAAATAAGCAAGTCATCCTCCTTAGTCTTTCTCAGAAGATAGAGAGGTTAAGAAATTCAAGCCTGAGGGTCTTGTTGAATTGATCATCAACTATCTGATGGTTTGAGCTTCAATTAGGGTTTCCTAATCCTTTAAAGGTTGAGAATTATCTTGTTGGCAAGGGTATATCACCATCATCATGGTTTTATCATCTTCAAGGGGTTCATTGTGCATGATCATGTTCCTTAGGATTAGGGTTTTGACCTCTGGTCAACCCTAATCAGTGACTTCTCTTCCAATCAAGGTTTATCAAGGAGATGAGGTCTTTCTTGAGATGGAGATCATCATATGATTTTGTTGAGCTTGTACAAGCTAGGGTTTCATTTTGGAGCCATTTCCTCAAGTGGTAGAGGCTCAAAGTCCACAGTGCATGTTCAAGTCATCTGTCAACCATAAAAGTCAACTGAAAGTCAACTGAGGGCTAGGAGGTGGAGAAATGGTTTGAGATCCTTCATTCATGTCCCAAAGAGGCTTATTCATCATTACAAATGCATATCTTGAAGAATTTGAGGCCAGATCAAAACTTTCCAAAAATGGGAAATGACCTGTAATTGGAAGTTTCCAAAAATGGAAAGTTTTTTGTTCAAATTCAAGTTGATCTTACATCATCAAACAAGCTTAAAATGAAATTTTGTCCAACATGAAAGTTGAAGATCTCTCTCTCCCATTTCCAAAAAGTCCAAGAGCATGAATTTATGATGAATGGTTGAGGAGATATGATCAAATCATTGCCAAGTGTGCATGGAACTTCAAAAGGCCATAACTTTTGACTCATAACTCCAAATTGAGTGCTCCTTTTTGCCAAATTCTTCTCATGACATGAACTTTCCAAATCATTCATCAAATTGCATGAAATTTCATCACATAATCATTTGCTCATTCATGTGATTTTTGGAGGGAAAATCATGAATTCAAAATTGGTGCATCATGTAGACTTTTTAACCATTCCAACATGTTCATGAGAGGATTTTAAGTGAAATTGAATGGCCATTGCTACTGTTCACGTGGGATTGCATGCATGGGGTGAAAAAACCAATTTTTGCATAACACCTCTTTTCTCACTAAATTTCATTAACCAAGCCTAAACATGATTAGTAAATGGATTAACATGTCATATAAATAGCTAATCATAACAGAATTGCTCATTATTCATCATTTCTAGATCTAGAATTTTTTCCCTCCAAATTTTTCTCTCCATTGAAATTCAAATTTCTTCCACATAACACATTGATTTTCTTCCATATTCTTGTTCTCTGACCTTCATTTAGTGTAGATCAAGCATTGGTTTGGAAGATTCGAGCAGAAATCAAGCATAATCCAAGCAAGAACATGAAGATGGAAAGTGTTGTTTGAGCAAGATCTAAGCCTCTCCAAACCTCAATTTCTTCACAAGGCCTCATAACAAGTGCTCAGGAGTAGATCTACACACGTGCCAAGCCTTGAATCACCAGAATTCACTACTGCCATTGTTGCAGCTTCAAGAAGGTGCAAATTTCGAATCTCATAATTCTCTTTTTTATGCACATAGAGTTGTAGAGCTTTTCATGATGGAAATTCTGATATAAATTTCTTGAAATTTGGATAAAAAATGAAGAAGTTATGTTGAATTAAAGTTTGTAGATCCAAACTTATTTCGTTCGATTCGTGAAATATGTTGAGAATTAGGCTTAGTTTTTATAATATTTGGAATCTACGTGATGAGAGCTTTCCATTGATATATGCCTTGAAAAATTCTGGATTTTTTTTGTTGTGAACAGTAACAACCACCGTCTTCATGAAGAAGACGGTGGTTTCCGCCACTAGCGTCCACCTAGCGTCAGCATAGCGTCCGTTCCTGCGTTTTGGCTAGGGCACTAATGAAACGACGTCGTTTCATCAGCGAGCCTTCCCTCGCTTCGATTCCGGCTGGGCGCGTTTCCACAATTTCTTCATTTCATTTTATTTTCATGTTTTTTTCAATTTTTATTTCATTTTTTCCATGATCTTCAAAAAATCATAACTAATTGTAGAATGATCCAAATAATTCCAGGTTTTTTGCTACTTGATCCTTGAAATGTCTAGAATTTTATGATGTTAATTTCTGGAATTGTGCCTAGCTGGATTTTGAATTGTGTTAGACTATGTAAACATGTATGCTTTTGTGACATTGCCTTGTTCTTTCCATTGTGAAATGCTTGATATTTATCCAAATGCCATGAAATTTTGCATGATTGTTCCTAACATGTTGATGGATGTTTTAGGCTTGGTTTGGTATTTTTCTCATGTTCCATCCCTGTTTTATGTACATGTTAATATGGTGTGACAATGCATGTCACACAATTGGATGTCCTATTTGATCATTTTCATTTCCATATCAATTGATCTCTTCTGTTTACAATTTTTGGTATGCTAATTGTGTTTGATGTGTTGAATGCTCATGAAAATTTCTAGAATTGTTTGAGCCATTTCTGATTTAATGTGCATTTTTTCATCTTGTATGTCCAATTGATGATCATGTTGTGTGCATTTCCTTCTCTTGGTTGAATGATGACCTTGCTCGATGATTTTGATTTGGCACCTTTTATGACATGTTCATGGTTGATTAAGGATGGTTCATGTTGAGTTTTAGCTTCTATTTTGAATTTTTACTTCACTTTTGACCCTAGGCTTTGTCCTAGGGGTTGTACTCACATTTGAGTTGTGAATTTCAGGTTCAAGCATGCATCTCCATGATTGATGTTGCTTCTCCATTTGAGCTTGACCATTTGTTATTGTTTGCTAACATTTGTTTGTTTTGTAGGCTTTGATGATAATTCATTTGAGTGTTTGCCTTATGGCTTACTCATTGTGCATATTGGATTTGTCTGTCTGTTGAGATCTATTGACTGTTGTCTGTTTGTCTGAATGTAAATATTGGCTGTTTTAGCTTTTCTTACAGGTACTTTAGCCGCTTTAACTCATTATTTGAGTTGCTTTGCTTGGCTTGTGGTTGGCATACCACTTAGGTAACTTCCTTAACTTCATGTAGTCTGGAAGACCTGTCATGTTATTTTGGCAGGCACCTGTCTGAAGCCCTCCTTAAGAGGCAATGTTTGTGCTTATTTATCTTTGTGCCTTGTACATATAAAGACCTCCTAAGTGAAGAGGCATTGGCAGATAAAAGGGATGTGCAATCCATCCCCTGCTATTCAGTTGTGTCATTTATCTTGCTCACACCCTGTGTTGATGCACTTTGAATAAAAACCCAAAATCTTGTTGTGTCAAGTCATGTGGAATAGAGTCCCACATTCTGGACTCCCACACATTCTTTGATTCAAGCTCACCCAGGCCCGGATTAAGAGCTATGAGGCATAACCCTCATCTCCATTTCATTTGCTCACCCTAACTCTCAATGTTAGAGGTTAAGAGCCTGACCATCCATTCCAGTATTTGGCTTGTTTGTCAAGGTCGATATGACCCCTTGACTAAAGCACCACCTTGCTTGAGCCCCCTTGGTTGTGTATAGTGTGTGCTGACTGCTTTTGATGTTTATCTGTTTTGCTTTTCATCTCCTTTCTGTAGGAGTCGTATGATCAACTTTCGAGGAAGTTGAATGCACGTAGAGATAGACTTGAGTTGACTCACTGCCTCTGTGAGTCGAACTCTTGTTAGAAACCTCAACCTAGGACTATTGTGGATTACATGATAACTATTAGGCTCGAGTCAGTCTCCCTTCTAGTTTGTCATTTCCCTGTCTCTAGTTAGGATAGAAATTTCTCCCCTGTTCAAGGGAACTACGTTGCCCTGATCCTCATACCAGATGAGGTACGTAGGCAGGAGATCGTGCGAGATCTCTCCGGGCACCCTTTTCTTTTTTTGGTGTGTGTTTGCTTGTTTGGAGTCTGACTTAAGTCCAGCGATTGGCAGTTGGTTTCCTGTGGATTGTGTGTGTGGAGTCTGATGTAAGTCCAACAATTGGCATTCGTTTTCCTTGTTTTTTGGTTGTGTGCTTGGAGTTTGACGTAAGTCCAGCGATTGGCAGTTGGTTTCCTGTGGGTTGTGTGTGTGGAGTCTGATGTAAGTCCAGCGATTGGCATTCGGTTTCCTTGTTTGTGTTTGTTGTTTGGAGTCGGACGTAAGACCAGCTATTGGCAGTCTGTTTCCATTTGTGTGTTTGCTTTGACGTCTCAGCGTCTGTGCGTGTGTTTTGTTTCGACGTGCGTTAGCCGAACTACGGTAGCTCTGATTCTCATTCCAGATGAGATACGTAGGCATAGGGTGTGATATCCTAGCGAGCCCGTTCCCCTCTTCTTCCATTTGTGTTTTATTCCAGTGTGTGTGCATTCTTTGAGCAGTCATTTAGCAACCTTATTCTACTCTTCTGAGCGGGGATCCCGTCGAGTACGACGGACGTGAGGGGTGCTAATACCTTCCCCTTGCGTAACCGACTCCCGATCCTTGCAATCTCCGGTCGTAAGACCATTTCCTTTCCAGTTTTACTTCGAGCGTTTCCTTTCCCTCCTTTGGGATAAATAACGCACGGTGGCGGCTCTGTTTGTTTGCTTTTTCCCGCCGGTTGTTTTTCGCGGATGCGACAACACCATCATATGCACGATCATACCAAGTGATATCATCATTAGTGAGAGACATGAGTCTCGTGGACCACCGTAGACATCCCTTGTTCTCCTTGAAAGCAACCGTCTGAGGTAAGTGAGAAATAAACCACTTATACAATAGAGGCAAACAGCACACAATAACGCCACCACCCTTTGCATTCCTCAGGTGCAAAGAGACATAGGTATCACCCAACAGAGTCGGAACGGGATTAAGAACCGAGAAAATCCTAATAGCGTTCACATCCACGAATTTGTCGATGTTGGGGAACAATACCAACCCATAGATGAGAAGCACGAATATGGCCTCAAAGGCATCCTCACTCATGGCCTTCCCATAAACGGTAGCTTGAGCGATGAGGAAATCAGAAGGAAGACCTTGAATTCCACCTTTGGTAGTCATATGAGCTTTAACCAAGGATTCATCTATATACAACATGTCAGCTATCTCTTGAGAAGTAGGAATACTCTCCAAGTCACTGAACGACAACTGGTCCAGAATAGGAATACCCACAAGATGAGCATACTTCTCGAGGGTAGGCAATAGCTGAAAGTCTGGAAAAGTGAAGCAGTGATACAGAGGATCATAGAACAACGCCAAAGTACTCATCAACCCTTCGTCAACCTGAGTAGTCAGAAGAGGCAGAAGCTTCCCATAACGAGCTTTGAAACCCAAGGGATCTAATACATAAGATGTCAGATTTCTTAACTCTTTCAGGTCGGGCTGTCGAAAGCTGTACTTCTTTGTATGCCTTTTTTGTCTTTCCATATCTGAAAATTTTGCAAATAAACCCCTTAAGTTCCTTGAAAATTTTCTTTTTCTGATGATATGGGTGCAGATGAATGCATGAATGCAACAATCACACTCAAGGATCAAGCAAAGCACACCAGACAAAGGTCATGGGATGGTTCATATTATCCCTAATATCAATCATCCATTTTAGTGGATTATGGTTTTCACCTTATCGACACCCAAGTTCCATTGATATTAACGATACATGAACGGTTCAACCATCCTTAATATCAATCATCCATTTTGGTGGATTATGGTTTTCACCTTATCGACACCCAAGTTCCATTGATATTAACGATAGTTGAACGGATCAACCATGAATCACGGGTTTGTTGTGAGTCACGAGCATGGAGTCTCGGTTAAGAACCACCTAAAGGGAGTGTACTATGGTTTAAACCTGCCGAACATGTTCTACCAGAGGTTCCCATAGTCATCATCCCATCTTTCGAATATTATCGGAGGAACGAATACTCGTATTCCAAAAATATTCTCAAGAGAGACTCTTATGAGTGTAGTATCGCGTAACAATCGCATCAAATCTGACATTTGAACGACCTCCGCACTACATCCTAAAAATAGGCCAAGATGGGCTTGGTAAACTAAGGTCCTTGGCTTCTAGGGCACATATTGGAAGAATAATGCCTAACCACAAATAACTTGTGTGACATCATTAATCCAACATGACCTCCACCAAGTGAATGGACTCGCAAGTCAACTTGCTAAGGAATAACTCCACACAAGTCGACGAGACTATGCCATTCTCCTATCATAAGGTGCACTCGAGTTCGGGTATAGAACTCATCTCACAGAGATCACCAAACAAGCAAGCAATTGATATATCAAGCAAATCAATCATTACAAACAATACAGTAATCCCAAATTGCACAAAAATATGTCATAAACAATAGACAAATATGATACAACAAAGTGTGAAAAGTTGGCAAACCCACTAGGAAGCTTGTATCCCAAGCAGAGTCGCCACTTTTCTGTAGCGGTGTATTCGTCACTTTATGATTTATTGGCTAAATCAAAAGCAAAGCATACAAAGATAGAGTCGCCACCGCACTTTTATTTATCCAAAGGAATGGCTAGAAAGCGAACAAAAGCCTAAGAAGTTTTACAAAGAAAACTAATAAAAGGGTACAAAGATCTGGGTAATGGGGTAATTATGCAAAGGGAAGGTGTTAGGCACCCAATGCATCCTAGGTACTCCTAGGGAACCCTTTTCACAACTTGTTGTATCATATGATTATTTATGAAAATATTTATTGTGCAAACATGATTGGGAGGATGAGAGAAGAATATACAATTTTTATTATTTTTGTGTTTGGATGGATGAATCCATTGCGTACGTACCCTTACAGGATCTAAACCTCGTAGTTCGGCTAAAAGATTTCCAAAAAAAAAGTGGATTGATTTTAAACAAAAGCCCTAAGGTCTTTCATTATCCACGGGAGAAAACTCAACCTATACAACCACAAGTCCACCATGTGAGAACAGCTTCAACTTGCTAGTGAGGGATTATGCCCTATAATAAGCAAGGAAGTCTTACAATTCAATCACTAAGGACAAAAGGTGAGATTTACATCAACCACTAAGATAATTGAGATCTATGGCTAATGTATGAAAACTTATCAAGAAGTGGACAAGGGCCACAAAAAACAATTGAGTGAGTGAAATTAACCAATTATGAGTATTCACAAAAATGGTCAAAGTTGACATTAGATTCAATTCAGAAGAAGTATTATGAAAATGAAGTTTGAAAATCAGAGGCTTAAGGCTTAAGTTTCTAATTTGAAAACAGGTGAAAATGTTTGCACAAATTTTCTGGTTTGGGTTATAAATGCAAGTGGAGGTTGTAAGGAAACAAAAGGTGGGGATAAGGAGTAAAACTTCATTAGGAGTTCCTCTCTTGAGATCATATGTAGATGATCCAAGTGATTCCTTCCTTTGGAATAGGCAACAAGGCAAAGCAAACAAGCAAGGTTCAAAAAGAAATAAAGATGGAAACGGATGGCCAATAAATGGTCTTATATCCAACTCCGAAAACGAAACGGGAAACGGAGTGCCAATAAATGGTCTTACGTCCAACTCCACAAAGCAACATGAGATAGGAAACAGGTAGCCAATCAATGGTCTTACACCGGACTCCACACAAAGAAACAAAATAGGAAACAGGTAGCCAATCCATGGTCTTACACCTGACTCCACAAAAACAAAATAGGAAACAGATGGCCAATCAATGGTCTTACATCTGACTCCTCAAGCAAAGCAAAGAACAAATGCAAAAGCAATATGCAACAACATGCAAAAGCAGTATGCAAGAACAATATGCAAAGTAAGCACAAACAATCACAATCAATCAATTAGCACACACTATACACAATCAAGAGGCTCAATCAGGGTTAGGCTTTAGTCAAGGGGTCATATCAACCTCAACAAACAAGCCAATACTGTTATGGATGTTTTGAGCTCTTAACCCTAACATTGAGAGTTAGGGTGAAGCAGATGAAAGGGAATGAGGGTTATGCCTCATAGCTCTTAACTCTGGCCGGGGTGAGCTTGAATCAAAGAAGGTGTGGGAGTCCAGAATGAGGAACTCTACTCCACAATGACTGACTCTATATACAATGATCTTGGGTGTTTATTCAAATGCATCAGCACGTAGTGCGAGCAATGTGAAAGACTCAACTGAATAGCAGGGGATGGATTGCACATCCCTTCTATCTGCCAATTGCCCTTAAGAGGACTTAACCTGCTTGGCACAAATATAAACAATCAAATACATGGCCTCTTAAGGAGGGCTTCAGACAGGTGCCTACCAAAAGAACATGACAGGTCTTCCAGACTACATGGAGAATAGGAATTTACCTAAGTGGTATGGCAACCACAATCAAAGCAAAGCAACTCAAGTAATGAGTTAAAGCTACTAAAGTACCTGTAAGAAAATCAAACAAGTCAATATTCACATTCAGACAAACTATACAGACAGTCAATAGTCAGACAACCAATATACACAATGAGTAAGCCATAGAACTCAAATGAGTTAGCCACCCAAAGACCTACAACACAATCAACATTAGTTAAACAAAGCAAATTGTATCTCAAGCAAGGAGATTACATCATCCATTAAGACTTATTGCTTGAACCTGAAATGCAAAGCTCAAATTGTGAGTGCAAACTCCTAAGGCAAAGCCTAGGGTCAAAGGTGAGGTAAAAAGCTAAAACTCAACATAAATCACATTTAAACAATCATGAACATGTCCTAAAAAGGACCAAGTCAAAAGCATTAAGAAAAGTCATGTAGTAAGCAAGAGAAGTCAAAGGCAAATTCAAAGCACACATTTGGGCATTAAGAATCAAAATTCCATATCAAAACAGAAATGACTCAAACAATTCTGGAAATTTTTATGTGCATACAACATGTCCAATACAATCATCATGCCAAAAATCATAAACAGAGAAGCTCATTTGACATGGAAATGAAAATGCACAAGTTGAACATTAAATTGTGTGACACACATTGTCACACCATGCAATCATGTGTATAAAACAGAAATGAAAAATGAGAAAAATGCACAATCAAGTCTCAAACATCCATCAACATGTTGGGAATCAGCATGCGAAATTTCATGGCAATTGGATCATTATTAAGCATTTCATGATAAAAAGAATGGAGCAATGTCACAAAAGCACACATGTTCAATTAGTCTAACACAATTAAAATTCCAGCCAAACACAATTCCAGAAATTTACATCAAAAAATAGAAGACATTCATATGATCATGTAGAAAAAAATCTAGAATTAATTGGATCATTTTACTATTTTATATGAATTTTAAATGTGATGAAAAAATATTGAAATGAAAATGATCATGCACATGTAATTATGGAGGGAAAGGTAAAAAGGTTGATTAATTTGAAATATGGCGCCAACCAGAATCGAACCTGGTTCAAATTAAAATGAAGCGCATAAAGTGAATAAAATCCAGAAACTACATCGCCAGGAATCGAAGCGTGGAATGGTGAAACGCTGTAGTTTCACTTAAACACGTTGGCGTCCAACTCAACAGGTCTATGCACATGTGGACGCGGTCAAGAGAGCACTGGCCAATGGAATAGCCAACGAGGCATGCATATGTGGCGTACAACTAGGACAAAACCATAGCAAGCAAACAAAAGTTGCAGACGGCGGTCTTAGGGCGGAAACCACCGTCTTCTTCATGAAGACGGTGGAGGAACAGTACATGCTTGCAATTTTTTTCCAGAATCACGAAAAAATTACATCAAATCAAAGCTCATGCAATGTACATCATAGATCAATCAATAACTAAACCTAATTCATCACCAATCATGAGAATCGAGCAAAAATAGTTTGGCATTCAAAACTTTAATCAAGCATATCTCAGTCATTTCTCATCCATTTCACACGAATTTTATATCAAATTGATCAGCAAGAATAGATCTACAACTTTATGGCAATTATTTGAAGAATTGAGAGGCTCGAGTTCTTACATCTTGAAGAGCAGAACAATGAAATCTGGTGATTCAAGGCTTGGCACATGTGCAAATCCACTCCTTATCACTTGTTATGAAGCTTGATGAATGTATTGGAGCTTGTAGTGGTTTATATCCTGCTCAAATAACAGCTTCCATGTTCACCTTCATGAACTTGCCATGCTTAATTTCTGCTCGAATTCACTGATCCAAGGCTTGATCTACACCAAATCAATATCACAGAACAAGAATATGGAAGAAAAACTCAGTGCTATGTGGAAGAATTTTGAATTTCAATGGAGAGAAGAATTTGGAGGGAAAAAGAATTTAGATCTAGAAATGGTGAATCCTCTACAATTCTGTTATGCTTTGGTATTTATATGATCTCCTAATCATGCTGAAAAACTTAATTAAGCTTGGTTAATTGTGATTAGCAAAAACAAGGTGTGTGACCAAAAAATGAAAATGGAGGGTGCATGGCAAATCCAAACGTGAACAGTACCATGTGCATGGTCAAATTCACTCAAAATCATTTTATCAACACAATGGTAATGGTATTTTGTCCATACAATGCACCAATTTTGAATTTGCCATTTTCCCTCCAAAATTGACATGAAAGAACAAATGATCATATGATGAGATTTCATGCAATGTGATGAATGATTTGGAAAGTTCATGTCATGAGAAGAATTATGCAAAAAGGAGCACTCAATTTGGAATTATGAGTCAAAAGTTATGGCCTTTTGAAGTTCCATGTACACTTGGCAATGATTTGATCATATCTCCTCAACCATTCATCAGATGATCATGATATTGGACTTTTTGGAAATGGGAGAGAGAGATCTTCAACTTTCATGTTGGACAAAATTTAATTTGAAGCTTATTTGATGTTGCAAAGTTGAGTTGAAGTTGGACCAAAAAGTTACCATTTTTGGAAAGTTGAAATTATAGGTCACTTTCCATTTTGGGAAACTTTTGCACTGGCTTCAAATTCTTCAAGATAAAGGTTTGACATGATGAATAAGCCTTGTTTCCACATGAATGGGATAAAGAAACTAAATTCTCACACTCAAAACCCACAATTGACTTTTCAGTTGACTGCATTGGTCCTTAGATGACCTGAAAATATTCTGATGAACTTGGGCCTCAACCACTTGGGGAATTGGTTCCAAAATGAACCTATAGCTCACATAAGCTTAAAATAATGATCACATGATCCATATCTCAAAGGAAACCTCATCTCTTGCACAAAGGATTCTCTTGAATTGCCTTGACCTGTTGACTGCTTAAGCTGCAAGTAACAAAGGTTAATGACATATTTTTGTACATTTTTGGTTAGTGATTAAAAGAAAAGCAATGATACACAAATGCAAGCAATGCTTGGTGATCAAGAACCACTCTCAAAAAAGATCCCACCCACAGGGAAGGAAGCAAGGTGTCCAATGATCCTTGAGGCTTATGCAATGCTATGATATGATGCCATGAGGGATCTTAGGGACAAAATTGGGGTCTTACAGATGCCCCTATTTAAGGTCATTCTAGCCGGAGAAGTGAAGGTTAAAATCTTCATCTCGACGCGGTAGAATGGGCTTAAATAACGATAATGAGACAAATTTTGGTCCCTAAGAGACGTCATGATGCAAATGTATGAATGCAAAAGAAACAAACTCTGTGGGGAATACGTCCACAAGAAAGAAAAGACAATCCATCGGAGTAATACACTCACCAGGAACAGAGACTCTAACAGGACTCTTATGGGGATAAGAAAAAAGAATGCGCGAGCAGGACACGACTCTGAATTAGGGGAAAGAAGAACTTGACACTACGTGAGCAGGACACGACTCGACTGGAGACCTTACTGGGGAGTAAAGGACTCAAACTGGGAAAAAGAGTTCCAAAGGGAAACACATCCATTGGAAAGACTCAAGCTGACTCAAAGATGCGTGTATTGGGGAAAACGCCAACACAATAAAACTATCCACAAAGGATACTTCAGATAAAAATCCGGACTCAGACTGGGGAAAGATTCACACAGAACCTCCCTGCCGGGGAAAATGCATATATTGGGGAGTTATGCCAATACAGCAAAAGGGTAAATCACAACAGAAACTCCGTTGGGGAATATCTAACAAAGACTCTCCAGAGGAAGCAAAAGGATGAGGTGTTACCGGTTACTGGGTAACAAACTCAAAGAGACATGTGATCTAAACACCGGTTACTGGGTGAAAGAACAACAAGCTCAGGAAGAATGAACATTTAAGACCGGTATAAGGGTGAGAGATATCAATCAACCAAAACATCTGAGGAAGACCTGAAAAAGGTATATCAACTCAGGAAAATCTGACTCCGTAGGGGACCAAGGTCATAATAGGGAGCAGAAAGGAAGGAACACCAGGGATACCGGTTACTGGGTATATAATAGGTGACCAACCAAAGCGTGAATTGGTTTTTACTGCCAAAACACTCATCATCCGAAAGGAGGGCTTGAAAAAGCAAATCGACTTATAGGATGGACATTCGACTCCGCAACGGGAAAACGAATCTTACTCAAATGGGGAAAGACAAAAGACTTCAACAAAGAGTGCATGAGATATATTATCCATTACCGTCAGAACGTGGATAGTATACTCGCATGGAAGGAACACCAGGGATACCAGTTACTGGGCATATAATAGGTGACCGACCGAAGACGTGAATTGGTTTTTACTTCCAAAACACTCATCATCCTGGAAGAGAGAAAAACGTAAACTTATTAAAGGATGGATATTCGATTCCACAAGGAATACGAATCTTACTCCACTGGAGAAACAATCAAAAGATTTTGACCAAGGAGTGCATGAGATATATTATCTATTACCGTCAGAACGTACATAATATACTCGCATGAAAGGAACACCAAGGATACCGATTACTGGGTATATAATAGGTAACCGACCGAAAAGAAAAACAATCGTTACCAACAACAATAGGGTAGACGAAAGATAACTCGCTGGGGATAAATTGCAAGCATACGACAATTATCCATGAGACATATCACCGGTTACTGGGAGATACGCTGCAAAAGGAGAGAAATGAATATTCGATTCCGCAAAAGGAACATGAATCTTACTCAACTGGGGAAACACAACAGGCTTCGACTGAAGAGTGCATGAGATATATTATCCATTACCGTCAGAACGTGGATAATACACTCGCATGGGGTAGAATGGGCTTAAATAATAACAAAGAGACGAATTTTGGTCCCTAAGAGACCTCATGATGCAAATGTAGGTATGAAAAATGGTAGCACTCTGTGGAGATATGTGTCCACAAAAGCAAAGAAATCAGAAGCCACTGATAATCCATATGAGCAATTCACTCCATGGGACCAAGACCCTGGGAACTCTCCTGGGGATAAAAAAGGGATAAAAGTGCGCGAGCAGGTCACGACTCAAAGCGTGGGGAACAGAATTCCAAAGGGAAAAGATCCAATGGAAAGACTCGAGCTGACTCGAAGATGCATGTATTGGGGAATATGCCAATACAGCAAAAAAACTATCCACAATGGATACTTCGGATAAAATCCGGATGAAAAACAATCCACTAAGGGACTTCGCTGGGGATGTCCACAAGGACACTCCTGGGGAAGCAGCGGGACGAGGTATTGCCGGTTACTGGGTAATAAGCTCAAGGAGACATGTGATCTGAACGCCAGGTATGAGGGTGAGAGATACAACATGCTCAGGAAGAGATGAATATCCAAGACCGGTATAAGGGTGAGAGATATCAAAACTTCAAAACGTCTGAGGAAAACCTAAAAGGTATACTTCAACTCAGGGATTCTGACTCCACAGGGGACAAAAAGTCATAATAGGGAGCAGAGAGGAAGGAACACCAGGGATACCGGTTACTGGGCATATAATAGGTGACCACCCAAGGCGTGAATTGGGGAATATTCCCAAAACACTCATCATCCAAAAAAGCAAACTCGATTACAGGATGGATATTTGACTCCGCAAAGGGGATACGAATCTTACTCAACTGGGGAAGAACAAAAGGCTTCAGACCCGAGAGTGCATGAGATATACTATCTATTACCGTCAGAACGTAGAGAATATACTCGCATGGACGATTATCCACAACCGGTTACTGGGTTAATAAAGGATAAATCGACCGAAAAGAAAAGGCATCGAGATACCGAAACTAGGTATATAATGATGACCAATTCAGGGGAGAAATAATCGTCACCAACAACAACAGGGTAGACGAGAGATGACCCGCTGGGGATAAATTGCGTAATCAGCGCAATTATCCAAGCAGATGAGGGGATATCATCACCGAATATTGGATGAAGATAACTGTCACCAATTAAAGACGAGCAAAAATAGTTACTCTGCAAAAAGGGAAGAAATAGGGTTTACAACTACCGGTATGAGGGTAGAGAAACACAGACTCCGTCGGGGATAATAATTACTAATTATTGAGAAATTATTCATTTACTACGGGGAAACAGGAAAAGAGTCTCAAGAGACCGATCTAGGATCAAACTAGATAGGCACACCAAATCAAGACTTGTCTCGGTGAGGATATAACTCAATGGGGCAAACCATCCCAATATATGTGTTGGGAAGGAACAAAAACAATCAACATCCACGAGGATATAACCCGGTGGGGAATATGGAAGAAAGGATAGACGCTTTCTGCTTATGGAGCTGACTCTATATGGAGAGATCAGACACACACATCTGCTCGGGGAAGTATATCACCAAATAGCAGGAGACAGCAAACAACGATATATGGCAAAGAATGCAACATGAATATCTGAATGTTATAATTATGCATGTATGCGCGTGGTTTATGTATGATGTATGTTGACAGACAGACATATCTAACACAACCAGGTCCAGGAATCAACCACCCGGTACTACATCTCAAGAGAGAAAGCCAAGTTCACCGGGGAGTATCCAATCTGCTGGGGATCAGAGATACCAGGAAGCAAAGAACTCTGTAAGGGATGAATCATCAATCATTCCAGCTGGCGACGAGAGTTATCACAGACAAGGTCCACCACACCAACAACTCTACTGGGGAATCTATCCGAGGAGATAAAGGATTTATCAGGATCAACCACCAAATACCGCTCTTAACCAAAGAGATCCAAGTTGCTGAGGAAGAAAGATTGTTACTCTGCTGAAGGGAAGAGAGGTGACTCTCAACAAGCAATCCACTTGGTAGGATAAACCACAAGGGGTTCCGGAGGGAGGAGATACAGTCATGCCAAGAATATGGACAAAAATCTTACCCTGTTGGGGATCATACCACCCTTGGGAGAGCACTGAGGATCTCCTAAGTATCCTTTCGTCATTGTGAATGTTCACTTTGTTTAAAAAAAAATTATAAAAAATTTGATCGTTTAAAACAATGATATTTTCTTAATCAAAACATGCAAAACATTTGTTGAATAGAAATAGATAAGAGTGCCAATAATTGGATAAAAGGCTCAAATTTATTTGATAGAATGGTAGTCTGCGAATGGCAAGACTCCATAGATCTTTACAAATTTGAAATTGGTGATATATATTGGAAAAGAGCTACATTGAACATAATGACCATTTCTCCACCAATTCTAAATCCGATGTATTTGAAGCTTTGGCTGATAATGAGCAAGGATCTCTGATGGATGACAGTTGTAGAACAAAGTCTTGTCAGGATGCAGTTACTTGCCAAATCCCTAATTTTTGCCTAGATTGCCCCAGGATGAGGTACTCAATCTAGCGGGATACCTATATTCATTTTTCATGTCTCTAACTTTTGTCTGGACCGCCCTTTCGGGTTTTCAATCCACCGAGACGCTCATTTTTTCCTAAGCCGCCCTTTCGGGTTTTCAACTTAGCGAGCTATTCAGTTTTTTTTAGGCGAAGTATTTCTTGACTGCATCTGAATTCACAGGACGAGTGAAATCCTCCCCATCCATAGTTGTAAGTATCAAAGCACCACCTAAAAAGGCTCTCTTAACAACATATGGACCTTCATAGTTTGGAGTCCACTTGCCCCTGGAATCGGGCGCGAAAGACAAGACTTTCTGGAGCACAAGGTCACCTTCTCGGAACACACGAGGCTTGACCTTCTTATCAAAAGCTTTCTTCATTCTCTACTGATATAACTGACCATGGCACATGGCAGTCAATCTCTTTTCTTCTATCAAGTTCAGTTGGTCATAACGACTCTGAATCCATTCAGCATCAGTCAACTTGGCTTCCATCAAAACTCTCATTGATGGGATCTCCACCTCTACAGGGAGTACAACCTCCGATCTTGACTTAGCGATCATATCGTCAACGTACACCTCAATACCTTTGTGCATCATATCGTGAAACAAGGTAGTCATAGCTCGTTGATACGTGGCTCCGGCGTTCTTTAAACCGAAGGGCATCACTCGATAATAGAATGTTCCCCAAGGTGTGATGAATGTTGTCTTCTCCATATCCTCGGGTGCCATTTTAATCTGATTATATCCGGAAAATCCATCCATAAACGAGAAGACTTTGAATTTAGCTGTATTATCTACCAACATATCAATATGTGGTAGAGGGAAATCATCTTTCGGACTAGCTTTATTCAAGTCTCTATAGTCCACACACATCCGGACTTTTCCATCTTTCTTAGGCACGGGCACAATATTGGCCACCCATTGAGGATATGTAGAAGTCACCAGAAACCCCTCATCAATTTGCTTCTGAACTTCCTCTTTGATCTTCACTGCCATATCAGGATGAGTTCTTCTGAGCTTCTGCTTTACAGGCATGCACTCAGGCTTTAGAGGTAGGAAATGTTGCACAATATCAGTATCTAGACCAGGCATGTCTTCATATGACCAGGCAAAGACGTCAACATATTCTCGTAGCAACTTAATCAACCCCTTCTTAACAGATTCTTCCAGAAGTGCCCCAATCTTTACCTCTCGCACACAATCCTCAGACCCCAAGTTGACTGTTTCCAGATTCTCAAGATGCGGCTGAATGATCTTCTCTTCATGCTCAAGTAGCCGGGTGATCTCATCAGGAATCTCTTCAACATCATCTACCTCTGCCTCAAATACAGGGAATTCAAAATTGGGAGATGGTGTTGGGTCATTATGTTTAATGGGTTTAGAAATCAACCTGCATAATGATTTTTGGATATGAAAAGCTTTAGAATTCAAACAAGGCAAATTATTATGCAGATGAAAAGATTGATTTTATTCCATTTTGAGGTTTTATGTGATCACCAATTTCATGCAAAAGCAAAAAGGGAAAATAAATGGAAAAACAAACATTTAACATGAATTTATTGAATGAAAATATCATTGTACTTATGCGCCAACAATGTCATCACTCCTCCTTTTGGCATGGGAGAAGGGTTTTCAAACAAAGTGATTATTACGTTGACTTATGGACAACTGTTTGAATATCCACAGCGACCCAATTGTTGCAGACCCCACCAGGGATGATGAAGTTGCCAGAATCCTTTGTATCTTCTTCTAAGACGGCAACAGCCTCCTCATCTAGACCAGTGTGGATGAAACCTCCACTCTTGAATAACCCTTGCTTGTTGAAAGTACCAGAAGAAAAACCTATGCCAGCCCGGGACTCGTTATCTTCTAACTTAATCATTCTTCCTAAGCCAGTGGTTGCACCACACTCGATAGCCAACTTTGCATCTTTGTAGGAAGCAAATGAAGGAGTTCTCTTCTCAATAGGCTCAGCTATAGATAAAGCTTGGAAAGGAGTTCCAATTTTAACCTCAGCATCTATATAAGAGAAGGAAGACAAATGGCTAACCAGGAGAGCCCTTTCTCCCCCTACCACCACCAGCTTCTTGTTTTTCACGAATTTCAATTTCTGGTGTAGGGTGGATGTCACGGCGCCTGCTTCGTGAATCCATGACCTGCCTAAGAGACAACTATACGATGGGTGAATGTCCATAACCTGGAAGGTAATTTGGAAATCACTTGGTCCAATCTTGATTGGGAGATCAACTTCCCCAATCACAGTTTTGCGAGACCCATCGAAAGCCTTCACAACTACTCCACTCTGCCTCATGGGAGGCCCTTGATATGATAACTTTGAGAGAGTGGACTTTGGCAATACATTCAATGATGACCCAGTGTCCACCAGTACATTGGTCATGGCGTCGTCTCTACAACCCATAGATATATGTAATGCCAAGTTGTGGTCTCTTCCCTCCTCAGGGAGATCATAGTCACAAAAACTCAGGTTGTTACAAGCAGTAATGTTTGCGACAATGCTATCGAATTCCTCCAAAGTGACATCGTGATCCACATATGCCACATCCAACACCTTCTGCAGAGCCTCTCGGTGTGGTTCTGAATTTAAGAGTAAGGATAACACAGATATTTTGGATGGCGTTTGTAAAAGTTGGTCTACAACATTGTACTCGCTCCTTTTGATGAGTCTCAACATCTCATCACAGTCTTCTTTCTCATTGCCACTCGGGCCAACAGAAGTAGGAGTTTTCAGTACGGAGGAGGGCTTAACAGCAAGTGCCGGATTCGGAGAATTCATAGCGTTCCCAATCGGGCGTTCAATAAAATCAGCATTAATTTGAGGCTTCGGCGGTGCTGAAAATACACGGCCACTACGGGTCAAACTGCTAACATCGGCAATATTCACAACAAAAGAAGAGGGCAAGGACACCTCTTTCCCATTCTCTACTGCTACGGCGTTGTAGCGATAGGGAACTGCCTTTTCAGAAGAGTAAGGCACAGGACCAGCAGGCTTAATGATCAGAGCGGGAGAAGCCTTCTGCTTGCTACCATTGTACTTGATGATAACAGGCTCGGGTATCCGAAACACTGGGGAGATCACATTGACCTCAGGCTCATTTTCCTCAACATTCCTGTTTTGAAGGATCTCAATGACTCCTTCGTCCAGCATTTCCTGAACATCCTTGCGTACTTGGTAACAACCCAATCGGTTAACAGAGCAGACTCGACATCTATCATGGTCATGCTCATAATGACTGTAGTCACACAGCAAACGGTGCAACTCGACCAGAGACTGTCGGATACGACTGACATATTTGACCTTGTATTTTCCAAGGCAACCTTGGACCATGTTGACAGATTTCCCATGTTCGGGCAATGGGTTCTTCTTCACATTAGGGCCTACGTCCTCAAAACATAAAATACCACACCTTACAAGGTCTTGAACCTTGGTCTTCAAAGGGTAACAATTCTCCACATCGTGGCCGGGAGCACCAGAATGGTAAACACAATGTAACTCAGGCTTATACCACCACTGGGGGTTAGCAGGTATAGCCGGTGGGTCTCTCGGAGTAATCATCTTCCTTTCTATCAAAGAGGGATACAACTCTGCGTACGTCATAGGAATAGGATCGAAGGTGACCCTTTTCCTCTCGTAACTCGTGCTGGTTTGATTACTGTTTCGAGGCTGGTAGGCCTGCTGTTGTGGTCGTTGCTGTTGTTGCTGATATTACGGATGTGGTTGCTGATTGTTACTATGTTGCTGATACTGTTGATTGTCTCTGAAAACAGGTGCTATATGAGCCACCTGGTGCTGGTTACTGGCGGGACGCACAATCTTCCTCCTCACAGAGGGTCTTCTTGGTTTCTCATGGGAGATCACAACATGTGCCTCTCCATCTTTCTTCTTTGCAAACGCCCCATAATGTTTGGCAGAAGAGCCTTCTTCTCTGGTTAACCGTCCTTCACGGACCCCTTCTTCTAGACGCATCCCCATATTCACCATCTCGGTGAAGTCAGAAGGAGCGCTAGCAATCATCCGCTCATAATAAAAAGAACTTAAAGTCTTCAAAAAGATCATAGTCATCTCTTTCTCTTCTAGCGGTGGCACGATCTGTGCTGCCACCTCTCGCCACCTTTCGGCGTACTCCTTAAATGTTTCTTTATCCTTCTAGGACATGGCTCTCAATTGATCTCTATCGGGATCCATATCCACGTTGTACTTGTACTGCTTGACGAAGGCTTCGCCGAGATCATTGAAGGATCGGATGTTCGCGCTGTCTAAACCCATGTACCAACGCAAAGCGGCACCGGACAGACTGTCCTGAAAGTAGTGGATGAGTAGTTGGTCATTATTGGTTTGAGTCGACATCTTCCTGGCATACATGACCAGGTGGATGAGAGGACAAATATTTCCTTTGTACTTTTCAAAATCAGGGACCTTGAATTTCACAGGGATCTTCACATTTGGAACCAAGCAGAGTTCGGCAGCAGACTTGCCGAAAAGATCCTTCCCTCTGAGAGTTTTCAATTTCTTGCGAAGCTCAAGAAATTGATCGTTCATAGCATCCATCTTCTCATAAACATCTGGACCCTCAGACGGATCAGAATGATAGATGGTGTCATCTACCCTAGGCAAAGTATGCACGACAAGAGGAGGAACGACAAGGATCGGGCTAGATGCCGGCAGAGAAGGAAAGGTAGGAATAGGACCCTCAGGCATGAAATTGGGAGGCATCCCCCACGGGAACCCGGTTGGCATGGGTGTTGGAACAAAGTGTGCACTGGAAGCGGGCATAGTAGAGGAGACAATCTCGGAGATAACTGTCCTCTGGGGAGGAGTTGAAGGTGTCGGAGAAGACTGGCTCTGGGCAGCCATGAGTGACTCCATTAGGGCAGTCAATCTGGTCACTTCCTCTTTCAGCTCGCGGTTCTCTTGCTCTAAGTGATCCATCAGTCTTGAAATGTTGGCTCTAGTGTAGTACCGGTGAGTCAGCTTGTCTTCAAAGTAAATGAAGGACACAGAGTTAGACCACAGGGCAAGGGACCGGAAACAAAACCCGCTTATGCATATGATGCATGCAATGTTTGTGCATATGATTTGTTTTTTATTTCAAAGGAACTTTAGAGTTTTATTTGCAAATTCTGGAAATATTAAGCATTTTATCACATATGGAAATATCTCATCAAATAATATCAGGGAAAAGAAGTGCAGCATCATCAATCATATACAAGAGAAAAGGAAAATAATCGTCTTATGGATCCCTAGAAACAATCATCTAAAGCTCGGGACACAAGAAGATAAGATGCACGAAGCCTCTTCACTTCCCTCTCGTAGGCTGCCTCCATATCGACCTTCTCTTTGGCGAGTCGATCATACTTCCTCTTCCAGAATTTAGAAGACTGAGGAAGTAGAGAAGTCCATACATCATCAGGGTCATCAATAACCTGATGCTCAAGAAACTCAATCAACGCATCATTCTCCTTAATCTGCTGAAGCAACTCTTCGCGTTCACGGATCCAGGCACGTGAACGGTCTTCGTATCTCAACTCCTCTACTTCTTGATTAGGGAGGGTTGAAGGCCCAGCCATAATCATAGGTGTAGGTCTCGGATACTCGTAAGGCATGAGATACTCAGACGCCCTCTTCCTAACCCAAATAGTGTAAGGCTCCAAAGCGATGCAATTCTTAGGACCCAACTCTTTCCTTCCTTTCCTATGAATCTTGCGCCAAGCTCGGACCATCCTAGCTTTCAAGCCTTGGGGATCTTTACCATCCTGAAAGAATACACCCTCTAACAGAATGTTATTGGGTTTATCCTTTAAGGGGAACCCAAGCCGTCGACGTGCCAAAACAGGATTGTAGTTAATCCCACCACATGTACCAAGAAGAGGTACATTGGAGAATTCGCCACAAGAGTCAATAATCTGCACACCATCACACACACGGTTATACCAAGAGATATCATCATTAGTGAGAGACATAAGTCTCGTGGACCACCGTAGACATTCCTTGTTCTCCTTGAAAGCGACCGTTTGAGGTAAGTGAGAAATAAACCACTTATACAACAGAGGAAAACAACACACAATGGCGCCACCACCCTTTGCAAGGAGAAGTAGGTATCGCCCAACAGAGTCAGAACGGGATTAAGAGTAGAGAAGATCCTAATAGCGTTCACATCAACAGACTTGTCGATGTTGGGGAATAACACTAGCCCGTAGATAAGAAGTACGGATATGGCCTCAAAGGCGTCCTCACTCATGGCCTTCCCATATATAGTAGCTTGAGCAATGAGGAACTCAGAAGGGAGACCTTGAATTCCCCCTTTGGTAGTCATATGAGCATTAACCAGAGATTCATCTATGTGTAACATGTCAGCTATCTCTTGAGAAGTAGGAATACTCTCCAAGCCACTAAACGACAACTGGTCTAGAATAGGTATACCCACAAGGTAAGCATACTCCTCAAGTGTAGGCAAAAGCTGGAAATCTGGAAACGTGAAGCAACGGTATAAAGGATCGTAAAACTGCACCAATACACTCACCAATCCTTCATCCACCTGAGTAGTCAGAAGAGGAAGAAGCTTCCCAAAACGAGCCTTGAAACCCAAAGGATCTAATACATAAGATGTCAAATTCCTTAACTCTTTCAAGTCTGGTTGTCTGAAACTGTACTTCTTTGTATTCCTTCTTTGTCTTTCCATGTCTGAAAATTTTGCAAATAAACCCCTTAAGTTCCTTGAAAATTTTCTTATTATTTTGATGATATGAATGCAAATGGGTGCATGAATGCATGAATGCAACAATCACACTCAAGGATCAAGCAAAACACACCAAACAAAGGTCATGGGATGGATCATGTTATCCTTAATATCAATCATCCGTTTTGGTGGATTATGGTTTATAGCTTATCAACACCCAAGATCCATTGGTATTAAGGATACCTGCACGGATTAGCCATGAATCAAGGGTTTGTTGTAAGTCACGAGCATGGAGTTAAGTTAAGAACCACCCAAAAGGGAGTGTACTAGGGTTTAAACCTGCCAAACATGTTCTACAAAAGGTTCCCATAGTCATCATCCCATCTTTCGGATATTATTGGAGAAACGACTACTCGTATTCCGAAAATATTCTCAAGAGAGACTCTTATGAGTGTAGTATCGCGCAACAATCGTATCAAATCTTACACTTGAACGACTTTCGCACTACATCCTAAGAATAGGCCAAGATGGGCTTGGTAAACTAAGGTCCTTGGCTTCTAAGGTCTATATTGGGAAGAGTAATGTCTAACCACAACTTACTTGTCTGACATTATTGATCCCAACATAACCTCCACCAAGTGAATGGACTTGCAAGTCAACTTGCTAAGGAATAACTCCACACAAGTCAACAAGACTATGCCATTCTCCTATCCTAAGTGCACTCGAGTTCGGGTATAGAACTCATCTCACAAAGATCACCAAGCATACAAGGAATTAATACTCAAGCAATTCAATCATTACATACAATACATTAATCCCAAATTGCACAAAAATATGTCACAAAAACAAATATATAATACAATACAACAAATATGAAAAGTAGGCAAAACCCACTAGGATCTATTTATTCCCCAAAAGAGTCGCCACTTTTCTGTAGCGGGGTATTCGTTACCATTAGAGATATTGACTAAATCCAAGGTAAATCATACAAGTCAAGTCGCCACCGCACTTCTATTTATCCAAAGGAATGGTTAGAAAGCGAACAAAAACCTAAAAGTTTTATCGAACCAAAAACTAGTAAAAATGTCAGAGATCTGGGTAAGGGGGTTGGTTATGCAATGGGAAGGTATTAGGCACCCAAAGCATCCTAGGTACTCCTAGGGAGCCCTTTTCACATTTTTTGCAAAGGTTGTTGTTTTTTTTTTAAAATTTATTTGTGCAAACATGATTGAAGGGATGAGAAAAACGTGTATGTTTATCTAATGTACTACTTACTAAAAGAAGGGTCAAAAGAAAATGACTCGCACGGACGTCGCATCCACTGCATACGTATCTCATCTGAATCAGAGAATCAGAGTATTCGTAGCTCGGCTACCTATGGGTTAAGGGGAGTGTGCTCGCTAAGACATCGCATCTTATGCCTACGTATCTTATCTGGGATGAAAATCAGAGCAAAACGTAGTTCAACCAACTACGGGTTAAGGGTTGTGTTTTGGGGTGAACGACGTTACTACGCAATCTACCGGATGCTCGACCTTTGGAGACTTACTCGCCTGTAGTAGAAGGAGATAACGTGTTCTTAGGAGAAGAAAAATCAATGAGTTTGGGGTGTTTAGGGATGCTCATGCAAAAAGGCAGTCCTAGATGAAGGAACCGCGCTACCTTAAATGACATGCCACGAGAGGCTATACGAAACCTAAGAAATCGGTAACATGCGGGAAAAGTAAAGGGATCGAGAGATCTACCGTACGGATAAAGATCCGAAGTAACATTAATTAAAGAGATAAGAAACCCAGAGATCTCTCAAGCTAGCACCATCAAAGAAAGTGAGTCAGTACAGGTAATCGGAATAAACCTCCAGGTGGTATCCCACAAATAAAGTGGAACACCAGGCAAGCCATCTCTGCAAGAGTCATATGAGCCCTCACAAAACAAAACTCAACAAACAGGTTAGAGAAACAAGATAGGGTAATCAAGAGTTGCCCCCAAATCAAAATGTAACCACATGAATCATGCCATTAAAATTCACAAAAAGCAACCAAGGGTAGGAGGCCTAAACCTCTTGTCAAACACATGCATCAAAAGGGTATCAAATTCACCCATAATACCTCATACATTCAGAGCATTCAAATTAAAAGCATAAAGTAATGGGAATAAGGGCAAACATGATTGGAGAGACCGATGAAATTGAATGGCACGGTTGGGTTTGCAAAGCACTCTTAGGGTTTATATGAGAGGGAATTGGTTCTTTGCTGATGAGTTCCCTTCAGTCTCTGGAGGTTGCTCTGAACTCTGTTAGCTCTTCTCTCACTATCTTTTTCCCTGTCAGGGTAATAGGAATAGAATAGAATTTTGTTTCACTGAAACTCTAAATTTATAACCTGATTTTTGTGGACCTGTGGGCTCAAATGAGAGAGGCCCAAGTCCAAAAAAATTTCTGTTTTATTTATTTATTTATTTATTTATTTTTTTAAACACGTGGGCTTCGCCTAGCGAGCATGACAGTTCAAGAAATTCCTCTGAGCGTAGGTGATTCTGGTGGCTTTTCTTGGGACTCGCTAGGCGACCCATTCTGCTCGCCTAGCGAGCATGACAGCTCATGAACAAACTTTTGCTCCTTCAAGATTAACGTTTTGACTGACGAATAGACCCCATTTGAACCTGTTGGAAGTATCTCAAGCCATTCCCTTGTGTTGACTGATCATCTAAATAGAACCCACAAAGTGTCTTGGATGATACTCAAGCCTCAAACAAAAGATGTTAGTGACACATTTTTGTGCTTTTGGTTAGTAAACAAAAGTAAGAGAAACAATGATGTATAATTCAAGCATGCTTGGTGATCTCAAACAAATCACAAGGAGTCCCACCCAAAGGCAAAGGGAACCAAGATACTAAAGATCCTTGAGGCAATGCAAATGCAATGTTATGATGCCATGAGGGATCTTAGGGTCAAAATTAGGGTCTTACAGGTCTATTTGCAAATTTTCAGACATGAATAAGCAAAGGAGGAATACGAAGAAGTATAGTTTCACACAACCCGACTTGAAAGAGTTAAGGAGTTTGACATCTTATGTATTAGATCCCTTGGAGTTCAAAGCTCGCCATGGGAAGCTTCTGTTTATTCTGTCTACTCAGGTGGATGAAGGTCTGATGAGTGTGTTGGTGCAGTTCTATGATCCTTTATACCGTTGCTTCACTTTTCCGGATTTCCAGCTTTTGCCTACACTTGAGGAGTATGCCTATCATGTGGGTATACCTATTCTGGATCAGTTGTTGTTCAGTGGTTTGGAGAGGGTTCCTTCTTCCCAAGAGATTGATGATCTGCTTCACATAGATGTATCTGATATTGTTGCTCATATGACTACCAAAGGTGGAATTCAAGGTCTCCCGTCTGATTTTCTCATTGCCCAAGCTACTTTGTTTGGAAAGGCCATGAGTGAGGACGCCTTTGAAGCCATATTTGTACTCCTCGTCTATGGGCTAGTGTTATTCCCCAACATCGACAATATTGTGGATGTGAATGCTATTAAGATTTTCTCTACTCTTAATCCCGTTCTGACTCTGTTGGGTGACACTTATTTCTTTTTGCATATGAGGAATGCAAAGGATGGTGGATCCATTGTGTGTTGTCTTCCTCTGTTGTACAAGTGGTTTATTTCGCACTTGCCTCAGACGCTTGCCTTCAAGGAGACCAAGGGATGTCTACGGTGGTCCACGAGACTTATGTATCTCACTAATGATGATATCTTTTGGTACAACCGTGTGTATGATGGTGTGCAGATTATTGATTCTTGTGGTGAATTCTCCAATGTGCCTCTTCTTGGTACATGTGGTAAAATCAACTACAACCCTATTTTGGCTCGCCATCAGCTTGGGTTCCCCTTAAAGGATAAAACTAATAACATTTTGTTGGAAGGCGTGTTCTTTCAAGAGGGTAAAGATCCCCAGAACTTGAAGGGCAGGATGGTCCGCGCCTGGCGCAAGGTTCATAGAAAGGGAAGGAAAGAGATTGGTCTGAAGAATTGTATTGCTTTGGAACCCTACACCGCTTGGGTGAGGAAGAGAGCTCTCGAGTACCGTATGCCTTATGATTATCCGAGACCTACCCATATGGTTATGGTTGGGCCTTCAACCCTCCCTAACCAAGGAGTAGAGGAGTTGAGAGATGAAGACCGTTCGCGTGCTTGGGTTCGTGAGCGAGAAGAACTTCTTCAGCAGCTCAGAGATAAGGATGCAGTGATAGAATTTATGGAGCATCAGGTTATTGATGAGCCTGATGATGTGGTTACTTATCTTCTTCCTCAGTCATCCAAGTTTTGGAAGAGGAAGTATGATCGACTCGCCAAGGAGAAGGCTGATATGGAGGCAACTTATGAGAGAGAGGTGAAGAGGCTTCGTGCAGCTTATCTTCCGATCTCGAGAGCTTTGGACGATTGTTTTTAGGGTTCCATAGGATGTTTATTCTCCTTTCCTCTTGTATTGTATTTGGTTACCAAAACTGTACTACTTCTTTGGTGTAAAATTTTTTCCAAATATTATTGCTATGAGTATTCCATATATGTCTTAAAAGATTAATTTTTAAATATTTGCAAATAGATCTCTATAAAGTTCCTCAAATAAAAACAAATCATATGCACAAACATTGCATGCATCATATGCATAATCAGGTTTTGTTCAACTCAATGGTCTAACTCTTTGCTCTTCATTTATTTTTAAGACAGGCTGACGCACCGGTATAACACAAGAGCTAATTTCTCGAGGATCATGGAGCATTTAAAACAAGAGAACGAGGAACTGAAAGATGAGATTGATAGGTTGACTGCCATGATAGAGTCAGTGTTGGCTGCTCAGAGCCAATCGTCGCCAACTCCTGCAACTCCTCCCCAGAGGACTGTCGTATCTGAGGTTGTAACTTCTATTGTGCCCGCTGCAACAACCCACTTTGCTCCATCTATGCCAGCCAGGTTCCCCTGGGGAATTCCCGCCAACTTTGTGCCCGAGGGTTTTGCTCTAACTCTCGCTTCTCTGCCGGCATCTAGCCCGGTCCTTTCTATGCCACCTCCCGTTGTGCACACCTTGCCAAGAGTTGAAGACACCATCTATCATTCTGAGCCATCTGAGGGCCCAGACGTATATGAGAAGATGGATGAAATAAAAGACCAATTCCTTGAGTTGCACAAGGAACTGAAGACTCTGAGGGGTAAGGACCTCTTCGGTAAGAGTGTTGCTGAGTTGTGCCTTGTGCCCAACATGAAGATCCCTGTAAAATTCAAAGTACCTGACTTTGAGAAATACAAGGGAAACACTTGCCCTCTCAGCCATCTTGTAATGTATTCTCGCAAGATGTCAACACAAACTGATAACGACCAACTGCTAATCCATTACTTCCAGGACAATCTGTTTGGTGTCGCGCTCCGATGGTACATGGGTTTGGAAAGTTCGAACATCCGCTCTTTCAACGATCTTGGCGAGGCCTTCGTCAAGCAATATAAATACAATGTGGATATGGCTCCTGAAAGGGACCAGTTGAGGGAGATGTCCCAGAAAGAGAAAGAAACTTTCAAAGAATACGCCCAGAGATGGCGTGAGTTGGCAGCACAAATTATGCCACCCCTAGAAGAGAAAGAGATGACGAAGATCTTTTTGAAGATGTTGAGCTCTTTCTATTATGAGAGGATGATAGTCAGTGCTCCCTCAGACTTCACCGAGATGGTGAATATGGGAATGAGACTGGAAGAAGGGGTCCATGAAGGACGGCTATCCCGAGAAGACAACTATTCAATAAAGAGATATGGGAGCTTTACAAAGAAGAAGGAGGGAGAGACATATGATGTGTCCTCCCATATTAAAAGAAGGCCCTCTGTGAAGAGGAAGAACGTGCGTCCTGCCGTTAACCAACACCAGGTGGCTCATATAGCATCTTCCTTTAGAGAAGTTCATCATCAACAACAACAACAACATCAACAATATTAACAACAACATCGTCAACAACAGCAGGCCTACCAGCCTCGAAACAACAATAACACCAGCACCAACAACTACGAGAGGAAGAGGGTAACTTTTGACCCAATTCCGATGTCATATGCTGAACTCTATCCTTCTCTGATCGGTAGAAAATTGATTACTCCACGAGACCCTCCTGTTGTACCAACCAACCCTCAATGGTGGTATAATCCTGAACTACATTGTGTATATCATTCCGGTGCCCCCGGACATGATGTGGAGAATTGCTATCCGTTGAAGACCAAGGTGCAAGACCTTGTTAGAAGCGGTATATTGTTTTTCGAGGACGTAGGTCCTAATGTGAAGAAGAACCCATTGCCCGAGCATGGGAAAGCTGCTGTGAATATGGTTCAGGGTTGTCCTGGCAAATATAAAGTCCTGTATGTCAATGATATTAGGCAATCTTTGGTTGAGATGCATAAACTATTGTGTGGATATAGTCACTATGAGCATGACCACGATAGGTGCCAGGTGTACACTATCAATGAGAGAGGATACCGACAAGTTAGAAAGGACATCCAAGAGATGCTGGATCAGGGGATGATCGAGATACTTCAGAATCGTAATGAGGACGAAGTTGATGTTATAACCCATGTGTTTAATATGCCAGAGCTTGTTGTCATCAAATACGATGGCAGCAAGAAAAAGGTTTCTCCAACTCTTATGATCAAGCCGGCGGGTCCTGTCCCGTATTCATCTGACAAAGTCGTTCCCTACAGGTACAATATTGTGATGCTAGAAGATGGAAAGGAGGTGTCGTTGCCCTCAACCTCTGTGGTTAGCATCTCAGACGTCAGTGGTGTGACCCGTAGTGGTCGTGTTTTCTCGGCTCCGCCGAAATCCCATGAAGATGTTTTGAAGAGAACTGTGGTTAATCCTGCTGGTCTCGTGGGGACTCCTTCTTCTAATCCTGCTGTGAAAGGTGTTGACCCTGTTGTTGCTCAAAATAAAAACACTCCTATCCTGGTTGGCTAGCATGGAATTTTGAAAGAGGATGGTGATGAGATGTTGAGGCTCATCAAGAGGAGTGAATACAATGTTATTGATCAGCTGCTACAAACTCCATCAAAGATATTTGTGTTACCTTTGTTGATGAATTCTGAGCCGCACCGCGAAGCTTTACAGAGGGTGTTGGACGTGGCATACATGGATCATGATGTCACTATTGAACAGTTTGATAGTATTGTTGCAAACATAACTGCTTGTAACAATTTGAGCTACTGTGATGTTGATCTTCCTGAGGAGGGAAAAGACCACAATTTGGCTCTACACATTTCCATGAATTGCAAAGATGATGCCTTGTATAATGTATTGGTAGACACAAGATCATCATTTAATGTGTTGCCAAAGTCCACTCTAGCTAAACTTTCATACCAGGGGCCTCCCATGAGGCATAGTGGAGTGGTTGTGAAAGTTTTTGATGGATCGAGGAAAACTGTGATCGACGAAGTAGAACTCCCGATCAAGATTGGACCTAGTGATTTCCATATCACTTTCCAGGTGATGGATATCCATCCATCATATATCTGTTTGCTTGGAAGACCATGGATTCACGAGGCAGGCGCCGTGACATCCATCCTACACCAGAAGTTAAAGTTTATGAAAAACAAGAAGTTGGTGGTGATAGGGGGAGAGAAGGCTCTTTTGGTTAGCCATTTGTCTTCCTTTTCCTATATTGACGCTGAGGATGAGGTTGGGACTCTGTTCCAAGCTTTGTCTATTGCTGAGCCTTCAAGAAAAGGACTTTCTTCATTTGCTTCCTACAATGATGCTAAGTTGGCCATTGAGCATGGTGCAACTACTGGTTTGGGGAAAATGATCAAGATGGAAGATAATAAATCCTGAGTTGGCATAGGGTATTCTTCAGGTATTTCCAATGAGCGTGGGTTGTTCCAGAGTGGTGGTTTCATCCACACTGTCGAAGATCAAGAGGCTGCTGCCATTGTGGAAGATGATGAAGAGGAAGATCTTGGCAACATCGTCATACCTGGTGGAATCTGCAATAATTGGGTCCCTGTTGATGTTCCAACAGTTATCCACAAGTCCATGTAATATGTTCATTTTGTTTAAAAACCCTTCTCCCATGCCAAAAGGAGAAGTGATGACATTGTTGGCATATTAATACAATGATATTCATTCAAAAATTACATGTTAATATTTGTTTTTTCCAAATTATTTTCCCTTTTTGCTTTTTGCATGAAACTGGTGATCACCAAAAAAACCCTAAAAAAGAGAACAAAGTCAATCTTTTCATCTGCAACACAATTTGCCTTGTGTGAATTCTGAAATCTCTTTTATACTAAAAATCATTATGCAGGTTGATCAAACCCATTGAACATAATGATCTAACGCCATCTCCCAACTTTGAGTTCCCTGTATTTGAGGCCGAAGAAGATGATGTTGAAGAGATTTCTGATGAGATTACCCGTCTGCTTGAGCACGAGGAGAAGATCATCCAGCCACATCTTGAGAATCTGGAAACGGTCAACATGGGGTCTGAAGACTGCATTCGTGAAGTGAAGATTGGGGTACTCCTTGAAGAGTTTGTTAAGAAGGGGTTGATTGAGTTGCTACGAGAATATGTCGACGTCTTTGCCTGGTCATATGAAGACATGCCTAGTCTAGATACTGATATTGTGCAACATTTCCTGCCTTTGAAGCCTGAGTGTGTACCTATGAAGCAAAAGCTCAGAAGAACTCATCCTAATATGGCAGTGAAGATTAAAGAAGAAGTTCTTAAGCAAATTGATGCGGGGTTTCTGGTGACTTCTACATATCCTCAATGGGTGGCCAATATTGTGCCCGTGCCTAAGAAAGATGGAAAAGTCCGAACGTGTGTAGACTATCGTGACTTGAATAAAGCTAGTCCGAAAGATGATTTTTGTAACACCCTTCTAAATACCCCAAATTATTATAATTAAAATAACAATATATTCATCAGAGTAAATATGCCCCGAAGGGTGTCACACAATCATTTCACAAAAATCATTAACATATCCTGTCATGCTCATTTATTTAATCAAAATAAGGTTCTTTGCATAATTCGCAGCGGAATGAAATTCAACTCAATGTAAAACATGTAACACAATACATGTAAATCATTAACAACCAATATCAGATCAATTAAGACATCCCATCCCGATGTTACATCTATCAGAGCATGACCCATAAGAACTACTCTAGACTCCAAGCATTAGCTTCTACTCACTCATTTCTCGTTACCTGAAAAATAGGCGTAAGGGTGAGTTCCTCAATCAATATAACAAGAATTATAGAACAACATGTAATGCTAAGTAATTAACACATTAATTCACCCTAACCAGACTACACACTCAGCAATGGCAGTATCCGTTCAAACATCATATTCAACGATAACATATAGCATATATATATATAATTTCAACCATACTCAACATCAACAACACAACACACAACACACATATAATACTGGAATACATCCATTCATATTATATGCCATACATTTATTATGCAATGAGACTCTATGCATGCGGTACCGACTATTTGTGAACATATAGTTCAACCTCACCGTCCAAATCCAGGCACGGCTACCAAGCTCACTAGTCCCACTCATTTGAGACATAGTGACTCACTCACTAATTCCTCACCATGGGAATTAGCTACCACCCCAAATGGGCCATGAAATGCACGCTAATCACCTAGCATGCAAACATCAACAACAACAATCAAAAGGATTTACTCACTAATTCCTCACCATGGGAATTAGCTACCACCCCAAATGGGCCACAACATGCATGCTAATCACCTAGCAATGCAACATCAACAATAATCAAGAATAGACACATGCTCACACTCTAAGCCATAATACAGTCTATTCACACATGTATACATTCACATCATCATGTATACCATCACACATTATCAACATAATTAATCACAAAAGCATATCATATCATGCCACATAATCAAACACAGTATTAGCACACTCTACTAATACCTATACCACTCAAAACAACGGAAATTGATTCCTACAACATCATATCTCAACTAAGTACATCACTCAGCCTAAACAACCAAAAACTGCACAACAACAGTTCAGGAAAATCCCAACTCTGCCCATACGCGTACTGCCCATGCCATACGCGTATTGCCCAAACCTGGCCAACTCCATACGCGTATTGCCCACTCTCATACGCGTATTGCGCATTTCCTCGCCCAACTCATACGCGTATCACCTGTCTCATACGCGTATGCTACGCGTAACAATATCCCATTACGCGTACCACCAGAGACCAATTCACGTTCAAAATGTCATCTTTCTCTCCCATACGCGTAAGGCTTCCCCCCATACGCGTACCAACATCTCATACGCGTATTGCCTAGTGCCATACGCGTATGACCAGAGACCAGAGCTCTCAGATCTGCAATGGCTTTCTCTGCTACGAGACCTATCCAATTCCACCTTCTACAGTCCAAATTTCACACACAATTCATTCATATCATCTAACACGAATCATACACTTTCGATTTCACAATTTTCTAACCTTTCTACCTCTAATTCCTACGAATTTCGTCAATTATAATCCAAATTTTCGTTCATCTCCAAAGTTCACAATTCAACATATATCATCCAATCAGAGGCAAAAACAATGGTCTATTACTACCCAGTACATATCATCCCATAATACCCGTTAATCAATGATAAACCCCCCTTACCTGAGTTAATCCGGCAGCTTCCGAGCTCCAAGCTTCTCCTTCCTTCAACCTTCGTTCTCTGGCTTTTTGCCCTTTCTGCCTCTTTTCCCTTTCCACGTGAAAACCTTTTTCCAAAAATTGGGACTTTTTATTATTCCAGCTTATATACTCCAATAATATTATTCCACTAAATAATTACCCAATAATTATTATTCCAAAATAATAATAATAATTCAAATATTCTAATTAAATTAATAAACATATTATTAATTTAATTTAAATAAATACATATTATTATCGGGGTGTTACAATTTTCCTCTACCACACATTGATATGTTGGTAGATAATACAGCTAAATTCAATGTCTTCTCATTTATGGACGGATTTTCCGGTTATAATCAGATTAAAATGGCACCCGAGGATATGGAGAAGACAACATTCATCACACCTTGGGGAACATTTTGTTATCGAGTGATGCCCTTCGGTTTGAAGAATGCCGGAGCCACGTATCAACGCACTATGACTACCTTGTTTCATGACATGATGCACAAGGAGATCGAGGTATATGTTGATGATATGATTGCAAAGTCGAGAACAGAAGTTAAACATGTAGAACACTTGTTGAAGCTTTTCCAACGTTTGAGGAAGTACAAACTCCACCTGAATCCGAACAAGTGTACATTTGGAGTCCGTTCCGGCAAGTTATTGGGCTTTATTGTCAGTGAAAGAGGTATTGAAGTTGATCCTGCCAAGGTCAAAGCAATACAAGAGATGCATGCATCTAAAACTGAGAAGCAAGCCCGAGGTTTTCTTGGCTGCTTGAATTACATTTCGAGATTCATATCCCACGTGACTGCCACATGTGCGCCTATATTCAAGCTCCTCCAGAAAGATCAGTGTCATGATTGGACCGAGGATTGCCAAAAAGCCTTTGACAGTATCAAAGAGTATCTGTCTGAGCCTCCGATTCTGTCTTCGCCTGTTGAAGGGAGACCATTGATTATGTACTTGACCGTGCTTGATGACTCTATGGGTGGTGTATTGGGTCAGCAAGATGAATCAGGGAAGAAAGAATATGCAATATACTACTTGAGTAAGAAGTTCACTGATTGTGAGTCTCGATACTCAATGCTTGAGAAGACATGTTGTGCTTTGGCTTGGGCCGCTAAGCGTTTACGCCAGTATATGTTGAATCATACAACTTGGTTGATATACAAAATGGATCCAATCAAGTATATCTTTAAGAAGCCTGATTTAACTGGGAGGATTGCTCGTTGCAGATGCTGTTGTCTGAGTATGATATTGAGTATCGAGCTCAGAAATTTATTAAAGGTAGTATCTTGGCTGACCACTTGGCACATCAACCAATTGAGGATTATCAGTCTGTTTAGTACGACTTCCCGGATGAGGAAATTTTGTATTTGAAGATGAAAGATTGCGATGAGCCTACGCTCGATGAAGGGCCAGAGCCTGGTTCCCGATGGGGTATGGTGTTCGATGGCGTTGTTAATCAATATGGAAATGGTATTGGGGCAGTGATTATTACTCCTCAGGGCACATATTTTCCTTTTACAGCAAGGCTAACTTTCAAATGCACGGATAATATGGCGGAGTATGAGGCTTGTATTATGGGTTTAGAAGAGTGTATTGATCTTAGGATTAAACATCTTGATGTTTATGGTGATTTGGCCCTTATTGTTAATCAGATTAAGGGTGAATAGGAGACGAATCAGCTTGGCCTCATCCCATATAGAGATTATGCGAGGAGGATTTCAACTTTCTTTACTGAGGTTGACTTCCATCATATTCCTCGAGATGAGAATCGGATGGCAGATGCTCTTGCTACACTTGCTTCTATGATTGTGGTGAAATATTGGAACGAAGTCCCCAATATCACCGTGATGCGCTTGGATAGACCAACTCATGTATTTGTAGTAGAAGAAGTGAAAGATGATAAGCCATGGTATTTTGATATCAAATGCTTTCTCCAAAGTCAGACTTACCCACCTGGGGCATCTGTTAAAGACAAGAAGACTTTGAGAAGATTATTTGGTAGTTTCTACCTTAATGGTGATGTGCTTTACAAGAGGAATTTTGATATGGTTCTGCTCAGATGCGTGGATAGACACGAAGCAGACCTGTTGATGACTGAAGTCCATGAGGGTTCATTTGGTACTCATTCCAATGGACATGCCATGGCAAAGAAGAGGTTGAGAGCAGGCTACTATTGGCTGACAATGGAGTCTGACTGCTGCAAATATGTGAAGAAATGCCACAAGTGTCAGATTTATGCGGATAAGATTCATATTCCCCCGACACTTCTGAACGTTATTTCCTCACCATGGCCTTTCTCTGTGTGGGTAATTGACATGATTGAACCAAAGGCATCTAACGATCACCGTTTTATTCTCATAGCCATTGATTACTTCACCAAGTGGGTTGAAGCGACATCATACGCGAATGTGACCAAGCAGGTGGTTGTGAAGTTTATCAAGAATCAACTCATATGCCGTTATGGTGTGCCAGACAAGATCATTAATGATAATGGATCTAACTTGAACAATAAGATGATGAAAGAGTTGTGTAGTGAGTTCAAGATTGCACATCATAATTCTTCTCCTTATCGACCCAAGATGAATGGGGTTGTTGAAGCTTCTAATAAGAACATCAAGAAAATTATCCAGAAAATGGTTGTTACATACAAAGATTGGCACGAGATGTTGCCATTTTCTTTACATGGTTATCGTACGTCAATTCGCACTTCAACAAGGGCAACCCCTTTCTCCCTTGTATATGGCATGAAGGATGTGCTCCCTGTGGAGGTTGAGATCCCATCAATGAGAGTCTTGATGGAATCCAAGTCGACTGAGGCTGAATTGGTTCAGAGTCGTTATGACCAACTGAATTTGATCGAAGAGAAGAGATTAACTGCCATGTATCATGGTCAGTTGTATCAGCAAAGGATGAAGAAAGCCTTTGATAAGAAGGTCAAGCCTCGTGTGTTCCGAGAAGGTGACCTCGTGCTCAAGAAAGTCTTGTCTTTTGCGCCCGATTCCAGGGGCAAGTGGACTCCAAACTATGAAGGTTCATATGTTGTTAAGAGAGCCTTTTTAGGCGGTGCTTTGATACTTACAACCATGGATGGGGAGGATTTCACTCGTCCTGTGAATTCAGATGCAGACAAGAAATACTTCGCCTAAAATAAAAACAGAATAGCTCGCTAAGTTGAAAACCCGAGAGGGCGACTTAGGCAAAAATGAGCGTCTCGGTGGATTGAAAACCTGAAAGGGCGGTCCAGGAAAAAGTTAGAGACATAAAAAAATGATGAATATATATCCCGCTAGATTGAGTACCTCACCTTGGGGCAATCTAGGCAAAAAATTAGGGATTTGGCAAGTAACTACATCCTGACAAGACTTCGTTCTACAAGCTGTCATCTGTCAAAGATTCTCACTCAGTCATTGTCAACTGAAGCTTCAGATACATTGGATTCAGAGTTGGTGGAGAAATGGTCATTATGTTCAATGTAGTCCTTTTTCCAATATATATATCACCAATTTCAAATTTGTAAAGATCCATGGAGTCTCGCCATTTGCGAACTACCATTCTATTAAATAAATTTGAGCCTTTATCCAATTCTTTGTACTCTTATTTGTTTCTGTTTAACAAATGTTTGCATGTTTTAATTGATAAATATCATTGATTTAAACGAATAAAGTTTTTATAAACTGTTTTTAAACAAAGTGAACATTCAATGACTGAAAGGATAAATGGAATGTCTTCAGTGCTCTCCCAAGGATAGTATGATCTCCCAAAGGGTAAGACATTTATTCATGTTCTGGCATGATTGTATTCTCTTCATCATCTTTTAGGTTGTCTCCCTAGCGAGCACAGGGAGAATAAAAAATTATCAGATCCCCAGAGAGTCTGGAGTTTTGGCCTCGATCTTTTAGAGATGTGTATACCTTTATACCCGACACTAGCATTTGTGCTTTATTAATTATATGGTTGTCATCCCTTGTGTGGACTGACCTAAAATCCCTTATAAAATGATAAAAGTTGATATGCTACCTATTCACAAGTTTGTCTTCCCCCAGTAAGCAGAAATTCACAGCATGAGTAGAAATCCTTGGCGAAGTAAGCATGTGTTCCCTGCAAAGCTATCTTTTAGATATCTCCTCGATAGTAGTTGCCTAGAGTGGTTGGTGAAGAGTTTGTTCCCTTTTCACCCCTGGCATGGCATGTGTTAATGAAGGATTCACTTCCGATTTCCTCAGCCAAGACAGTTCCTCCGGAGGTACTTATAGTTTCTCCCCATCAGGTTTGCTTACAGCTCATCCCCACTAGGGTTGCTTGCAACAGACTATCCCCGGTACGGTCGCCTACAGTCCATCCCCTGTAGGGTTGCCGGATCCTAGCTTGACATTGGTATCCCCTCCGAGTGGAAGACATTTTCCAGTATTGAGGGATTCTGAGGAAGATGTGTTGTTTCCTTCCCCAACGGAGCAATTTGTTACTTCTCCCGGTAGCAGAGATGTCTCTTTAGCAGTTAGAAGAGAATACTTGATTGATGTGTATCTGTTTGGTGGTTGTTCCCCACAGAGTTTCATATCATCCCCTAATAAGATCCCCAGTAGAGTTCTTCTATGACAAATCTTATTGATATCTCTGCATGTTCCCCAGCTAAGACTTTGCCTATCCCCGACGGTGGTCTGTGTCTCCTGGTATTTGATGCTTCCCACCAGAATTGATTTCTCCTGTGGGCCTGACCTCTCTCTTTTGAGATGTTATACCGGATGTCCATCCATTGGTCCTCAAACTTGTTTGTGTTAGATATGTCTGTCTGTCAGCATTAATCATACATAAACCACGCATATACATGCATAATTATAGCATTTAGATATTCATGTTGCATTCTTTGCCATATATCTTTGCTTGTTATCTTCTGGTGTTGGTGAAATATTCTTCCCCAAGCAGATGTTTGTGTCTGATCTCTCCATATAGAGTCAGCCCTATAGGCAGAAAGTGTCTATCTTTCCTTCTATATTCCCAACTGAGTTATGTCCTCATGGATGATTTTTGTTTCAGTTTCCTCCCCAGTTGTGTATCTGGATGGAATTACTCCCCTGAGTTATATCCTCACCGGGTTGAGTCTTGTTTGATTGTGTCTTTCTAGTTTGTTCCTAGATTGATTTCCTTCTTGTTATTCCCCTGCAGTTCCCTGTGGTTTAGTTGTTCAAATTGCTCAGTAACCAGTAATTGTCCAGCTCTTCCCCAGCGAACTTTATGGCCTTCTACCTAGTAACCGATAGTTGTAAGTCCTATTTCTGTGGTTTTCTACCCAGTAACCGGTAGATGTAATCCCCTCTTTGTTCGTTATCTTTATCCAATATTCGATATTGATATTCCTTCGTTTTTTAGTATACCACCTAGTAACCGGTGATATATCTCTCGGATGATTGCTTTTGACAAGCAAATTATCTCCCTGCGAGTCATCTTTCATTTACCCTTGTTTGGTAATGATTGTTTCTCCTTTGGATTGGTCATCATTTTATACCCGGTATCCCGATGTCCTTTCTTTTCGGTTGATTTATCCTTTATTAACCCAGTAACCGCTTGTGGATAATCTTCCATGTGAGTATGTTATCTACGTTCTGACGGGAATAGATAATATATCTCATGCGCTCTTCAGTCGAAGTCCTTTCCTTCCCCAGTTGAGTAAGATTCATTTTTCCTTGTGGAATCGAATACCCATCCTGTAAATTGAGTTCGCTTTTTCAACCCTCCTTTTCAGATGATGAGTGTCTTGGATGTGTTCCCAATTCACGCCTGGTTGGTCACCTATTATATGCCCAGTAACCGGTATCCCTGGTGTTCCTTCCTTCTGCTCCATATTATGACTTCTTGTCCCCTGTGGAGTCAGATTTTCCTGAGTTGAGATATTCCTTTCGGGTCCTCCTCGGATGTTTCGGATGATTGATATCTCTCACCCTTTTACCGGTCTTAGATATTCTTTATCCCTGAGCGTGTTGTTCTCTCACCCAATAACCGGTGTTTCGATAACATGTCTCCCTTTGAGTTTATTACCTAGTAGCCGGTAATATCTCTTTGTTTCTTCCTCGGCTGAGTCCTTTGTGGACATCCCCGTCTGAGTCCGGATTTTTATCTGAAGTATCCTTCACGGATAGTTTTGCTGTATTGGTATATTCCCCAATAAATGCATCTTTGCGTCAGCTCGAGTCTTTTCATCGATCTATTTTCATGGAATCCCTTCGTGTCTCCCAACAAGTTCTCAAGTCGTGACCTGCTCACGCATTTTACCCTTATTTCTCCCCAGAGTCTCTGTCTCCCTAGAGAGTGCATTACTCCTATGGATTTTCAGTTTTTCCTGATTTCTTTTCCTTTGTGACCATATTTCCCCACAGAATATTAACTTTTGCATGCATACATCTGCATCATGAGGGCTCTTAGGAACCAAAATTCGTCTCTTTGTTATTATTTAAGCCCATTATACCTCGTCGAGACGAAGATTTTAACCTTCATATCTCCGGCTAGAATGACCTTAAATAGGGGTATCTGTAAGACCCTAATTTTGACCCTAAGATCCCTCATGGAATCATATCATTTCTTAATACATTGCCTCAAGGATCATAACATGTGTGGCTCCTTAACCCTAGGTTTGGGGACTTGTGTGAGTGGTTGAGACCACCAAGCATGCTTGTATTGTACATTATTGCTTTTCCTATTTTGTTTACTAACCAAAAGCACAAAAATATGTCACTAACTCTTTTTGTTTTGAAGCTCAAGTAATCATGAGATCCCCTGCTCCTAGGAGGCTCCTATGCTCAATGAAGTGGCTAGATGAAGATGAGAACAAGCATGAAAATGGTCCACAAGGTTCCTAATCATCATATATGCCTCCCAAGTATCTCAATTTTCCAATTTGATCAAGATAACCCAAAGGGCTTGAAGATTGTTTCTCAAGGAAACCCTAATTCAACTGTGCCTTGCTCATGAAGCAACCTCAACCTATGATCAAATCCAATCAAGGGAAGTTCTGTCATTCATTAATATATTCATATTTGAGCCTATGTGGGCATCCTCAATCATTCATTCATCAAAATTTGAAGTTGGCCTTGAGAAGTTGACCAGTCAAGTCATCTGACTAAATTGAGGATCACTGAGACACAACTTATGATATGTTTGTCAAATGAAGATGACCCCGAGATAAAAAATGTTCTTAAGAACCATATGAACAACTTTCATGTTCATCACAAATCGATTTGACACTTGGAAGGTCATCATTCATTTCAAAACATTATAGGTCATTTTGACTGAAACCCTAATTTTGGGTCAACTTCCCAAAGACCTAACTTCCTTATTTTTTATTATTTTAATGTTAGAACAAGTGCATTGGAAATATTATTATGTCTACTTCAATTTGAGGCTTACATTACTGAAACATAAGGGCTTGAAGTTGATCACTTTTGGCAAAAAAATTCAAAGGAAACCTAGACATGTTTTGTACCTCAAACTTCAAAGCCAGTTTTCATAATTTTCCAAACTCCAAATGGATTTTTGACCAACATATCTTTTGTTCCTTATGACAACAGCTTTCCAACCATTACTCACATGACCATGTTTGGATTTTCCACGTGGGACTTTCGAAGAGATGAATGTTTATGATCAATTATGCAATTCACATTGAAACTTGAAATGCAAGCTAATGCCAGGCCTTGTGCACGTCCAATTCACTCCAAAATGATCTCAGCTTGCAATTCCGTTCACTTTTGGGCCTCACATGCGCCTGTACAGGCCCATGCATGGAGGACCCAAAGTTCATGCACACGAGCATTTCACTACCTTGCATCAAGCTCGACTATAAATAATGTGCTTCCTCATTCAAAATTCAACCTCAAGGTGATCTGAAACTCTGTTGGATTCAAAACCTAACCTCACTCAAAGGAATTTCATTTTTCATTTCTCAATTTCAAGCTTGAATTTCAACATCCTTAGTTGATCTTCAAGTCTTAATTCCTTAGCGTTGCATCCTTATTACATCTCCAGATCAAATTGGAATCAAAAGCTTGAAGGAATCGTTTTGTTCAAAGCTGCACTTCCAAGGTATATCACTCAACTGTTTTGATCTGGATCTTGAAATACAATGTGAATTGCTTGAGTTTGAACTATTTTCTGAAGTCCTCGAGCAAGAGGCAGGCCAGTGGTGGTCTTAATTTCATGAATTGAGACATTTCAGTTTGTGCACCTTGATCTTCAAGCTCTGATTTCTCATTAAATAGAAACATGGAGGAAGATCCAAGGTTACAGGGGTGATGTACATCACCCCAACTTCATTTTGGTACATGGCTTATTTATTTTGGTTAAGGTTGAAAACCCTGCGCGTGGTGGCCGGAGTTTGTTCTCTGGCAGGAGAAGATGGTGGTTTCCACCACCATCCCCACGTGGATGCATATGAGCCTTTGGATCTCATTTAAATGTTCTAATTGTGTCCATTGCTTTGGCTGACTTATTTTAAATACATGTGTGATGCGCTTGACTCCTGAACACCATGTGACCGCGCTTCTGGACCGTGTGATGGTGCCACGTCAATTAATGAGGCTCATCCAAGCGCTCCTAATTTTTTATATTTTCTTATTTCTGTTTTAATTTCTTTTAATTTCTTTTAATTTCTTTTATTTTCAAAAATTCATAACTATTTTATTTGAAGTCACAAAAATATGAGACCAATGACAAAAAATTTCTTGAAAAATCTAGTTTCATAATCTGATTTTTAATTATTTTTGTGACTTCATTTAATATTTTTTGTGAATTATTTTGTTTTTAATAGTTTTTAATTCATTTTAAATACTTTTTGATATCTGAAAATTCAAAAAAATATTTTCTTAACACATATGGATCATGATAAGTCTATGAAAAATAGTCTCATCAATTTCTTAATTGATTTGAGATTTATTTGAGATTTTAATTCATTTGTGTTATTTTTCATTGTTTTTAATTGATTTTAAATAGTTTATGTTTTCAAAAATTGTTGAGAAAATTTGTCAAACCTTGTTGGACCATGTTAGATCTATGAGAATTTAATTGGACTTGTTGAAGTTGATTTGAATTGAATTTGAGGTTTGACCATGTTTTGTCCATTTTATTTTGCATTTATTTTAATTCCAAAAATACCAAAAAATATGTTTGACTTTGTTGACTTCTAATCTTCATTTCTCTTCTGTTTTACATTAGTTGATATTGATTTGATTCACTTTTGGTCAATTGTGTTTGACATTTGAATGTTCTTTCCATTTCATTTCATCTTCATCTTATTTCTTTTTTTTTTTTTATTTTGGCCAATGAGTTAATGTCTTATGGTTTGTCTTGACATATGAGAGGCTTAACCTTCTTTGATCCAAATCAAACTCAACTTGGTCCATGATCAAGTGAGTTGCTTTGTGTCCAAGATAGGTTGCTTCTTAGTCAAGCAAAAAACCTAAAGTCCATACAAGGTCTTTCCTTTTTTCTTTTGACATGGCAAGTTGTAGGAGCTTGGCTTACTAGTCATGATCTCTAACTTGTGTTTATTTGTCTATAGTTTTATTGACCGGCCTTAGATAGGTGTGACTACTACATTAGTCCACTTACGATTGCTTAACATAGCGCTAAATTGTCTCATGACAAGCTAACATAACCACTAACTATTAACTTTTAATTTGAGCATTTAATTTCTTGTAATTTACTTTAGCGCACTTTATATCTTTCTCATTTATTCATATTGATTTTTACTTTGCTCACTTGAGCTCATATTTTATGTTTATGCCATTTTTCTTTTGCTCATTTGAGCTCATTATTGTATATAAATATATTGTTGTTTTGTGTTTGTTTTGTCTTTGTTTGTGTAAACCCAATGCAAAAAGGAGAAAAGACTTAGAATTAGGACCTTACCTATGCTTAAAGGAGTTCAAGAGCAACTAGGCCTCATGCCTTTAGAATGCTAAACTTGTTGAAGAGCAACTAGGCCTCATGCCTTTAGAATGCTAAACTTGTTGAAGAGCAACTAGGCCTCATGCCTTTAGAATGCTAAATCTTAAAGTTGACTTCAAAGGACCCTTTCCAAAACTCATTCTTTGTCCATTCCTCTTATTGTGTTATGAACTTTTTGATTGTTTGCTCTTGTGTGATAGGGATTCCATCTTGAGATAGTAAGAAGGACCATTGTCATGAGTAGCCAAGTTAAGAGAGACAAGCCAAATGGAGATCCTAGGAGCTTGAATCTAAATTTGTGTGATTGCTTGAGTGTTTGCTAAGTCCAAAGGAAAGGAGCATTGTTGAATCATCTTTTTGATTTCAGGAAAAGGAACTCCAAGGGTTTTATCTTTTCTCTTATCTTTGTATGCTTTAGGACTAGCCCTTCTCTTCTTCTCTCCACTCTAACCCAAGCGAAACTCTTCTTGTGCAAACTTTGACATTGTTTTTCAAACTAGAAACCTAAGCCTTATGCCTTTGATTTTTCAAACTCTTTTCATTAATACTCATTATGAATGAACCTTAAGTCAACTTTGACTTCATTTTGTGAATACTTCTAACTTGTAAATACAACTCACTTCAAGTTATTTTTGTGGTTCCAACGGCCACCTTTGCTAGAACTTTTTTCATAAACATTAGTTATAGGTTTGAGTTATCATAGTGGTTGATGTAAACCTCACATTGTCCTTAGTGATTGGACTATAAGTCTTCCATACTTATTATAGGGTTAACCCCTCACTAGTATGTTGAAGCTCTCCTCACATGGTGGATTATTGGTTTAGGTTGAGTTTTCTCCCTTTGATAACAAAAGACCTTAAGGCTTTTGGTCAAATCAATTCACCAATCTTTTTGAGATTTCAACCCCGAACTACGAGGTTTTGATCCTACCTTTTGTGATGGTACGTAGGCAATGAGTTCATCCATTAAAACAAAAAAAATTGTAAATATAATGTATATTCTCTTCTCATCCCCCCAATCTTGTTTGCAAAAATATACTCACAAATACCAACCTACAACACACATTTGCAAAAAGGGCTCCCTTAGAGTACTAAGGATGTTTTGGGTGCTTAAAACCTTCCCATTTCATAACCAACCCCCTTACCTAGATCTCTGACATTTTTATTAGTTTTTGATTTGATAAAACTTCTTACTTGGTTTTTGTTCGCTTTTTAAACTTTCCGTTGGATAAATAAAATTGCGGTGGCGACTCGAATTGTATGTTTACTTTTGATTTAATCAATAAATCTAAAGGTAACAAATACCCCACTACAATTGATAGAACAATCCTTAGGTGTTCTCTGTGCTCTTAAGGAGTGTGAGAATAAATAAGAATGTCATCAATAAATATCACCACTAACTGGTCCAAGTAGGGTTGGAATATCCGATTCATATAGTCCATAAAAACAGTTGGGGCATTCGTTACACCAAACGGCATTACAAGGAACTCATAATGGCCATATCGGGTTCTAAATATGGTCGTTGGCACGTCCGAACTCTTAACTCTTATTTGATGATAGCCCGATTAAAAATCAATCTTCGAGAACACACATGCTCCTTTCAACTGATCTAACAAATCTTCTATCCTTGGCAGAGGGTACTTGTTCTTGATGGTAACTTTATTCAACTGGCGATAATCAATACACAACCGCATACTACCGCCCTTCTTCTTTACTAATAACACTAGAGCTCCCCATGGTGAGACACTAGGTCGGATAAAATGCTTGGTTAACAACTCTTCCAATTGATTCTTCAACTCTCTCAACTCTAGTGGCGCCATGCGATACGGAGAGACGAAGATTGGAGCCGTCCCAGGTATCAGATCAATAGAGAAATCCACTTCCCTTTCAGGAGGAAGAGAGGTGACATCCTCAGGAAAAACTTCCGGAAATTCACAAACAACAGGGATTTATGTAACACTCAGATTATCACTAGGCTCCTTGGTAAGAACCAAGAGAACTGACTTTTCATTCTCAAATAAGAAATTAACCATGTCAACCGTACCTTCCAAGATAGTAGTTAGCACATCCTTTGGAGTAGCTTCACTAGATGGAATGATAATCAACTTCTCTTCACAACCAATAAACACCGAGTTGGTGGAAAGCCAATCCATCCCCAAAACCACATCAACCTTCTTAAGTGGTAAACAAATAAGATCAATCTGGAAAATTCTATCATTCGCCGAGAGAGAACAATTTTCACAAATCAACGGTGTCTCAACCACATCATCCATGGCGGTAGTAACCACCATAGGAGGAGACAAGGGAATTGCTTGCAAGCCAAGACGCTTCATGCACCAAATTGATACAAAAGAGTGTGTCGCCCCACAATCAAACAATACAAAACAAGGATGATTATTGATGAAACACGTACCAACAATTAAGGCATTGTTGCTCTTAGCCTTCCTTGCATCCAAAGTATAAACTCGACCGGCGCTCCTCCCTTGCATATGATTCTTATTCTGAGGGCATTCCCTAGACATGTATCCCTCCTTATGACAAGTAAAACACATAATTCCACTTACATTACATTTTCCAAAATGATACTTCTTACATACTTGACATTGAGGAGGTTGGTTAGGTCTTACATGTTGCACCTGTTTTCCCTTGAAAGCCTGAGATCTAGGCCTAAACTGGCTTCCTGGCCTTCTTTGGTCTCTCTGCCCACTCCTGTATAGATCCCTTTCTTCTTGAACTTTCTTCAAACTGTTCTCAGCCACATAACATTGCCTCAACAATTTAGCATAAGAAGTGAATTCCCTTTGATAAACACTATGAGAAATTTCACCCCTCAGACCAAAAATAAACTGATCAATCTTCCACCTCTCATCCGGTGCGTACGCAGCTTGTCTAGAATACGCAGTCATATCTTCGAACTTCTCAGCATACGCAGCTACTGACGTAGTACCCTGCCTGAGCTGTTGAAACTCAAACTCTTTCTGAGTCCTCAAAGAACTAGGAAAATACTTATCCAGGAAAATAGTCTTAAAATGCTCCCAATCCCTAGGTATTCCTTGATTGGTCATAAGAGTCGAAGCACTCTCCCACCATCTCACAGTTGGACCCTTCATCATGTGAGAAGCAAACACAACCTTATTTTCTTCACTACAATGCACTATCCAAAAAATCATTTCCATGTCGGTTATCCACTCCCGAGCCTTCACAGGATTCAGCCCACCATGGAATTCCTAAGGATTCATGCGGAAGAAATCTCGGAAACTACCACCTGTAGCTACCTGTGGAACTCCTTGAGGATGCAAACCACCATTCCATTGCTGCATCATCTGTTGCATGAATTGATTCTGTTGTTGTTGCATCTGTTGCATAAATTGAGGCCATTGAAAACCTTCACTACCACTTGGCGGTTCAGAGTCTGAATTTTGGGTTCTGGGTCTACCATGACCTCTGCGTCTGTCAGCCATGATCCTGAATGTCATACAAATAGGATTAAGTTGATCAGGCTCAATACTATGAATATAATATAACACCAGGGACAATGATGACAACCCACATATGAGGCAGAAAGGAATACTTATAATATTTCATGGCTAGGTCGAGGATACGACCTGCTCTGATACCAACTGTAACACCCACATATAATATATGTCTAGAATACATATCATACATAGTGTAAAACTGGTACTGAAATACATAAGTGCCTAGCAGCACAGTGTACATATAAAAATACATGCCCAAAATAACATAATGTGGCATAAATGTACATAAGAGTGCCCAAAATAAAACTACTGATCTAGATCATTAGACAATGATCTCAAAAATATCTACACAACGGAAGAAAAGCCACCAGTCCTCAGGTAAGCAAGACATCACTCTATCTTGCCCTTACCCTTATCCTGCTCAGGACCACCTGAAAAATAATCAACAACATGGGGTGAGATAATAATCTCAGTGGGTTCCCTATCTTATGGGTCCACTCAGCTCTACAAGGTTTTCTAATCAATAATCAACTCATATCCAACTCAAGTCGACAAGGGAACGAAGACTTGAGCGATGGGGAAACTATCTCGCAATTGTATGGCAACATGCATCTGAGTTCTCGCAACTCAAACCAGATCATTATTCAGGTCACGACACATCAATTCCCGAATGGACTTACGTCTAAGCCATGTCCGATTCATGCATGCTCGTATGATTCGACTTTCGCGGTGGATATCCGGTTCCTCTATAGGACTTAAGCCCACTATTGAGAACCATCACTCGTATGGGACTCTACCCACTTGGAGTCTCTTTCACCGTATGGGCCTTATCCCACTTTGGTGTCTACCTTTCCCCCATGTCCGCCATGGTTGGGGCTTAAACCCAATTGAGACTCGAATCATTGGTCCCACATCCCAATGCTTACACATCTAAGCATACCAATAGAGATGTGTACCACCACAGAAAACATACATTCTGAATACATGATTGGTTCTATAATCATCGGTTCCACGAACCATAACATAATTCATCAATCATAGTTGACTTCATTCACCACAATACACCATAATAACATGGCATGTTCCATACAATGCGTCTTGTTCTCAATCAAGGCAACAATTCGTCCACGACCTCCACATAAGCGTCATACGAATGAATACCGTATTCTCGCATTATCTAGATTATAAACCTCACTCATGACCTAATTTCAATCATAGGTTAACTCACTAGATTCATCATGTAATTTTCACCATTAACATGTATTCAACATAAACATAACATCACAATTGATTAATGGATGGAAGAATGCATTTAGAAACACTTAGGAAATGGATTTTGAAGTTTTTAACTTGAGTCAATCGATTGGTTGGGGAAGCCCAATCGATTGATTCCACTCACATTTCTGTTTTTCAAAATTTGCTGAGTGTTAATCGATTGATCCTGAGTGTCAATCGATTGATCTTGTTGAAAATTTCCACTGTTCATATACAACAAGTTTGTGCAATCGATTGACATGCAGTGTCAATCGATTGGTCTTGTAAAAATTTCTTTTTTCTGCTAAACCAACGGCTATCAATTGATTGATAACAGGGGCCAATCGATTGGTTCACTCATATTTTCATTTTTCCACTTCTCAGAACACCATTTTCCTCTATAACTCCATTTCCAATCAAACCCACACTCCTTCTTCCAACACATCCATCTCACTACATGCTCATATACACATGTACAACTAGAATCCCAAGTTCATAACTACAAGGATTTCAACATCATAACATAACCATAACAAATCATATTATCATACCAATCATAAAAACACATCAAGGTACATGTTCATGAAAATCAACAAGAGCAAGAAAATATTCATCTTATAGCATGGATATTCATGATTTGTGTAACATTCTACAACCCTAACTTTTCTAGAAACCTAAAGTTCTAACTAGAACCCACCTCAATAAATTGAAGAGGAGAAGTTGTGGAAGATAAAATGAGGATGAAGATGATGGTGTTGGTTCCAAGTTTTTTCCTTCTTCTTCTTCTCCACTAGCCTTGATTTTCCTTCTTCTCTTAAGCTTCCTCTTTCTTTCTATGCTTTCCTTTCTCTCTACTTATCCTTTCTGATACATAGAAACCAAATGGCAAGTGGTAGGTGGTATAAGACACAAACATGTGGTGGTGAGTGGGTCAAAGGTCATAAACAAGTGGCCATTATGATTTGTGTGGTTAGAAAGTGGTGGAGTGGTAGCAACAAATATCTCAAGTGGCACTAACTTGTAATATTTGTTCTACCGGAGCTATTGACCCATTATTAGTGTTACCAAAATGTCCCAATTAATAAAAGGTCAATTCCAAATAATATTAATTAAGTCAACATGAACTCACTATTTGCTCTATTTATCCCAATTGGCAACTTTTAGAGCACATAGGAACTCAGTTGATCTCAATTAATAGGAATTTAGGCATTTAAGGAAATACGGGGTATTACAACATGAGTAATACTTCGAGTGTAGCACCTTGGTTATTTAATGTTGCAGTAACTACCATAGTTCGGAAATTCATTAGTAGGGTCGTTCTAGGAAATGGAAAAACTTTCATTGGTAGTTTAGTTAATACTTTCCCCTCAAATGGAACAAAGATTCCAATAGCTGAGGGAACTTGCTTAGACGGCTTAGATAAAACATTGGTGGAAGGTAAGATTGTTTTGTGTGAATCACGGGGGTTCGAAGATTTGGTTTCTCAAAGTGGTGCATATGGTATAGTCTCAAATGTTGAAGAGTCTCTAGATGACGTAGCATTTGTTTCTGGTATGCCTTGAACTAACTTGAACTCAAAAGACTTTAAACTTATTCAATCTTACGCGAATTCTACTAGATCCTTAGGAACGTTAAACAGTGAGATCTTAAATGACACAATTGTACCTAGAGTTGCTTCTTTGTCTTCTCGGGGTCAAAATCTAGTGGTTCTAGATATAATGAAACCAGATACAAGTGCCCTAGGATTGGATATCTTGGCTGCATTTTCACCTCTAGCCTAACGTTCTTCTAGTGTTGGTGACACCAGAAAGGTTAGCTATAGCATAGAATCTGGAACCTCTATGTTATGTCCTCACATTGCCGAAATCACTGTATATGTGAAATCATTTCTTCCAGATTGGTTACCCGCTGCTATCAAATATACTATCATGACCATAATAAAACCTGTGAATGGTACTTATAATGATTTGGCCCGGGAGTTTTCTTATGCATCAGGCTATGCCAATCCACCACTAGTAGTTAACCCAAGACTTATTAATAACATCACAAAGGATGATTATGTGGAAAAGCTTTGCAACTGTGGTTACGATGATGAAAAAAATAAACAAATTAGTGGCAAAAACTCAAGATGTCGTGGAACTTCTAACCCTTCATTAGTAAAAGATCTAAATTATCATGCACTAGTGATTCCTATTGCACCTAAAAAACAATTCAATATTAAGTTTCCTAGAACTGTTACCAATGTTGGCTCTCCTACTGCAACCTACAAGGTTATTTTCACTCCAATACCAAATGCCAAGATTGTCGTGGCGTAAAATCTCGTCTCATTCAAATCATTAAATGAGAAACAATCATTTGTGTTCACAGTTGTTGGGAGTGTAGGGTCAAGTCAAACTAAGTTTTCTTCGTTACTTGTTTGGTCAGATGGCACCCACAATGTCAAGAGTCCAATCATCGTATAATTAACGTCTTAAACCATGATATTGTTATGGAAAAATAACCATGTGATTTTTTTGTAATTAAACCATATAACTAAGAAGGACTCTTTCTTGTGTTTGAGTTTGGTGTCTTTATGAAAAATAAAAATTTATATGCCTGCAAAAAATTCCTTCTTTAAGAAATAAAAAAAAATTGTATTGAAACTGTTTATTTCTTCATGGAAATTCTAGTCCCACTTTAATATTTTGATATTTTATTGATGTAATTGGTATTAGTATTTGAATGTGATGAATGTAAATTGATGTGAAATTGTGATTAATGTCGGTAGAATCTCTTAACTGAATAGAACTTTTGTGATGGTAAGGTTCTAACTGTGACAATGTTCTTGTTTTTTTTATCGGGGTGGGGGTTACTTGAAGCAGTTACCATTCTAAATGTATATACATAAAATATTTTATCTTTAGTTTACTTTATCTCTTGTTTTTTCTGATTTGAAATATTAAATGAACATATCTTTCAATGTAATCATGAATTATCAATATTATTTAACCAATGTTCTCATATTCACATAGACACAAGATTCATGTTTTGGAAAAGATAATTGATTAATAAAAACGTTAGACGAGGTAAATTAGAAATGTTCATGTACAGTTTTTCGGAAAACAAAACCCCAAATCCAACCTAACCGAGCTATATCTAAAGTTAACTCGATATTTTTTTCAATAAATACTTTACTTAATAAAACACAAGGGGTGCTAACCCAATACAAAAGGGAACCAAGCTAAACCAAATTATTGGTTTGATGCACGAGTTTTAAATTTTAAACCGTATCAAATCGTTACTAAATTTTTTAATTAAAAAAACCATGAATTTCGACCGTTATACTTTTTAAATTTTTTTGATAAAAAATTCTTTTTGACTTTTCACTTCAATTTTTTTCAATAAGCATATATTTCTATAATTGAATCTAGAATTGTATAATAAAATTATAATTTAATATTAATAAAAACAACTATTCTCTTTTTTAAATAAAAAATATTTTTAAATTATTTTACACAGTTATAATAAAATATAAAAAGAATTAAATAAAAATATGAAAAAAATTATACTTAAATAAAAATAAGTTATTTATACTTAATTATTTAAAAAATAGTTTACGTAATGCAAAATTTAGAATTTAAATTTACTTATTAATCGTTAAATGAAATTTGATTTTTGAATGATAGTAAATTTTTTTGTTTAAAACAAACTTCAAGTTAAAGTTATGTTTAAAACATTGAAGCAAGTAAGTTATATTAAACTGTACCAACATATATGCATAATATAGTGCAGTAATACCAACTGAGTGACACTAATACCATCTCTTATTAATGGTTAATAATCGCGGTTCGATTTAATTCGATTTTAATATTTCAAACACTTCTAAATTGTCGTAGAGTTTGTACGCATGAATAATTAGGATAATTCAACCTATATTTGAGTTTGTATAAGACTGATGAAAACTCAAATGTATGAAAGATGAAATCTAGAATTTTGTGTGAAAATGATAGACTTTTCTGAATGTATTTTTCTGAATCCGGAATGCTCAATTTATAGGTCAAACTAATATTGTTTCATAAGGTTGCGACCCTTGATGAAGCACATACTTTCAGCAACACTTTTGCTAAATTTTGCACTGTTTCGCCTACAACAATATTTTTCAAACGTTGTATTGTTTTAGCTAAAGTAACACTTTTACCAAATATTGCACTGTTTCACCTACAATAAAAGTTTAAAAAGGTTGTACTATTTTGCATTCTGCAACACTTCAAGAAGTGTTTCCTATTTCTTAATTCAAAATACAAACTACATAATGGAACACTTCACAAGTGTTTCCTATTTCTGAATTCAAAACACAAATTGCATACTACAACACTTCACAAGTGTTGCCTATTTCTGAAGAAAAAAAATTAACATTCACTTGCATAATTTCTTGTCATTTTGAAACGCACTCAAGATTATTAATTGTTAATAATTTACAACAATCCCCAACTTGTTCTAATAATGGCAAGACCAATTCTAATAAAAGAGAAATAAAAAATGTTAATACAATTAATATTTCAAACACTTCTAAATTGTCGTAGAGTTTGTACGCATGAATAATTAGGATAATTCAACCTATACTTGAGTTTGTATAAGACCGATGAAAACTCGAATGTATGAAAGATGAAATCTAGAATTTTGTGTGAAAATGATAGACTTTTCTGAATGTATTTTTCTGAATCCGGAATGCTCAATTTATAGGTCAAACTAATATTGTTTCATAAGGTTGCGACCCTTGATGAAGCACATACTTTCAGCAACACTTTTGCTAAATTTTGCACTGTTTCGCCTACAACAATATTTTTCAAACGTTGTATTGTTTTAGCTAAAGTAACACTTTTACCAAATATTGCACTGTTTCACCTACAATAAAAGTTTAAAAAGGTTGTACTATTTTGCATTCTGCAACACTTCAAGAAGTGCTTCCTATTTCTTAATTCAAAATACAAACTACATAATGCAACACTTCACATGTGTTTCCTATTTCTGAATATAAAACACAAATTGCATACTACAACACTTCACAAGTGTTGCCTATTTCTGAAGAAAAAAATTAAGCTTCACTTGCATAATTTCTTGTCATTTGGAAACACACTCAAGATTATTAATTGTTAATAATTTACAACAATCCTCAACTTGTTCTAATAATGGCAAGACCAATTCTAATAAAAGATAAATAAAAAATGTTAATACAATTAATTTTTCAAACACTTCTAAATTGTCGTAGAGTTTGTACGCATGAATAATTAGGATAATTCAACCTATACTTGAGTTTGTATAAGACCGATGAAAACTCGAATGTATGAAAGATGAAATCTAGAATATTGTGTGAAAATGATAGACTTTTCTGAATGTATTTTTCTGAATCTGGAATGCTCAATTTATAGGTCAAACTAATATTGTTTCATAAGGTTGCGACCCTTGATGAAGCACATACTTTCAGCAACACTTTTGCTAAATTTTGCACTGTTTCGCCTACAACAATATTTTTCAAACATTGTATTGTTTTAGCTAAAGTAACACTTCTACCTAATATTGCACTGTTTCACCTACAATAAAAGTTTAAAAAGGTTGTACTATTTTGCATTCTGCAACACTTCAAGAAGTGCTTCCTATTTCTTAATTCAAAATACAAACTACATAATGCAACACTTCACAAGTGTTTCCTATTTCTGAATATAAAACACAAATTGCATACTACAACACTTCACAAGTGTTGCCTATTTCTGAAGAAAAAAAAATTAACCTTCACTTGCATAATTTCTTGTCATTTTGAAACGCACTCAAGATTATTAATTGTTAATAATTTACAACAGTCCCCAACTTGTTCTAATAATGGCAAGACCAATTCTAATAAAAGAGAAATAAAAAATGTTAATACAATTAATATTTCAAACACTTCTAAATTGTCATAGAGTTTGTACGCATGAATAATTAGGATAATTCAACCTATACTTGAGTTTGTATAAGACCGATGAAAACTCGAATGTATGAAAGATGAAATCTAGAATATTGTGTGAAAATGATAGACTTTTCTGAATGTATTTTTCTGAATCTGGAATGCTCAATTTATAGGTCAAACTAATATTGTTTCATAAGGTTGCGACCCTTGATGAAGCACATACTTTCAGCAACACTTTTGCTAAATTTTGCACTGTTTCGCCTACAACAATATTTTTCAAACGTTGTATTGTTTTAGCTAAAGTAACACTTTAGCCAAATATTGCATTGTTTCACCTACAATAAAAGTTTAAAAAGGTTGTACTATTTTGCATTCTGCAACACTTCAAAAAGTGTTTCCTATTTCTTAATTCAAAATACAAACTACATAATGCAACACTTCACAAATGTTTCCTATTTCTGAATTCAAAACACAAATTGCATACTACAACACTTCACAAGTGTTGCCTATTTCTGAAGAAAAAAAATTTAACCTTCACTTGCATAATTTCTTGTCATTTTGAAACGCACTCAAGATTATTAATTGTTAATAATTTACAACAATCCCCAACTTGTTCTAATAATGGCAAGACCAATTCTAATAAAAGAGAAATAAAAAATGTTAATACAATTAATATTTCAAACACTTCTAAATTGTCATAGAGTTTGTACGCATGAATAATTAGGATAATTCAACCTATACTTGAGTTTGTATAAGACCGATGAAAACTCGAATGTATGAAAGATGAAATCTAGAATTTTGTGTGAAAATGATAGACTTTTCTGAATGTATTTTTCTGAATCCGGAATGCTCAATTTATAGGTCAAACTAATATTGTTTCATAAGGTTGCGACCCTTGATGAAGCACATACTTTCAGCAACACTTTTGCTAAATTTTGCACTGTTTCGCCTACAACAATATTTTTCAAACGTTGTATTGTGTTAGCTAAAGTAACACTTTTACCAAATATTGCACTGTTTCACCTACAATAAAAGTTTAAAAAGGTTGTACTATTTTGCATTCTGCAACACTTCAAGAAGTGGTTCCTATTTCTTAATTCAAAATACAAACTACATAATGGAACACTTCACAAGTGTTTCCTATTTCTGAATTCAAAACACAAATTGCATACTACAACACTTCACAAGTGTTGCCTATTTCTGAAGAAAAAAAATTAACCTTCACTTGCATAATTTCTTGTCATTTTGAAACGCACTCAAGTTTATTAATTGTTAATAATTTACAACAATCCCCAACTTGTTCTAATAATGGCAAGACCAATTCTAATAAAAGAGAAATAAAAAATGTTAATAAAATTAATATTTCAAACACTTCTAAATTGTCGTAGAGTTTGTACGCATGAATAATTAGGATAATTCAACCTATACTTGAGTTTGTATAAGACCGATGAAAACTCGAATGTATGAAAGATGAAATCTAGAATTTTGTGTGAAAATGATAGACTTTTCTGAATGTATTTTTCTGAATCTGGAATGCTCAATTTATAGGTCAAACTAATATTGTTTCATAAGGTTGCGACCCTTGATGAAGCACATACTTTCAGCAACACTTTTGCTAAATTTTGCACTGTTTCGCCTACAACAATATTTTTCAAACGTTGTATTGTTTTAGCTAAAGTAACACTTTTATCCAATATTGCACTGTTTCACCTACAATAAAAGTTTAAAAAGGTTGTACTATTTTGCATTCTGCAACACTTCAAGAAGTGTTTCCTATTTCTTAATTCAAAATACAAACTATATAATGCAACACTTCACAAGTGTTTCCTATTTCTGAATATAAAACACAAATTGCATACTACAACACTTCACAAGTGTTGCCTATTTCTGAAGAAAAAAATTAACCTTCAGTTGCATAATTTCTTGTCATTTGGAAACACACTCAAGATTATTAATTGTTAATAATTTACAACAATCCTCAACTTGTTCTAATAATGGCAAGACCAATTCTAATAAAAGAGAAATAAAAAATGTTAATACAATTAATTTTTCAAACACTTCTAAATTGTCGTAGAGTTTGTACGCATGAATAATTAGGATAATTCAACCTATACTTGAGTTTGTATAAGACCGATGAAAACTCGAATGTATGAAAGATGAAATCTGGAATTTTGTGTGAAAATGATAGACTTTTCTGAATGTATTTTTCTGAATCCGGAATTCTCAATTTATAGGTCAAACTAATATTGTTTCATAAGGTTGCGACCCTTGATGAAGCACATACTTTCAGCAACACTTTTGCTAAATTTTGCACTGTTTCGCCTACAACAATATTTTTCAAACGTTGTATTGTGTTAGCTAAAGTAACACTTTTACCAAATATTGCACTGTTTCACCTACAATAAAAGTTTAAAAAGGTTGTACTATTTTGCATTCTGCAACACTTCAAGAAGTGGTTCCTATTTCTTAATTCAAAATACAAACTACATAATTGAACACTTCACAAGTGTTTCCTATTTCTGAATTCAAAACACAAATTGCATACTACAACACTTCACAAGTGTTGCCTATTTCTGAAGAAAAAAAATTAACCTTCACTTGCATAATTTCTTGTCATTTTGAAACGCACTCAAGTTTATTAATTGTTAATAATTTACAACAATCCCCAACTTGTTCTAATAATGGCAAGACCAATTCTAATAAAAGAGAAATAAAAAATGTTAATAAAATTAATATTTCAAACACTTCTAAATTGTCGTAGAGTTTGTACGCATGAATAATTAGGATAATTCAACCTATACTTGAGTTTGTATAAGACCGATGAAAACTCGAATGTATGAAAGATGAAATCTAGAATTTTGTGTGAAAATGATAGACTTTTCTGAATGTATTTTTCTGAATCTGGAATGCTCAATTTATAGGTCAAACTAATATTGTTTCATAAGGTTGCGACCCTTGATGAAGCACATACTTTCAGCAACACTTTTGCTAAATTTTGCACTGTTTCGCCTACAACAATATTTTTCAAACGTTGTTTCGTTTTAGCTAAAGTAACACTTTTATCCAATATTGCACTGTTTCACCTACAATAAAAGTTTAAAAAGGTTGTACTATTTTGCATTCTGCAACACTTCAAGAAGTGTTTCCTATTTCTTAATTCAAAATACAAACTACATAATGCAACACTTCACAAGTGTTTCCTATTTCTGAATATAAAACACAAATTGCATACTACAACACTTCACAAGTGTTGCCTATTTCTGAAGAAAAAAATTAACCTTCACTTGCATAATTTCTTGTCATTTGGAAACACACTCAAGATTATTAATTGTTAATAATTTACAACAATCCTCAACTTGTTCTAATAATGGCAAGACCAATTCTAATAAAAGAGAAATAAAAATGTTAATACAATTAATTTTTCAAACACTTCTAAATTGTCGTAGAGTTTGTACGCATGAATAATTAGGATAATTCAACCTATACTTGAGTTTGTATAAGACCGATGAAAACTCGAATGTATGAAAGATGAAATCTGGAATTTTGTGTGAAAATGATAGACTTTTCTGAATGTATTTTTCTGAATCCGGAATTCTCAATTTATAGGTCAAACTAATATTGTTTCATAAGGTTGCGACCCTTGATGAAGCACATACTTTCAGCAACACTTTTGCTAAATTTTGCACTGTTTCGCCTACAACAATATTTTTCAAACGTTGTATTGTTTTAGCTAAAGTAACACTTTTACCAAATATTGCATTGTTTCACCTACAATAAAAGTTTAAAAAGGTTGTACTATTTTGCATTCTGCAACACTTCAAAAAGTGTTTCCTATTTCTTAATTCAAAATACAAACTACATAATGCAACACTTCACAAGTGTTTCCTATTTCTGAATTCAAAACACAAATTGCATACTACAACACTTCACAAGTGTTGCCTATTTCTGAAGAAAAAAAATAACCTTCACTTGCATAATTTCTTGTCATTTTGAAACGCACTCAAGATTATTAATTGTTAATAATTTACAACAATCCTCAACTTGTTCTAATAATGGCAAGACCAATTCTAATAAAAGAGAAATAAAAAATGTTAATACAATTAATATTTCAAACACTTCTAAATTGTCGTAGAGTTTGTACGCATGAATAATTAGGATAATTCAACCTATACTTGAGTTTGTATAAGACCGATGAAAACTCGAATGTATGAAAGATGAAATCTGGAATTTTGTGTGAAAATGATAGACTTTTCTGAATGTATTTTTCTGAATCCGGAATGCTCAATTTATAGGTCAAACTAATATTGTTTCATAAGGTTGCGACCCTTGATGAAGCACATACTTTCAGCAACACTTTTGCTAAATTTTGCACTGTTTCGCCTACAACAATATTTTTCAAACGTTGTTTCGTTTTAGCTAAAATAACACTTTTACCAAATATTGCACTGTTTCACCTACAATAAAAGTTTAAAAAGGTTGTACTATTTTGCATTCTGCAACACTTCAAGAAGTGTTTCCTATTTCTTAATTCAAAATACAAACTACATAATGGAACACTTCACAAGTGTTTCCTATTTCTGAATTCAAAACACAAATTGCATACTACAACACTTCACAAGTGTTGCCTATTTCTGAAGAAAAAAATTAACCTTCACTTGCATAATTTCTTGTCATTTTGAAATGCACTCTAGATTATTAATTGTTAATAATTTACAACAATCCTCAACTTGTTCTAATAATGGCAAGACCAATTCTAATAAAAGAGAAATAAAAAATGTTAATACAATTAATTTTTCAAACACTTCTAAATTGTCGTAGAGTTTGTACGCATGAATAATTAGGATAATTCAACCTATACTTGAGTTTGTTAAAGACCGATGAAAACTCGAATGTATGAAAGATGAAATCTGGAATTTTGTGTGAAAATGATAGACTTTTCTGAATGTATTTTTCTGAATCCGGAATGCTCAATTTATAGGTCAAACTAATATTGTTTCATAAGGTTGCGACCCTTGATGAAGCACATACTTTCAGCAACACTTTTGCTAAATTTTGCACTGTTTCGCCTACAACAATATTTTTCAAACGTTGTATTGTTTTAGCTAAAGTAACACTTTTACCAAATATTGCATTATTTCACCTACAATAAAAGTTTAAAAAGGTTGTACTATTTTGCATTCTGCAACACTTCAAAAAGTGTTTCCTATTTCTTAATTCAAAATACAAACTACATAATGCAACACTTCACAAGTGTTTCCTATTTCTGAATTCAAAACACAAATTGCATACTACAACACTTCACAAGTGTTGCCTATTTCTGAAGAAAAAAAATTAACCTTCACTTGCATAATTTCTTGTCATTTTGAAACGCACTCAAGTTTATTAATTGTTAATAATTTACAACAATCCCCAACTTGTTCTAATAATGGCAAGACCAATTCTAATAAAAGAGAAATAAAAAATGTTAATACAATTAATATTTCAAACACTTCTAAATTGTCGTAGAGTTTGTACGCATGAATAATTAGGATAATTCAACCTATACTTGAGTTTGTATAAGACCGATGAAAACTCGAATGTATGAAAGATGAAATCTAGAATTTTGTGTGAAAATGATAGACTTTTCTGAATGTATTTTTCTGAATCTGGAATGCTCAATTTATAGGTCAAACTAATATTGTTTCATAAGGTTGCGACCCTTGATGAAGCACATACTTTCAGCAACACTTTTGCTAAATTTTGCACTGTTTCGCCTACAACAATATTTTTCAAACGTTGTATTGTTTTAGCTAAAGTAACACTTTACCAAATATTGCATTATTTCACCTACAATAAAAGTTTAAAAAGGTTGTACTATTTTGCATTCTGCAACACTTCAAAAAGTGTTTCCTATTTCTTAATTCAAAATACAAACTACATAATGCAACACTTCACAAGTGTTTCCTATTTCTGAATTCAAAACACAAATTGCATACTACAACACTTCACAAGTGTTGCCTATTTCTGAAGAAAAAAATTAACCTTCACTTGCATAATTTCTTGTCATTTTGAAACGCACTCAAGATTATTAATTGTTAATAATTTACAACAATCCCCAACTTGTTCTAATAATGGCAAGACCAATTCTAATAAAAGAGAAATAAAAATGTTAATACAATTAATATTTCAAACACTTCTAAATTGTCGTAGAGTTTGTACGCATGAATAATTAGGATAATTCAACCTATACTTGAGTTTGTATAAGACCGATGAAAACTCGAATGTATGAAAGATGAAATCTAGAATTTTGTGTGAAAATGATAGACTTTTCTGAATGTATTTTTCTGAATCCGGAATGCTCAATTTATAGGTCAAACTAATATTGTTTCATAAGGTTGCGACCCTTGATGAAGCACATACTTTCAGCAACACTTTTGCTAAATTTTGCACTGTTTCGCCTACAACAATATTTTTCAAACGTTGTATTGTTTTAGCTAAAGTAACACTTTTACCAAATATTGCACTGTTTCACCTACAATAAAAGTTTAAAAAGGTTGTACTATTTTGCATTCTGCAACACTTCAAGAAGTGTTCCTATTTCTTAATTCAAAATACAAACTACATAATGGAACACTTCACAAGTGTTTCCTATTTCTGAATTCAAAACACAAATTGCATACTACAACACTTCACAAGTGTTGCCTATTTCTGAAGAAAAAAATTAACCTTCACTTGCATAATTTCTTGTCATTTTGAAACGCACTCAAGATTATTAATTGTTAATAATTTACAACAATCCCCAACTTGTTCTAATAATGGCAAGACCAATTCTAATAAAAGAGAAATAAAAAATGTTAATACAATTAATATTTCAAACACTTCTAAATTGTCGTAGAGTTTGTACGCATGAATAATTAGGATAATTCAACCTATACTTGAGTTTGTATAAGACCGATGAAAACTCGAATGTATGAAAGATGAAATCTAGAATTTTGTGTGAAAATGATAGACTTTTCTGAATGTATTTTTCTGAATCCGGAATGCTCAATTTATAGGTCAAACTAATATTGTTTCATAAGGTTGCGACCCTTGATGAAGCACATACTTTCAGCAACACTTTTGCTAAATTTTGCACTGTTTCGCCTACAACAATATTTTTCAAACGTTGTATTGTTTTAGCTAAAGTAACACTTTTACCAAATATTGCACTGTTTCACCTACAATAAAAGTTTAAAAAGGTTGTACTATTTTGCATTCTGCAACACTTCAAGAAGTGTTTCCTATTTCTTAATTCAAAATACAAACTACATAATGCAACACTTCACAAGTGTTTCCTATTTCTGAATATAAAACACAAATTGCATACTACAACACTTCACAAGTGTTGCCTATTTCTGAAGAAAAAAATTAACCTTCACTTGCATAATTTCTTGTCATTTTGAAACACACTCAAGATTATTAATTGTTAATAATTTACAACAATCCTCAACTTGTTCTAATAATGGCAAGACCAATTCTAATAAAAGAGAAATAAAAAATGTTAATACAATTAATTTTTCAAACACTTCTAAATTGTCGTAGAGTTTGTACGCATGAATAATTAGGATAATTCAACCTATACTTGAGTTTGTATAAGACCGATGAAAACTCGAATGTATGAAAGATGAAATCTGGAATTTTGTGTGAAAATGATAGACTTTTCTGAATGTATTTTTCTGAATCCGGAATGCTCAATTTATAGGTCAAACTAATATTGTTTCATAAGGTTGCGACCCTTGATGAAGCACATACTTTCAGCAACACTTTTGCTAAATTTTGCACTGTTTCGCCTACAACAATATTTTTCAAACGTTGTATTGTTTTAGCTAAAGTAACACTTTTACCAAATATTGCACTGTTTCACCTACAATAAAAGTTTAAAAAGGTTGTACTATTTTGCATTCTGCAACACTTCAAGAAGTGTTTCCTATTTCTTAATTCAAAATACAAACTACATAATGGAACACTTCACAAGTGTTTCCTATTTCTGAATTCAAAACACAAATTGCATACTACAACACTTCACAAGTGTTGCCTATTTCTGAAGAAAAAAATTAACCTTCACTTGCATAATTTCTTGTCATTTTGAAACGCACTCAAGATTATTAATTGTTAATAATTTACAACAATCCCCAACTTGTTCTAATAATGGCAAGACCAATTCTAATAAAAGAGAAATAAAAAATGTTAATACAATTAATATTTCAAACACTTCTAAATTGTCGTAGAGTTTGTACGCATGAATAATTAGGATAATTCAACCTATACTTGAGTTTGTATAAGACCGATGAAAACTCGAATGTATGAAAGATGAAATCTAGAATTTTGTGTGAAAATGATAGACTTTTCTGAATGTATTTTTCTGAATCTGGAATGCTCAATTTATAGGTCAAACTAATATTGTTTCATAAGGTTGCGACCCTTGATGAAGCACATACTTTCAGCAACACTTTTGCTAAATTTTGCACTGTTTCGCCTACAACAATATTTTTCAAACGTTGTATTGTTTTAGCTAAAGTAACACTTTTACCAATATTGCACTGTTTCACCTACAATAAAAGTTTAAAAAGGTTGTACTATTTTGCATTCTGCAACACTTCAAGAAGTGTTTCCTATTTCTTAATTCAAAATACAAACTACATAATGCAACACTTCACAAGTGTTTCCTATTTCTGAATAAAAACACAAATTGCATACTACAACACTTCACAAGTGTTGCCTATTTCTGAAGAAAAAAATTAACCTTCACTTGCATAATTTCTTGTCATTTTGAAACGCACTCAAGATTATTAATTGTTAATAATTTACAACAATCCTCAACTTGTTCTAATAATGGCAAGACCAATTCTAATAAAAGAGAAATAAAAAATGTTAATACAATTAATTTTTCAAACACTTCTAAATTGTCGTAGAGTTTGTACGCATGAATAATTAGGATAATTCAACCTATACTTGAGTTTGTATAAGACCGATGAAAACTCGAATGTATGAAAGATGAAATCTGGAATTTTGTGTGAAAATGATAGACTTTTCTGAATGTATTTTTCTGAATCCGGAATGCTCAATTTATAGGTCAAACTAATATTGTTTCATAAGGTTGCGACCCTTGATGAAGCACATACTTTCAGCAACACTTTTGCTAAATTTTGCACTGTTTCGCCTACAACAATATTTTTCAAACGTTGTATTGTTTTAGCTAAAGTAACACTTTTACCAAATATTGCACTGTTTCACCTACAATAAAAGTTTAAAAAGGTTGTACTATTTTGCATTCTGCAACACTTCAAGAAGTGTTTCCTATTTCTTAATTCAAAATACAAACTACATAATGCAACACTTCACAAGTGTTTCCTATTTCTGAATTCAAAACACAAATTGCATACTACAACACTTCACAAGTGTTGCCTATTTCTGAAGAAAAAAATTAACCTTCACTTGCATAATTTCTTGTCATTTTGAAACGCACTCAAGATTATTAATTGTTAATAATTTACAACAATCCTCAACTTGTTCTAATAATGGCAAGACCAATTCTAATAAAAGAGAAATAAAAAATGTTAATACAATTAATATTTCAAACACTTCTAAATTGTCGTAGAGTTTGTACGCATGAATAATTAGGATAATTCAACCTATACTTGAGTTTGTATAAGACCGATGAAAACTCGAATGTATGAAAGATGAAATCTGGAATTTTGTGTGAAAATGATAGACTTTTCTGAATGTATTTTCTGAATCCGGAATGCTCAATTTATAGGTCAAACTAATATTGTTTCATAAGGTTGCGACCCTTGATGAAGCACATACTTTCAGCAACACTTTTGCTAAATTTTGCACTGTTTCGCCTACAACAATATTTTTCAAACGTTGTTTTGTTTTAGCTAAAGTAACACTTTTACCAAATATTGCACTGTTTCACCTACAATAAAAGTTTAAAAAGGTTGTACTATTTTGCATTCTGCAACACTTCAAGAAGTGTTTCCTATTTCTTAATTCAAAATACAAACTACATAATGGAACACTTCACAAGTGTTTCCTATTTCTGAATTCAAAACACAAATTGCATACTACAACACTTCACAAGTGTTGCCTATTTCTGAAGAAAAAAAATTAACCTTCACTTGCATAATTTCTTGTCATTTTGAAACGCACTCAAGATTATTAATTGTTAATAATTTACAACAATCCTCAACTTGTTCTAATAATGGCAAGACCAATTCTAATAAAAGAGAAATAAAAAATGTTAATACAATTAATTTTTCAAACACTTCTAAATTGTCGTAGAGTTTGTACGCATGAATAATTAGGATAATTCAACCTATACTTGAGTTTGTTAAAGACCGATGAAAACTCGAATGTATGAAAGATGAAATCTGGAATTTTGTGTGAAAATGATAGACTTTTCTGAATGTATTTTTCTGAATCCGGAATGCTCAATTTATAGGTCAAACTAATATTGTTTCATAAGGTTGCGACCCTTGATGAAGCACATACTTTCAGCAACACTTTTGCTAAATTTTGCACTGTTTCGCCTACAACAATATTTTTCAAACGTTGTATTGTTTTAGCTAAAGTAACACTTTTACCAAATATTGCACTGTTTCACCTACAATAAAAGTTTAAAAGGTTGTACTATTTTGCATTCTGCAACACTTCAAGAAGTGTTTCCTATTTCTTAATTCAAAATACAAACTACATAATGGAACACTTCACAAGTGTTTCCTATTTCTGAATTCAAAACACAAATTGCATACTACAACACTTCACAAGTGTTGCCTATTTCTGAAGAAAAAAAATTAACCTTCACTTGCATAATTTCTTGTCATTTTGAAACGCACTCAAGATTATTAATTGTTAATAATTTACAACAATCCTCAACTTGTTCTAATAATGGCAAGACCAATTCTAATAAAAGAGAAATAAAAAATGTTAATACAATTAATTTTTCAAACACTTCTAAATTGTCGTAGAGTTTGTACGCATGAATAATTAGGATAATTCAACCTATACTTGAGTTTGTTAAGACCGATGAAAACTCGAATGTATGAAAGATGAAATCTAGAATTTTGTGTGAAAATGATAGACTTTTCTGAATGTATTTTTCTGAATCCGGAATGCTCAATTTATAGGTCAAACTAATATTGTTTCATAAGGTTGCGACCCTTGATGAAGCACATACTTTCAGCAACACTTTTGCTAAATTTTGCACTGTTTCGCCTACAACAATATTTTTCAAACGTTGTATTGTTTTAGCTAAAGTAACACTTTTACCAAATATTGCACTGTTTCACCTACAATAAAAGTTTAAAAAGGTTGTACTATTTTGCATTCTGCAACACTTCAAGAAGTGTTTCCTATTTCTTAATTCAAAATACAAACTACATAATGGAACACTTCACAAGTGTTTCCTATTTCTGAATTCAAAACACAAATTGCATACTACAACACTTCACAAGTGTTGCCTATTTCTGAAGAAAAAAAATTAACCTTCACTTGCATAATTTCTTGTCATTTTGAAACGCACTCAAGATTATTAATTGTTAATAATTTACAACAATCCCCAACTTGTTCTAATAATGGCAAGACCAATTCTAATAAAAGAGAAATAAAAAATGTTAATACAATTAATTTTTCAAACACTTCTAAATTGTCGTAGAGTTTGTACGCATGAATAATTAGGATAATTCAACCTATACTTGAGTTTGTATAAGACCGATGAAAACTCGAATGTATGAAAGATGAAATCTAGAATTTTGTGTGAAAATGATAGACTTTTCTGAATGTATTTTTCTGAATCTGGAATGCTCAATTTATAGGTCAAACTAATATTGTTTCATAAGGTTGCGACCCTTGATGAAGCACATACTTTCAGCAACACTTTTGCTAAATTTTGCACTGTTTCGCCTACAACAATATTTTTCAAACGTTGTATTGTTTTAGCTAAAAACACTTTTACCAAATATTGCACTGTTTCACCTACAATAAAAGTTTAAAAAGGTTGTACTATTTTGCATTCTGCAACACTTCAAGAAGTGTTTCCTATTTCTTAATTCAAAATACAAACTACATAATGGAACACTTCACAAGTGTTTCCTATTTCTGAATTCAAAACACAAATTGCATACTACAACACTTCACAAGTGTTGCCTATTTCTGAAGAAAAAAATTAACCTTCACTTGCATAATTTCTTGTCATTTTGAAACGCACTCAAGATTATTAATTGTTAATAATTTACAACAATCCCCAACTTGTTCTAATAATGGCAAGACCAATTCTAATAAAAGAGAAATAAAAAATGTTAATACAATTAATTTTTCAAACACTTCTAAATTGTCGTAGAGTTTGTACGCATGAATAATTAGGATAATTCAACCTATACTTGAGTTTGTATAAGACCGATGAAAACTCGAATGTATGAAAGATGAAATCTAGAATTTTGTGTGAAAATGATAGACTTTTCTGAATGTATTTTTCTGAATCCGGAATGCTCAATTTATAGGTCAAACTAATATTGTTTCATAAGGTTGCGACCCTTGATGAAGCACATACTTTCAGCAACACTTTTGCTAAATTTTGCACTGTTTCGCCTACAACAATATTTTTCAAACGTTGTTTCGTTTTAGCTAAAATAACACTTTTACCAAATATTGCACTGTTTCACCTACAATAAAGTTTAAAAAGGTTGTACTATTTTGCATTCTGCAACACTTCAAGAAGTGTTTCCTATTTCTTAATTCAAAATACAAACTACATAATGGAACACTTCACAAGTGTTTCCTATTTCTGAATTCAAAACACAAATTGCATACTACAACACTTCACAAGTGTTGCCTATTTCTGAAGAAAAAAATTAACCTTCACTTGCATAATTTCTTGTCATTTTGAAACGCACTCAAGATTATTAATTGTTAATAATTTACAACAATCCTCAACTTGTTCTAATAATGGCAAGACCAATTCTAATAAAAGAGAAATAAAAAATGTTAATACAATTATTTTTCAAACACTTCTAAATTGTCGTAGAGTTTGTACGCATGAATAATTAGGATAATTCAACCTATACTTGAGTTTGTTAAAGACCGATGAAAACTCGAATGTATGAAAGATGAAATCTGGAATTTTGTGTGAAAATGATAGACTTTTCTGAATGTATTTTTCTGAATCCGGAATGCTCAATTTATAGGTCAAACTAATATTGTTTCATAAGGTTGCGACCCTTGATGAAGCACATACTTTCAGCAACACTTTTGCTAAATTTTGCACTGTTTCGCCTACAACAATATTTTTCAAACGTTGTATTGTTTTAGCTAAAGTAACACTTTTACCAAATATTGCACTGTTTCACCTACAATAAAAGTTTAAAAAGGTTGTACTATTTTGCATTCTGCAACACTTCAAGAAGTGTTTCCTATTTCTTAATTCAAAATACAAACTACATAATGGAACACTTCACAAGTGTTTCCTATTTCTGAATTCAAAACACAAATTGCATACTACAACACTTCACAAGTGTTGCCTATTTCTGAAGAAAAAAATTAACCTTCACTTGCATAATTTCTTGTCATTTTGAAACGCACTCAAGATTATTAATTGTTAATAATTTACAACAATCCTCAACTTGTTCTAATAATGGCAAGACCAATTCTAATAAAAGAGAAATAAAAAATGTTAATACAATTAATTTTTCAAACACTTCTAAATTGTCGTAGAGTTTGTACGCATGAATAATTAGGATAATTCAACCTATACTTGAGTTTGTTAAAGACCGATGAAAACTCGAATGTATGAAAGATGAAATCTAGAATTTTGTGTGAAAATGATAGACTTTTCTGAATGTATTTTTCTGAATCTGGAATGCTCAATTTATAGGTCAAACTAATATTGTTTCATAAGGTTGCGACCCTTGATGAAGCACATACTTTCAGCAACACTTTTGCTAAATTTTGCACTGTTTCGCCTACAACAATATTTTCAAACGTTGTATTGTTTTAGCTAAAGTAACACTTTTACCAAATATTGCACTGTTTCACCTACAATAAAAGTTTAAAAAGGTTGTACTATTTTGCATTCTGCAACACTTCAAGAAGTGTTTCCTATTTCTTAATTCAAAATACAAACTACATAATGGAACACTTCACAAGTGTTTCCTATTTCTGAATTCAAAACACAAATTGCATACTACAACACTTCACAAGTGTTGCCTATTTCTGAAGAAAAAAATTAACCTTCACTTGCATAATTTCTTGTCATTTTGAAACGCACTCAAGATTATTAATTGTTAATAATTTACAACAATCCCCAACTTGTTCTAATAATGGCAAGACCAATTCTAATAAAAGAGAAATAAAAAATGTTAATACAATTAATTTTTCAAACACTTCTAAATTGTCGTAGAGTTTGTACGCATGAATAATTAGGATAATTCAACCTATACTTGAGTTTGTATAAGACCGATGAAAACTCGAATGTATGAAAGATGAAATCTAGAATTTTGTGTGAAAATGATAGACTTTTCTGAATGTATTTTTCTGAATCTGGAATGCTCAATTTATAGGTCAAACTAATATTGTTTCATAAGGTTGCGACCCTTGATGAAGCACATACTTTCAGCAACACTTTTGCTAAATTTTGCACTGTTTCGCCTACAACAATATTTTTCAAACGTTGTATTGTTTTAGCTAAAATAACACTTTTACCAAATATTGCACTGTTTCACCTACAATAAAAGTTTAAAAAGGTTGTACTATTTTGCATTCTGCAACACTTCAAGAAGTGTTTCCTATTTCTTAATTCAAAATACAAACTACATAATGGAACACTTCACAAGTGTTTCCTATTTCTGAATTCAAAACACAAATTGCATACTACAACACTTCACAAGTGTTGCCTATTTCTGAAGAAAAAAATTAACCTTCACTTGCATAATTTCTTGTCATTTTGAAACGCACTCAAGATTATTAATTGTTAATAATTTACAACAATCCCCAACTTGTTCTAATAATGGCAAGACCAATTCTAATAAAAGAGAAATAAAAAATGTTAATACAATTAATTTTTCAAACACTTCTAAATTGTCGTAGAGTTTGTACGCATGAATAATTAGGATAATTCAACCTATACTTGAGTTTGTATAAGACCGATGAAAACTCGAATGTATGAAAGATGAAATCTAGAATTTTGTGTGAAAATGATAGACTTTTCTGAATGTATTTTTCTGAATCCGGAATGCTCAATTTATAGGTCAAACTAATATTGTTTCATAAGGTTGCGACCCTTGATGAAGCACATACTTTCAGCAACACTTTTGCTAAATTTTGCACTGTTTCGCCTACAACAATATTTTTCAAACGTTGTATTGTTTTAGCTAAAGTAACACTTTTACCAAATATTGCACTGTTTCACCTACAATAAAAGTTTAAAAAGGTTGTACTATTTTGCATTCTGCAACACTTCAAGAAGTGTTTCCTATTTCTTAATTCAAAATACAAACTACATAATGGAACACTTCACAAGTGTTTCCTATTTCTGAATTCAAAACACAAATTGCATACTACAACACTTCACAAGTGTTGCCTATTTCTGAAGAAAAAAATTTACCTTCACTTGCATAATTTCTTGTCATTTTGAAACGCACTCAAGATTATTAATTGTTAATAATTTACAACAATCCTCAACTTGTTCTAATAATGGCAAGACCAATTCTAATAAAAGAGAAATAAAAATGTTAATACAATTAATTTTTCAAACACTTCTAAATTGTCGTAGAGTTTGTACGCATGAATAATTAGGATAATTCAACCTATACTTGAGTTTGTTAAAGACCGATGAAAACTCGAATGTATGAAAGATGAAATCTGGATTTTGTGTGAAAATGATAGACTTTTCTGAATGTATTTTTCTGAATCCGGAATGCTCAATTTATAGGTCAAACTAATATTGTTTCATAAGGTTGCGACCCTTGATGAAGCACATACTTTCAGCAACACTTTTGCTAAATTTTGCACTGTTTCGCCTACAACAATATTTTTCAAACGTTGTATTGTTTTAGCTAAAGTAACACTTTTACCAAATATTGCACTGTTTCACCTACAATAAAAGTTTAAAAAGGTTGTACTATTTTGCATTCTGCAACACTTCAAGAAGTGTTTCCTATTTCTTAATTCAAAATACAAACTACATAATGGAACACTTCACAAGTGTTTCCTATTTCTGAATTCAAAACACAAATTGCATACTACAACACTTCACAAGTGTTGCCTATTTCTGAAGAAAAAAAATTAACCTTCACTTGCATAATTTCTTGTCATTTTGAAACGCACTCAAGATTATTAATTGTTAATAATTTACAACAATCCTCAACTTGTTCTAATAATGGCAAGACCAATTCTAATAAAAGAGAAATAAAAAATGTTAATACAATTAATTTTTCAAACACTTCTAAATTGTCGTAGAGTTTGTACGCAAGAATAATTAGGATAATTCAACCTATACTTGAGTTTGTTAAAGACCGATGAAAACTCGAATGTATGAAAGATGAAATCTAGAATTTTGTGTGAAAATGATAGACTTTTCTGAATGTATTTTTCTGAATCCGGAATGCTCAATTTATAGGTCAAACTAATATTGTTTCATAAGGTTGCGACCCTTGATGAAGCACATACTTTCAGCAACACTTTTGCTAAATTTTGCACTGTTTCGCCTACAACAATATTTTTCAAACGTTGTATTGTTTTAGCTAAAGTAACACTTTTACCAAATATTGCACTGTTTCACCTACAATAAAAGTTTAAAAAGGTTGTACTATTTTGCATTCTGCAACACTTCAAGAAGTGGTTCCTATTTCTTAATTCAAAATACAAACTACTTAATGGAACACTTCACAAGTGTTTCCTATTTCTGAATTCAAAACACAAATTGCATACTACAACACTTCACAAGTGTTGCCTATTTCTGAAGAAAAAAATTAACCTTCACTTGCATAATTTCTTGTCATTTTGAAACGCACTTAAGATTATTAATTGTTAATAATTTACAACAATCCCCAACTTGTTCTAATAATGGCAAGACCAATTCTAATAAAAGAGAAATAAAAATGTTAATACAATTAATTTTTCAAACACTTCTAAATTGTCGTAGAGTTTGTACGCATGAATAATTAGGATAATTCAACCTATACTTGAGTTTGTATAAGACCGATGAAAACTCGAATGTATGAAAGATGAAATCTAGAATTTTGTGTGAAAATGATAGACTTTTCTGAATGTATTTTTCTGAATCTGGAATGCTCAATTTATAGGTCAAACTAATATTGTTTCATAAGGTTGCGACCCTTGATGAAGCACATACTTTCAGCAACACTTTTGCTAAATTTTGCACTGTTTCGCCTACAACAATATTTTTCAAACGTTGTATTGTTTTAGCTAAATAACACTTTTACCAAATATTGCACTGTTTCACCTACAATAAAAGTTTAAAAAGGTTGTACTATTTTGCATTCTGCAACACTTCAAGAAGTGTTTCCTATTTCTTAATTCAAAATACAAACTACATAATGGAACACTTCACAAGTGTTTCCTATTTCTGAATTCAAAACACAAATTGCATACTACAACACTTCACAAGTGTTGCCTATTTCTGAAGAAATTAACCTTCACTTGCATAATTTCTTGTCATTTTGAAACGCACTCAAGATTATTAATTGTTAATAATTTACAACAATCCCAACTTGTTCTAATAATGGCAAGACCAATTCTAATAAAAGAGAAATAAAAATGTTAATACAATTAATTTTTCAAACACTTCTAAATTGTCGTAGAGTTTGTACGCATGAATAATTAGGATAATTCAACCTATACTTGAGTTTGTATAAGACCGATGAAAACTCGAATGTATGAAAGATGAAATCTAGAATTTTGTGTGAAAATGATAGACTTTTCTGAATGTATTTTTCTGAATCCGGAATGCTCAATTTATAGGTCAAACTAATATTGTTTCATAAGGTTGCGACCCTTGATGAAGCACATACTTTCAGCAACACTTTTGCTAAATTTTGCACTGTTTCGCCTACAACAATATTTTTCAAACGTTGTTTGTTTTAGCTAAAGTAACACTTTTACCAAATATTGCACTGTTTCACCTACAATAAAAGTTTAAAAAGGTTGTACTATTTTGCATTCTGCAACACTTCAAGAAGTGTTTCCTATTTCTTAATTCAAAATACAAACTACATAATGGAACACTTCACAAGTGTTTCCTATTTCTGAATTCAAAACACAAATTGCATACTACAACACTTCACAAGTGTTGCCTATTTCTGAAGAAAAAAATTAACCTTCACTTGCATAATTTCTTGTCATTTTGAAACGCACTCAAGATTATTAATTGTTAATAATTTACAACAATCCCCAACTTGTTCTAATAATGGCAAGACCAATTCTAATAAAAGAGAAATAAAAAATGTTAATACAATTAATTTTTCAAACACTTCTAAATTGTCGTAGAGTTTGTACGCATGAATAATTAGGATAATTCAACCTATACTTGAGTTTGTATAAGACCGATGAAAACTCGAATGTATGAAAGATGAAATCTAGAATTTTGTGTGAAAATGATAGACTTTTCTGAATGTATTTTTCTGAATCCGGAATGCTCAATTTATAGGTCAAACTAATATTGTTTCATAAGGTTGCGACCCTTGATGAAGCACATACTTTCAGCAACACTTTTGCTAAATTTTGCACTGTTTCGCCTACAACAATATTTTTCAAACGTTGTATTGTTTTAGCTAAAGTAACACTTTTACCAAATATTGCACTGTTTCACCTACAATAAAAGTTTAAAAAGGTTGTACTATTTTGCATTCTGCAACACTTCAAGAAGTGTTTCCTATTTCTTAATTCAAAATACAAACTACATAATGGAACACTTCACAAGTGTTTCCTATTTCTGAATTCAAAACACAAATTGCATACTACAACACTTCACAAGTGTTGCCTATTTCTGAAGAAAAAAAATTAACCTTCACTTGCATAATTTCTTGTCATTTTGAAACGCACTCAAGATTATTAATTGTTAATAATTTACAACAATCCCCAACTTGTTCTAATAATGGCAAGACCAATTCTAATAAAAGAGAAATAAAAAATGTTAATACAATTAATTTTTCAAACACTTCTAAATTGTCGTAGAGTTTGTACGCAAGAATAATTAGGATAATTCAACCTATACTTGAGTTTGTTAAAGACCGATGAAAACTCGAATGTATGAAAGATGAAATCTAGAATTTTGTGTGAAAATGATAGACTTTTCTGAATGTATTTTTCTGAATCTGGAATGCTCAATTTATAGGTCAAACTAATATTGTTTCATAAGGTTGCGACCCTTGATGAAGCACATACTTTCAGCAACACTTTTGCTAAATTTTGCACTGTTTCGCCTACAACAATATTTTTCAAACGTTGTATTGTTTTAGCTAAAGTAACACTTTTACCAAATATTGCACTGTTTCACCTACAATAAAAGTTTTAAAAAGGTTGTACTATTTTGCATTCTGCAACACTTCAAGAAGTGGTTTCCTATTTCTTAATTCAAAATACAAACTACATAATGGAACACTTCACAAGTGTTTCCTATTTCTGAATTCAAAACACAAATTGCATACTACAACACTTCACAAGTGTTGCCTATTTCTGAAGAAAAAAATTAACCTTCACTTGCATAATTTCTTGTCATTTTGAAACGCACTCAAGATTATTAATTGTTAATAATTTACAACAATCCTCAACTTGTTCTAATAATGGCAAGACCATTCTAATAAAGAGAATAAAAAATGTTAATACAATTAATTTTAAAACACTTCTAAATTTGTCGTAGAGTTTGTACGCATGAATAATTAGGATAATTCAACCTATACTTGAGTTTGTATAAGACCGATGAAAACTCGAATGTATGAAAGATGAAATCTAGAATTTTGTGTGAAAATGATAGACTTTTCTGAATGTATTTTTCTGAATCCGGAATGCTCAATTTATAGGTCAAACTAATATTGTTTCATAAGGTTGCGACCCTTGATGAAGCACATACTTTCAGCAACACTTTTGCTAAATTTTGCACTGTTTCGCCTACACAATATTTTTCAAACGTTGTTTGTTTTAGCTAAAATAACACTTTTACCAAATATTGCACTGTTTCACCTACAATAAAAGTTAAAAAGGTTGTACTATTTTGCATTCTGCAACACTTCAAGAAGTGTTTCCTATTTCTTAATTCAAAATACAAACTACATAATGAACACTTCACAAGTTTTCCTATTTCTGAAATCAAAACAAATTGCATACTACAACACTTCACAAGTGTTGCCTATTTCTGAAGAAAAAAAATTAACCTTCACTTGCATAATTTCTTGTCATTTTGAAACGCACTCAAGATTATTAATTGTTAATAATTTACAACAATCCCAACTTGTTCTAATAATGGCAAGACCAATTCTAATAAAAGAGAAATAAAAAATGTTAATACAATTAATTTTTCAAACACTTCTAAATTGTCGTAGAGTTTGTACGCATGAATAATTAGGATAATTCAACCTATACTTGAGTTTGTATAAGACCGATGAAAACTCGAATGTATGAAAGATGAAATCTGGAATTTTGTGTGAAAATGATAGACTTTTCTGAATGTATTTTTCTGAATCCGGAATGCTCAATTTATAGGTCAAACTAATATTGTTTCATAAGGTTGCGACCCTTGATGAAGCACATACTTTCAGCAACACTTTTGCTAAATTTTGCACTGTTTCGCCTACAACAATATTTTTCAAACGTTGTATTGTTTTAGCTAAAGTAACACTTTTACCAAATATTGCACTGTTTCACCTACAATAAAAGTTTAAAAAGGTTGTACTATTTTGCATTCTGCAACACTTCAAGAAGTGTTTCCTATTCTTAATTCAAAATACAAACTACATAATGGAACACTTCACAAGTGTTTCCTATTTCTGAATTCAAAACACAAATTGCATACTACAACACTTCACAAGTGTTGTCTATTTCTGAAGGGACAAAAAATAACCTTCACTTGCATAATTTCTTGTCATTTTGAAACGCACTCAAGATTATTAATTGTTAATAATTTACAACAATCCTCAACTTGTTCTAATAATGGCAAGACCAATTCTAATAAAAGAGAAATAAAAAATGTTAATACAATTAATTTTTCAAACACTTCTAAATTGTCGTAGAGTTTGTACGCATGAATAATTAGGATAATTCAACCTATACTTGAGTTTGTTAAAGACCGATGAAAACTCGAATGTATGAAAGATGAAATCTGGAATTTTGTGTGAAAATGATAGACTTTTCTGAATGTATTTTTCTGAATCCGGAATGCTCAATTTATAGGTCAAACTAATATTGTTTCATAAGGTTGCGACCCTTGATGAAGCACATACTTTCAGCAACACTTTTGCTAAATTTTGCAATGTTTCGCCTACAACAATATTTTTCAAACGTTGTATTGTTTTAGCTAAAGTAACACTTTTAACCAAATATTGCACTGTTTCACCTACAATAAAAGTTTAAAAAGGTTGTACTATTTTGCATTCTGCAACACTTCAAGAAAGCGATACCCCCCCCCCCAAAAATTCAAGAAAGTGTTTCCTATTTCTTAATTCAAAATACAAACTACATAATGGAACACTTCACAAGTGTTCCTCTTTCTGAATTCAAAACACAATTTGCATACTACAACACTTCACAAGTGTTGCCTATTTCGAAGAAAAAAATAACCTTCACTTGCATAATTTCTTGTCATTTTGAAACGCACTCAAGATTATTAATGTTAATAATTTACAACAATCCTCAACTTGTTCTAATAATGGCAAGACCAATTCTAATAAAGAGAAATAAAAAAATGTTATACAATTAATTTTTCAAACACTTCTAAATTGTCGTAGAGTTTGTACGCATGAATAATTAGGATAATTCAACCTATACTTGAGTTTGTATAAAGACCGATGAAAACTCGAATGTTGAAAGATGAAATCTAGAATTTTGTGTGAAAATGATAGACTTTTCTGAATGTATTTTCTGAATCCGGAATGCTCAATTTATAGGTCAAACTAATATTGTTTCATAGGTTGCGACCCTTGATGAAGCACATACTTTCAGCAACACTTTTGCTAAATTTTGCACTGTTTCGCCTACAACATTTTTCAAACGTTGTATTGTTTTAGCTAAAGTACACTTTTACCAAATATTGCACTGTTTCACCTACAATAAAAGTTTAAAAAGGTTGTACTATTTTGCATTCTGCAACACTTCAAGAAGTGGTTCCTATTTCTTAATTCAAAATACAAAACTACATAATGCAACACTTCACAAGTGTTTCCTATTTTCTGAATCAAAACACAAATTGCATACTACAACACTTCACAAGTGTTGCCTATTTCTGAAAAAAAAATTAACCTTCACTTGCATAATTTCTTGTCATTTTGAAACGCACTCAAGATTATTAATTGTTAATAATTTACAACAATCCCCAACTTGTTCTAATAATGGCAAGACCAATTCTAATAAAAGAGAAATAAAAAAATTTAATACATTAATTTTTCAAACACTTCTAAATTGTCGTAGAGTTTGTACGCATGAATAATTAGGATAATTCAACCTATACTTGAGTTTGTATAAGACCGATGAAACTCGAATGTATGAAGATGAAATCTAGAATTTTGTGTGAAAATGATAGACTTTTCTGAATGTATTTTTCTGAATCCGGAATGCTCATTTATAGGTCAAACTAATATTGTTTTCATAAGGTTGCGACCTTGATGAAGCACATACTTTCAGCAACACTTTTGCTAAATTTTGCACTGTTTCGCCTACAACAATTTTTTCAAACGTTGTATTTGTTTTAGCTAAATAACACTTTTACCAAATATTGCACTGTTTCACCTACAAAAAAGTTTAAAAGGTTGTACTATTTTGCATTCTGCAACACTTCAAGAAGTGTTTCCTATTTCTTAATTTCAAATACAACTACATAATGAACACTTCACAAGTGTTTCCTATTTCTGAATTCAAAAACACAAATTGCATACTACAACACTTCACAAGTGTTGCCTATTTCTGAAAAAAAAAAATTACCTTCACTTGCATAATTTCTTGTCATTTTGAAACGCACTCAGAGTTTTAATTGTTATAATTTTACAACAATCCTCAACTTGTTCTAATAATGGCAAAGACCAATTCTAATAAAAGAGAAATAAAATGTTAATACAATTAATTTTTCAAACACTTCTAAATTGTCGTAGAGTTTGTACCAAGAATAATTAGGATAATTCAACTATACTTGAGTTGTTAAAGACCGATGAAAACTCGAATGTATAAGAATGAAATCTGAATTTTGTGTGAAAATGATAGACTTTTCTGAATGTATTTTTCTGAATCCGGAATACTCATTTATAGGTCAAACTATATTGTTCATAGGGTTGCGACCCTTGATGAAGCACATACTTTCAGCAACACTTTTGCTAAATTTTGCACTGTTTCGCCTACAACAATATTTTTCAAACGTTGTTATTGTTTTTAGCTAAAATACACTTTTACCAATAGTTTCACATGTTTCACACCTACAATAAAAGTTTAAAAAGGTTGTACTATTTGCATTCTGCAACACTTCAAGAAGTGTTTTCCTATTTCTTAATCAACAACCCCTACATAATGGAACACTTCACAAGTGTTTCCTATTTCTGCCTGCATTCCAAACACAAATTGCATACTACAACACTTCACAAGTTTTGCCTATTTCTGAAGAAAAAAAATTAACCTTCACTTGCTATTTTCTTGTCAATTCATTTTGAAACGCACTCAAGATTATTAATTGTTAATAATTACAACAATCCTCAACTTGTTCTAATAATGGCAAGACCAATTCTAATAAAGAGAAATAAAAAATGTTAATACAATTAATTTTTCAAACACTTCTAATTGTCGTAGAGTTTGTACCAAGAATAATTAGGATAATTCACCTATACTTGAGTTTGTTAAAGACCGATGAAAACTCGAATGTATGAAAGATGAAATCTAGAATTTTGTGTGAAAATGATAGACTTTTCTTCTGAATGTTTTTCCTGAATCCGGAATGCTCAATTTATAGGTCAAACTAATATTGTTTCATAAGGTTGCGACCCTTGATGAAGCACATACTTTCAGCAACACTTTTGCTAAATTTTGCACTGTTTCGCCTACAACAATATTTTTCAAACGTTGTATGTTTTAGCTAAAGTAACACTTTTACCAAATATTGCACTGTTTTCACCTACAATAAAAGTTTAAAAAGTTGTACTATTTTGCATTCTGCAACACTTCAAGAAGTGTTTCCTATTTCTTAATTCAAAATACAAACTACATAATGGAACACTTCACAAGTGTTTCCTATTTCTGAATTCAAAACACAAATTGCATACTACAACACTTCACAAGTGTTGCCTATTTCTGAGAAAAAAAAATTAACCTTCACTTGCATAATTTCTTGTCATTTTGAAACGCACCTCAAGATTAAATTGTTAATAATTTACAACATCCCCAACTGTTCTAATAATGGCAAGACCCATCTAATAAAAGAGAATAAAAAATGTTAATACAATTAATTTTTCAAACACTTCTAATTGTCGTAGAGTTTATACGCCGAATAATTAGGATAATTCAACCTATACTTGAAGTTTGTATAAGACCGATGAAAACTCGAATGTATGAAAGATGAAATCTATAATTTTTGTTGAAAATGATAGACTTTTTCCTGAATGTATTTTCCTGAATCCGAATGCTCAATTTATAGGTCAACTAATATTGTTTCATAAGGTTGCGACCCTTGATGAAGCACATACTTTCAGCAGCAACACTTTTGCTAAATTTTGCACTGTGTCGCCTACAACAATATTTTTCAAACGTTGTTTGTTTTAGCTAAAAACACTTTTTACCAAATATTGCACGGTTTCACCCTACAATAAAGTTTAAAACGGTTGTACTATTTTTGCATTCTGCAACACTTCAAGAAGTGTTTCCTATTTCTTAATTCAAAATACAACTACATATGCACACTTCACAAGTGTTTCCTATTTCTGAATTCAAAACAACAAATTGCATCTACTACAACACTTCACAGTGTTTGCCTATTTCTGAGAAAAAAAATTAACCTTCACTTGCTAATTTCTTGTCATTTTGAAACGCACTCAAGATTATTAATTGTTAAATAATTTACAACAATCCTCAACTGTTTCTAATAATGGCAAGACCAATTCTAATAAAAGAGAAAAAAATGTTATACAATTATTTTTTCAAACCTTCTAAATTGTCGTAGATTTTTATACGCATGAATAATTAGGATAATTCAACCTATACTTGAGTTTGTATAAGACCGATGAAAACTCAATGTATGAAAGATGAATCCTAGAATTTTGTGTGAAAATGATAGACTTTTCTGAATTTATGTTTCTGAATCTGGAATGCTCAATTATAGGTCAAACTAATATTGTTTCATAAGGTTGCGACCCTTGATGAAGCACATACTTTCAGCAACACTTTTGCTAAATTTTTGCACTGTTTCGCCTACAACAATATTTTCAAAACGTTGTGTTGTTGTTTTAGCTAAAATACACTTTTACCAAATATGCACTGTTTCACCTACATAAAAAGTTTAAAAAGGTTTACTATTTTGCATTCTGCACACACTTCAAGAAGTGTTTCCTATTTCTTATTCAAATACAAAACTACCATAATGGAACACTTCACAAGTGTTTCCTATTTCTGAATTCAAAACACAAATTGCATACTACAACACATTCACAAGTGTTGCCGATTTCTGAAGAAAAAAAATTACCTTCACTTGCATAATTTCT